>NC_064892.1:26108233-26733233 GCF_929443795.1 Astur gentilis | reverse complement strand
TGCGTGGGGGTAAGTGGGCTTGGAGGCTTCACTGGGCTATAGCTGCACCTGAAATTCTCTGGTAAGTGAACGCAGGGATCGGGGCAGGTGGTCAGGAGGTGAGCATCTCATCGCAGGAATAACGAGAAGAACAAAATAGCCAAGAATACAGGGAGCTTAATGTGCAGGAGATAAACAGGCTTTAGAGTCTGCAGGAGACAGAAATGACAGGGAGTTTCTAACCACAGTGTATGGATGGAATCAGGAACCTGCAGGCAGGTCTGCTTTGCTGTCTTAAAAGCTGGACAAAGAAACAGAGTCTGGGAATGTAGTTGAGGAGGCATGAGAAGCATTTCTCTTCAGCGAGGGAAAATGCAGAGGATGGATAATGGCTTTAGTACATGTGAAAAAGCTGTATGCAGGAAGGACGGGACTTCCCATAGCACGTATAGTTCCCTTTCATTTCCCTGTAACCCTCATCCTACAGAGATTTTGGCAGAGACTGCAGAAGCTGCATGAGAAGCTAAGAAAATCCTGAGAGGCAACGTTGTGAATGCTTCAGTCACAGTCTTTCCTTTTCACGGAAGCCTATTTTTGTAAAATAGTAGGGCCATTTGAGGTGTTTGTGAAATGCCATTGAAAGTCACCTACAGGCTGAAGCACTGGTGTGACCGCTCTTGGAATAGAGACATAACCATAGTCACATGCTGTGACCCCATACACCTTGTGTGTTAAGAAACCAAGATAAAGAGGAAAGGATGAACTCCCAGCCTCCAAAGTAAATGCCATTCATCATTTATTATTATTATTATTATTATTGTTATTATGTTCAACAATAAGAAAGGCTATGAGAGAGAACTACAGTAAAGTAAAAATATTTTTTTAAATTGGAAAAATAAAATAAAATTTCACTTTGCAACAAAAACAAGTTTTCTTTTTCAAATGCTTTCATCAAAATGTGTTATATACGACAATATTTTATTGAAAAAAATATGTATTGGACGACATATTCTTCAGAGAGAATTTCACCATTCAAGACATTTCTTTCAGCTCTAGTGGGAGTATTTCTATTAATATTTTGTTTGATATTTTGTGTAATCAATTTTTATGTAGATTTTTGTTTAAATTTTGAACTATTTGAGTGTTGTTATTTGGAACTGATTAGTTAGGGAAGTGTAGATTCTCCACTAAAACCACCAGAACTGCATATCAGTATTAAATCCCTAGTTCATTGTTTTTTAACCTAAGGATTTAAAATTGTTCCTGTCCTCGCACAATCATTAAGATAGATTGGTAAAGTGTCCAATAGACTTGTCTATCTGGAGTACAGCTCACAGGGAGGCTGCACGGTCAAACAAAAATGTCCAAAGGAGGTGGTAATTCAAGAACTGTTGTTCAAAATGTTACTGTATTCCTACAAAAAGATCTGCTACCAGCAAAATACTTTGACCCAGAGCAACAGATATTTTGCATATGTAGGCAAGAATACATTTTCTGTGTGAAGCAAATCCTGTGACCTGACTGACATCTTCCAGTACAAATCCGTCCTCTCATTTTCCTACTGACACAGTTTTGTTCTTGAGCTTAATTGAATCTCATGTCTGCAGCCTCGGCTGCTCTTCTGCTCCTTCAGACCTTTTTCTCCTGGCTCGAATTTTCTCTCTGCAGACATCTTCTCACAGCTCTCTGCACTTTCTCCTTCCCTGTGGCTCACGTTTTTCTCTCTGTATTTCTCCTGCTTCTTCTCTATCAGAGAAGTTCCTTAGCTGCTGTCCTCGAGTGCCGCAGCACACTGTGGTGACCCCTCCTCACCCTAGCTGCACTTGACCATACTTATCTTCTTTGCAGTAACATTTCCATCCACAGAAGAGTGGTTACAATAACATCAAATTATGATTGTATATTTCTCCTTTCATGGAGAAAAAAAAAAAATCACTGTACAATAAATGTTATGCTTCAGTGCTTTCCAGATGAAACATTTTCATCTTTTAAAGCATTCTTTAAAGATTTCCTTTGATTTCACTTCAGACTTACAAACTCAAAATGAATTAAAATTCTAAATTTTTGTTCTTTGTTTAATTCTTTTGTTTTAAGCTAACAGTAATGCTCATCTTATTACTGTTTAGCATATTTTAAAATAGCAACAGCTAATAGTTGTGGTTGAAAAGCAAGTTTACTTCTTATTTTTTTGTCACAGTGGACAGAAACCTGAATCCTCTATGATGAACTTATGAGGGGAAGAAAGCGGGGAAAGAGGAGTCATTAACTTTTCCAGCAGTCTGTTTGCCATTCCTTTGCTGTGGCCAAGAAAAACATAACTTACCGGTACAGGTCCTGCCATACTTTTGCTAATTTCAACTACCAGACTGAAGCTGACAGAAAGGATCTGTGCTGCTGTGCTATGAACATCACTAGGTCTAGTGCTATGGCAGGGTCTGGGAGATTAATTAAAAAAGAATCCTCCCAGCTGGAAGGTAATATGATCCAGGAGGGCCCTTAACTTACATGGGTAAAGGGATAAGGGGTAGAAAAGGGGGATGCTCCATTAACATAGGTTGCCAGTGAAAGAAAATAATTTGCCTCCCTCTGTTGGACATCTATTGAGATCTTAATGTCAAAACTAAGGCTACATTTTGCAGATCCTTTTGATTTAAGGTCTTATTTATGGCTTTTTCCATACATGTATGTGGCCAAGTTTCTTTTTCAGATTCACAGTATCTGTTTGTCATCACAAAATCCCTTGCTTTAGTCTGGACAATTACAATCTTTCCCTGCTTATACCCAGAATGGTATTTCAGAGATCATTTTTCTGTCGTGTTCCTTTGTCCATGAAGCTAAGCTCTTTCATGGCCTTTCCCTTGTATGCCACATTGTATATAAAATATTTTAAATTCTGGACTTCATTTTCAAGCATTTCTACATGTTATTTTCATTCTAGCTTTCAAATAGATCGAAATTTCTCTCCCATACTTGGATTTTTCTTTCTTCTTAACATCTACAAAATGTAGAGTTAATCTGCAGTTCTTCCTTCTAACTCTTCATGATACCATTTGCAAATTTGGCAATAGTCAAACAACTCTGAACAGTGTTCCAGTCTGATGACTAACACTGTCACGGTTTTCCTGTATTTCCTTTATAACTGTTGTGTTTTAGTGTCCCTTGTCTTAGCCTTTGGTTTTAAGCTTTCAGGGAAAAAGTCCCTCTATTCTGATTGAACAGTACCTAGAAGCAAAAATTCCTCACAAGGGCTCCCAATTTGTGAAATAAGAATGCTAGCAAAACAACAGCTTCAAGTCAGAATGAATAAACCTAGCAAGCAAGAGATTCTCCAAGGTATCTACCCTTAATACTGCTTTTTAATTAGTATCTCATAAAACATATGACTTACATTGTGTTGGGCTAAAGACATGTGTATAACATCTTTGACCTAAAGTGTCATCAAGTTCTTGTTTAAGTTCCTTTCTATGCAAGGATGAAGTTTTCATCATGTCCAACCATTCTAGCACTGTGGTTCAAATAACTGACCAGTTGTCTTATCCCAAACTTCCTTGATGTATTTCTCTCTCTTCTGTTAGATTCTCATAAACTTTTCTTCCAATTCACCATGAAGGAACACGGTACAAAGTATTTTAATGCCTCCATATAAATACATATACTGCTGGCACATCATAACACTAACAATAACACTGGGTATTTACAGCCCCTATCAGTGGCAGAGGGACGCAATACCCCTGAGCAACATAAATGTTCAAATAGAGAATCCCTTTACTTCTGCATGCCTGCTAAATACTGTTAAGGAAAAGTAGGTTGCACAAATGCCTTGTTACCACATAGCTATAGCAGCCTGCACAAACTGGAAGACGCTCCCCTATTCATGAGATGTCTGCCTATATTTTTCCCACTCCCTTTCAGTATTTATTACATCTTATTTAAAGTTTTTTGGTGTCACAGGCTCTTTTAGACCGTCTTCTAGCTAAGGAAACTACTAGAGAATTGGTTTCTTTTAGTTTTGCCCCATGCAGCTCTGACCTATTTTACCTTGCTACAGTGATGGAGGGTTTCCACATGGCTACAATTCAGCTTCCAAGAGTTCTGTATTAGAAACAATGTGGAAGCTTCCCCTTCATAATCCCTGTACACACAGGTGTAAATCAGAATGTTAGCTTGTAATCAGTGCAGCCATTCAACAGTTCTAGTCAGTTTATTTTCTATTTAGTGTTTATTTAAAATTAAAACAATCTGTTCTATACCTGTATGATGAAAAATATCTTCTGGCAAAATAGTCACTAGCAAGTTTATAGATAGATCCGTCCTTAGTTTATATCTTCCCTTTCAACATCCCCTGCCTCAGAAAAATATGCTTTAGCTAAGGAGGCCACGGTCATTTTGTGGCACTTTTTTCTTCTTTTTTCTTTTCTTTTCTTTTTTTTTTCTTTTTTTTTTTTTTCAAGTACCTGTAATTACTGAATGTTGGCCAATACACTCACTTAATCTTTTCAGTATGTGAACTGTTGTTTTATCTACCCTAACAGATGGAAGCTGATTTTGCACTACTTGAATTTTGTAAATTGATGCTGCCAGGATCTGCTTTGCAAGTGCTATTGAACTTTCACTGGATAAGATAACTTAGATCTTTGTTAATTCCATAGAATAATTAAGATTCCCTGTAAGTGGAAACCTTGGACAGGTATATGACGCTTAGAAGTACAAAAGCGGTTCAAGAATCATTACCGTATCAATGCAGTACATTGATATAATTGTAAAATAGAAATATGCCAGGTAACAGAGCAGCTATAAAACAGTCTGAGCTGTTTCAGCAAGATGCATGCTGACCTCGGACTATAGCAAATAATCTCCTGTTACCTACATGACATTTTCTTTCAGTGCAAATGTTTCACTCTGTGACCCACTTTTCCTACTTTATTAATTCAAAAAATACAATATAGTATGTGAAAAAGAGCCAGTTTTGATGAATGTCACAGGCCCATTGCTTAGGTTGCCAGGGAAATTTTCCCTTTGGTAAGCACACATTCTGAAAACATTTTATGTTTCCATTTAATGACTGCATCCATTTGCTTTGTTTCTAAGTGCTGGATACA
This sequence comes from Astur gentilis, assembly GCF_929443795.1. Classification (NCBI taxonomy): domain Eukaryota; kingdom Metazoa; phylum Chordata; class Aves; order Accipitriformes; family Accipitridae; genus Astur; species Astur gentilis. The sequence goes on along the minus strand of NC_064892.1, from coordinate 26,728,155 downwards.
CTCCACCTAAAAACAGCCTTAATCTACCTACCCTTACCTAGCCTTTAACCACCTGAAACTCATCTGTCCCACACAGTCATACAACCTGCTTAACTACTGTGACTCTCTGGACATATTGGTGCATAGATTTATTAGGTGTCTCCTTTTTCCCTAGGCAGCCATGTGAGCAGTGCCCATACATGCTCCCAAGTGGAAATGAGTGCATGTCTCCTGCCTACCGATCCACTGAGAATCAAGGTACCTCACTTCTTCCTCAGTCTGCAAAGTCGGTGTATGTTCATGTCTAATACTAGCTTTATCAGAGATGGTAGACAGTTGTTGATGATATTTACTCGCTGCAGAATGCTTCAGATGTTTATGGTAGGGGAGACAGAACTGGAGTTCCAGACACACTTTCTGAGGGATCCGGATGATCAATTTATGCTTAAACTTATAAATCAGAGTAGATGAATACTGGTAATCCTCCCCTCTTACTTCTTTCTTTCAATTTCCACCAATGAAAAGGGATTAATCTTATTTTGTTTTCTTTATCTCTTCATAGTTCATACATTTTCGTGCGATTACATTTTTTAATCACAGGACATAGAATATGAAGTAGAGACATAATGCAAATATTAAATGATGACAATGGCTTATTACTATTCATTTTTTAGTTTCAAATTCAAAGGAAACTCCTATAAGCATAATACTACTTATGGAACTTAAATGAGAGCAAAAAATAGATTACTGTGAAAATATAGATACATATAAGTCTTTTCCCCAGAAGTAGGCCATGTAGTAGCTTGATTTTTATGGTATGCTTAGTTGTCATAGGCTGCTTTGAAACCAAGTTAGAGGCACTCTATACGGCTTTAGCCTCTGTAATCTTAGCGCAGGTTAATGTGTATGATACAGTATATGCTATAAATCAATGCAAAACACTGTGGAGTAGAGAGATCTCTTTGTTATAGGAGTTCTTACTGTATTCATAAGATTCCAAAATTTACATTCAAAAGAGAGAATATTCTCATTAAAACAGAAAGGCAAAATACGGTACTGGTGAGACAGTGATTTTGTGTGTATGTTTAAATGTGTGTATAGGGGAGACTAAGAAAAATATGTGGATATAAATTTAGGTCATAGTATTTAAAATTATAGAGGGATTTTAAATACTTTAAAATGTAATGACATTCACACCTGGGATTTAGTCTTGAAATTTTGTTTCAAACAAGTTAAAATCTCTCTGAAGTTCAGACATCTTAACATTTGAACTTTTAACTTTTCAGTAGCCAGAGAACTGGCAGACAATTAGTTTAGTTCTATAGTTAGTAGGGAATTAAATTCCAAAGCATAACTACACAACATACTGGATATATTATTTCAAGCATGAGAAATGGAATAAAGCCATATGAATTGCAAGTAAAATGTAAAATGCATTTCTAATATCCCATAGCAAGGAGTTTTATTTAGACAGCAACATGATGAAAAGCAGCTTCCTAAAGCAAGTGTCATGAAAACTTTCTTTGATGATTTCAGCTAGAATTCTGGAATACAAGGGGTCAAAGAATCCCAGAGATTTCATAATTTCTCATACATCAGTGAAAAAACCTTAGGGCTGACGCAAGCTGATGAACCAAGTTTTAATGTAATACGGTCAATTCATTTTGCACTGATTACAGTCCAAGCAGCTGCATCCTGCCCTATCAGTTATACTTCTCAGCAGGCTGCACTATTTCTAGTGAAAAGAGACATACTATCAAAAGGATTAAAATATATGCGTTAGGACAGGCAAAAAATAAGGACAAACTGGAAATGTTAAAAAGAAATAAAATGAAGAAACCCCCTTGTCTAACTGCTTACATTTACTAACAAAGAAAATGTTTTCAAAGACTTGTAGAAACTAGATCGACTTGAAAACAACATTGTAGCTGTAAGAGCATTTTTCAAATTAGAATGCATTTAGGTTTTTTATATAAGATCTATCATATCAATAATGAATAATACAGCGTACTTTTTAAGTATACAGATGTGGTCTAACACTGCTCCCAATAGTCCAATGCTGAACTAATATTTTTTTTAAAATCTTCTATTCAGTGTTCATTCATCAAAATTCTGCTGTCCTTCTTCTCCAAGGAGGTAACTTTACTCCTTTAGGGATGAGTTCTGTAAAAGCTAGCCATTTTGTGACATTTTATCCAATGCATTATCTATTCAAAGGAATAGCAAAGCAAAACAGGGATTAATTCTCAGCAATGAAAATGTAAAGAAGTGGAGTGGAAACCTGAGGAGCAGATAGGTTAGAATGCTTTTAAATGATTTAAGCTGAGTCTTATGATCGTCTCCATGCAAATCTCACCAACTGTTATCTGTTTGACTCAGATTGATAACAATACACATAACCCTTCAGTTATGGGTTCCCTGCAGTGCAGATAAAGCGATACCTTCTATCAAAATAAAAAGTAGATTTTGTTAGAACAGTAAATAGTAGGGAAGCTTTGGACTCAAGAGTCACTTTCTCTTATGGAAACACAGAACAATAAACACAGACTTGGGATAATAAATGAAGGACTGATTTTATATTACTGATTCAAAACAAATCTTCTGTTGTGTTCACTGAGATTATTCCCTCAAACATAAGTTCAAGATCAGGACATTTTCCAGTCTGTTCTTACTTTTTACAGGACTACAATGGTGCTGAATATGGACAATCTTTTAAAGAAAAAAACCCAGCAATTTACCAGGTCCCTGGAGAAAACTCAGCAATTTTTTTAATTTTTTTTTTTCCTTTAGAACAGAATGCTCTGGTCAGGTCTCAGATAAACCTCAGCTAACTTTTAAATCTGTGGCCATTCTGAAAACAGCCCTTGAAAACTGTCAAGTGCATGTTTTTCAAATTCAAATGGGAATACTTATTTTCTCTGTCATTTGACAAGGTTCTGGGTGTTCTCTGCTTGCAGAAGTCGTCAATAAAGAAGGCACAGCATAAATCACTTTTTATTTTATGTGATACCTTCTGTTTGTGGTTAGGTCCAGGCTGTACAATCAGAGGGAATGAATGTCACTTTTAAAAGTATTCATTAAATTTGACAACTTTTTTTATATTGATATATGTCAACTGCTCACTGGTCAAGTCAATTTGTTTCCACATGGGACCATTTGTAGTGGTTTTAAGTTTTGTTGAAGAAAAACCTTTGCTTCCAATATGAATCACAAAGTTCAACTGATGTATATTGAAGAACTAAGATCAAATCCACTATTTTAATTTATGCCAGCTGGACCACGTAAGGTTCACTTACTTTTCCAATTGTGTCAATCTAACATGGCTGTCACTGTACACAGATGAGGTATTATGACAGAGTTAAACTTATCAGGTAGAGAATCATGCAGAGGATTTACATCCTTTGTTCTACTTCTTCACTTGATACTGTAATGAATTTGGTATGCTTAGTTTACCATTTTAACATAGATAGTTTTCACTTAAAAGTCATGAAACATTTATTATAAAATGCCATCTTCTGAAGACAGGACATTTTCATGGTCTTGACTGTGTGTGAATACAGATACACATTTGTTTGCCCGGTAAACTTTGTCATAATAATACCTTGTATGTGTTTTCTTTAAGCTAGTATAGGAACTAGTACTTTCTCATTTCTCAAGAAATGTATACTTCCCCCCCCCCCCCCCCCCCCCCCATTCTTTCCAACAGCCCCAGTCAATGTTCTTGTGCAAGACAATGTCCTGGTACTGTCTTCCTTTCCATTTTTAATTATCACTACATAAAATTATTTGTTTACATGTTAAGAATAGATTATCATACAGAAGAAACATGATCAAGACTGAAAATGAGAAGATTAAGGTTTTTCATTTGGCACAAATTTTTAAGAAAGTAGAGATTTACAAATAATAATTTATACTAATATATCCTTTAACATGTGCTGTTGGAAGACAGCTGTTGTTCTGCATTGTCACAGAGTGGCATAGACCTTAACTAAGTCAAAAGACTTAAATGCATACTTAAATTTAATCATATTGAGACTGGGGCAAACCATCCCACAATATCCATCCATTGATAACATCAGGATTGGCCCTAGCTTCAATATGGTCAGCACAACTGCTCAGCTGTAAGGTTACGGCCATGTCATATCTTTGCATGCTGCCCAAGGACATGTTGATGGGTTGGCTATAGCCCCAGAATCTTACCTTCACCTCAGCAAATCTGTCCTGAAGTGTCACTGAGATTTGTACATCAATACGTCCTGCTCTCCCTAATGACTAGTCTTCTGGCCAGATCTTTACAGTGATTTTATTAAGCAATCATGGTGTGTTTTGTAAGCAGTATTGGACTTTCTCTGGCTGAAATTGTTTTTTTCCTTTGTTAATTCCATAGAAATTATTTATATTATTGCAATCCTTGAGCAGGTGCTTTGAATGAAGTTAGCAAATAAAGTTCTTGAGTCATTAGTCAGCTAAATGCAGCATAACAATAGAAGTAAATGTAGAAATATACTGTGTAACTAACCAAGCATAAAATAATTTGGTTTGCATCTAGGAAACTATCCACCTGACAAAGTATTCTGGCTGTACCTGCAGTGGACTGTTGATGACTTATTCACATTGTGAGCGGGCTTCCCTGAGCCCACTAGGAAAAGCTGTGATGCTCATTGCTATTCCCTCCGGTAATTGCTGAAAACCAGTCAATAATTATTAAAGAAGTGGTGCACTTCAGGCTACGACGATGAAAACTGTCACAAAAAAAATATGTAGTTATGCATTCAAAAGCTTAAACAAAATAGTTAAATACTCCTATACTCTAACACATCATTCTGTTGTCTCCCCCTTAATTCTGATGTGTTGGAGACATAAACACTGTAGAAGAGGAGTTGATAAAGAAAAGCTGGATGAGATACAAAATATATCCAGACAGATTTCAGAAGAGAAAGATAAAACTTAAAAGTGAGATAACTAAGAGAGATGAGTATTCTAAATCACAAGTTGAGACTAAATTTTTGTGCCAAGAAAAATGAGTTTGGTCTAGAAATCTGATCAAGATTTTGATAGATATTTCAGAAATGAAAATATACTAAATTAATATGCCTGTACCATAAACTCTACTTTTTTCTTCTTCTTCTTCTTCTTCTTTTTTTTTTTTTTTTTTCTCTAGTCTGTTAGAGGGGAAAAAAGTTAATTCTTTAGTCATGAAAATAGCCAAATTGGTAGAGTCAAAATTCAGAACAGGAGTTATACAACCACATTTTTCACAAACCCATGTTTAAGATACGTATCTGAGCCCACTGCTACCATGTCTTCAAGTCAGAAGACAGTCTTCATTCCCTTCTATTCATCAGCATCTGAGCTGGGATGGTCAACAATTATGGAAGTTGTGGAAACCATTTTATGATGCTGGCATCCAACACTTTCCCCCACAAACCATTGTTGAAAATAACTTCTTGAAAAAGCAAACGAGCCTAGACTTGCCTTCATTTCACTGCTGGATACTTTATGTGTGTGGCTATCAAACTATAACTGTTTCCATCACGTAAAAGGTAAAACTAGCTTTATTAAGAAGGCCTAATGAATTTGTAGCGATGACATGACATGACTTAACAACAAAATTAGCTGAACATTTTTAGAGCAAAAAAAAAAAATCTTTAGTAAAAAATGTTGATTCATCAAAACTGAAATCTTAAGCAACTGAGTTATATTCAGTAGAAACCTTTCTGGTTTCTTCACAGAGGTTCTTCTCAGCTTTCAGGTGAAAACGATTCTCTATAGCTGCAAGGCAATTTCGCAATGTGGACTTTAGACAGATGCTTAAATCTTTTGCTATTCTGAAAAACACGGAATGAGTCATTTCCATGTAGCAGAGGGGAAAAATCTTTAAAAAATTCCCCTTACACTCCAACATAGTCTGGGATAAAAATAGCAAAAGAGAAAAAAAATCACACAGATTTAATTTTGACATTTCCAAAATGGAATGCTTCAAATCAATAGTGTTAAAAATCTCAACATTTTCAACTTTTCAATCTCGTATTAATTAACTGTTTGTTTCAAAATATCATTACTTTGTTTTAAAATTGCACAAGTTAAAGAGGAAAATAGGTAAATGTCAAAAAAAATGCAAACCAAAATGTTTTGTTGCAGATCAAAGAAAATGTTTCCATTTGACAAACATGACTTTAGTGATCTTTAGTGCCTCTGTGAAAACTTGACAAAATTCTTTTTCAACCCAAGTCAAGTGTACCCCATGCCAGACACAGCCATTTCCAGCCAGCTCCAACAGACCCACCACAGGGCACGGCTCAGCCCTTCAGCCAAGGTGGTGACACCTCTGGAAATGTGTGTTTAATAAAGAGCAAAACACCAGACAAGCAGAGGAGCAGGGGGGGAAGAAAGAGTGAGCAACAGCAGAGAGAACACTGAGGTCAGAGGAGGAGGAGGGAGAGAGCTCCAGGCACCGGAGCAGAGATTCCCTGCAGCCCCTGGAAGACCCACGCAGGAGCAGGGGAAATGTGTGGGGAGGAAGGAGTGGCAGAGAGGAGCTGTTGTGGACTGACTTGGCCCTCCAGTCCCCAACCCCAATGTACCACTCAGGGTGGATGGGCGTCAGACAGAGGAGTCTGCAAGAAAGGAGGGAAGTTGAGCCTGAGTAAGCAAGGAGGAAAGCTGGGGTTTAGTGTTTGGTTTTGTTTGTCACCTCCCAAACCTATTTTACTTGGCAATATTTTTATTTTTTCCCCCCAAGACAAGTCTGTTTTGCCCATGACAGTAACTGGTATGCAATCTCCCTGCCTTTCTTTTGACCCAGAACTTTTCTGTTCCTATTTTCTCCCTATGTCCTGTTGAGGATGGGCAGTAAATGAGCAGCTGGGTGGGCATTTAGCTGGTAGCTAAGGATATCTCATCACACTCAGGTCTATTTAAAGGGTTTATTACTCTTCAAGGAAGAAAAAAGAAAAAAAAATTAAAATATTACTCAGTAAAAGGAAAATGTATTAAAATTTTACTATATCTTGATGTATTTAACCATTTTGGAGAATAAATTTCAGATATTATGCAGAGTGCATGGGGAGAAGAGTGGACCTACTTTGCATCCAAAGGAGTCTGGGCTTTTTGTCACTTCCCTGGAGCTGTCCTGTAAAATACATGTTCACACTATGTATCTGTACTCAGGACCAGGCTGTGTCTATGCTGTGCTTTCAGTCAATGCAATTAGCACAAACAACTAATTCTCCCTTTTTTTTCCTTCAGTACATTAATCCAGCAGCCACTTTAAGAGGTATCCTTCCCTCTTTTTTTCTCCATAGAGAAAGTCTTAAAAGCACGGGAGGATAATGACAATGAAGAGAACTCAGTGCTCAAGGGGTATAGTATCAGCATCCCTGGCTCTGAGCAAGAGGGGTAGAAAGGCAATAATGAACTACATATCCTCTGCCTTTCTTTCACATTCCTTTGATTAGAATATACAGCCAGAAATTTTCATAATTATTTGATACATAAATAAATAGCTTATACCCTCTACTGTGAAAATCCAAGGTCTATCTTTTGAATCCAAGGTCTATCTTTTGAACCGGCTCACATCTTCTTTGTAGGCCAGGTTCAGCATTTGCACACAGTAACACAGTATAAATTATGCAGGGATAATGATTCAAGAACTCAGGAAGGACTTTAAAAAACTTACTGTCTGCAAGGCACACCTGTGCTTCTTTACTTATTAATATGCATTTCTTTGTTTCTACATTTATATTTAGAACACTGGAAAGGGCAGGTTGGGAGAGGATGGTTTTTGAAGATGCTACCAATAAAAGTTACAAAAATAAGTTGGGAAAGGTTTTAAAATAAGCACGAAAAGAAATCTTCAAATAAAACAATGCAAACCCAGAATTGAAAGTGGAAGTCTCTACAGTTACATAGACTTTGGACTCTGCTAAACAGCTACAAGCGCGTCTTCCAAAGGAAGGTGTGTTTGCAAAAGGGAATGATGAGCTTTCTGCATCCAAAATACTTTAAGCCTGACATGCGTTTTTATGCATGTAGCAAAGGAATAGCGATTGTCGTAATCTGTAAGGAGAAATTCCTGCTCCTTTACTTGAGTGGCTAGCAACAACTTGGCAAATAGTTTATAGATGTTACTGATATGGGAGGTTAAAGTTGCCTTGCCTTAGAGCTTAGGAGCTTTTGTTAGTTTTTGATAAGAGTTAAGTCTGTTCACAGTGAGGAATTATGGAAATAAGGGGCAGGAAATGTTTGGAAAAGGGAACACATTTCCTTTTATACATATAAGCATTCATCCTGCCCAGAGAACTGCAGAGTGTTGCAAGTGCAAGGTAAAATGTGTTGAACACAAGAGCCTGACTCTGCACTAATGAAACTGCCAGGCTGCTGAATTACTCCTGCCTAGGAATACTCTTTTGGGCACTGTAAAAATTATAAATGATAACCGCAGCAGAAGCGATACATATAAGGGGAACTCTGAGCTATGCACCACATTTGACATGCTGAGGATGGCATATTATCATGGCTTGCTAAACACCCTGAGTCTCTGCCTACAGCTCTGCTTAGATACTGGCCACACGAAGAAGTAAGAAAGCAGTAACCTGGGGAATCGGAGTGCATGGGGTGCTCAGAGCAGTACTGAGGTCTCCACCTTGTCAATACACATCACACTGAAACGGCACAGACCAATACATCGCTCCTCGTGAAATCAAAGTAATTTCAAGAAAGGGTATAGTGATATTATGTATTTGGATCTCCTTTATTCAAATACAGTTCAATGCCAGACAGGCAAGCATACTTTCCTCTGGTAATGATTCTCAAATTTTGTTTGCTAGAAACCCTATTTTTGCAAATTTTCCTCACCTTGTTTAATTGTAAGTTTTCTATTAAAATATATATATATAAGGCAGAAAAGCTCTAACTCATCTTCACATCATAAATGAGAATATTTATGCTAAAAATCTTAAATGCCAGTTGAAGAACTACAGACTACACATTCAAAACCTGTTGCCTAACACTAGAAGTCCCTACATTTACATTTTAAAGTTGCTTAAGAACCTTAAATGTCTACGCAAAACTGCCTAGATCTAGGGAGCACTGAACAGATAAGGTCTAGTTTATAACTCAGCTCTGTCAGTACGTAACAAGATAGTTTCCTGTCTGAATTGCCCATTTGAGACTGAGTCATCTGACTTCTCAAATCATGCCGATTGCGTTGAACCTCCTAGAAACTACTGGTGGAAGATGTTGTACTCCTTTTTGCCCTCTACAATTTTTACATAGGAATTTACTGGTTAGAGCATGCACCTATGTCCCTGGAAGACCCCATCTGAGCTTTCACGCTGCTGTAGGGAGGTGAACCTATATCACCAGAACCATCTGTTAACCAATAGGCTATTTGGTATTCAAACCAGGTCTTCCCAAGTTCATCTGCTTAAAAACGTTCTGCTTATATAAAATTTTTGCAATATTTATGGAACAAGGATTGGAATTTCATTCTGTCTCACTCTAGCTTACTAATTACCACCAGCCTATGACTAAATTCAGCATTTCATACTGAAGAGGCATTTCCGCTTGCTCAGCATGTCTTAACACATCAAGTTTATGGTCTTTATTAGGCATCCAAATATCTAGAAATCTGATCATAAAACACCTGAGGTGGAATTTATGTGACTAAACATAGGCAGCTAAGCTATCTTTATTGTCAGAGAGAAATAAACACTTTTAGAAGAATCCTACCTTTGGGTGCCCATCTATATTTGGTTAGAAGAATTTCACCCTGAAAGAACGTTTCTCTCCCTCCTTGAATTGTAGAGTATCTGGAGTCATCAGCTCAGCTGCAGGTGACTGGTTTGCAGATGTCTAAAATTCAGTGAGGAAAATTCCACCAATTTCAGTATCCGTATTTTTTCTGGATCTAATGTTAACACCTGTATTGAAAGTTTTTTCCTGAATTATTTGAACAGCTACAAAAACTGGTCAAACAATTGCTTTTAGGAGCAGATTTTCCTTTACCAAGTAGATACAAGTTTCTTCATTAATTTTGTCTTACACAAGAAAGGACAGCTGTTACTCTTTTCCTTATCAAGATTAATGTATTAGTGCTTGAAATGTAAGCTTTCCCTCTGTATTAGGTTTATGTGCCCCAGTTTTAGTACCGTGGGGGTCGTGTCAGGGTTGGTCTATGTGAAGAGACGCCAGGAGCTGCCCCATGTACACCCACCGCAGGGCACAGCTGAGCCCCTCGGCCAAGATGGTGGTACTTCAGGGAAAACATATTTAAGAAAGGGCAAATTGCAGCACAGCAGTGTGAGGAGTGAGGAAACACATGTGAGAAACAGCCCTGCAGACACCAAGGTGAAAGAAGAAGAAGGAGGAGGGGTTCCTGGCACCAGAGCAGAGATTCCCCTGCAGCCTGTGGAGGTGGCAGTGGAGCAGGCTGTCCCCCTGCAGCCCATGGAGGACCATGGGGGAGCAGATATTCACACTGCAGCCCATGGAGACCCCGCACCGGAGCAGGTGGAAATGCCCTAAAAGAAGCTGCAGCCTGTGGAGGGTATCCCAGGCTGGAGCAGGTTTTCTGGCAGGAACCACTGCCCGTGGGGCACCCACGCTGGATCAGTCTGTTCCTGATGGACCACATGGAGAGGACCCATGCTGAAGCAGTTCATGAAGGAGTGTATCCCACGGCAGGGACCCCATGCTGGAGCAGGGAAAGAGCGTGAGGAGGAAGAATAGGCAGAAGGAAAGTGTCACGAACCCCCATTCCTCATCCCCTTGCACTGCTCACGTTAGGGAGGAAGGGATAGAGGAGTTGAGAATGGAGGAGTAAGGTTGAGCCTGGGAAGAAGGGGATAGGGGAAAGTTGGTTTAGTTTTTGTCTTCGCTCCTCATCATACTACTCCATTTTTTAACTGGCAATAAGTTAAATTAATTTTCCCCAAGTTGAGTCTGGTTTTGCCTGTGATGGCAATTGGTGAGTGATCTCTCTATCCCAACCCACGAGCGTTTTCATCTTATTTTGTCCTCGTCCTGTTGAAGAGATGGAGTGAGAGAGCAGCTGGGTGGGTGGCTGTCTGGCAGCCAGCCAAGGTCATCCCACCACACCCTCAAAAAATATAAGGAGAAGGAGTATCTTTCTCTATTCTCCCAAACAAAATTAATGAAATATTTTTGTTTGAAAGATGGAGTACAGAGAGTTGCATGGCTATGTCTACGTTGTCTGTTGAGCATCACTTGAAATCTATTTGCTGTTGGGACAGAGTTGTCTTTGCTCTTGTAGATTGCCAGATGTTTAGAGGGGAGGTAGGTTGACCATGAGCTACCGTTTAAGAGCAGCACAGACTTAGGCAGAAAGTTATAGGACCAAATCATCAAAGTATTTAGGGCAGAGATGTGCCTCTCTTTTTTTTCAGAAGAACATTAATAGCTTTCCACTAACTGCAATACCATGACAATACCTTATAGGCATGATTGGATTCTGTGGTTGTAAGCAATCCTCCAAATGTGCATTGACAGCGCTGATGAATATTTATAAGGAATGATAATAAAAATAATAGTAAGGTAGACACTAGAATGTGATATAATGTTTTTCTTCTGAATGTGTGTTCAGTGCTGGTTTTCCCCCTTCATTTTGATTTCTGAATTAAAAAAAAAAAAAAAAGTAAAAAAGAAATTGTAACTGAAAGCGGTTTCCTTTCCTTACTTTTCTTCTCTGCTTTCTTGAGAGTTGACCTAAGAGGGAAATACTACCTAAACGTGTTTGCTTTTTCACAGAACAGAACTCTGAAATAATTGATAAATTAGTTATTTAAATACAATTGATAGGACTGCACACTTAAGTATAAAGCTTAACGACTTAACACAATTGTGAAAGAGGCCTGGCTCAGTCTCAAAATACTTACAGCCAGATCTTCAGCTGGTGGAAATCAACGGCGTTGTGTTGGGTTCAGTGGAGCAATGCCAATTTTCACCAGCTGAAGCTCTAGTTCTTTATATTTACCTAAAGATTTACTTTAATATAGTTCCTTTTTCATGCTCACTGGCATGCATACTCATGCCTAATGTGGGCACTGCTGCGTAAAGGATGTGTTGCACCATTCAATGAAATGTTTAAACGAACCACCTGCAGCCCATTGCTAGTTAGCAATGCAGGTGGAAGTGCAGAATCCCACAAGGAAGGCTGTCCAGCTTTTCCATCCCTCAGCAAAACAGGTTCTAATACGTAGATTTCTGTGTAACCAATGCTGAACTATTGCTTGCACACTCACTACACAGTCAGTGCTTCGAATAATTCAAAATTGCAAACTGCTTTGGGGGTACTTGGAGCTGATGAAGGGTGCAATATAAAACCAAATTCTCTTCTATTCAGTTTGTGAAACTATGAGTTATACTTGACAGTTTGGAAGAAAATATTTTTGTATGTCTTTGGACTAACTTCTGTGACCAGTTTTTGTGCTGTTTCAAAGTAATTTAGCTCTGGGGAGGGAACAGAAGCAATGATCATCCGTCCAGGATAAGAATTAATAGGGCCAGTATTGATCAGCCACAGCTTTTTACACAGAGCTCTGGTCAGAGTCAAATGTAACATTTCTTCACATCTGCCTTTGATTTTTCTCTAGAGAATTTCATCAGAAGATATGCCAGTTGCAGGATGCAAGTCATCTAATTCTATCCATCACTAACAGAAAAAAAGAGGAGAAAAAACCCAAACCCAACAACCCAAAATCAGCTAGATAACTGAAACTACTGTGGGAGAAAGGAAAACATCTGATTTCGTGTAAAAGTCAAAAGGGGAAGGTCTGGTACTCTCCACTCATAGAAACACGTACTGTTTCCTTGGCACCCTTTTTAAGAAGGAAAAAATTGAAGTACAGAATACAATTCCAAACCCATCTATTTATCATCACAGGAATTGTTTCATAATCACACCAATGTTACTGAACATGGATTTACTTATTTATTTTTATTATATGAATAAGAGGAAGCAGTTGTTACAAGGTACTCCTGGTGTCCTGGAAATGATCTTGCATGTGAAGCATTGGAATTAATAGCCACTTAAAAGTGTATTCCCATTTCCCAGAAGTCAAATTGAGTTTTGATGATGGTTTCACTGGAGGCAGGACCAGCTCCTGAATAAACCATAAGGGAACAGAAGAAAGTAAGTACGATATATGGGGTTACACTGCCACTCTGTCTAGCCCAATATTTTGTTTTAAATGGTGGGAAATAAAAGATGCTTATGGAAGGCAAAAAAACAGGGGTTTTTTTTGTGGTGAAATTATTCAAAAATCCTCTCCCAGTATCTAGCAACTGGAAAGGCAGAAACTCCTTACTTGAGCCAGAATTAATTTCATTAAAACAATGATAGACTAGGCTGTGCAGAGGTCTGGAGCTGTTATTCATCTCTGATTTGAACTGAAGGCTCAAGCAATGGAAAAAAATGTTTTGGCCTCATTTTAAATTCACTTGAAGCCTCCCAGAAGAAGCACTGCTCTTCTGAATGGTTACATCTGGAGTTCTCACTAGACCAAGACAGGGATAGCAGAGCTGTTGCCTTGTCTGGATAAGAAGTCATTGGTAGAGTTTGTTTAAAGGAAAACTTCATAGCAGATTTCTGTTTTGTTAGCACTATATTCAATTTTATGGGAAGATAAGGGAAAATGGGCTGAACTCAGCTCAAGCTGAAGGGTTTCGTTATAAAATACAGGTGGAAAGATTAAAAAATATCCTGCTCACCCTTTTACTTTGGTGGGACTCAAGGAGGCAAGACTGGTTCTCAAGAAAAAATTTAAGGGGTTGTCACACCAGTTTGAAGGGGCAAAGACAACAGCTGTGTTAGCTCAGCACGGTATGCTGTGCAGTGAAATGGGCCAACAGCACCCGAGCTCCAGTCTAGGCGTGTATCGCCAATGGCAATCCTGCCTGCTGCAGAGCTTAGGGAATCATGCTGCTGTTAGAGATGTAAGCTTTTTAGCCAGAATCCACTAACAGTTGGACAAAACCCCACATGTATCCTTGAGAATCTGACTTTGTGTCCTGGTTTTGGCTGGGATAGAGTCAATTTTCTTTCTAGTAGTTGGTGCAGTGCTATGTTTTGGGTTCGGTATGAGAAGAATGTTGATAACACACTGGTGTTTTCAGTTGTTGCTAAGTAGTGTTTAGACCAAGTCAAGGATTTTTCAGCTTCTGATGCCCAGCCAGCAAGAAGGCTGGAGGGGCACAAGAAGTTGGGAGGGGACACAGCCAAGGCAGCTGACTCCAACTGGCCAATGGGGTATTCCAGACCATGTGGCATCATGCCCAGTATATAAACTGGGGGTAGTTGGCTGGGGAGGGATCACTGCTCAGGGACTAACTGGGCATCATTTGGTGAGTGGTGAGCAATTGCATTGTGCATCATTTGTTTTGTATATTCCAATTATCTTTTTATTATTATTGTCATTTTATTATTGTTATTATTATCATTAATAGTTTCTTCCTTTCTGTTCTGTTAACCTGTTCTTATCTCAACCCACAAGATTTACTTTTTTTTCTTGCCTGATTCTCTCCCCCATCCCACCGGGTGGGGGGGAAGTGAGTGAGCAGCTGCATGGTGCTTAGTTGTTGGCTACCCACTAACGTGGTTAAACCATGACACTTTGGACATTCAATGTGAACAATGGTGTCAGCCAGCAGAGAGATACCAATAAACATAAGTTTGTGAATAACCTCACATATGTAACTGGTTACAGGAAGTTGTGTCAATAACTCCACAAAGATAAATCCAAGAACCACTAAGTATTACCACAAGGTCAGTTAACAGGAGATTACCAAGTAACTAACAATCCTCTCTGTTTTACTATTGAAAAAAAAAAAAAAAAGTGCCATTGGCATAAGAGTAAGTAAGAGTGTTGGTATAGAGACGTCGTATTTTATATGAAACATGGGAAAATGTATGTTAATATATCTTGTAAAATAAAGCAAGTAAATTCTATGTACCTACTTTCATCCAGGATTGTACTACTTGAAAGACATTAATAAGTTTGAGTTAGATACTGAGGCAGTGTGATCCAAAACTTCAAAACATGTTAATACTTCTTAATTCCATTTAATTTCAGGTGTTCAGCTAAGATCAGAGCCCAGTCTCTCTGGACTTCCTCCAAATCAAAGGATAGGCAGACCTAGAAAATATTTCCTCATGGGAATATAAGTAACATTAAGATACAGGAGGCTTCCTTACTTCTTACAGACATGAATTTATGTTTGTCAGAGGGGGTAAGAGCTGAGTGTTGGCCTTAAAGGTGTAAGCGGTGCCTTCACGTTAGACTTAAGGTATTGGAAGAGGTAGATGGATGGTTTAAAGAATCTGAGCACTGGGTGTTATTTAAAACTCTATGTGAATTGCAGTTCTCATGCATCAGCAGATGCCCAAACATGCAGGAAAACTGCATACTGCTGGGGAGGCTGCGGGGTGGTGGTATGGGAATTGCTCTTTTAGCAATTTTCTGGTTATCAAAATCAAACAATTCTAGGCAGAAAGAATCATTTCCCCCCCTGCTTGCTTCTGAGAAAGAGAGTGATTGTAATATCTTTAGCTCTGTTACAGCTTGTTTCTGATTGAGAATTTTCTTAGCTGAATTCCAAATGTCTGGTGAAATACACCCAGGCCTACTAATAACAGTCACCAAGGATACACAGAGATTTAATGCAGTGTTTGCAGAGCTGGGAGTAATGGCTGTCAGACTGAGCTAGTGGAGTTACAGTACTTCATTAGCTCATTTGGAAGAGTCGTGCTTTTAGAGCAGAAGGTATCTAAACTGTAAACACCTCCCAAATCTTTCCACCAACCCACCCTTTTTTTTTTTTTTTTCAGGTACGGTGAGACTTATTAAAAAGACAAAGGTAAAATAGAGAACATTTACAATTAAATTTATATTTCTTAGGTGTAAAAGGAAAACATTCATCTTCAAAACCCTTTGAAAGAATGTATCTGTATATACAGGGAATCTGATTGTGTCTGTATTTTATCGGTGCTTAGTACTTATTGTAGCATTAAAGAAGATCAGTTGAATTCTTTGCATGGTAGTAGTAAGAAAAAGGAATAAAGGGAAAGGACCACAATTTTGTGAAGTACTATGGCTTTTTTTTCACTGAGATTTACATATTTCTTTCCCCTTGCTTGCAAAATTAGGTTTTGGGACATTTGTCAATTTGCATGGTATTAGTCATTTGGTGAAACTTGTGTGGCTACAGAGGGTAATTTGTTGGAATGCCCTAATACAGCACTGTGTAACTCAGATGCTCTTTACAACAAAATAGTTATTTCCAACCTGGACCTTTACAGATAGTAAGCAGAAAAGCCTATAGCAGGTTGCTTTACATAGCTTTTAATTCTTATTTATAGTATTTTGCTTTTCAAAGGAGACAGAAAGATACAGGAGCAAATTAAAAATACCAGTCTTGATAATCACGAGGATGGGACTGCCTTTGCTTGCTTCCTGTGCTAACAGCACAAAAGTGGGTTTGTTTTTTGCGTCCGGTGCGGTGACGCAGCAGTACCAGGGACTCTTGACCGGAGTGATTGAAGCTGCCCCAACCTGCCCACAAGCTATCATTCTGGCTATGGGCAGAAGTGATCCTAACACCAGGGGCTGCTGGGGAATCAGAGCTTGTTAGGATCAAACTGGAGAATAAGACACAGAAAGAAAAATAGAAGGCAGTTTCAGAGTCTCAATACAGGGTTCCCTGCATAAGGAAGATTTACAGGAAACAGCTTGCCTGTCCTCACGCATCCCAGTCTAAGTCATCCCAGACACGTATGAGGATACAGCAAAGGATGGTATATTTTCTGCAGTGGAGCAGATAAGATAGGAATAATAAAGTGGTAACACATATAGTTTGTGTTATGTCCTTTCACTTATTTCCACTAATTAGTGTTGGGCAAAACTCGAAAGGTTTGATTAGATGCTTGCGTCAAGGTCATTCACCCATTCCCCAAACCCTGACCAGCCCCTTAGCATTGCTTCATCTATTCTCAAGTCCTTTTTTGCTTTTCAGTGTTTGATCTCCCCCAAAGACTCTAAAACTGGGGAGTATATCGCTTCTGCATTTACTTTCACAGTGTTACAACTCCTAAAGCACAAAGTGGGACTGAGCTCAGAAAAGGAACTTGTGTTTGTGTGATTTCAGGACAACCAGTCATGGGCTTATGCACAGTCTCACTGCCCTGTTCTTCTTCCTGTTACTAACTGCTAGCATCACTGTATTTTATTTATGGTACAGTTAAACTGGGAATCACACAGATTAAAAACTATTGCTTTCAAGTCTTGATATCCCACTCATTTCCTGTCAGCCTGCTGATATAACCGATCCAGAAGGCACTTTTCATTAAGAGCTGCAGCAAGAGAATCTCTTAACACTGGATTTGAATTTTCATGGTAAACACTAGATTGGGTAACCTCTATTACATGCCACCCAGCAGGGAAAATACACTGTGCTTGTGTCTTAGCAGATGTCTGGTGACAAATATCACTCATCTCTGTGGCAATCTTCTTGTGTTAGCCTTCTTGAGACCACAGAAGAGATTAGGATTTAGAACAAAACACTTTTTCAATCTACTTTGTAGACAGACTTCCACATAGGTCCTTCCAGACATTCCTTTATTCAGCTGTCGGTTGCTCTTAAGACATTTTAAAAAGTAATGATGAGGATTTGTCTCTCCCCTCCCCTTCTTACGGTGACTTTAAGCAAAGCTTGAAAAGCCTGGATTTGAGCAAACAGATCAGGTTTTAAAACGCATAGCAAGAACAGACATTTTAATTGTGAACTTGAAGAAGTTATTTGTACAAAGAATATAAAGATTTTCAGAGAAACCTCTACCAATGGCTTCTTGAGGACTTTTCAATCTAGGTGCCCATTTCTGCTGCAGTTAATTGAAAAGAGATTTCAGGACTTTACTCCTATCTTTTCATTAGACGCTACTAAATTTGGCATCCCTAGCTTGAGGGCCTTTCTCCATTATTTATAGATCTGGTAGCCTTGCAGGGACTGAATGGATGGACTTCCATAAGCATAACTCTTTCATTCCCACCATCCCCTTTTCAAGCTACATTATAAAATTTTATATTTCAGAAAGGATGTTTAAATGTAAAGTGCCAGATTCTCAGAGGAGGAAATTGAAAGTAATTCTCTATTTTGTTCATGACCCTTATTATCAATGCCATGAATCTTGTGTTTATTCTGTATATAGTAAGCACAAAGAAAAAGCACAGCATTACAAAACTTAAATGGTCATGTTTTACAGTTTGACGTTCACCAATGTAAAAACCAGTTTATAGTATGAAGTTCTGGAAAATGAGGTCCTTCGTATTTTCAAAGATTTTTGTCTGCATTCTTAACCAATGCAAATTGCTATGGTTCTGATTTTAGCGCATTTTTTCAGGTTCTTATCTTTTGAGTTCATCACCTACCACTTCTGAGATATTGGTAAGACAAAAAGAACGTTTCATTCCAAATGTACTTCTTATTGTATAGGACACATCTGATTGTGCGCCGCTTCTCTCATTTAGCAAAGTAAAGCTTACAACGCTTTACAATGCAATACAAATAATTAAAATATTACTAGTGAGCTTCAGTAACATAGCCTATTATTTATGAAAACAAAAACTGAAAGATAAGTAATACTGGTGGCATTCATATAACATCACAAAATTTCTTTTTTTTTTTTTCCTCTTTTCTTTTTCTACCAGTAATCCCCTTTATGGGCTTAAAGAAAAAAAGATAATATCAAGGTCTTTGGTGGCTCTAGGACATTGATTGCCAAACCAAACCATTCTTCCAAATATCAGTAAACTAGGAGCAGCAGACTGCTGTGAGCTATTTTTCAGCCAAAAGGATTAGATTTGTTTCTTAGATGGGTCTGACATCTAATATAGATTTCCAATGGGTTGAGTTTCGCCAGTCATAGTTGTGACTTTGTGAGAAGACTTGCAGCTTTCTGAGGGTGGAGTATGTCCCCTGCTGGGGAACAGAAGCATGCACCTCAAGCCCTGGCACAGCAAATCTTCCCTATTACCTAGTTTTAAGAAACCTTCAGTTGAGCTGTGGGGACATACCCATGTGGACAAATCTTCTGGGACAATTTCTGTTACAGCTACACAGCCCAGTGACTTCTGGATTCAAATAATGAGGTAGCTATGGGTATTTAGGGCTTGCAAAGAATTAGGAGGGAAAAAAAAGAAAAAAAATGAAGCAGTACATCCTAGGCAGTTATGTGATTTTAACCTTTGTTCCGGGGACATACTAGGAAGAGATATTGTCTCAGGGACTCATACTGCGGTTTGTATGCAGAAGCACAGAAAAAGGACTGTAAAATAATTAAGGGAAAGTAACAAGCTGCACTTATTAATGAAATTCAATTTTTATTTATTTTCATAAAAGTACCAGCATTATTTATGTAAACAATACAAAGTGCATCTGCTATTTAGCTTTGTGTGAGATTTTCCATATCACTGAGGTTTAGGGAATATCACTTAGGGAGAAAAGCAATTTTAAGGTTATCATGTGAGTGACAAAGACATTAATCTGACAAGATATGCTCAAGAGACACAAGATGCAATTGTAGAATTCTTTTAGGCTCTCTCACCCATAATTTCACGGAGCTCAGTGTAATTAACACACTTCATGGGATTTAAGTAACATTTGTTGCTTCTCCATCAGAATGCAAATTTGAGAATGATATGGATCTGTACAGGAGACAGCAACAACTGTTCCCTAGGTAATAACTTGTGCACTGTTTCCCACTGCAGAAAAAAAGGGGGGAAAAAAAAAGGTGACGGATAAAACATTACTCAGGTTTTATTACGAAGTTAACATATGTTTTATAGCTGCTGCAAATGCAGAAAACAGATATGTCATAAAATTAATGAAAATTAAATGGTTTATTGTCAGCTTGAAAATTTTAGGCCTCGTTTTCTTAAAAGCTATATGAAATAATGAAATCTGCAGACTGCGTGTGTGTGTATAAATGGGTGTGCAATCAGCTAACAAAAAAATCAGTAGGTCAGCAGCATCTGTTAATTCTTAACCAGAAGAAAGCTTTATCACAAAAGAGAGGGCAGTAATTATAGGTGTGCATGTGTGCGTATGCTTATAGTAGAGAAAAACATTCAAGCACTCAAATCAAGAATCTTTTTTCTTCAGTAATAAGTCAATGTACAATAAAAGAACAGATTAGAAGACTGGTTACTTCCCTGTCCTACATTCTACCTCAGAAGGCAAAAGAATAACCCAAGTCTATTGCATCTAAGGAGAGATAGGATGGTCTTGATTAGCTATGTTTTTCATCAGGAAATTAAAAAAAAAATAAATGAATGCCACATTCAGCCTATTAGTAAAGAAAGAGCAAATTATGCAAATAATTACTTAGCCACTGCTACATTTCTCTAAAAATAACCCTCTGAGACAGGAAAGAATATCTAGAATTTAGACTTCTTTTACTTAATCATATTTGAGTACAAAGTGAATAAATGCACAAATGCATAATGCATGCAGAACATATAAGTTGAATAAATGAAGTGGGGCGTACAGTACACATTAGTTTATTAATGCTTAAGGTTTTCCTTGATGTCCTTCCGGCACATTATCAGCTGCTTTAAGGATGATCAGATTTGTCCTCATCTGCTCTTATTTTTTCCCCTACAGATGAAATAATAAATAAATAAATAAACACACCTGTACAATGAAGTTTTCCTTAATGCATTTGGCATTGGCAGGACAGTAATCTGAAAAAAACTCTTAAGCCATCAACATCACAGAATGGGAGATACAACTAATTTATCCCATATGTCTCTGATTTTTATCTAACCAGACCTGAAATGTTTTTGGTTTTTTAGGATGAATTTAAGGTATTACTACTTCTTTATGCTTGTAGTTCAAAACAAATTATAAAACCCCCTGAATTACTAAGCTGGCTAAAACTGCACATGAAATCAAATCAACATCTTGTTATCATACAAGGTATAAAAAAAAGAAAATGTTGTAGATCCAAGAGTGCCATTGGTGCTTTTGATTTCTAAGCTCTGTAGAAAACTTGATCTATCTCTTAGAAAGAATAAGAAATGAACTTTAAGTGTTTTAAGAAAGATTTCTTGTTCATAGGCAGATGGAGGCACTCAGATGAGCAATGAAGCATCACCGCTGACGTGAGCACAGAAATAAACAAGAGAGGCAGACTAAAAGAGACTCAAGATATGGGTTTATCCCAATGGGAGAGAGATGACACATATGCTCTGTAAATAAAAATACTCTGTTCTCGGTACAGCCTGATTTTCATGCAATCAGAGTAAAAGGAACACTTTCTAGTGCCTCTATACTGATGCTCTATTTATGCCTGGGAAGGTTTTTCCTCACAACATTTTCTGGGCCTTGTGATTGTCTGCCTCTAACCTCCTCCCTGCTCTGCCCTGAATCTTATCTAAAAGTGAAATTGTAGTAATTAATTCATCACACATGCAGTTCAGCTTGTTGGCTACAGCTAGATTCATGCAGCATGTTCCTAGTGCAATACTAACTGCCTCATCCCAGTAGATTTTCAGGCCAAGGGTTGTATTGTGCATCTATTTTGTCTATGAGTGGTCTGCCATATCATGTGAAATCACCTATTGCTGGGCACTCAGCATAGATAATTCTGAGAAATGAATTTAATTGCGAGACACT
Organism: Astur gentilis; assembly: GCF_929443795.1. Lineage (NCBI taxonomy): Eukaryota > Metazoa > Chordata > Aves > Accipitriformes > Accipitridae > Astur > Astur gentilis. The sequence goes on along the minus strand of NC_064892.1, from coordinate 26,706,486 downwards.
TATAAGGTGATATCTAGGATTTAAAGCCTCGCCATATCTCTATAACCTTCTGAAACCAACTCCTGAAGCTCTGAGGGGCTCAATTTTCATTTGCACATTTATATGGCTTTCTGACACCTGTTGCCCAATAACTGGTGCCATAAGCAATTCATTCTTAATTTATGTAACTCAAAAAGTGATTTCTACATTCTTAGTTCAATGTGCTGTTTTGTCAAAACGACACTGTGCTATCTTTTCTGAAAAGCCTAAGAAATGGCAATAATAGTGTTCATATGAAACAAGTGTTGTGCAGCTAGGTATTCTTGTAGTTGAGGGAGTGAAATCTTCATGAAATATGCAGTTGAAGTGTTTTTAAATATATGATGTGGTTTAAAATAGATGAAGTTTTAAATTATTTTCTTTATAAAAGGTCTGTTCTAAGAAGCTTAGTTTGTCACTTCTTTTCTCAAATAGAATATATATTTTTCTTAAGTTCTTATTCTGCAGCAACTGTGTTTTTCTGGTAGACAACTTATTCTTCCTAAAATGTATACACATTAAGTTTCTTTATCTGCTTGCCCTAGAATTAAAATGGTACATCTGCTACTTTAAAAAGTTATGAATAAGAAGTTTTATCAAAATGAAACTCAGTTCCTCCAGAAATATGAACACATTTTGCTTGTTTATACTAGAAAAAGTTAAGGCAAGGCACATAACCTTACTCTATGCTTCAAGTTAAAATCAATGGGTTTTGTAGAAATGGAGAACCAAATTCCAGTATCAGCAGCCCTTAGTCCTGGGTCAATAGTCATTCTCCAAGCTCTAACACCGTTTCCTAGATGCACAAATATGCTGACAGGCATGAACTTGCTGATTTCAACTCTTTTAGTTGTGTTCATGACTAGAAGTGATGTCTAAGCTATCTAGGACTCAAATTACACAGAACTTTAAAGGTCAGTATTACCACTTCCAACTATGGTCAGAAATTAATAGGAACTTCATGGGACTGAAACTGTTTCTTTCATCTGGCCCTGCCAAGACAGTAGACAGTGTGTTGGTAAATTTTGTATCTACTGAACCCTCTGAGGCCTGTCTCCATGACAGTCCTAAAAATCCACTAGTGGGAATACTGTATGTTGTGCTCTTTGCACAGTAGGATTTTTAGGTGCATTCAGGACTGCTTGAAATCCATTTATTTTTTTTTTTTAATCTGATAGATGTTTTAATACCCCTTGAAGTGTTTTGGAAGATTCTTCCTGGTATTTTCTGTGCTGTGGTCTTTTACATTCCATGCAAAGCATTTTCACTGGTATAAATGCAAATATGACACTCTAATAAGTATAAATCAATTGGAGATGACTGATGTGTAAGTGACAAAGGCAAATCCCTTCTATGAAGACTTTTTCCCATTCAGGAAAATCTGTCATGCCCATTAACAAAAGCTTCAGGTACTGCAGCAAGAAAATCTGAGTAACTCTGAATTTATTCACCATTTCAATGTTTGGGAATTGAGCACACGTGATTCATAGCAAGGTTTGTTTACTGTTCAGGTCCCTGGAATGCTCTTACCTTGTGTAAGCCCCTTGAAGGATTGAAATATTCCCCTTGAGTATACCTCCTGAAAGAATGAAAACACTTCTACCAACATATGAAAACTGACTTTGAGCCAACTAAGACCCGTGCCAGAACTTCCCGGTACCTTTTTCAGGGTTGTCTTATTTCCAGAGAATGAAAGCTTCTTTGAATTTCCAGCCTGTGGAGACCAGCATGAAGAGTTATAGCCTAAGAACTCACTGGAAGTCTTTCACTACTCATGAAAATAGAATCATAGAATGGTTTGGGTTGGAAGACGTCTTAATGATCATGTAGTTCCAACCCCCCCTGTCATGGGCAGGGACACCTTCCACTAGACCAGGTTGCTCAAAGCCCCATCCAACCTGGCCTTGAACACTGCCAGGGATGGGGCATCTACAGCTTCTCTGGGCAACCTGTGCCAGTGCCTCATGTGAGAGACTGAAAGAGTTCATGTCTCAAATATTGTGGTGGGGCAAGTTCTGCATAAGGACGAACTCTGCATAACAACAAACAGGTGAAAAGAAGCCGATCAGCACCTATCAGCACAGGACATCAACAACAGGACATCAGCAACAGGACAGGCAGGGTGTGCCAAAGGGTGCGCAGCTCTGTGTTCTGATACACTGAGCAGAGTGGCTCACCATGCGTGGGCAAAGATCAAACAAGGGTCATGTCTGCACGGAAGGGGAAGTTACTCCCCAAATGACCCCCAAGACCACTGACCCATTTCCCAAAGGTTCTGAAAGCACAAACCATGCATGACACCTAATTAACCTAATGAGTTCAAGTGCCTGCCCGAAGGAGGGGCAAGGAGATGATAAAAGGAGACAAACTAAAGCCCCACACGCGTGCGCCCACTGGAACTGGACCCCTTGGCTGACTGGAACAGCACTGGACCCAGGACCAGTGAAATCTTCCTTTTTTCTTTTCCTCTTTCTCCCTCTGTCTCACTCTCTCTTTCTCTCTCCTTTTCCCGCCATAATCCCTACACCTCATCCCTTTAGACGCAAAACCATTGACCACATCTGGGACTAGGAGCGGATCCAGCCGCCCCTGGGCTCCTCTCTGAGAAGGAGTCTGGAAACCTGCTTAAGCAGGTCCAGATCTTTTTTATGTTGGGTGCTCCAGAGCTGAACACAGTACTTCAGGTGGTGTCTCACGAAAGCAGAGCAGAAGGGCAAAATTACCGCTCTCGACTGGCTATCCACAATTCTTGCAATTGGATTTCTGGGCTATGAGCACACATTGCTGGGTCATATTCAGTTTTTCATCCACTAATAACCCCAAGTCCTTCTCCGCAGGACTGGTCTCAATCCACTCATCGCCCAGCCTGTATTTGTGCTTGGGGTTGCCCCGACCCACGTACAGGACCTTGCACTTGGCCTTGTTGAACTTCAAGGTATACGCACAGACCCACCTCTCAAGCCTGTCAAGGTCCCTCTGGATGGCATCCCTCCCCTCCAGCATGTCAACCAAACCACACAGCTTGGTGTCATCGGCAAACTTGCTGAGAGTGCGCTCAATCCCACTGTCTATGTTGCCGACAAAGACCTTAAACAACACTGATCCCAATACCATCCCCTGAGGAATGCCACTCAACACTGGCCTCTACTGGGACATCGAGCCATTAACTGCAACTCTTTGAGCGTGACCATCCAGCCAATTCCTTATCCACCAAGTAGTCTGTATGTCCAGCCCATGTCTCTCCAATTTAGAGACAACAATGCCATGTGGGACAGTGTCAAACAATTTGCACAAGTGCAGGTAGATGACATCCGTTGCCCTTCCCTTATCCAACAACACTGTAACCCCATCGTAGAAGGCCACCAAATTTGTCAGGCATGATTTGCCCTTAGTGAAGCCATGTTGGCTTCACCAATCACCTGCTTATTTTCCATAGTATCCAGGAGGGTCTGCTCCATGATCTTACCAGGCACAGAGGTGAGACTAATGAGCATGTAGTTACCTGGGTCTTCCTTTTTTCCCTGCTTAAAAATGGGGATGTCTTAGCCACTTCATCCACCAGTTCCCTCAGGACCCACAGATGCATCTCATCAGGTCCCATGGACTTGTGCACCTTCAGGTTCCTTAGATGGTCTCAAATCTGATCTCCTACAGTGGGTGGTACTTCATTCTCCCAGACCCTGCCTTTGCCTTATGTGACTTGGGCGGTGTTGTTGGGGCACTGGCTGGTGAAGACTGAGGCAAAGAAGTCATTGAGTACCTTACCCTTCTCCATGTCCTGGGCAACCAGGTCTCCTGTTTCCTTCTGGAGAAGGCCCGTATTTTCCCTAGTCTTCCTTTTATCACCTACCTGATAGAAGCTTTTCTTGTTGCCCTTGATGTCCCTGGCCAGAGTTAATCCTATCAGCACTTTGGTTTTCCTAAACTAATCCCTGGCTGCTCGGACAATTTGTCTGTATTCCTCCCAGGCTACCTGTCCTTACTTCCATCCTCTGCAGGCTTCCTTTGTGAGCTTGAGTTTGTCCAGGAGTTCCTTATTCATCCATGCAGGCCTCCTGGTGTTTTTGCCTGACTTCCTCTTTGTTGGGATGCATCACTCCTGAGCTTGGAGGAGGTGATCCTTGAATATTAACCAGGTTTTTGGACCACTCTTCCCTCCAGGGCTTTATCTGATGGTACTCTACCAAGCAGATCCCTGAAGAGGCCAAAGTCTGCCCTTCTGAAGTCCAGGGTAGCGAGCTTGCTGTGCGCCCTCCTCGCTGCCCTAAGGGTCTTGAACTCCACCATTTCATGGTCACTGCAGCCATGGCTGCCCTTGAACTTCACGTTCCCCACCATGCTGCCTAGAGGGTCAGGTAGGATGAGTGCCCTTGGCCTGCGCAGATGGTGACAGAATGGTGCCTGGTTGCTGTTTAGGTGGACTTCAAGCCTCTCCACATGGCCAGTGGAATGGCCCTCCTTCAGAGAAGCTCTCTCCCACGCCAACGGCCGCGCCAGGCCCTGCCTGACACGCCATGCCCTGTTTGCCTGCTCTGGTCACAATGGTCCTGGTCGCCAGCGCTCCCCCGTGCTGCCCTTGGTAGCAGTGAGAGGTGGCCGCCATTCCTCCTGGCCTGCCTAGGCCTCATCAGCTGCTTTCCCTCCTAAGAGCTGCCAGCTCCTGAAACCCCCCATGTGTGCTGCAATACCCCACACTGCTGCAGAATGCGCCTGCACCGGAGCTGATTGCCTTGGTGAGTGACCACTCAGAGATTCTCTCAGAAGCAAATAATAACGTGCTAAAAATAAATATTAACATCCTATCATCAACTCATTTCCCATAGCCCACCTTTGTACCATGCTTCTGGGGACATAATTCACTAGTAGTGTGAGACTTTTTATTATTTTTTTTGGTCAGATGAGGATGTCTTGGAAATGAGCTGGATCACAAAGAGTTCAGGTTTTCCTCAATATATTTAATTCTGTAAAGTAAAAAAAAAAAAAAAAAAAAAAAAAGGATTCTTCATCTCATACAAAAGCATGATAAACTTCATCCAATTGGATGTACTTATTTCTGCCTAGTTGACATTATTCATTGTGTTAAGCTTGCATTTACCTTTTAATGCTGCTTATGTTGCCTAAAGCAACTAAAGCTTTAAAATAGGTTTCATCAGGCAAGAAAACTAAAGCAAGTAATTGTTTCTAAAATCTTTTCTCTTTAATTCTAGTTAAAGCTTGATTTTTTTCTAGCTTATTGGCCTAAGAAGTAGTAGTAATTGGCTTATTACTACGTAGTATTTGTAGGCATCAACAGTAAGCCTGCTTATGCACAGTTATTCTATACCTACAGGGCAGAAGAACAGTTTATCTGAGTTGTGTGTGGTTTCATAATGATTATTGAATAATTCCGCAGGTTCTTCATATACTTGTTCAAGTCATGCTGTGAAACATGCAAGAACTGATTATAATTATGCTTATATTTGTGTTTATATTTATATTATTTACATTACATTTTGTATTAATAAATATATATATGTATTTTTATACATTTACATACTGTCTGAAGTCCAAATCAAATGCTTTGCTGTAGAAAAGTATATGCCTCAAATAAGGAACTTCGATCAGGTCTGTTCATAGCTTAAACCAAGATAACACACTGACCTCTTCAGTATGATACTGATTTACACTGCCTGAACAGCTGACTCCACATATTGGAAGAATAACTTTTTTTTTTTTTTTAACATTCTGGTGTCACAGGAACAGAAGATTGTAGAAGAGTGGCTCTTCTGGATCAGATCAGAGGTCCAAACTCAGTCCTACCTCCCTTTCTCTAAGACAAGTGTTGGCTACTTAAGGTAATAATAGAATGTTTACAATTGTATTTAAAAAGAGCAAGCACAGAGTAGCATACTCCTCAGGATACTTCTTCAGTTTTGTGTGGCTTAGGGGAATTCCTAAACTAAAGCTTGTATCTCAGTGTTTAACAGCCCTTGATAAGTTTCCATTTATTTGTCCAATTGGTTTTTGAACTCACTTAAACTTTTGGCATCCAAACTATCCTGTAAAAATGAGTTCCAAAGTTCAGTCATGGGTTGAATGGAAAAAAAATATTTTTTTTTTACTGTTTTAAGCCTATTACCTTACAATTTCATCTAATGGCTCTGATAATTATTTTGTTATGTAAAAGAGTGTCTTTTTCTGTTTTTCTTCCCCAGTAATTCTTAGGGGGTTGTGTTTGGTTGGTTGGTTTGGTTTTGTTTGTCAGTGAACACTGAACTGACATTTTCCTAGGTGTATCCAGAGGAGCTGCAAACATCTTTTCTGCGTTAACAATGCCTAGTTTAGAGCCTTTCACCATTTATAGACAGTAAGAATTTCCTTTTGTCTTTTTCCCAGGTGTTCTCTGTATGTGTTGTCTCTGCCTTTTTATCACCCAGTTAGTTGTGTGAGGAGCTTTTGCAACCTTTCAGAAACCTTTCATTGTTAAAACTGATCATTTTCTCCAGATATTGTTTCCTGTCCTTTAGATATTTATTAATTCCTTGTCCTTCAGGTATTTATAAATCCACAAGTCGAAGTTCCTTTTTATAATCTATGACTGTTTAGTTTATTTCGGGGCCTTTTACAGAGGACCTTGTCAGAAGTTTTTAGAAAATCCAGGCACAGTGTATCAACCAGATACAGAACACCCATGCCCTTACGTTCATTTATTCTAAGAACTTTAAAAAACCAGAATTTTCTCTACAAAATTTATTTTTATTCCTCCTCATTTTATTGTATTTATCTATGTGTCTATGACTCCTGTTCTACCAATCTACCTGTAAAGAATCAGACATAGAACTTCTTAATTTCTGCAACTTCCCCACATCTCTCCCACCAAGTTTCTCTAAGGATCCTTTTTTTAAAAAATGGCATCAAATTTGCTAACCTCTACTCTTCTCAGACAGAAGCTGACTTGAGCAGTAGTGTAAGATCTGTGGTCAAAAGACAAGGTCATATTTGAGCTATTTACGAAGCCTGGGCTGTATACCATATTGTCTTGGCAATTTGTTACTATTCATTTATCTATTTGGTCTAAAATCACTTCTATTGACACTTTAATTTAAGACAGTTCCTCCAGTTCATCTTTCGCAAAGAAAACAGCAACTGTGGGAACCTTCCTAAACTCTTCAGTGGTGAGTATCAATGTGAAGAACTCACTTAATTTTTCTACTGTGGTCTTATCTCCTTTGAGTTCTATTACACCTCCACCATCTATCAGCTCTGCAGACTCCCTGGCAGACATTCTGCTTCTGATGAGTTGGAAAAAAGGCTTATTGTTAGTTTTCATGCCTTTCACAAGCTTGCCCTCTAAACCTTTTCTTCGTCTTAGCTTGATTCTACATTAAAGTTTTCAGAGCTCATGATATTCAGATCTTCCTTACATGGCTATAAATTCCATTTTCTGAGAGTAAGCTTTTAATTTGAAGAGCTTCTTTATTCTGCTGTTTATCAGTAACATAATTTTGTTTATCACCATGAACTTTACAAGATTTCCATTACACATTTAATAATTGTATCCTTTAAGATTCTTCTATTAATTTGTTTGGGGTTTTTTTTCTAATATCACTCATTTTTATAGGGGTCCCCTTGTTTATATATGTGCATGTGTAATTTTATTTTTTTTTTCATTCTTATAGAGAAGAAGAATTTAAATGTACTATAGTCAGGATTTCACAATGGCTCTTCAGTAGTAAAAATTTCAGTAAGTTCTTATGCTCTGCTCAGAATTATATAAAAAATTGCTGCTCTAAGAGGCAATCATTATAGCATCTAAAATTAGTTTTTAGTACATGTCCCAAAATTACTTTTTACCAATCTTCATGGGAATAATTGAGTATTTCATTATTACTGAGTTTTCTGCCGTCGTAATCTCTCTCATCTCCCTTAGCATGTCCCAGTCAATATACCTATCCCATTCAGGTGATTAATAACACAACTTTCCTACAATATTCTTTGTATTTAGACATGAAATATTCAAATCAGAGGGAATGTTTCTTATTGATACAGTTAATTTGTTTACCTTGTTTGACTTATCTGCACCTATATCACTGAACAACTTGGGCCTCAAGTTAGGATATGCAGAGGACTGTGACCACACTGCTTAAAGTCAGTCCTCTTTACAGAAAAATGCACATGTTTACAACTTAGCCAAGGTCTCTTCTGATCCCTGTGTTCTGCTCTTAAAATGCAATTTTTATTTTTGTGCATGATATTTCATTTCAAAGTACCTGAGATAGATAGATAGTGTGATGGCTATGCTGCAATACATCAGAATGGGGATTGGAAGACAACATAGTGTGGGAGGACACATGAGGATATTCTTGGAACACATGCACTCTTACACACTTGGACTTAATCTAAATCCAAATGCTACAATTCATTTCACTTGAAAAAACAGCTGGTAGCTGACACTGTACATGAAGAGTGCATAAGCTCTTCAGTGAACCTGGGAGATAGGAGGTTGTACACAGTAGATACATCTTATATAACTTAAGCTATAGCAACACTCACTCGCCAGTGCAATCTGACCTATCAGTCCTATCTAATTTGTAACCTGATATTGCAGTATCTTACATAGCATTTTCATGTCCATCAGGTTTTTTATATGCCTCTTAATTCTAAACCTGAGAGAAAAACATACATTTGACTAGGACCTGACTAGTCATTTTTAAGTTGTCCTGACTAAATATGACTTCATTGGGATTTTGCACAGTTTCTTACCTATACCTTCTCGATATATATAGACACTCCAAAAATCACACCACCACCCCCTGCCAAGATCACTGTATTTTACTGTAAAGAATTAAGCTAGTTTAATTCAATATAGGGTAAATGTTCAAAAACTAATTTCAACTTTCTCAACTTTTTCCACATAGATCTACCAGAGGCCATCATACAGTTTGTCACAAATGACCACAGCTTGAACCCAGTGTTTCCAGGTGTTCTTGCAGCAGGTCTAAAAGTGCTCTCTGTTATTTGCAAAATGGCAGTCTTTTCTACTCACCATCATTTGCCATACTAGTAATAGGATATATATATTTTCAGTATAAAGATGTTTGCTATGTGACTATGAATAGGGTTGTTCCAATGGGAAACGTCAACCGCTCATTAACAATTGGAGTTTCTCCCAGAGACATGAAGAGTTACTTCACTGACATGCAGAAGCAGCTAAAAGAGTTTCAGGTAACACGGGGGTGTTGATTCTGACCTAGAAATCCTTAAATGATTTTGTGCATTGTTACCTGAGAAACCAACTTTCTCCTGTTGTGTTTCCACCATTAGAAACAGCTTAAGAGCTTTGGTTCACACACACTACGTTCACAGGGTGATAAGGCATTAGTGCCCAGTCTTCAGATATATAAATGTGTGTGTCGAAACATACTGAGTAGTACACTAACACCTAGATTTCCAGTCTGGATATTCAAGGAATACCCAGAAAATGAATTTAACTTCCAACCTTTCTTGAGGCTTATGGGATTCACTGGGAGAGATCTAGGAAGGCTGTATGTAAAGGTCATGGTTCAATTTAGTTTCAAAGGATCCTCTTCTCTTCTTCAATTTCCTTTTTTTTTTCTTTTTTTTTTCTTTCTTTTTTGGTATAGTATCTAAAGTGTGGGAAGTATATAAAAATACATATTCAGTTATAGTTTGAAAATGTATGTAAATCTGTTTTGTCATAGTGGCCAGGAAATTTAAAAGAGATGTGAATTTAGTTATTATGTAGCACTGCATGAAGTTAAAGGAAATGATATAAACTGCTTTTAAGTTGAAAAAAAAAATAAAAAATCCCATGTTGGGAGCCAGTACTGTCAAAGCAATTTTTCTTTGGGAGAAATGCTTTTGCTGTACAGCATCCAATGAGACTGGACATGGTACCAAAGATGTGGCAGCAGCTAACACATACTTAACATGCATTTCCTTTGGCTTGTTAAGGGAGCAGCCACTGCCCAAGCATTCACACACCGATCAGGAGTCACATGCACAGCACCCAAGACTTTAACTGCTTGGACTGGAGTCCCTTCGCAGCGGGCGACTCCAGTGATTCCACGGGTGACCCTTCAGACCCCCCCCTCCCCCCACACACACTCACCCACGGGTGCTGCCTCTTCCCTTAGGCTCAACCCTACGTTCCCCAAAGCAGAATCTCTAATCAAGGCCTTCAAGATAAAAAAAGTAATTTAGTCTATCTATGCTGCACGCGTTTAAACAGCTCGAGCTGGGTGCCTCTGGCGAGGGACCCCAAACACTAAATTCCCTGGGCAATTATACCATTTACCATCTAAGTCCCTGCCCCTCACACCACAGTCTGGTCCAACAGTAATATTTGGATTTGGGGTCACCTTGTCTCTCACTGAGTCCTTTTTCTCATGTCTAGGCAGGTTCTTTCCTGGTTTTTGGGCTAGTTGTTACTATATCTCTTTTTCCTGGCTCAAACTCACTCTGGGGCTTTCCGAGTCTCCTTACGCCTTCAATCACAGAATAGGTCAACGTTAAGCAAAAGCATTAAGTAGTCTAGGAGTTCTGCTTTATCATGAATGACTACTTTTAAGCAGCTAAACAAAATCCTTAAAGCCCTCCAAAACATATTAACAGCCTCTATAATTTATATACATTCCTGTGCTATTGTAGCCTCACAGTCTTATTGCATTATTGCCACATGCTGTTTTATGTCTCGATCGGGTATGGTCCACATGCTTATGCAGCTCCGCTTTGCCACCTTCCACAACAGCTCTATGAATATTAGAGTGTTTATGGGATCAGCATGTGTCTCCATCTGCTTTTCTTCAGTAGGCATTTTCCTTTTTTTACTTTTCAGAGTTTTGTTCTCTACCTGTAACCAATAGTGAGTATGCATAAGAGATGAGTCTTTAATGAAATAAAACCACATACACACAGAAAAAAGCAGCCATCCTTATATTAGCTGGATTGAGAAAAAAATAAGATCTTCACTTAAATTAATACAACTAATTCTGCAGTGATGTACAGTAAAGAGACAATATTGGAACCTGCAGAACAACTGGCAGAAAAGCCCAGAACCACTTCACTCACATCTGACTTCTGCACATCTCCTCATTTACTGGCTCTGTAACAAAGACACTTCACTTCTAAGACTGTGAAAGTGTTTCTATGTGAGTTATCATGAGAAGATTACACTGTCATCTTCCTCTTACTAAAACTGTATGATTGAGAACAGAGAGGAATCTTCCTGTACTCTTTTATACAGCTGATAAAAGATGGTGCTGAAGACATATTGCTGTAGAGCTAAATAACTTAAAATAAAATTAATGACTAAAGCGAATAAAGCTGGGAAAGTAAACTGTAAATGTAGACTTACTGAAATGCACACGTTAAGTAGTGAAACAATATGTCACACAAAATTATATTACGAGGTGCCCTGCTAGCAGCCTTACAGCTAAGAGTGTATTATGAGACAGTGTTAAAACAGACAAATTCTGTTTTTCTCCAAAACTAGAAGTCTGTCTTTTTTTTTTTTTTTTTTTTTCTTTGTATGAACTAACTCTGGACTAATTCTTCAGTATTAGCAGTTCTGGCTAATACCTGTTTAGAATTTTAGGATATGTACCTGAAAGAGACTATTCTTCTTAATACATCTGCCTGTTGTCATGCTGCATCTCCTCAAATGGCCAGTGTTTTAATGAAATTTGATGGAGAGAAACATCACAAGAAATTTAGTGCAGCTTATAGGTTTACTTCAAAAATATATTTTGGGACATTTTGGTGTGAATATTTGTCTTCTGTGAGCCCCCAGGACAGCCTGTGGTAAATATAAAGTTGTTTTCTCATCTACCTGACAAAAGAACTCTATGGTTCACATAAAGACTCCCAGCCATGCTAGACAACATCAGTGAAAAGGAAATAGCAGAAATAGCTGTGATTAAAAGTCATTGCTAATTTAACAGCATTTATGACTAACTTATCAGAATGATATGTACACATGTAGTTATTATCTATGTGAATAAATTTGTGCTTCTTTGCAGCATTTCAATTTTTGTTATTTTTCCACTTTTTTCCTTATTTCTAACATACTATTTCCTTTATCCCTTTCTTACTGTTTTCTACTCCTTTTTTTATATTTTTCTCTTTTTTCTTCTTTCTTCATTGCAAGATCTGCTTCTCTGTCATTCACAGGGCATTTAATCTTCTCCTATACCTTTTTCCTAGCTCAGAATAATGTTGTCACTTAATCACCTGCACACAAGTACATACCTTCACATTTTTTGCTCTCTTTCCTCCTTACCGACCAACACAGGCTCTAAAAAAATATAGTTAAGAGGACTCTACGAAAGTTCAAGTATCTGCCCCCTCCTCGACTGTTTTGCAAAACAGGGAAAAAAATATCACTTGTTGCTTTGTCTTCCTCACAAAATGTTTGCAACAATCTACACTGTCTACAAGAAGAGAATACAAGGTTTAAACACCTGTTGCGGTTTAACTCCAGCCAGCAACTAAGCACCATGCAACCGCTCACTCACTTCCCCCCACCCAGTGGCATGGGGGAGACAATCGGAAAGAAAAAGGTAAAACTCGTGGTTGAGATAAGAACATTTTAATAGAACAGAAAGGAAGAAACTAATAATGATAATGATAACAACAATAACATAACAACAACAGCAGCAATGACAATAAAAATAATAATAAGGATTGGAATATACAAAACAAGTGATGCACAGTGCAATTGCTCACCACTTGCTGACTGATGCCTAGCCAATCCCCGAGCAGCGATCCACCCCTCAGGCCAACTCCCCCCAGTTTATATACTGGGCATGACCTCACATAGTATGGAATATCCCTTTGGCCAGTTTGGGTCAGGTGGCTGGGCATGAGAAGCTGAAAAATCCTTGACTTAGTCTAAACACTACTCAGCAACAACTAAAACATCAACATTCAGCATGTTGTGTTATCAACATTCTTCTCATACTAAATCCAAAACATAGCACTATACCAGCTACTACGAAGAAAATTAACTCTATTCCAGCCAAAACCAGGACAACACCTAACTTAAATGTCTCAGGTAGCTGAAGATGAGTGAGCATTATCTGGCCTACATGTGCCAACATCTGCACTGTAGCAGAAATGCCCACAAATCACTTTTGTTAATTCAGAAATGATGGACTCTTAACGTCAATGGAGCTCTAATTCTCCATCCTGTAAGAGAAGGATGATGATATTACTTCCTTAACCCAGCATGACTCTTCAGACATCTGCTGCTTAGGTGGCAAATCATACTACCTCCTATCAGTATTTCTTCAGGAAAGAAACCTGAAATCACTACTGCTCCTCAGGGGGTTATTACCGTCTGGTGTTTAAAATTCCTGTGTATCTTTGTAGCCCTTTGAATGTGTATGGAACTGATAAAAGCATACTGCAGTTGGCCTTCCACAAGCTTAGCGTTACTTGTTTTGTGCATCTCTGCACTGTATCTACAGGTGAAGTCTTCTTCTATGACACCCTTCCAGACCATGGAGATTGTGGCATTGGTAAAGTCACATGTATAGAATTGAAGAGAAAAAAATAATACGATTGTATATAATTCAAGTAAATGTATATAATTGATGAGCTGGAGAAGAACTGGCTTGTTTATAATTGATAAAGTTATATCATTGAAGCAATTGATAAATTTATATAATTGAAGCTTTGTATATTCTGTTTTGTCTAACATTTATTCTAATCTTTCCCTGTTGATGTAGCCCATTAGTTTTTATGTTATCTTTATCAATTAATAAGAGTAAATGTCCCTGTCATCCTAATATTTCTTTATATATTTCCAGATTATAGTTGGTTTTCCCTCTGACCTTTTCCATTTTTTCTCTTTTTTTTTTTTTTTTTTTTTAAGTGGAACCCCAAACTGAGTGCAATACTCTCTCTAAAGCTTGATCAGTATCAAGCAGTTAGTTGTCTAATTACTTGCTTGTTGTACATACCGTACTACTTTGCAATATTCATGGGTTTGTAATGTTATCAGACAGTTCATTTACATTTAGCTAATCATGGGCCAGCCCTTCCTTTGTGCTGATAATGTTAACCAAATATATAATTTTTACTTTTTTCCGTGATTTTTTTTACTTAAATAAACTAATTTAAAATTGACAAAACTAAAGAGTAAAATTGACCATTTCAGATTTTTTGGAACCCATCCCCATTCCTAGCAACATTCATTATATACTATAAAGTCATTAGGTCAGAAAAACAAGTGCATCTGTACTGTGCGTTCTGCCCCAGAAGACTCTCAGAAGGATAGGAATTATTATGGAAGGGAGCTGATCCCTATCTGGTTACATCCCAGTATCTACTTCAATGTGAAGGTCATTGCTTCACAAAAAGCCCTTTGAGTTTCTGATCCAACCCAAACTTTGTATGGAAGATGCTTGTGTGGGGAAGCGAACCATCCTAACTGACCTAGCCCAGGGAAAATCAGCTTTCCTTCTTAGGACATTGCTGAAGATTCAGAGTAGGTAAAGCTTTGCAGGGATTTGTGCTATTTTGCTTTAAAAGCTTTGTGGAACTATTTATAGGTATCCACAGAAATGTAACTTGTTCTTATTTTTTATCTTCTGCATTTCTGATTAGCATGTTTTCTACTTTGTTTTCCAAGCACACATTGAAAATATTAAGCAGAATTGGACTCATGACCCAGAACAGACCTCTGTAGGCCACACTTGATACTTCTTCCTAACCTGACACTGAACCATTAATAATTGCTCTGTGGGTTGCTGGGGTTTTTTTGTTGTTACTTTTTTTTTCTTGTCTCCAGCATTGTATTTATTTAGCAGTGTTTGCATTTAATCAACATTTCTCTGGTTTCCTTACGAAAATGTCATGTGGAACTGTATCAAATTCTTTATTAAAATCAAGACGTAGTATGTCCACAACATTTCCTTTATCCACTAAGCTTGTTATCCTATCAGTGAAAGAAATGAGGTTAGTTCAGCATGATTTGTTTTTGATGAGCCCATGTTGCCTACTATTTACAAGTTATTTTCCTCCAGGTGCTTACAAATTATCTGCTTTATTAATTGTTCTAGCAATTTATCAAGTATTGAGTTTATATATATCAGTCAGTGAGATTTTATCAAATAGCATGAAGATAACTGCCCATCTTGAACATATTGTAAATAAAGATTTAAAAAAAAAAATGCTCTGCTGCTTAATTCTTTATTTAGATTAAGATGGTTTTCTTTACTTTCAAAGTTAGGTATGATTTTAGACTAAAAGGATATTTTTTACCAATATGTAATAATGTAATAAAATAACATCTGTCACAGAAAAGAACTCTAAGTTAAATCTTACTGTAATACCTTGACCACAACATATACCATCCATATGAGGACCTGTCTGCAATGTCAGCTACTACTTCATTGCCCTACCCTTTTGCTGAAGTTTTCTACAACACCTGAGCTATGACCCAGGGAAATTGCTATCAGCCATCAGTGTATTCATCAGGGAAATCACCGATATTTAAGGCCTATAGTAGATACCAACTTCAGGGTGAGATGAATTGTGCCCTAGAATGCTCTACATCGATTATGAAGGGACCCAGCCTGACCTAGTCACATATGAACATTTACTTTTGTTCTCTTTCTGAATTTCTAGTTGCTCTGCTCAAAAGTTGAATAAACTTTCACATGGGGAGATTTCTCCTGTGCAACTCAGACATGAGACAGAGATTTAGCTTTGCAGCTGTGCTTTTCTCCTTCATTGATTCCAGAATATTGGGAACCCAGATGTGTAATGGATGCACCCCTTGTTGGCAGTCAGATGGAATGCTGTAGTTTCTATCAGTAATCAAAAACCCATTATTAAAGGGAACTGGGATTATTTCCTTAATTCCACTGTTATCAACTGCTTGATGAGAAGTCTAGGTCCTGATTTAAGTAACATTTAATTACCACTGTTGCAGAGAGGTAAAACATTTCTGAAGTAAATTAAATTGCATCTGTTCAAGCTACCAGTGATTTTGTCTTTGTCTAGATTTTCTTAGTATAATTAGTCAAAGCTGGTTTTAACTGCCAGATTTACAAGAAATGTGTCTGTACCATTGATAAAATAGAGTGAGTGACATTTTTACTCCTCCCACTGGATATTTAGCAAGATTTGACAAACAAAACCTTGCTCTCTCTCTATCCAAAGCATCCCTTGCGAGAACTGCTGGAAAATAGTTAAGTGTTAAAAGCAGAGATCTTCAATCTGTTGGCCTACAATGGCTTTAGGAAGAAATACGAAAAAAAAAAAAAAAAAAGCATGGTACTGTGCCCATTAGAAAACCAAGGCATTGGTTTAGTGTAGTAAAAAGAGCCTCAGCATTTTGGAAGCAAGACCTGACAGGGAGAAGAAAAATCTAGGGCTTGAGCATGAAATATTCACAGAAAACCATATTTATTTCCACTTTTCAGACAAAAACAAGGCACACTTCTTTCTTTTCTTTTTCTTTTCTTTTTTTTCTCTCTCCCCCCTGCCCTGCCCCAGAACAAGCAGAGAAGAGCAATGGTGAGAAACACCAAATTGTTAGATTTAACATAAACACATGCTAGATTTTAAGGCGGCTAACGTCAGCTAATATCACCAGGCTGTCATATTCCTCATACAGTGAGAGAAATATTCTTCATGTGGTGATGCCCTTGCTAAGGAATTTTAGTCATTGTTTCAATGATGCAGTACATGTACAGTACATAGAAATATTTGGAAGAGTGTCTAACAATACTTTGTTGACCAAGTTGGAAGAAAAGATGTGTACTTAACAAAAATGTAAACAGCTTTTCCTGGAAAACACAAAAGAGCACAGTAATCTTCACCTTCCAAATACCAAATCCCCTTTCCAAAACCAGAAGTCATTAGAGCTTCTCAAGTAACTGGTTTCTGCAGGGCTTATAGGTTTTTTTTTTTTCTTCATTATCATACAATTTAGTAAAAGGTTTTACAGACAAAGTAATTTTTCCAATTTATTTTTGGAAGATTCTAAAGTATTTTCTGTAACTGTTTCCAAAATTGTCCTGAAGCTCACCAGAAAATGTCAGCTTGAACTCTTGAAAGTTTAGTAAAGTTAGGGAAAAAGGTTTTAAAAGGGAAAATGTGGCCAAAACATTGGATCACTAGTTTTGTTTCAAACAATACAGAGAAAAAACTTGGCTTTTATCCAAGGAAAATGCTTGAAGTGGGACTTAGTTGGAATATAGGTCCTTAATTCCAGGAATGTAATGCTTATAACCTACCTACAGGAAATATCATTTCAGCAATAAAGTTCCCTAGGTTCCTTTATCTTGAGTATCCCCTGAACTGCAGCTGCAATGGAAAAGCAGACAGACATGGTGCCTGTCTCAAGCCTAAGTATGTTCAAATACTCAAACTATACTTTTTTCTGACAAAATGACCTTCTCACTGGTCTGATCACAAAGTTAAGATGAGGTATCTCAGATCACACTTAGCCCAGAGGATTGAACAGTAAACTAAAAAAGAAGAGAAAAAAAAGCCACAAGTTTTCTGTGTTTTCTCAGGCAAATCAAAATGCATGGTAGCCTTTCAAATTCCAGCTTACAATGGTGACAATATTGCAATGTCTGCCCTGTGCAGTCCTATTCTGTCCTCTATTTCAATTGTTTTGCTGTAATTTTAATTTGTAATCGTTGTAAAAAGTTTTGGGGTCTTTGGATCTATTGTGTATACACATACAGAATTTATGCGTGTCCACTATTCATTCAGATTTATATTTAATCTCCAGAGAGACAAGAGGACATAAAAGACACAGGAAAATTACAGACCAGCAAAATTATTGAAAGGGCAATTGACATTCTTATGATGTCACAGAACAAGTATCCCAATTCCCCTTTTCAATAATAAAAATACAGTATTATGAATTTAAATTAAGTTTTAAACTAAAAAGATTACTATAGCCCATTAAGATTATTTTTAAATTTCAAAATATCCTATAGATTTTCTCAATTTTGAAGGAATTCTTTTGCCATTACTATGAAAGAGATTTAGGCAGGAGACCTATGTTCCTGTGTTGGCAGAGAGTTTCAGCTTGCTCTAATGTTTGCAGCTCAGTCAGGATGTGTTTCATGAACTTCTCCTGTAACTCTGGGACATTTATGTTAAGGAATGATTTGTGGATTATTTTTTTTTCTCGTTTTTAGTATTTGAGAACCATTTAGGATTGTTAGCTCCTTTAGTATGAAAAGCTAGTAAAATACAAGTGGTAAGAAGTGGGGTTTGAATGCAAACCTAGCATGAAAATTTTACCTCAGAATTTTTCATCAGTGGAGGTGAAAGTAAACTCTTCCCAGGCTTGTCTTCTCCCTTGTTTTACTTTCTCCCTCTTGATTTGCCTCTGAGGGCAAAAGAGAGGGAGGAAAAGGTCATGGAAGCTCTGTGTACATTCCCAATCAATCTGCTTCTGACATACATCAAAGACCAGACAAGAATCCAGACACAAAGGTATCATAAAGCTACCTTTGCTTTCCATCAGTTCCTTTACCAAGAGAAGCTCCATCCAAGAACTGAGCTCAGCTTGTGTAATAGCTTTTTCTGGTTTATTTTCACTCCTGTATCCAGATTGTATTTGTTAGATTTCCTCTCCTTCCACCAGTAAGCATTGATATTATCACTTACTCATCAAGATAAAAACACTTCTAATCTGTTTCTTAAGAGACCTGATTCTCCTGTCTTCTGCATCACAGTTGATAACTCCCATTGCCACAAAGAGGGTATAAAATGCTACCAAGTGAAAATTAAGTTACTGGCAGAGTGCATCTATGACAGTTAGCATTGCAGCTCCCTGAAGATGAAATGATGGTTTGGCAAGACCACTTCCTCAAAAAAGAAAGAAAAAATAGTATAGAAAGGAAAAAAAAAAAGGAAAAATAAATAAAATGTGAAAAACAGAAGAAAATATTAATCTAATATGCAGGAACTAAGGATGGTTTAAATTTTATCTAGACTTTGCAAGATTTCACTCCTTATTAGCTACTTGGGATCTACCATTAGAGATGTGATCTTTTTTTCAGCCTGATGAGTACTCTCATAACCTCAACCAATTTACAACTTCTTCTCATGTTGATAGATGTCTAGATACTTAAAGTCAGCAATGCATAAAATTTACCTATAGTTGTTGATGCATCATAAATCCTTTAATGTATACATTTCTCTGTAACCATTTTGAGGCTATAAAAAAGAAGATATATTAGCATATCTCTTAGCAGAGAAAAAAATTGCTGGGATGAAGAGTTGTTTGCTGCTGGATACAAAAGAAATAAAACACAATCTGGTTTTGGCTCTAGAAACCTTGCAATACTCTGGAATGGAGAGAAGAGTGCACACACTTTATTCAGAAAAAAAAAATTAATTGGCTTCCATGTCTTTTAATGATTGTGCAGTAAACTGTTTCAACTTGAATTACTGTAATGTCAGTCTCTAAAATGGGAAGATTAATCTGACAAAATACAGACGTATAGAGTGGGATCAACTCATGAAGCCTTTGCAATCAATGCAGAGAACTGGAAAGTTTTAAATCAATCAATAGAATCATAGACCAGCCTGAGTTGGAAGGGACCTCAAAAGATCATCTGGTCCAACCTTTGAGATGCAATTTCTTTAATCTTAAACAAGATGCCTAAAATAAGTCAGGTGAATCACACCCTAAAAATGCCCCTTTTTCTCCACTGCAGTACTGGGTATCAGCACAACGGGCACCTAAACCCTCTGAGACCAATATAGTTTTAATACTACCAAAAAAAGATTTTAACCGCAGAAGCTTACAGTCTATTTATATTACCTTAAATTTCCATAATTAATGTCTCTCCCAACTTAACTGAAAAGGCAATTTGTTATTTTTCAATTTTTTTTTAATGTTTAGAAAAAACTTGTTTAAAGCTACAGTGGGTAGCTGTGCTGGAAGTTCTTCTCAAAACATGAAGTTCCCATGGCAATTTTCGAAGCATTAAAACTTCGTTTTCCCTGTGAAAAGCCTATTTGAGTATTTTTTAATGCTATAATAAGTTTTCCCAACAGAAAATGAAGCTTTTAAGCCTTACTAAAACATTAATGGGAGCTTTCTACTAAGAGATATGGAGTCCAAACTTTAGATGGAAGAGTTTGATTCTCCATGGCCTTGTATGTTAAACCTCACTTACAGTTCCAGTGGAGTACCTTTACGCTTTTCAGGTAGTGCAATTATGTTTCATATATTCTTCAAGGCCACTTCTCACAGCCAAAAAAAAAAATAATGTTTTTTATTTAGTTCAGATCCAAGCTTTTTGCTGTAATCACTTATTATTGTGTAAGTCAGTATAAAATATTACCAAGGGCAAATGTACCATTCCATAGTGTTTTTTAATTTATTTGGAAAACTACAGAAGATACAGAGTAGAAAACAATGAGGTCCTAAGCCAGTAAATTTGAATCTTGCTTCACTTATATCACTAGTTTCAGCAGAAATACTCTTTCTTTGCATAAGTGTAATTTAGAGGAAATTCACACCTTTTAATACCAACTAGAAAAGCACCAGATCTGTGAAGGTGTTGACTACTGCAGATGCACAGACAGCCTTCTAATTATGCCACATTAGCTAAAGAATTGCCCCAGAAAGGTATAAAAAATTACTTCATTAGTCATCCTATTCTCATGGCTGCCCTACACTAGAATCTGTGTAGGAGGAAGTCATGTTTTCAGCAGTGTGTATCAGAGTTTTCAACTTGTAGTCCATTATCTAGGTTAGTCCTGGAGATGCTTCTAAGGGAACTAAGATAAATGGCTGAGAAGATCAGTCCTGCATATCCTCTACAGTAAATAAAATTCATTTCTAAAGATATCTGTGTCACCCAGAAATCACAAAAGCTTGAAGATTCCTGACACATAATCATGTTCAGCATGGCTGTGATCAGTGGTACTGCTGTGTGCATGCCTACAGTTTACACAGTACGCTCTCTCTTGAATCCAAGTCCTAATCAGTTACGAAGTCTAATGTTGATGCATCCTCAGGATCTATTTTGACACTTGCATACTGTGTCTATTAATAAACCAAAAATAAGTCTAGAGGGCATGCTATGTAGCATATGCCGTGTTCCGAGGAGATATGGCTACAGCTGCACTGCCCCAAAGGGTCCTCACGCTGCAACACTGAGGTTGCGAAGGGTACACAGTACTTGGCTTAGGAACTCAAGTGTTCACAGTGGTGCTGTATGGCACCAGCAACAAGTGTGATTCAATGCATAAACCTAAAACTGGACTAACATGATGTTGGAAAAGACGAGCTTGTTGGATGTGGATGCCCTTTTTGTTCTGAATTTTTTATGCAGCTAGTACTAGTATAACCAGCTATGTTTTCTAGTTAGAAATCAGAAGGTATAAGCATAGTGTCTAGTTAAATCATTATTTGTCTGGTGCACCATCTAGGTTTTGAAATGCTGAGCAACAGGTTAACATTGCCTTCAAAATTACATTTATCACATTGCACAATCAGAATGACAGGCTAGCATCATTAAAGGGGAAAAGAAAACCAGCAAGACTGTAGCCTGCCACTAGGTCAAGTAGCTCTTTTTTTTTGAACACTTCCCATCTAAGTAATTTATCTTTCTGACCCAAAGATGTGAAGCTCCTTATGAAGACTGAGAAAAACCAGTAGGGAGTAAGCAACTGATCAGTAAAATGAAATAAATCCCTTAAAAAAAAAGGACTCTTGTGTTGCTTTTCACATTAGGAAACTATGCAAACTACTTTAGAGCCCATTTTTCACTCACTGTAGTAAACAGGAGAATTCACATTGACTTTGGAAAGCATAACTTCATCTCAGCTCCTTTTTTTTTTTAAGAATAAAAGAATTAATTTCTTTGCATATGTGTTGCTTTCCAGTGGGATAAGGCTTTATTATGGAAAGTTCTGAAATTATCTTCTTTCCATGAGTCTGGTGATGAATATACATATCTGTATGCCTAACGGCTAACTCTACAAAGACATATTTGATTCTTCACTCCTTTACATCAAATGGTACAAATAAGAAAATTTGTTGAAATAAACAGCATTGTGCAAAAATAAAACTGACATAGTAGAGAATCATAATCCCTTGGTCTTTAATGGATAGCCACTTACTCTGCTTCCCAAAATGTTGCAATTATGATTTATGAGCCTTTTCCACCTTTTTTTGAACTGGTGCAAGTGGCAAGAGACAGTGAAGGGCGAAGAAGAATGAGGACATGGTGTAGTGAGCAGCTCTCCTGTGTTCATCCATTTCTTGCTGTTTAAACTTCCTACAGTTTGCACACAGTGCACATGCCAGAGATTGTTCATCACTATTCCTCACACAATGGAAAATTCAGAGATTCTGCTGGTTAGTGGACAGTGCATACCACTTCCTGATTAGTGTCTAGTGAGTATTGCATCTTAAAATTCCTACACAGTAAAACTGTTCAACTTTAGGTAGTCTGGGTGACAAAACTTTCATCATCTGTGGAGGTCACTTGAACAGGTCAACCTCCTGCTCAAAGCAACTTCAACATCAAAGTTAGGTCAGGTTTTTCTGAGTCTTGTCCAGTTGAGTGTTGAAAGGGGAAAGACAACACAGCCTCTGTGGGCAACCTGTTTTAGTGCTTAATCACCTTCGCTGTGACAATTATGTCCATTATATTCAGTCAGAATCTCCTGTGCAGCAACTTCTGACTGTTACCTTTTTTTCTGTGCACCTTCAAAGAATTCCTTCACTCCTGCTGTTCTATAGCCACCCTTTAGGTTGTTGAAGAAAGCAAGTCAAACCTTCTTATCTCTCCTCCCTCTAAGTTGTCTGCTTCACAATTCCTCATCTTCAAGTCATATTCCATGTGTTCCAACCCCCTGGCCACCTTAGTACCCTCATGTGGACTCTGTTTTGTCACTCTCTCTCTTACTCTGGTGAGCCCAAAATTGGACACAATATTCCAGCAGTGGTATCAGAAGGGTTGAGAAGAACAACCAATTCCTTCAGCCTGTCTGCTGCAGTAACCAGAGTGTAGTTAGCCTTCATCACTACAAGAACACATTGCTGGTTGTTATCCACTGGGCTTTTTTCAAGCTGTTGTCCATCAGACCCCCAGATTCCCATCTTCTACCGCAAAGATACTTTCTAGCTAATTAACCCCAGCTTGTTCAGCTGCAAGGTGTTATTCTGTCACAAATGCGGGAATTTATATTTGCTTTTGCTGAACTTCATGAGGTTTCTTTCACACCATTTCTACAGCCTGTCAAGGTCCCTTTGAACCTTGGACCCTGACCTTTAGGTAGCTGGCTGCTCCCTCTAGTTTGGAGTCTTTGGCGAATTCACTGAGGTGCTTGGTTTTTAGTGGCAGAGGTCCCCATTGAAGATGTTAGGCAGTACCAGGCCCACAACCAACCCCAGGGAACACCATTCACAATTGGCTGCCAGTTAGACTTGGAAGAGTTGACTGCTACACTTTGAGCACAGTTAGTTTTTCACTCACTTTGGGTGCAAGTCCATATTGTCTCATCTTTGCTATCAAAATGCAATAGCAAGATGACAAATGTCTCACTAACATCAAGATAAACAACAACAACTCTCTCCTTGTCCAGCCATTTCATCACCATTCAGGCTGGTCAGGCATGATTTTTCCTTTGATAAATAAATGCTGGTTGTTCCGAGCCATCTTCTTGAACTTCATGTGCCTGGAATGGCTTCCAGAAGGGTTTGGTCCATAAGTACATTAGACTGACCAATCTGTAGTCTTCTAAATCCTCCTAGTGCCATTTTTGAAGATAATTATTTGAAGATGTGCATTGTTGCAGGCATCAGGGCCTCTCCACAGTTACCACAGTGATGTTGGTCAGCTTCCTTAGCATCCTTGAATATATCCCATCCATCCCCATGGATTCGTGCATGTCCAGTTTGGTTGAGAATCCATCGTCTGATAGTTGTTTTCTATTGATGTTACTTCTCTTCCCTAAACTGCCTAGCTGAGAACAGGAAAATGGAAGGCCTGAGAGCAGCCCTTGCCAGCAAAAACTGAGGCAAAGAAAATATCTCAACCTTTTCAATGACTCTCATTATTAAGTTATCCCATCCATTCAGCAGAAGGCCCTCAGTATGTCTGGTCTTCCTTTTCCTGATGGTGTACTTACAGAAGTCCTTGCTGTCTTTCACAGACCCTTCCCAGCTTCAGCTGCAGCTGAAATTTCCTAATTCCATCACTGCTTGCATGGGTAATGCTTCCATATTCTTTTGAGGTATCGTGTCTGCACTTTCACCTTTCATAAGCTTCCTTTTTTGTGTCTGAACACAGCCTGGAGTTCACTGTTCAGCAAAGCTGGCCTTTTGTTGTACCTGCTTAATTTCGTATACATGAGGTGAACCATTCTTGTGCTTTGAGGAGGTGTTCTATTCCAATGACCCTTATAGTTCTGAAAATGAGAATTTGAACTTCTGGAAGAGCCATTCAAAAAGGACAAGTTACAGAGTTGGAGTCAGTTTACACTATCACTACTCCACATTGAGGGTTACAAGCTATTCTCATTTAAAAGCTAAAGTAGGAAAAAAAAACCAAACCCAAAATACAAGGTATTCATAAAACATGGAAGACAAAATTGAGTATAACTTTGTGATCTCAGTCAGGGAAGAATTCTTAGTCAGGCTGTTTCAGGGATCTTTCTGGTTTGGAATAGTCTTATGTAGGAACATCTAAATTCTCTTCTGTTTGTAGCTCTTGAGCCATATGAAATATGAGTGCACTGACTTCATCTTCCTGATCGAGATCTCCAAGTCCTTCCTCTAACCAATCTTTGGTTTTGTTGGACCTTATCTCTGATTGTCTCTCACACCTGCCACCATTGATACCAACCTCAATACCTCACATGCCAACTTCAGCAGAATGCCTGTATACCTCTTTCAATGGAGTATGAGTTAAAGATCTCTTTCAAGACCTGGAAATCCCTTTTTTTCTGCAGCACTGTAAAGTATTACCTAAGTAAGGCAGCAATTGCTGTGATTATATTTTTTAAATTTTTTTTTTTATGATGTTAACACCAGACTTCCAGCTCTAGATGAGTAACCAAATTACCTCACTGTGATAACCCACCCCTTCTGTCACAGCCTTTGCCACTTCCCTTGTTTATTACTCAGGAAGTCATATTTCAAATCTCTGCTCAGACTGCTGAGTTCAGGGATCACTTCTATTAATTTTTATGGTGCTTTCCACAGAAAAAGAGAGGGATTATTCCAAATGAAAAGCTGTGACAGCACAAGTATATTGACAGATAATCTGTCGATAGAATTGCTGGGAGCCCTCAAATTCCTTTTAGGATGTTTAAATAAATATTCACTAAGGGTGATTTTCTTTTACATTCACTTTGACATTTCCTTGCCTGAAAAGTAGACATCTGACCCAAGTGGGATGACTCAGTGTGACACTGTCTTATAGACAATTTGTCTTTTCATAAAAATAGCCAAAGGAATAAAAATGGACTGGCTGGATAAGCTGTTTAAGCTTGAGGAAAAAAGGCTTCCCCCCCCCCCCCCCCCCTAATTTCTAGGACAGAGGCAGAAATTATGAGATATTAATTTTAAAAAGCTTATCTGTTAGATTTAACATTTTTCAGTTTAAAAAACCCTATTGTGTAAATGGGATTTCAACATAAGTGATCTGTGTAAAAATTATATGACACATGCATCCCACAGAGGGATGCTAAGAAATTAAAAGTAAGAATGCCTTAATGTACTCTGTATAAGCTAGATGCAGCCAATGTACTGGTATGTATTACTGACCACAGCAAGGCCAGTGGTGGTATTGTCATCACGATCATTACTGTGATCTTAGGTATTTAATCACTTACACAGAAGTAAGAATATCTTTATAACTGTTTCCCAGTGTACAGGTAAATGACGGCCTATTGTGTTTGTTCAGAAAATATAAAAATAAATGTGTTTGGATACTGAGATCCAGCTTTCAAAATAGCATTAGTAAGACAGTTGATTAGTGACTTTGCTGTTAGATGTAGTGTGCAATTAAAAAAAAAAACAAACCCAACCCACACAAAGATTCCTCTTTGCCAAGTAAGACAGGAACTGTAACATGTGGAATACAATGTGTGGGAACTTCTACATAACCTCTTAGATACGTTACCAAAACCTGAAGACTTCAAAATGGGCTACAGAAGAAGCACTGATAAAGTTTAATGTGAAAGCTTAGGTTGCATTCTAGGCTCTTTCAGTACCCAATTGCAGAGAGAGGAATAGGAGTACCTTCTCCCTGTAGCTAACAGTTTAAAGAGTATGTTGTAGGAAGAAGGAATGCCACAGTTCAGCAATGACCAATTGCAGAGAATAAGAAAACAGTAAAATCATTGAAGGGGGAGAGAAATGAAGAACACTGTGACCTCTTCATTAAAAAATCTTTACAAAAGTACTGAGATTTAAAGAGCATTGCTTCTATTATATATTGTTCGGTGTATTAATAAAACGTGAAAAATCTGAACTAGTCAAGACATTTCCTATATTAGACTGCTTATTATCAGCCTTGTCTTATTACATCTCATTTATGGTTGGTTTTTTTCATCTTCAAATAACTCAATGGCAATGTCTTGCACAAAATGTCCTTGCAGGTTTCTTCTTTTTTCTTTTTATTTTTCTAGAGATTTTTGGTTTGATGTTGTTCTGGGTTTGTGTGGCGGGGTTTTTTGGTAGCGGGGTCGGGTCGACAGGGCCGGCTCCAGTGAGAAGCTGCTGGAAGCTTCCCCGGCTGGGAGCCGGACCCGCCTCTGGGAGTACAGATTCCACAGGGAAAACCTGCCGGGAGTCGGGGGATCGGGATGGGAGAGGAACCCCTGTGCAGATCCCGAGGGCAGGGAGGAAGGAGGGGATGCCCCTGCAGCCCGTGGGGAGACCAGGCGGCAGGCTGCGTGTCCCCAGCCCGCGGAGGGGAGCGGGGGGAGGATGCCCCACAAGATGGCCGCCGCTCTGTGGGGAAGCCCACGCTGGGGCAGTTTGTGACTGAAGATCGGCCTGCGGAAAGGACCCGCGCCAGGGCAGTTTGTGAGGAACCGCAGCCCGCGGGAAGGACTCACGGTGGAGCAGTTCGTGGAGGACTGAGGAGGAAGGAGCGGCAGAGACAAGGTATGACGGGCTGACCCCAACCCCCATTCCCCGTCCCCCTGCGCCGCTCGCTCGGAGGCGGGAGGTGGAGAGAACCGGGATGGGGGTTGAGTCTGCAAGGAGTGAGGGATGGGGGGTAGGTGTGGTCCGGTCTGGGTTTACTTCTCATTATACTTTGCTTTGGTTTAATTGGTAGTAAATTAAGTTGATTTTGGTTTTTTCGCCAAGTTGAGCCTGTCTTTTGCCCGTGACCATAAGCGGTGAGTGATCCCTCCCTGTCCTTGTCTCGACCCTTTGTATTTTCTCCTCATCCCACAGGGGCCGGGGGGAAGGAGTGAGCAAGAGGCTTCGTGGTGCTTTGTTACTGGCTGAGCTTAAACCACGACAGATGTTTTACTTTTTGTTTGCTCCCTAGGCTGATGACACATCATCCGTTATTGCTACAGCAGAGATAAGCCTGGGGGGGAGAGATAAAACCTGGGGGTGGCATGCCAATATTTGATGCATGGTGTGTTAGCGAGGTCCTTTGGTCTTCCATCTCAGTGGAGGTAGGGGATGGAGAGCCATGTGACCACAAAGACGCAAGTGTTATTGATGTGTCAGAAACCACGGAAGCGGCTGAGAATGGTCACATAGGAATTAGGACTTCTCCCTCAAAAAAGGTGGTGGGATCAATAGCTCAGCTGTAATGCATCTACACCAATACACACAGCATGGGTAACAAACAGGAGGAGTTGGAAGCCATTGTGCAACAGGAAAACTACAATATAGTTGCAAACACAGAAACATGGTGGGATGACTCGCACAACTGGAGTGCTGCAATGAATAGCTATAAAATCTTCAGAAGGGACAGGCAAAGAAGGAGGGGGGGTGGGGTAGCCCTGTGGGTTAGGGAGTGCTTTGATTGTCTAGAGTTTGTTGATGGTGACAATAGGGTTGAGTGTTTATGGGTAAGAATCAGGGGAAAGGCCAACAAGGCAGATATCATGATGGGATTCTCTTATAGATCACCAAACCAGGATGGAGAGGCAGATGAAATATCCTACAAGCAGCTGGGAGAAGTCTCACAATCACTAGCGCTTGTTCTCCTGGGGGACTTCAACTTACCAGATGTCTGCTGGAAATACAATACAGCAGAGAGGAAACGGTCTAGGAGGTTCCTGGAGTGTGTGGCAGATAAATTCCTAACACAGCTGGTGACTGAGCCAACCAGGGAAGGTGACCCGCTGGACCTGTTGTTTGTGAACAGAGAAGGACTTGGGGGTGATGTGACAGCTGGAGGCCATCTTGGGCACAGCAATCACAAAATGATAAAGTTTTCAATTCTTGGAGAAGTAAGAAGGTTGATCAGTACAATTTTTACCTTGGACTTCCAGAGGGCAGACTTTGGCCTGTTTAGGGACCTGGTTAACAGAGTCCCTTGGGAGGCAGTCCTGAAGGGCAAAGGAGTCCAGGGAGGCTGGACTTTCTTCAATAGGGAAATCTTACAGGTGCAGGAGCAGGCTGTCCCCATATGCCAAAGGACAACCTAGAGGGGAAGAAGACTGGCCTGACTGAACAGAGAGCTTTGGCTGGAACTCAGGAAAAAAAGGAGAGTTTAAGATCTTTGGAAGAAGGGGCAGGCAACTCAGGAGGACTACAAGGATGTCAAGAAAATTAGAAGGGCCAAAGCCCAACTAGAACTCAGTCTGGCTACTGCCGTAAAGGACAGTAAAAAATGTTTCTATAAATATATTAACAACAAAAGGAGGGCTAAGGAGAAACTCCATCCTTTATTAGATGCAGGGGGAAACATAATGACAAAGGATGAAGAAAGGGCTGAGGTACTTAATGCCTCCTTTGCCTCAGTCTTTAATAGCAAGACCAGTTGTTTTGTAATTTTTTTTTTTCATTTCACAGCTCTTAACCTTCTTTACTGAAGGGACAATAGATACAATATGTACACCAACACACATTCCCCAAATGAATGTATGAAGGAAAGGTCCCATTTAAAAATCACAGTTACATTTAAAGTAGGGCAGCAATTCTGTACCATAACAAAGCTATTTCATAGTGCATCTTGTCTTCAAGACCAATTTCTGAGAGCTTGTAACCACAGAGGCCAAATCTTGCCTTCAGACACTCACATGCTTTTCCCACTGAATAAAGTGTGAAAAATTATGTGCATTTTTGAGGGCTCTCTTGGCCCAAATAAATGAATCTTTTAAATTTCTTTTTGATGATATGCCAATGTAGACCCCAAATATTACATTTTTGAGGGCTATGAATAAATAGTATTTAAGTCTTTCAAGTTACCTGTTGTTACTTTTGGAAAGTGTTCGGAGCTATTCCTAAATCTGCTCATTGAAAAGAGAAATACTGATGACCAGACAAAAGATTAGGGAAATTACTTTAAGAATAAAGTATATCTAATTACTCTGCCTATTTTTGCAGTGTGATGGAAAACAAAAACCTATATATTTGTGTATCATGTCACTTATTTTCCTTTTCCTCCTCCTTTTTTCCACTTTACTAAAATATTCTGAAAAGAATTATCATGAAAGGAGCCTCGAAGTTGTGTTATAATCTTCCCTGAGACAAAATTTCCCCTGAATATAGTGGACAAGTATCAGCTTACATGAGTGATAAAATCTACAGGATCTATTTTTTTAATATAACAAGCCTTTTAGCATACCAATATAAGTGAAGCTGTTGTTTAGAACCAGACAAGACATTTAACAAAAGAAAGATAACAATAGGATTTTATTTGGTCTGATTTAAAAAAGAAAATCAGGCACCATTTACTTCTAACTGTACTTAAGCTTCTCTATTTTTCAAGTGTATTGATCAATCCTCCTTATCTTATTTCAGTTATCATCATTGATATGGGAATTTCAGCTTTGGAGGTTTTTCCCCCTTCCCTTTTCTCTGCTGGTTGCTGTTGTTACACAGTATTCTTTATGAACCTCACCACTTTGCTGCATATTTTCTCAAGGTTAAGACAATTTTTAAGACAAGACATATTGTACTGCAATACATGCTCTTTCTGCCATGACATTGTATGACAATTCACCTGATGGTTGGATTATTTGGTGGTTTGATATGTTTCTGATCACCTCTATATGTGGCTTTGCAATAGCTCACCTTGATGACTTCTGCTTATCATTCATTTTTTTCTGTTAAGTACAGCATATTTTTGTATGTTAACTGCTATAAATTTGATGCAATAACATAGCTCGCCTGTTACCTACATTCCTTATATTGCCCTCACAATGGTTTTATTGTACATCATTAATGCTTATTCTTATTCCTCCAATCTAATATTGTTGCTTAGAAGCACTGCTGGGGTTATAATGAAATTGGATCCACAATTTAGTTACAATCAAACTGACTATTTCTCTGAAAGCATAGTTGCAAGTATGGTTGTTGAATGGCTGCAAGTGTTCTGTAGCTAAATGGGTTTGGATCTGCCGAAGTCATGCTGCAATGCCCTCTTCATTAGAAGTTTCTCAGTCCCCAAATGTACATCTGCTTTTCAGATTAGTTTCTTTAAAGGTTTATGTGAAAATATTGTCTTTTTATTTTCAGTCTGCTTGCCTACCCTTAATAAGTTCAAGAAAATCTGACAGAGGATAACATATTCTCAAAGGTAAAATTTTCTCTATAAATACCTTAAAGATGGCTTTCTGAAACAGAGTAGAGTTACTGACCGAGGGACAGGCTACAGCACTAATTTTATACCAAACTTGTGTGACCTATCCAATTCACTTATTTGCATTTCTGGACCAGAAAGCACATATTAGCAATTGGAGACATAGGAGGAAGCTAGGGAAATTGCTTTAGACACTGCTCCTGGAACATTTGGAGAAAACATAGACTGATGAAAGGAGGCTACTTCAAAATGTGGGGAATGTAAGAAATTATTGTACTGTTGACCACAGAGTTACAGAGGAGGAAAGGAGAAACAAAACAAATAGTGATGAATATGCAGAGAAACCTGGTTGGGATTTGGTTGATTACACAGAGAATGTGTGGGGCACATAGGATCAAAACCAAATTTCATCAGTTCAGTGCTTCACTGACTTAATTCCACTGGTCACTATGTCAACCTTGGGTACTTGTATTTGAACACATAATATCTTTATTTCTCACTGTTCTAAAGAAAAAAAATAATCCCTGTATTTCTGCCTACAGCTTCATTTTTTTTCTTAATTCGTGCTTAATTCACAGTAATCTCTGGATCAAGTTTTCTGCTTTCTTGTGTTTTCTGCCTTTTTGGTCCTGAATTTCATGTTGTCAGTCTGTGTGTTTGTCTGCATTATTGTTCTTGTGTTGTTCTTTTACCTCTGGTTTAGATGCCCTTGCTACCGGTATGCTTTATTTAGTATTAGATTGTTGTAAGAAACAGATATCTCCCCTCACAGTGGCATCCAATGTCCCATCATTCATTTTTTCTTCAGAATATAGCTAAATTCTAGAATTCTAAATCAGAAATTTGCGTATCTAATTCTGGTTTGCTTCTTCATTTGAATGAAAAAAAAAGCCAAACACCAACCAAACCCAAAACCACACTTGAATGTCAGAGAGAGTAAAACTCTTTAAATGCCTTTATCGTCTGCTTGAATGTTTCAGAGCTTTATTCTCACTCAATTCTTCTCTTCCTTATTCTCTTCCCATTGACAGTTCTATGCAGAAGTTGAATTCTTACATTCATTGCTTCCAGGCATAGGTATGGTTTCTTGTCTGGAAAGTCAACATTGTTATTGGTATGGGTCCCTTGGTCTGGTTTTGTCTGCGGCGTTTTTGCATCTTTTGGGTCAGGGAGGATCTCACCAGTTTGACTACTGTCACCATGTTTCATCTACCAACTGCTGTGCTACAAAATGAAAAGCATCCATGCTTGCAAAAATAAACTGTTTCCTTATTAAGGGATGTTGTGTATTGTACTCTCCTGTGACAGTGTAGCCATTCCATGAGCCCTTTTAGAGTTCCCATGAGCTGGAGACTCTGATATCTGAGAAGTGTCAATGTATAAACAGTACCAGCCAAGAGCTCTTATGAAATATAATTACCCTAATAAATTGATACAGACATTTCTCTGTCCATGCTCAAGTTCTGATTTTTGTACCCCTTTCCAAAAATCATCCTCTGTGCTTGTTGAGAAAACAGTTTATAAATTTTTCTAGAGACAAGCAATTTCTTACCATTTTTTTTTCTTTTGTTTCTCTTATAAGGGAAGAAATTAATTTCTTTTTTTTTTTTTTTTTTTTTTTCTTTTCTTCTTACAGTGTCTTCCATTTTTTTCCACACCCTAGCTTGAGATCAGAAGTTTTTAAGTTAATCGGACTGGAACACATACCTCCACTGTGAATGACCGTTCCAGTTCATATATGCTGAAGTATAAACAGAAAAACCATATCACCACAGGTGGGGAAGTTAAAGAAAAGATCATTCAGGAAAATGGCTATGTGCTCTGGAACTGAAATAATAATGTAACTGTTTAGTTCATACAACTCATATGCATTATATGGATGAATTTGAATGCTCCTTGCTCAGCTCTGCTTTGAAATGCAAAAACTTCTTTGAAAACACCAACCAAAAAACCCCAACCCAAAGCATTAAACAAAAACAATAGCGTGTTCTTTTTCATTTTCAACAATTCAAGGTTATAAGAGTTGTGTTTGTGAAGACAAACAGTATATTCTCCCTTCAGTAAAGAAGGTTAAGAGCTGTGAAGTGAAAAAAAAAAAAAAAAAAAAAAATAAATAAAAAAAAAATTACAGGAATGTAGAAAATCACAAGCTTTCATTACTGAGAGATCTTCTTTTTTTTATTTTATGCAGCAAATACCAAACAGAGTTTTCAAAATGATCTATTTTCAAATCTCTAGTTTTCTGCTCCAAACTGATATAAGAATTCTGCAAAGTAGGATGTCTTTTAAACTTCACCTGCAGTGTGAGCAGCTTCATCTTTTCTTTTCTACAGTAAAAAAATAGGATAAATATGTTTCTTTACCTTGTAATTCTTTGTCATAATTAAGAACTAGAACTATTAACCCATCTTTGGAGAGGTTAGCTGTTCCTCAAAATGAAAATTAAGAAAAATGAAATTAACATATGGGTATTAGGTATACAATGAGTAATATACATTTTTGTGTCTCCCCTTGCAGTTTCATGGTGAAAGGTTTCTAAGGATTAGTGGTGGATTAGCCATGCTGAAAGTTAGAACATTTTTCAGCTGAAAAATCCAAATAGCCATACAAAGAATGGATTATCCCCCCCGTCTAGATGGGGGAATCTGGTTGATGATGGTTTTCCTTAGACGTCTAAGCATGTTCCAGGAGGACAATAAAAATTGTGATGCAGTATATTAAAAAAAAAAATAATAATAAAAAAAATCAGCAGAAACATTTAACTATGAAGATGTTTCTACACTTTATCCCAGAAATACCAAAGAAAGTATTAGTAGTCCAGTGTCAGGGAAGTCAACAGTGTAAAAAATAACTATTTTTTTAAGCCAATGCACAACAGTCTTTATTTTCTAATCCTGTGAGATAAAATTGATAAAATCTGAACATATTATGCTCCATTGCGTAGTAGTAAGTAACCAAACAGAACTGCTTGTCCCCTGTTCTTTAAAAACTAAATCAAGTGCAGTCTTGTCCAGGATGTCACTAAAGTTACCAAGATTTCTACTGACTTCAATGGGGATAGGACAAAACCCTTTCTCGGTTCATGTATATGCTCCAGAAAGATGTCAAGTTGTCCTACAGGATCAACAACTAGAAGCTCGCTGTCATACTCCTACACCAAGTTCAACTGTAGAGCTAACAAGCAAAATTTTATCTCATTATGACTTGCCACATTCCTATCACTACTGAGTATGAGTGCTATACAATGACTAGTTGTCTGACTCTTCTCTTTGGAAGGGAAGGGTTCTTTTGAATTTCACATCTACAGGTTTAAGCTTTACACATATAAAAGAGATTGCCCTGTAGCACTGTAAAAAGCAGTCCTCTGCATCCTAGCTGTAGGTCAATGTTTTAACAGTCCTTCATTCCACTGTATCTGACAGGCCAGGATGCGAGCTCTAGCAGTCAGAGGGGCAGTGTAAAGATTAGCCAAGGAGCTCATCACGGACTTGAGAATAAAAAACATTTGATTTGTGCATCACTTTAAGTAATAGTGTAAGCCTTTTTTAGGCTGCCTACAAATCAGAATGATACACCTTTGCTGTTGAAATGGGGCAGAAGATTATAAAAAGTCTTTAGTCATAGAGCTGTACTTTCGTTTACATAGACCTCAATGCTGAGTACAATCAAAAACCCTATACGAAACTAACTCTGATAGTCATTGACCTTGGAAAAGCAGTTTACACAAACAACAGCTTCCAAAACTTCCAAAAATCTACATTATTCCAACTTTCCCAGTAATGATCTGGGGCGCTAGAAGGAACCACACTTTAGCCAGTCTTTTACTTGAAACCTGTCTGATCTGAGGAGAAAGAAAAGAAAACATCTTAAATAGGTCTGTATTGTAAAGAACACTTCCTCCCCCCCCCGAATTTACAAACATTTTTTGTGACAGCTTTGTTTATGTATTTGAAAAAAGACCAGTGTATGGAAAACTTAAATAAAAAATACTAATTTTATTCAAGAAATAATGCAAAGTACCCATTGCCTTTCCTCTGAGTAAGGAGATTTAGTGAGATACCCGCTTAAAAAACCATAATCAGCATTGATGAGTGATTCTAGCTGTCTCTATTTTAGGAACGCAATCCACAGGCAATAACTGTAAAATAGATGACTAGCTATCTAGTTTGGGTACATGGCCAGGCTCTTGACACGGTTTTAAGATGCAGCCAGATCACATTTTGCACTTCTGTTTCCAGGAAAAGGAAACCGTGTGGGCTGAAAAAGAGAAGGCAGCTGCACCATTCTCTGAACCAGGACTGCAGGGTACACAATGTAGTATCTCTATAGTGTAGTCAGGACGTGACCCCTCTAGTGTGATGGGAATATTAAGTCAGCTTTAAAAGATAAAGATTTTTAGTGCATCTGATTAATAATTTTGACTTATGACATGCCAAAAACAGGCAAAAGCCAACATCTTTCTTTTTTTCAGTGAGAGGACATAACCCAAACTGCCAAAGTTACTCACAGGGAGATCTGAAAAATAGGCTTCTAGATGAAGAGAGAAAATTGAGATCATCTTGTTTAGTTACCTACATGTAATAGAAAAATGAATATTTATGGTGAACTCGGTAAGTCTAATTTCAGCCATAGTTTAAATAAGAAAAATCTTCCCTGCAAAATTCATCCTGAACTAAAAAAAAATTCTTGAGCAGAAAAGATTTTCCCTAATAAACCTCAAACTCAACAGTATGTTCTGTCCCTTTAGACTGAAAACATTTCAATTACTATATTCATTACTTATTATTATATAATAGTCTTTCCTTCTGTAAAGTTTTCTACTGCAAAAGTTTCCTTAACTTTTGTACATGTTCTCTAGACTTTGTTTATCATTTGACCCAGACACTGGCACTGTCTCAGAAATCAAGAGAAAGAAACAAAACAAACTAAAAAAAAAAAACCACCACCACCACCCCCAAAAAAACCCCCAAGAAATTAAACAAAATACAAGTAGAAATATAAAGATGCAAAGCCAGCAAACACACAAAATTGTAGCTTTCTAACTTTGAAGATGTGAAAAAGAAAAGGCTGAAAGAATTATAATAAGGCTGATAGTTAAGAACAGCAAAGATGTGGGAGTGGAATCTCAGAATGAGACAAAAGAAAGAAAAAGAAAGGCCAAACAAGAAAAGTAAATTATCATAATGAAAACTAAAAGGCTCCCTTCATCTGTCTTAAAAATAGATACCAATGTTTTGCAGATTAACTTTGGTTTTGTAATTATGGACTTATGGAGAAATGAATGTTGGTGAACTAAACTGCTCACTTAGGGAGTGTAGCTCAAACCATGGCATAGCAGAAACAGCTGTTGCCCATTATGCTTTGCTTTTTGATGATAAGTGGTAAGAAAGGTTGGGAAAAGGTGACCATTCAGCACTTTTTATTATGAGGTAATGGCTCCAATGATGTTAGCAAAATAATTAAAAACACCATCAGCCCTATTCTCTGTGAAGACACTTAATGCTGTTTCCATCTCTCCCTGCTGTCCTAAAATGTATTCACATATGGAGTAATATTGGAGGTTAGGGTAAAAATGGAGCAAATCAGAATTAAAGAAGATTTTGTGCATTACATACAGAGCCTTATTCCGAACTGGGTAATTCAGTGTTCCTACACTACGTATTTAAATCAAAACTATTACTCTTGTTCTCATAAAAGGAACAGTAAACCTTGCTCTCCATTATGTCTTTGACTGGAAAGCTTTTTCTCTATGTTATTCACAAAAGATGTATGAATTTTCACATGGATGTCTCCAACTTTATTTGTCTTTTAGTCATCCCATATGCAAGGAGAACCTAATATGTCATCCTAATAACAAATAGCTTAATATTTTTGTGCTGCATTACCCTTGACAGCCAAACTTCCACCCAGCAGCTCACTCGCTCTCCCACCCCTCATGCAGGAGAAGGAGAGAAAATGAGAACAGGAATGAGAAAGCTCATGGGTCGAGATAAAGATAGGGAGATTGTTTACCAATTACTGTCACAGGCAAAAAAAGACTTGACTTGGGAAAAATTGATTTAATTTACTGCCAAAGAGAATAAATATTTTTGGGTAATGGGAATCAAAAAGGCAAACATCAAAACATTACCATTCCTCCCCCTTTCCCAGGCTCAACCTCAGTCCTTCACTCCTGACTCCTCTACATCATCCTCCCCGAGCAACGCAGAGGGATGGGGAATGGGAGTT
Source organism: Astur gentilis (assembly GCF_929443795.1). Classification (NCBI taxonomy): domain Eukaryota; kingdom Metazoa; phylum Chordata; class Aves; order Accipitriformes; family Accipitridae; genus Astur; species Astur gentilis. Next base: position 26,669,509 of record NC_064892.1, on the reverse strand, counting down.
GTAGTCAGTCCATAACAGTTCATCTCTGCCACTTCTTCCTCTGCACACTTTTCCTCTCTTCCAGCATGGGTCCTTCAGGAAAATCTGCTGTGGTGTGGGCTCTCCATGAGCTGCAGGGTTTATCTCTTCCTCCATGGAGCACCTATTCCTCCTCTTCCTTCTTCTCCTCCTCTTTCTCTGATGTTGGTGTTCCCTCTGCTGTTCCTCACTCCTCCCCCCCCTCCTTTTCTGCCTGTCCAGCATTTTCTGCCCTTTCTTAAATACACTTTCCATCTTAAATACACTACCATCTTGGATGATGGGTTCAGCTGTAACCTGTGATGGGTCCTTTGGAGCCAACTGGAACCAGCCATGTCCAGCACGGCCTTTCCTCACAGAGGCCATCCATCCCTGCAGGCCACTGGCTGACAACATGTTGACACCTGCACCCAATGCAAACCGGTACTGGGCCCCACCAGGTGTTTGGGGTAGTGGAAACCCTAAAAGGGGGAGCCTGCACTTAAAGAGCTGATTTACTTAAGGTTGTCAGTACCACAGCCATTGACCAAATGACTTGAAGAATGGCACGGACCTCTATCCAGAATCAACAGATAGTCTGGGTTCAAAAAAAGGTCAGTTATTTGTGTTGAACTAACTAAACTATTTCAGGAAAACTTACCTTCTTTTCACACAGCTAGCTGAGGTGCCTCATTCAATTTTATAGCCTAGGTGATAATTATTTTTCTCACTTGGAATCAGCCATTTCTAAGGACCCCAATGTTTTATGCTAGCTTCCAAGAAAAGCCTAGAAATGTCAAATTTTATTTCTAGGGCTATTTGTTCAGGTATGTCCCCATGTTTGATATTTTGCACATAGCACACACAGGTGCTGAACTCATGAGAAGGATGGGAGACTCAGACCTTTCCAAACCTAAAAGGTGTTCTGGAAAACAAGTGAGGCATCTTGTAGCAATACTTCCTTTTAGATTCCTTTCCCAGGTGGCACATTAGCAAAGAGGCATTATAACCAGAGAGGAAATTTCCTACTTCTTAATTGCACTTCAGAACACAATTAATAAGCATCTTATGGGCTTCAATCATACTTCAGAAAATAATGTACCTTTCATACCTAAAAGCAGACTGATGTTCTCATCTCATCAAACAAGCTTTAATTGGAACACACCATACCATACCTGGCATAAGACAGAAGAATTTCCACCCCTGGGCCAGAAGGCTTGACAAATCCTGAATGCAGATTTTAGAACTGAGCTTTTGGTGATGATAAAAAGTTTTTTTGTTTTTATTCAAGATTTTGGACTGTAGAATCACTTTATAGATTTTAATGAATAGTAAAAATGTTGCTACTTGCTTGGGCAGATGGAAGAGAGTAAAATAAGGCATATGTTCATTCAGCCATCAATCCTTAAAAATCATTTAAAACCGAAATTGTGCTTTGTTTTAACTCCTTTCTCTGATGGGTGGTTAGCATAAATGGCTCTTCTCAGTACTGAACAGATCTTAGGTCTAGGATAAAAAACCCAAACCAAACCACAATACTCACTAAATAAATAAATAAATAGATATGCAGTATGAAATAAGAAAATTACATAAACTATTGTCAAAATTGTTGGGTGAAAATGCAGCTTTGTGTACATTGGCTAACATGAAAATTTAAACTTACTGAGCAGATAGTATCTTGGTTCCCTAAACTGCAATGTAGATAACCCAAACAACCTAGACGTGTCAGTAAGAGAGAAATGGAATATTTACCTCTCAGCATTGATCAAATTTTTGTCACTAGCATATGTGGACTAATTTACCAGTTAGAATCAAAGAAGATCTTTAGATGATTAATATGAACAAGGAAGCAAATAATTGGTGTATACCCAATCTCCCTCTTCAGGTCCTCAAAGGTTTCTATGGATATTAAGCATACAGGGAATACAGGCAGTTATTTTAGACCTACTGGACTGCATTCTCTCCTTATCGTGATGCCAGAGTCATAAGCCTCAGGTATCAGTGAAGTGATTCCTGAAATCAATAGATCACATTCCAGCCAGCACTGCAATGCAAACCGACAAATCTTAACTCACTTGTCGCATTAAAATGTATGCATGATAAATCAATAAATATAAATGTGCTTAGTGAGAAATAGTTGTTCTAGACTCATTTTACAACTTATAACAGTATTAGATTGCTTATTCCCCATAGGGAAGGAATTCTATTACCTTGCTGTAGCCTGAAAGAAGATAGGTAGAGATTTCAAGCAAACAATTTGGATGGGAAATAGCTATTTTTCATACATTAAATTTATAGCTTAAAAATGTTTGTAGCAAGGAAGAAACTAGTCTTCTCTAAATAAAAAAAAAGCAATCATGAAAACCTAGACTGTAAGAGTGTGGCTATACCAAAATGCTTTATACTTGAACAACCGAGTAACTACTATTTGAAAGGTCACTATGAAAGCATTAGCATTTAATCAAAAGTAAGAACATAATTTTATTTCTCATCAAATTAAAGCTAACTAGGGAAATCAGATGTTCTTCCTCAAATCCTTGCTGTGGGTAAAAGGGAAAACACCTTATATGTGTAGCCAAGAATTTACTGTTATTATAGTTGAGGTCTTAACCTTGCAACCAAAATACAAGTGGTAATTATCAGTCCAATTACTAACAACAGATGATAACAATTCTATATGAAATTAACTAGTCACTTCCTCAAGAGTGGTCCAAGGAAAGTGTTATACAAGAAATTCATGCTATCTGCCTGCCTTCTCTGGAACCCTTCCCAGTGTTTCTCTGGGTCAACAGTTTTAGGTTTCACCAATAAAATGCAAGGGAGTGTTATGAGAGGTCACCACCACAGTGTCCAGGATGCATTAACACTGATAGCTGGGAACCCTTTATTCTCAGTCTTGGGGTTTGCTTAGAGTTATTTTTATATGTTATCTTAATGCTGGTTTTCTTTTCATTGGCTTACAGATGAAGTTTGAAAATTACACACTACGTTATAAATACTGCTGTTACACTCAAAAAGGATATGGGTACATTCATACATAATAAGAGAGAATAATTAAATAACCTGTTAGAATTTGAAATGTATATATAGAGAAACATAACATATTTCCCCCCACCCCCCCCTTTCTGTCAACTGATGGCCTCAGTTAATGGTAAAGGACTAGAATAAATGGTCATTGCTCGTACAGTGACTACTTGGGTTTGTCAGATGTCTACAATATATAGCATTTAAAGAGCTAAGTAAAAATAAGTTAGCCAGTAGTCAAATTGTCACTTGACCATTAGACAATTGATGTAACAGCTAAAACCAGCTCAGGCCAAGACAAGCCCAAGCATCCTCTTCATGCCAGAAGTCACCAACTTGCATCCTTTCCCTTCTCCAGAGGTTTCACTTACCTTCATTCTGGGGGTAGACACTGCCTCCTTCTCTACTGCAGGTGGGCACTGAGGCTGTTCAAGCTGCTGAATTTCAGAGAAGGTCCTGACTATCCCCCATGTAGATGGTTGTTTTTCTTCTCTGACATGTTTTAAGGTATAATGGACAGAAGTAGCTGTATCTTGGAAAACAGGCAACATTCATCCCTATGTACCACTCTGAGAAATTCAGCAGCAAAGGCTCTTGTTCACCGGTGGCAGAGAATAAATGGTGCTTTGCATGCTCTTTAACAGACATGAGGGCACATGGGAGCTGCACTGGGCTGGAGTTCTGAGCATCCCAACAACAGTAAAATATTTTTCTATACTGTCTGTCTCTTACCTGTATCAGTGCCACACTCTGTAATAGGTGACAAACAGAGAAAACCCCACTCAATTATGTTTCACTTTACATATATTTGTAACAGGCTATTTAATTATTCTGTCTTATTATGTATGAAAGTACCCATATCCTTTTTGTGTGGAGCAGTAGTACTTATCTTTATAACTTAATGAAGTGATGAAGGGCACATGGCTGAAGGGCTAGGCAAAGTGAAAGCACCCTGAATTTGTTCTAAACATATATTAATTTGTTTTATACAGTCTTGCTTTGGTCTGGTACTTTGGGATAAACGGAATGACTTATCTTTATCTTGTATTATTCCAAATAAAATTAACTCCTTACTTTTTTCATTCTGCATTACTCAGAGGCCCAAATCTCAATATAGTACACCAAATACCAAAAACCAGCTGTGATTTTGAACAACAACTGAAATCATTGTGTATAGTTATTGTTATGTAAATGTATGGTATGAGGAGGGTAGACTGAAGTCTTATTTGGGTACAGTACTTCTCAGAAGAAGTATCCCACTGCATAGTGATTTGGAAACTATGCCAGAACAACTCTATAAACAACCATTTTAAAAACAAATCTGCTACTACTGCAATTTCAGCTGGAGTAGAGACATGAAGTACTTTTAATGCTTAGATGAAGCTTGTAAGATAGCAGGCAGCCTCATTTCCATAGCAGCCAAATTTTATGAAGCCCTAAGCCAATTATTTAATTAGCTAATTTGCTCAGTCACAAATAATTTGCACGTAGCTCTAAATGTCAGATTTGAAAACACTGGGGAGAGTTAGTCCTAGTAGAAAGTGTGTTATTAAGACTAGAATTCCCTTACAAGGTTTTTCCAGGAAGTCTCAACAGGTTTGAGGGATGAAGACCAGTTTGTATTGGTGATTGTGTTGAGGAGTGGGCAGGAGAGAGGAGAAAACAGTGGTATGTATTTTAATAGATGATAGATTATGAGCTTGGTTGCCCAAATAACCCTTATAGAGATATTGTATGTCTCTAATATCTCATTTCAACTCCAAATAATTTCTGGGCATATGCATGTTCATGAGATAGACAGACTTGTCCACTATCCCACCGATATTAGAAAAGGGAATTTTAGCCCTTTGGAAGAAAACGAATGTTTACATTTTCCTTTAGCCCATATCCCATATTCTTTCTACCAGTTTATTCTGTTGCAATCCCCTGATCAATTTTATTTTCCAGAATTCATATCCCTTCTGATCATTAAACCCTTCTGCCTGCATAGTACCATTTTTTAAATAGCTCTGTCCTCTTTAGCTTCATGTCTGCTCTTTCTATGGTTCTTCTCATTTTCCAGGACAGGAAGAAAAAAGAAGCAAAAGAATTTTAAAACTCTTGCCCTGTCTTTTGGCCCCTTACCAATGCACTGTAACAGTAAGAGAACTGGCAAATCTGTCTGCCAGTTTCTTCAGCAGACCTTTTGCTTACCTGCAGAGTGAGAACAGTCATTCTCAAGAATTGTTCTTCTAAGACTTCCCCCCATCCCTACAACCAAGTAATTTACAAGAGATTCCTGAGTGTTGGCAATACTGGCATTATGGGGAGATGAGCACTGAAAAAGCAGCTTTGGAACAATTCCAATGGGTTAGCATTATGCTTTTCTCCCCGTTAATTGTCATTCCCCAAAACATTTCCAAAATATCTTTGCAGCAGCTCCTCTCCCCCACTTAGCACAATCTTTCCTTTGCAAGTGTCTAGTTAGATCTCTTGTTTTCCTTAGAATTCCTCACACTTTTTTTTTCCCTTCGCAGCTGTGATGCTCCTCTCTCCCCACAAATACTTTTGGTCTCCTCTATCAAGATTATAGTTGCTGAGTTTTCAGGATTTTCAGGAGAAAAAAAAAATCCTCCTCCCAAGTAGGAAGACAAAGGTAAATCAAAGTTGTCAGCATTCAGCATCTCTTAAATCTCAGTTTTTTAAGCCACCAACACGGGTTTTTGGATGGTATAAAAACTTGATTTCTGAATACTGAGTGATTGCACAGAGATAACCAGAGGGTTTTGTTCCTGATGCTTTTTTCTTTCCTTAATGTGCTTCTCTGTGTGACCTGTCAGCTTAACAGGTACAGTCAATGAAGTATGATTTGAAGTCTTCACCCATGAAGGATTTAATGTACTAGGGAATACTGTGTTAGAAGTTACATATAAGCAAACTGTTGACTTCAATTTTGCATTTGACAATGGTCGATAGAAACACAGCACTGTGGAGAAAGCAAGAAAGGCTTTTCTGCTGCTATTTCTATATGTTCCAAACAATCCCAATATTCCAGCTACATGGACACATACACATAAACAAGACTACCTCAGCTAGTATGTGTCATGCAATGATTTATCTTGTAATTTCCTCTCTCTCTTTCACAAGCACACACACTCACACATACGCACACATAAATATTATTCTTCAGCCGTTATCTCAGAAATATTTGGATTCTGCTTCACAAATACAGAAAACAGGCTGCAAAGCTACTGTTATTAGCTCTATTCTCTGCCTTACTATGTTTATCTCTTCTAGAGACAAAAGAATTAAAACACCTCTGTTATATTGTCAAAGAGCTAATTAAAGAAACTTAAAAATAATATCAACAAATAAAAGTTAATAATAAAAAAACACTCAAGGCCAAACAAGCAGATGCCCAGCAATCCCTACCCTTTCTAGTTTCGCACATAATTCAACCCTTATACAAATGCTAAAGGTAATATTGGCTCTGAGAACATAGATGTTTATCCCCAGGCCATCAGCAATAAAGCTGGCTTCATGTAGCATGATAAGTAAATGCAGATACATATTAAAGGTATTATTGGTTTACTACCTTATTTCCTTCATGTCATAGGCAAAAGCTTCCATCTGTTGTTGTACAATATTAAGCTCCCCTGTTTAATCTCCTTATTGTTTAATTTTCTCTTTTTTCTTTTTGTTTTTCACAAACCAGTTTTCATTTTTTAATCATTTACTGTAACACTATTTTTTCAACATTGCCTACATTGTTCTCTTGCAGACTCTTCATTTACATATGTCTGAACCCAGCTGAAATATGGCAGGAAAAGAATGAGTCATAAATAAAACCACAATATTTTCTCTGACTACTTCATAGGTGTTCTGTAGTTGAAGGAGAGTAAGACACTGGCCCCAAGGAGACATCAGAAATTTATATACTAATATTTCATAAAAATAAAGAATTCTCCTGATATATGACTTTATCTTGACACCATGAAAATGGTCTGTATTTGAATTTACCAGTTGAAAATGACAATGAAACACTTTCTTTCTGTGTAAGTGTTTGGACAATAGAAATTATTTAATTTGGCTGCTGCTTTATGTGATAGTTACAGACCAATTCATTATGTTTTGCTTTGTTTTGTTTTGTTTTGTTGTGTTGTGTTTTGTTTTGTTTTTAATCCTGGGCAGTGTTAGAAAATAAAAATTATTTAACTTCTTGCCATACAAAAGGGACCAACCATTTGCAATTTAACATCTGGGTACATTTTGCAAAAATATTTTTTTTACTGATTTATCTCCTTGATTGAAAGAATGACAACAATACTACTATCAGTTGCATCCCAAGGTTAAAAATTTTGATTTAAAATGACAGGTAGACTTGAATGATCTTCCAATCCAGATTTGATTAAGAAGTCCATAATGACATGAGTTGCATAGCAAGTTGTGGGACACAGTGAAAACTGTCTTTTTTCCTACTATGACAGAACTGTCTGGTGACTCAAGTACTTTTCTCATAATGGTTCCAGAAGGTGGCAGAATTATAATTATGACACTGGCAAGAATACACACTTTTATTGGTGTTTTTTTCTTATAACTGTGATATTGAACTGTTTTGATAGCTCTAATTAGTGCTGGTGGCAAATTGCATTGTGATATTTTGGAGTTTCTCTCTGTATTTAATGTTTGCAGGGATCTGTGATTCTTTGTTTCTCCTTTACTTGATTTAACTTTAAGCTTATTTTTAATGGAAAAAATAAAAAGAACAACTATGAATATTTTTTAAAGTTCTGTAACATTAATTAAGGAGAATCATAAAGTAGGTGGACAAGTACATAAACCCAGTATTGCTTTCATTAAGGAGATTCATAAAATAGGCAGAGAAATACATCGTCAAGCTCTGTTTTCAATTATTTGCCAGTGTAAACATAGAAGATTTCCACTAAAATGAGACACTTACTCAGAATTTGTTATAGCTGACCAAGATTTGTTGTAAAAATCATGGTGTTTGTGCTACTTATTTCTAAGCTGCAAGAAGAGGACAACACCTTTGGTTGAAAGAATATAAATTCTCTACATAGACTGAATTTTTTATAACATATTCTGATTTATAATAAGACAACCAGTAAGTAAAGACACAATTGGTACTAGGTCCCTTCAAGGATTATTCTTTAGTAATTTAGGTAGTAGGGATGTTTGTTTAAGCAGATGGAGCCTCATCATCTCGGTTGCCATAAAAAATTTGCATATTAGAACTTACAAAACTCAAGTGCTGATCAGAGGAATCTTGTTATTTTAAAGTTTATGATGTATTGAAATAAATGTTCCTATCACGATACCAGGGAGAAGTTGTTTATATACCTTAGCAGAACATATATCACTAAATTGTGAATTTTCTGAAATGCAGAACTTCATAACATCTTGCTTTATTACGAAATCACAGATGACAGTCTCTAGGGCCTGTGAAGTCAAATGACTTTTGGGAAGGAAAAAGACAGGGGGCTGCCCATGCAAAATCACCGAGCTGCAGTTTGGATTCTCATCCTATGCTATGCAGTCACATTAGAGCACCGTAATTGCCACCTCAGGCCTCAGAATCTATAAATTTATAAAATTAAATCATTAAAAGAAACCATTTTGACTAGCAGAGCCATAATGCATCAGTATGAATAAAGTGAGGTTAGCTAAAGGCCCAAGAACAGAGCCTGAGAGTGGCCCCACAGTGAACATGCCAATGAGATAGCTCTCGGTACTGCCATAAACCAATCACTCCCAGTAAAGGCATTTCCCTGAAAACTGGTAAATATTCACAGGAGCGATAGGGGTGAATTGCCTAGGAAATCTATTTGAATCCCACATTCACACAGACATTTTGAAAGGTATAATCAAAAGGAAATTGTCCTACTGCAGGGGGTAGTGAATATCAAAATGAAAGGGGTAATAATAAAGAGTCTCACAAGCATAAAGAAGCTGTCAGCCCTCTCTGATGCAGAAAGGATGGGAAGTTTAGAGATGTGTAAACACATTAAGGTCAGCCTTTTACTCTACCTGAAACTCATTTGGACAAGTTTACTTCAGAGTAAAAGTAGAATGCCTTGTGTTAAGGGTATTCTCATGTTACTTGTGCTAGTTTCCCTGAGGCTATAATAAACACAACTTTTTGTTTGTTTGCTTGTCTTCTTCTCAGGAGTGAAGACAAGCCCTTAGAAGACAAGATGATGAGGAAATGTGTATGAAAACAGTAATTTGACAGCCTCATACTTTGTAAGGTGTTTTAATTAACTTCATAGAATGGGATTCATCTCACATATCTTCAGACATCTAAGTAATTATCTATGCCTATGCTAGTCATCTCATTTCCCTTTTTCAGAAAAGAAATAGGTACCTGCATTCCCTTCTAAAGGGAGTACCTAAAATTGCCCTCAGAGATGTCAGGATACCTCCACTGACTGTATATAAAGGCCCTCTGATTACCAGCTTAGATTTATATGACTTAATGATGCCTAAAATTAAATGAAATGAATGGCATCCATTCTTCCTTTGCAACACTTTATTTTCCCCAAAAGCAAGGCAACTGTGAAATATCAGTATAGTATCAACCTGTTTGACTGTTTTTTCTACTGTTAGATAGTAATACTTTGTAATTATACATACTGTACAATAGATTAATGTATTGCCAGTCTGCAGAGAATGATGCTATGAACCCTCTGAACTCTGCAATTTTTTGGTAAATACACAGATGTTCATGACAATAATTTTTCCAAATACTCACAGAAGTAGAAAAGTATGCTTTCTTAGTTCTGACACCAGTTCTTCTGGGTAATTGTGCACTATTCACTGCGCAGTAACATCCAGAGAACAATATTAAAATTATGTGTCATTATGATGACATAACAGACACAAGACCTTGTCTCTGCTGAGTTGTGGTTATATTGATGTCAATGGGATTATTGCCATTTACTTCCACAAGACTAGAATTTGGAATCTTGTTCTATCAGACTATGTCAGATCCGAGCAGGATGTTCTGAATTAAACTTGACACCAATCAACACCTTATTTGGAAAATCAAGGTTTACTTTGGCTGCATAAGCTGTAGCTGAAGCGATTTTCTGTCCCAGTGAAAGTAATAAATATTTCCATTGATGTTCCTTTTGATTTCCCTGAAATTACTGAGATTCAGTATACAAGATATTGCACAACTGAGCCTTAATGTGGTCTGTGTATACTCCAGATGGAAAACTCTGGTGAGGATTTCTAACAGACTCATATGTTGCTGAGGAGCATCCACTTTCTGATAAGGTTTTACAAGGTACAATTTTGTTCAGATAGAATTAGCCAGGCCTCTCATTTGATGCAGAACATGTTTCTTTTGAACAAAGCTGATCAGATACAGTGTAAATGAAGAAGATACCAAATCTAGGTCCCATTGATGTCATCATTAGCTCTACTGCCACTGAGTCAACAGGACCAGGATTTGACCCAAAGCCAAAAGGTGAGCACTTATGGGAAAGCAAGCAAAACAGTAGAAGATTTTATCCAGAACAGGCTTCCCACACATAGACAGAATTTTGACAAAAGAAATGACAAAATAAGAGCTAGTATGTAGCTGAAATCCATTAACAAAGGGGTTTTGTTTTCACAGTTATTACCTACAGCTTAATGTTTAGTGTGGCTTTAGGTATCTAATGATAGGCATCTGAGTTTGGATGTAAGAATATTAAATAATCAAAAACAAATATTGGAAATTTAGATACATAACATAAGAGAGATAAAACTGTACGCTGACTTTTCCCATCCAGCTATAACTGTTGAGGATCTCATTAATAACAATCATGTCTAGTTTTAAGTTCAGAACAAACTATTTTGCGTAGGTAGATATATGTAACCTACTTCAGAAAGTTATTAAAATGAGTTATTTTCAAGATAATGAAATCATATGAACATAGATGTTTTTAAACTCATACTTAATAGACAAAGAATGTACATAATGATCAGTACCTAGAGGCACAGCTATTAAAATATATCAGGAGTTATGAAATTAAGACAAAGCTAACAGATGCATGAAGAAGATTTTAAAACTGAACCATAAAAACATGAAGAGCAAAAGAGAGATTATGAATTATCAACCAATAATACTAGCCAATTTGATAATAAAAATGTTTAATAAATCCAGTAAAGCTTTAAGAGATGGAAGCTAAAATAAAAAATAAATTTTCTCTCGTCAGGTCAGTTTTATCAGTTGTATATTGGCTGTAAGTATTCTGGAAAAGATGGTGTCACATAATCCTTCATTCCACATGCCTGCAGAACAGCATGGTTGCCTTTGGCTAGGATTCAGGAGAAGAAAAAAATGATAAGGATAATTGTTATAGATCTTAACGTGGCACTGAAATGAAGATACAGTTCCATTATTTCGTTTGCTGGTATTTTCTGCAGACATCTCGCAGAGGTGATAGACAGCAAGCAGCCTAACCTGTTATCTGGAGTGCAGCTTCTGTTGTTAGGTTTTACACTCAGAAGGTGCAAAAAGAGAAGGCCAAATCACGGGAAGCTGACAGTACTAGCATTACCAACAGTAGCCACATGCTGAGAGGAGCGTGAGGCCTGTGGGGTCCCTGGCAGGTAGCTGAGGGGGTTTCTGGGCCCCCAGCACCCTTGGGTTGTGCATGTGGAGGCACCAGCCAAGTCTCACAAGAGGTGCAGGCAAGAGTTGAGCCATGCTGGCTGTCCCCGGGGCCATTTCAAACTGTGGGAAGCCACAGATAACCAGCTCCAAGGGAGCACCACAAACAACAGGGTGTACAAACAGGGAGCAGCATGGGTTCGGAGTGGCGTCAGCAATTTGTGCAGCAGTACGGTCACCCCAGGTCGCTGCTGGCTGTGCAAGCTTACCCAGCAGCTTGAGGTCTCCAGGGAATTAGGAGGGCTTATTAGGCAGTGCTTTGAGGTTGTTGGAAGCATGGTGGGGTAGAGACCAGGTGAGGGCCGTGCTCTGCAGCCGACAGGAATCACCTTCCTAGCCAGGCTAGTCTGGAGGAGGCCACCCAGACAGGGATTCCTCTCTTGGAAGCTGCTGTCCAGGCAGAGGGCTGCAAACGCTTCACCTTTGCCTCCTGTGTGGAGAGGGTGGAAGCTCCATCTGCACAAGGTGTGCTCTGGTGGAGTCACACAGGCAGAGCGTGCAGGAGGATGTTATCGGGCTACACTCTATTAAGGAGAGTGAATGAGAGAGTAGTATTCAAGACTTTGCAAGAAGAAATACTAAGGCCCCATGGCAGTGACCTCCAAGAACTACCAGGCAAAGAGCTTCAACAACAAACAGACAGCTCCTTGGAGAAGGAGGTGCCATGGTTTCTGGTGACCCATGGGAACAAGATCTCACTTCACTCCCCTTCCTTGTATGTACCAACCAGCAACAGATACGAAGCCTTGGCAGCAGACAAAATCAAAGAGCAAGATTCACTGGGAGAAACTGCACCAACAGCACATACTAAAAACTGCAAAAGGAAGCAGCCACTGCTAGTAGTGGGTGAGTCTCTGCTGAAAGGCACTGAGGCACCTGTCTGCCAGCCTGATATACAGTCAGGGGAGGCTGGCTGCTTCCTGGGAGCCAAGATTCGGGATGTCACAGAGAGACTGTCACAACTGGTTAGAACCACATATTACTAACCCCTACTTCTTCTCCATGTGGTCATCAATGACACGGTAAAGCAAAACCTGGGCAAGATCAAGCAGGACTTCAGAGTCCTGGGGGCACAAGTGAAAGACATAGATGCCAAAGAAATCTTCTCCTCTGTCTTACCAGTCAGAGATAGGGGTGGAGGCAGAAGTCGACACATCGTGCAGATCAATACCTGACTTCGTGGTTGGTGTCTTCACCAGGACTTTGGTTTCTATGATCACAGAATGTTCTTCAAAGAATACAGCCTACTGGGGAGATGGGATCAACTTATCTAGAAGAGACAGGACAACCTTTGCTAGCAGATTGGCTGACTGACTTACCAAACTGTGCTTTAATCCGCCAAATTTGCAGGGTAGTGTCCAAAGCTGTGACACCTGCATATTCATACGAAACACGGTGGATAAGCACACCTACCAGACTACTGAGGAATGCTTCCCAACCCTATCCAAAGGCAAGAACCCTAAGTCCGGCCATGTCAAGTGCATTTATACGCATGTAGTCTGGGGCAACAAACAGGAGGAACTGCAGCTCTGTGCCCAGTTTGAGAGTTATGATGTCATAGGAATAGCAGAATCTTGGTGGGAAAGCACAGGTGGCTGGAAGACTACAATGGATGGCTACAAATTCTTTTGGAAAGATAGGAAGTGAAGAAGAGGAAGTGCAGTTGTACGTTATGTAAAAGAGAAATCTGAGTGTACAGAGGTGAGCTATGGAGACCATGAAAGTTCTTATCAAATGCCTTTAGATCAAGATTAGAGGGATTGTCACCAAGGAGGACCTTATATTATCCTTTACCAACCTCTCAGTCAGGATAATGAGATCAACACAATCTTTTAATGGCTGCTCAAGGAAGTTTCAGGCCAACAGAACCTGATCCTCATGGATGATTTCAATTACCCAGACATTTGGTAGGAAAACAACACAGCAGTGCACGAGTTCTCCATCAGATTCCTGGAATGCTTCCTGCTACAGGTGCTGGACATGCCAACTAGGCACAGTGCATTGCTAGAGTTACTGCTCACAAACTGAGAAGACTTACTTGACAATGTAACTACCAATGGTAGCCTTGGATATAGTGGCCACAGCATTGTGGAGTTTAAGATCCTGCTGAGCACACTGAAGACCGGTAGTAGGACAAAGACCCTGGAGTTTGAAGAGCCAACTTCAATGCACTCAGAGCCTAGGAATTCCATGGGAAGCATCCACAGAGGGCAAAGGAGCTTGTGAGTGCTGGGAGTTATTCAAGAACATCCTCCTGGAAGTAAAAGAACAGAAAAGGAAAGGAAGAAGACAGAACAAGAGACCATCCTGACTTAATAATGAGCTTTTGGGTGTGCTTAAAAGCAAAAAATAAGCATACTGGCTATGCAAAAGCAGCCAAATAGCCATCAAGGACTGTAAGAACCTTGCTAGGGCATGCAGAGATGCAGTCAGGAAGGCTAAGGCTCAGTTTGAACTGAAATTGGCCAGAGATGTCAAGAACAACAAGAAAGGGTTCTTCAGATACATGAGCAGTAAGCAGAAACACAGGGAATACTTAGGCCATTACTAAACAGGGCAAGGAAACTAGTTACTGATAATGCTAATGAGGCAGATGTTCTCAATACCTTCTCTGCTTCTGTCTTTACTGGTGTAGCTGGACCCCAGATCACAGGAGCAAGTAGATACAACAGCTTATGTGTTGACCAGTAGTGGAGGAAGGGCTGGTTTGAAGCCTCTTGCAAAGGCTCAACCCACATAAATCTATGGGCCTGGACAGAATCCACTCCAAGCTGGTAGAAGAAGTGGCCGGCATTGTTACATGGCCATTGTCTATAATAATTGAAAGGCCTTGGAGATCAGGGTATATCACTGGTGACTGGAAGAGGGAAAATGTCATACCCATCTACAAGAAGAGCCTGAGAGAGGACCCAGGAAACTACAGGCCCATACTTCACTCCCTGCAAAAGTAATGGAACGAGTCCTCCTAGAAACTATTGCAAGCCAAATGGAGCAGGTGATTGGGAAAAGCCAGCACAAATTTACTAAAGGCAAATCATGCCAGACTAACCTGCTCACCTTCTACAACAAAGTAACACTTTCCATTGACATGGGGAGAGTAGAGCATGTTGTTTACCTGAACTTCAGCAAAGTGTTCAACACTGTTTCCCACAGCCTTCTCCTGGACAAACTGGCAAGATACAGGTTGGGTGGGTAGTCTGTGAGATGGGTGGGAAATTGGCTAACAGGTTGCACTCGGAGGGTGGTGATCGATGGTTTTTAGTAAAACTGGCAGCCTGTCACAAGTGGGGTCCCCCAGGGATAAATACTGGGCCCCATGCTGTTAAACATCTTTATGAATGATCTGGATGATGGGATTGAAAGCACCCTCACCAAGTTTGCTGACACCAAACTGAGTAGTGAGATGAACACACCAGAAGGGAGAGCCGTCTTACAGAGATACCTGGACAGGCTGGAAGAGTGGCCTAGCAAGAACAGTGTGAAGTTTAACAAAGTCCTGCACCTGGAACAGAATAACCAAAGAGCCCAGTAGAAGTTAGGATCTGTGTGGCTGAGGAGCAGCCTTACTGAAAGGGACCTGGGGTTCCTGGTGGACAGCAAGCTGAACAGGAGTCAGCAGTGCGCTCCTGCAGCAACAAAGGTAAAATTGGATCTTGGGCTGCATCCACAGGGGCATTACTAGCAGAGAGAGAGGCATGATCATCCCACTCAGTGTTTGTTAGGTCCCTGTGATGGGTTGACCCTGGCTGAACACCAGGTGCCCACCAAAACCATTCTATCACTCCCCCATCCTCAGCTGGACAGGGCAGAGAAAAATATAACAAAAAAAGCTTGCGGTCGAGATAAGGACAGGAGAGATCATTCACTAATTACCGTCACTGGCAAAACAGACTCAGCTTGGGGAAAATTAACTCAATTTATTACAAATCAACCAGAGTAAGGTAATGAGAAATAAAACCAAATCTCAGAACACTTTCCCTCCACCCCTCCCTTCTTCCCGGGCACAACTTCACTCCTGGATTTCTCTACCAACCCCCCCCAGTGGCACAGGGGGACAGGGATGGGGTTTACGGTCATCACACGTTATTTTCTGCCACTTCACCTCCTCAGGGGGAGGGCTCATCACACTCTTCCCCTGCTCCAGTGTGGGGTCCCATTCACGGGAGACAGTCCTCCACGAACTTCTCCAACGTGGGCCATTCCCACAGGCTACAGTTCTTCACGAACTGCTCCAGCATGGGTCCTTTCCACGGGGTGCAGTCCTTCAGGAGCACACTGCTCCAGCATGGGTCCCCCACGGGGTCACAAGTCCTGCCAGAAAACCTGCTCCGTGGGCTCCTCTCTCCACAGATCCGCAGGTCCTGCCAGGAACCTGCTCCAGCGCGGGGTTCCCACGGGGTCACAGCCTCCTTCGGGAACCCACATGCTCCGGTGGGGGGTCCTCCCCGGGCTGCAGGTGGAGATCTGCTCCACCATGGACCTCCCTGGGCTGCAGGGGGACAGCCTGCCTCACCAGGGTCTTCCCCACGGGCTGCAGGGGAATCTCTGCTCCGGCGCCTGGAGCATCTCCTCCCCCTCCTTCTTCACTGACCTTGGTGTCCACAGGGTTGTTTCTCTTACATGTTCTCACTCCTCTCTCCGGCGGCTGTTTTCTCCCCGTCCCAACTTTTTTTTCCTTCTTAAAAATGTTATCACAGAGGCGTTACCACTATCACTGATTGGCTCGGCCTTGGCCGGCGGCGGGTCCGTCTTAGAGCCGGCTGGTATTGGCTTTCTCGAACACAGGGGAAGTTTCCAGCAGCTTCTTAAAGAAGCCACCCCTGTAACACCCCCCCCCGCTACCAAAACCTTGCCACACAAAACCAATACATTCCCACCTCCCCAGGGACATGGTAGAGTGAGCATCACTGAAGGTTTTTAAGGTGCAATTGGACAGGGTGCTAGATAATGTCATTTGGGCTCCCTTTCCCATGAAAGATTGGACCAGGTGATCTTTTGAGGGCCCTTCCAACCTGAGACATTCTATAATTCTGTTCTATGATTCTAAATTTTCCATTCAGGATATTGTATTACCTCATTTCACCCTTGTAAGGTGGGTAGAGGTCAATCTGGTGTCAGAAAATGAGCAGCCATTTTTTACTTGCTCTTTGCACAAGCATCCATGAGCCTGTGGAACAGAGAACTGGGCCTATGGGCTACAGAGGATTTGCTTTCTGTAAGGTCTCTGCTGCACATTGTATTTGTTTTTTCATTAACAGTGATCTTCCACTTTACATGTTTAATTTGAACCAGTCTTAGCTGTTGCTGTCATCAAAGTACAAAAACCTGTAGAGCGGCCCAAGAACTCTACCCTATTTAGGGCAAAGTTCTGTACTTACCATGTCTGGAGTACCTATTTCTATCCTACTAAGTTTAAAATATTGCTAGGTTTAAAATGGGCCTGAACATTTGCTGTTGTTGTAGATTAACCACGATAAGGAGCTCAGCCCCACACAGCCACTCACGTACTCCCCCCACAGTGGAATGGGGGAGAGAATCAAAAGGGCAAAAGTGAGAAAACTTGTGGGTTCAGATAAAGACAATTTAATAGGTAAAGGAAAACCTGCACCTGCAGGCAAAATAATTCATTCATTACTTCCCATCGGCAGACAGGTATTTATCCATTTCCAGGAAAGCATCACTTTTTTTTTTTTTTTTTTTTTTTTGCATTGCTGTGCTTTTTATTCACAAAACAAGTTTAACTCATCAAACTGCACAAGCCAAAGTTAGTAAGTAAATATATAACATGCAACATGTAAATAAACCCTATGCTGAAACTTGACAAAGTAAACAGGATGCAGGAAGCCAAGGAATTTGTTGGCTTTTTTTGCTCAAAGAACAAAACCACAGTCACCTGCCTGGGTGTGAGATAAATCTCATTTGACTCGTTTTGACTTGCATGACAAAGTTTGCCTGGGTTGTTGCAGGATGTCTGCCTATAGCTGTATTGTGTCCTAATATTTGATTTATTATCCTTTCAAGTGAGTTTGACTTTGAAGATGCTATAATGGAAAACATAAAGTGTACATTATTCAGAAACAGAAAGATTTTATGGTATGCCTCCATGTTTTTACCAAGGTTAAAGAGCTAAAATCTACTAAAAAGGTAATGAGCGGTGTTCATACCTGGTGCAATTTCTCTGCTTGTTTTCCCTTACTGGCTTTGTACATTGGACAGTTTTGGCCTAAGAGTCTCAGATATATTTTAAAATTATAGTTTTCTGAAGACACTTCACACTTTAGAAAGTAACTGGCACTTCAACAGCAGTCTCGGCAAAGGAAAAAAAATGCTGAAAGAGCAGAGATTCATTCTCATTTCAAGAAGTAGCCACCTGAGGTCAAGACTAAGGAACATTGGCAAGAAGTCTGCAGATGCACTGCTTGTTCTGTACCTATTCTGCAGATATAAAAGACTACTCTTTCCAGAATTGTCACAGTGGTAGATTGCGTAACCAATAAATTCGTATTTTCCTGTAAGCTTCAAACTTTCATATATATGAAATACAGTCTAGGAGGTTGTGGTAAAAATATTTTATCAGCATGCCATATTATTAACTGACAGTGAAGCCATAAAAGAATTACAGTCTTCTGGGTAATCTTTGCTAACATAACCATACTTACATCATCATGTTCTCTCCACATGCCCACTGAAAATCATTCTGAAAAATATCTTAGAGTATTAAGGAGGTTAGCTGTAAGTAGCAATTGTTACTTACTCTCCTCTGTAAAACTCTACATTAATTTATCTCAAGACAAGTATATGAGGTTTAAGGGAGCCATAATATTTAAAAGATTTTTCTGGAACATAATTCCAAAACTATTGTCAAAAGCAAAAAACACTGAATACTACCTGAAAAGTGGGAATGCCCATATCCCAGCAGCATGAAGCTCCTTTTTCAACCCTCAATGGAAAACATAAAACCTTAAATTCATCATTCATCTCCAGTTCAGACTGAAATTGTGTAGAGTCAGTAAGATGTATTCTGTATTTAAAGAAATGGACAAAGTATTTTGGGAAGGGTGTTTAAAATACCATAAATAACGTCAGCTTTTGGAAACTGCTGAGACATTGGAATATCATAGCTAACCCTAAGGAAAACAGTCTAGAAGACATGAGGAAAAAAGATTGCACAGTGTGCACCTAAAAACTGTGGAAGCATTCAGTAAGCATTATGAACTGCATGGTTCAACCGTATTATGTTCCTATGCTACTTTTGTATGATGTATACATATACATATCATGCAGAGAGGGACCAGCTGTAGCTCTTAAGAGCTGAGGGCCCCTTTGAGAGACAGACGAAGGAAGCACAGGCATTGATCAAAGTGCCTAGAGGCATTATAGCTTTGAAAGCAATTTCTTTAACATTCAGCAGAATTATTGCTATGGAGTTGCAGGTCAACATATTACCATAAGACACCATATCAGGGAAAATCTCTTATACACAAGTCTGTCTACCACCTTCCTGCACTTTTGCCACTGCAGAATGACTAATATAAAGCAAGGACAAAAAAATGAAATTAGATGAAATGAAAACAAATCTATGGGTAAAATTTAAGAATGAACCATTGTGTATTGGACATAAAATACTGTCTTCACTCCCACTTGCAATAAGTTTTGACTTTCAGGCTTCAGTGCAATTAATTTGGGCCTTACGTTAACAACTACCGTCATTCGTAATGTTAACATAACTAAGAGAATCCTGTTTGTCATTGTCCATGCCCTTGGTAAACATTTAAACAAACACACAAATTCATTTTCATGACAGTTGCAGCAAAACTAACAGGAAAGTTACTGTTTCTCTTGCCAATGCCTCCAAAAGCCAAGCAAATAAACAACTCATATTTTAGCTGTTTATTTTTTTTACCTCAATTTCTCACGTCCTTTAAAAAGTTTATTGACTTAATCATCCCACTGTTATTTACTATTGTATAATGTATGCCTACTACGAATATAATACAATACATAATACAAATGTCTAACATCTTTAAAGTGGGCAAAGGTTCATTGTCCTGAAAACGTTTATACAAATGTATGTGATGATCATGATGACAGTGATGGAGATATTAGGTCCTATAATCCCAATACTTGCTACATTTTTCTGGTAGAGTTTCTAAAATGTTTTTGCATTGAAGCTATCAGGTTGCACCTGCAGTTCTTCTGAGTGCTTCTATAGCAGGATTGTTACAGAAACCTGTGGGGTTTGAAAGATTTTTTTCTTTCTTTCTTTTCAAGACTATTAGATGTGCAAGCTTTTCTTTGCAGTGAATGAGTTAAAGTGATGTTTCTTTACAAACACTGTAGTATTACCTAAATTAAATGTGCAGAAAAAATGGCATGCTTAGAAGTATACTGATATAAGTAAAAATAGAAAACCCCATCTTATAATTGTGTTGTGTAGTCCTCACAACATAAAAAATTTATTTTAGACCCCAAATCCAGACCAGTACAGAAAAACACTTGGAATATTTGTATATTATTAAATATCTAACTGTAAATGAGCCACTGTTTATATTTGATGACACTAGCTGTAACAGTAATGCTGTCCTTTTGACTTACACAACACTGTGATATCACCATTATAACAACAATTGGAAAACATGAAAGTAAATCAAGCATTTCTGCAGCAGACTTCATACCGAGTTCTCTAGAAGATGCCACATCCTTCTAAATATATAGTCCTGAAACCAACCGTCTCTTGGGAGTTCCACATACTTTGACTAGATATGAAAATCTTAGAACACTTTAGTATTTTATACATTGATGACTGGCCCCTACCCACTCTATTTATGAAGCTTGTAATGAGATTACTGAAAGATTATACTTAGACCTGTATTGGCATCTAACCCTAAGTATGTCTCAGATGCTGTGTTTTGAAATTCCTTTCCACTGTTTTCAAGAGAAGTGGGCAAGGCTGGTTTTATTTATGTATTTTATTTTGGTATATGAGGTTCTGTGGAACAACCATAAAATTTTTCCTCTGGGCTTTACACAACTAGAGTGAAAATATAATATGTCTGTTCATATGAAAGAAGGAAAGTGTTGTATACAATTTCCTATATAGATGTCAGTATTATGATGGTCAGAGGATTAGAAAAAATTGCAATGAGATGTAAGTAAGAGTAAATGTCAGTAAAAAATATAGCAAAATAGTGCAAACATAAGTTTTTTAATTTGAAGTCTGTGTCTGTATTTATTTTGCTTGCAAAGTGAAGCCTGACATTCATCTACCCCTTTCAATTAGTCTTCTTTTATAGATTATCTTTGAGCCTAGTAACTTTACTATTCCTTTTAAACTCATCTTTAATAGACATTTACAGTTGACTAGATTTGGCTTATAATCTGTTTCTTAGTTTCAGACTTATTGGGGTTTAAGCGGTTCTGCCCTTCTTTCCTCATGTACTGTATAAAGATGAAGCAGCAAATAAAAGACTTTGTGATGACAAATTTCTTTTTTTTTTCCTTCAATTTTGTGCATGAGTCACTTTACTTGTATAGATGACAAATGCCATCTTTAATTTGACTTGCACATCATTTAGACACTAGTTAAAGCAACACATTTTTTACTGAGGGTTGCATGAGGTCTTCTAAATGTTCCACAGTAAACCATTCACTTTATCTAGGCTGAAATGCTGTCAAATCTTGCCAAAGTAGCCAAAAATCTGAAGTGTTTTATTTTAGTACCTATTAAATACTTCAGGCAAATGCAAATAAAATCAATTCTCCTTCTTTTCATAATCATAATGCAACAAGAGAAAGAATTCTATAGCCTTCAAGTTAAAATGTACTCCATCTTGATTAATAGCAAAAAAGTCTTTTCTTTCTTGCTCTCATCTCTCCTTTTCCCTCTTTACCACCACAAGAGTTAAAACATCTATTACTGAATGTTGCACAAATGATGAGTTTTCCACTATCGTCTTAGCTAGTTTCTTTTTCATGGATACATACATAGAACTTAAAGGTAGAGGGTTCACAATAATTTGTTTAACATGCTGTATATCACAAACTGATGTTTTTCCTAACCTGTTTGTTCCCATAATTTGACTAAAAGCTTATCTTCCAAATGGTTGTGCAGTTTCAGTATGATGACACAGCAAAAATATTTGTTCATTCTTTTGATAATTTAGTACAATAGTTTTGTTAAAAGACACAATGTAAACACTGTAATCAAATGACTCCATTTTCTTTTTGATAAACTAAACAGATTGAACTCTTTTCAAAGTAAATATTTTTTTTCTGCTCTTCAGGCATAATTCTTTCAGCCTTTCAAAGCTTTGAATGGTTCTTTCAAGAAGAACCTCAGCAAAACTTTACTTATTATCTTTAAGATTAGGCATACCAAACAACACTGAAAGAGACACATTGTTGTCTTACTCCTGCTCACAGAAGTAGGTCTCCTACAATTTATACACCCAAAGACCATATTGGTCTTTCTGCCTTTGAGACGTCCTCTGAGTTGCTTTTGTATTAAAATTCCTTAGTCATTTTCAAAGTAACCACCTTCCGTGTTCACCTGGAATGCATTCCCATTTCCTAAATAAACACATTTACCATGTCAAGATCATTATTGAAAATGAAGTGTTCTTAGACATATATACACATTTAGTGGGCCTTGCTTAGCAAATTCTTGCAATGACTCTGTATAGCTGCCTTATGCTCAACATGATTTACGACTCCACAACATGATTGTGTCATTCACATATTTTAGAATTAATTATATATTTATTTCAAATTGAAAGGAAAAAAAAAAGCAAACATGAGCTTCAAAACCTGTTGAGTGCCACTTGTGACATCCCCTTGTAATGATGATTTCCCACTGACAACCACTGTTAGCTTAGTTCTTATTCTGTTGAGCTTCAACTTTGCACAGTGCCTGGTGGCTTCTTCTGGCTCTGAAATCCACGGCTTTCTGAAAACTGTGGTTGACTTCCTTTTTTTGAAGGGCTTTGGGGAGAAAAAAAGCACTCTCCTCAACACATCCCTAACACATACTATTTTGAATAAAGAAAAATTGTAGTCAAATCACACCCCACACTACTTTCAGCCACATGTATGCTGGGGTCTGAAAGAATTTTTCATCCCTCTGCACAGAAGTGGTCAGATCTGTTCTTGGTGTGTTTCACTTTCTTCTACATTTATCTAAAATGGAGACCTATATCAATTTTTCTGGTGTGCTGAAAGGGATGCCTAATCTTAACCAAGGTCACTGAGCACGATTTAAGAGTTCTGGAACAGATATAAGACCCTGGGGGGAGGATGAATTAAATGATCAGATCATCCTTTCTGACCTGAAACTCTATGACATTTTTCATACACCTGGTTTTGACTAGCATGTAGGAAAAAGAAGGCAATTCATCTTTCTGGTTAAAAAAGGAAGCTTGACAACCGCCCTTTTGTTTTTCATTTGTAGTCATCTAAATTTTCAATTTGTTTCCTCGTCTTGCTATATTCTCATGTCTGCACTGTTCCTGCTTGGTTTTTGGCAGCCAGTTTGGGGCTGCATTTCTTGAGAGTATATAAAACTAACATTGTTATGTGGCTCTTCTGACAGGCAAAGCACTCATGCAAAGCAAGATGAATGGGATGTCAGTTTTCCCTATCATGGGATCTCCATTTAGTGACCCAGATGAGAACTGAGAGAACTTGTCACAGAGGCGAGACAGACCAGATATGGCTTTAAATGGGGCTCCAAATCTCATATAGTTTTGAAGCTACTGCTAGAACACTGAATTTGTCATAAAAGACTTGTCAGTTCAGAGTTCATTAAGGTAAAAGATGAGAGTGTTTTATCTGGACACTCTTGAGCCCTCCTATGGTAGGAGCAGGGACTAGTTACAGCCCTTGAAAGGGGAAAAAAATGTGCTTTTGCAGTGTTTTCTTCCAGCTTTCCTTTGGATTGAATCTCTGTGGAATAGCTCCTCCTGGCATATAAGTATTTCTTTTCCTTGTTTGTCTTTTTCGGCTTCTTTGTTAAACTTGGAGGTGTGTTTGCGATGTCAATTCAAAGTCCCTTGAGACTTGGCTGAGACTTGAGGTGAGGTGTTAAACTTCACAAGACTGAATTGGAATGCTTAAGGTGAGAGACAGGGTTTTAATCACTTGCACTGTGGCTGCCACACTAGAAACTTTGTGACCTCAGCTGAGTTTTCTTTTACTCAGAGTCCAAAATCAATAGAAGTATTCATGACTGGAGAAATGACTTGTGTTTAACTTTGGCCCCAAAGTTGGGAAGCATCAAAAAGTGTATTTCTCAGATGTGCAGTTTACAAACTGTGACTCTGAAACCAGAATTTTACTATTTTGAATTCCATGTTTTGTAAATAATTCAGAACTGCAGCACCATCTTTGACAGAACACTTAATCCTCCTGCTTCACAGCCATATTTTCTTCACATCACAAAGGTTTGATCTTGTACTAAGTTTACTGATGCACCTTGACATTTTTGGCAGGTGGTAAATAATAATACAACAATGATAACAACAACAACAACTATTATTAGTAGTATTATTAGTATTATTATGTTAATATAAAAGCTCCCGGGATTCCGGTGGATCACCTATAAACTTCCAAAGATTTTATCACACTTACAGTAATGATAAAACTAGTTATATGAATGGATATAAAATATAAAAATAAATATAAAATAAATAAAATATAAAATTGTACAGATGCTGGAAAACAAAGTAGTTCAAATTTACTAGGCATCATCTTTTTTCTTTTTCTTTTTTTTTTTTTTTTAAATAGAGTCCTGGTTAGCACAATCATTGAATTCTTCACAGTATCATGTAAAACACATATTGATATCAAAGCTATGTTGAGAACTAGCTGGCTATGTTAAAAACATTAATTGGTCATATATGCACTGTAATAATTTATTTTTTCCTTATGCCATATGAATATCTTGGTGTAGCCCAGTAAAATATTCAATATGGTGTATGACTAAAGCCCTTGGACTGTGCTGCACACAATTCTGTTGCAATGACTATAGGTGTATGTGACAGTGACATTTGGAATCTTTCACTCAGAGTCTGTGTCCATGAGTATCAATAGTTTTGAAGCAGAAGGAAATGCACTATGACTAAAAGTAATACCACACACCTCCTGACAAGGATCCTAGTCCTATAATTGTATCTCAGCTTATGATTTAAACGAGCTTATGAACAGTAGTATGATTGTCAGATCCTCCAGGTCTGTTCATGTCTTTCTGTTAACTATCAAAGTAAGTTGTAGATACATACCAGTAAAGAAAAAAGAAAAACACCTTTTTCACCATTTTCATGGCTTAATAATGTGAATTAAAAAAATATACACCATTCATTACACAGCAAATCTATGGAACTTGCTGCTTTAGAAGCTAGACTCCGTGGTAGAATAGGAATAAGATGATACAGATACAATGCTGTGCAGACCTGGTGTCAGCAAATAATTTCCCACAGAAAATCAATCCATGTGCAGCAATATTTCTTCAAGCAGCTATCACTAAGGAACACTGAATACAACAGCTGATGATCTGAGTTTGATCCAGTATAACAAGATTAAAGGGCAAGGGAAAAGTACTCCACTTATGTTGGAACCATCAGCTGCTCAAATATAAGTTGGGAAACAACTGGCCAAATGGGGATGATCTGGGAATTATAGCGGATTGCTAACTGAGCATGAGTCAACTGTGTCATGTTGTTACAAAGAAAGCAAATATCAGACTGCTATGTACAAGCAGAGCATCCTCTGCAAAACACATCCCGTAATCCTTCCACTTACTCGGCACTGCTCAAGCTACAGTTGAAATGCTGTGGCCAGCAGCGTGCCCAGCAAGTTAGAGGTAGCACAAACAGAGAAGCAATTGTAGGAACTGAACTTGAGTTCAGATATACAGAAAACAATCTGTAACAGTAAGGACAGTGAGGCATTAGGATAGATTTCCTAAGGATCTTGTAAACACCCTGTCTTTGGAGGCATTTAAGATCAGACTGAGGAATTATCAATCAGGAGTGACGTACTGGTAGCTAATCCTGCTTTGGACTGAGGAATAGGCTGGATGACCTCTCAGAGTTTCTTCTAGCAACATTTTCTACGACTAATCACTCCCTTAATGTCCCCTTTTCCTAGGTAGGCAAAGAAAATGGGTATATAATATCTCATTAGATTTGTAGTTAGACACAAAAAATGATTCTTTCTTCAAAAGAGCTTTAGTAAAACTCTTGAATGTAAAACCTTTTATTTCATTCTGAAGGAAAGCAAACTTTGTTCTTCCTTTGATCTGAAAAGAAGTATGCTTTCCAAAATAAGGTTCATCATGAGGCAAACTGAAATTTTCTCAACTTGATTTAGTTTATTTTAGGTTTTGTTTGTATGTTTGTTTATATTTAATGTTAATTATTTTATCTCTGAAGAACAGAAATCTACTCATAAGTCTGTGCCATGCCTTTTAGCAAACACCAGAAAAAGTTCACTTTCACAGAATTTGCAGACGTTTCCTTTGATTAGTCACAAAAACTATGTAAGTACAATCTTGTAGGAAGATTTAGCATGACTGATGGAAGTGTTTATCTACTTCATGAGATTTAGCAACCAATGGAAGCAGGACAAAGATCAAGGTGGGCTTTATGACCAGCTTTCCCTTTGTTTCTGTAACAGCTGGAACTTTAAGGTAAAGGCTTTTTGGTTTTGGGGGGTTTGGGTTTTTTGTTTTTTTTTTTTTGGTTGGGTTTTGTTTTGGTTTTTTTTGTTTTTGTTGGTTTGGTTTTTTTTTCCAGAAAGTCCAATAGGAACCGATTATTTAAAACATGATATATATTCTGTTTTGTGCAGACATTACCCCTGACTCCTTACCATTTTTTTACAATGTGAAGTTCCTGCAAGAGATTTTATTTTGCAAGTCATGTCCTTCATTGAATATTTGTTGAAGTTATGCCTACAGAGAGGAGAAAATATGATTAAATATTATTTTCTTTGGGGGTTTGTTGTTTTGGGGTTTTTTTGAGTACTGGAAGAAATACTGTAAAAGTCAATTTTAAATGATCAATTTTAACATGAAAGCCAACCGAGGGAGAACCTCAAGATACCATTTCCCTACAGCGTGTTTGCAGGCCTGCTGGATGGCTTAGAAAGGTGTAAACATTAGTCAGAGAGAATCAAGACTTTAAATCAAAACTGGATGTCTTTCTAAAAGATATATTGTCCCTCAAGCAGAAGATATGAACTTGATGTATGAATTATTGGTTCAGATTTTATGGCCTGTTACACAGGTGGTTGGAATAGATAATCATAATGGTTCTTTCCATCCATACAGGATATGAATCTGAATTCAGTGTGAGCACATTGAGAGGCAAAGAATAACTCAATGAAAGCAAATAATCTAAAAAACAGTAACTACAATAATGAAAGAAAAACCAAACATAAAATAACACCAAGAAATCCCCCTTGATTTTTTACTCTGAGGGTAAAAAGAAAAAATGGTGATACTTTCCATTTTCTTGATTCTCAACTTAACTCCTAATCAAGCAGAACAATAATAATAAAAAGTAAAGATCTATGACTCTGAGAAGTAGCCTTACACTGCCTGCTTTCTTGCCTACCACTGTGGCAACTGGCATGTTGGACAGATCAGTAGGATTTCTGAGATAAAATAAATGCAAGTTGGAAACTGGAAATTATGCTTTCTGGCTGAATGATAGGACTCAGTAATAAGAAAACATGTAAGAAATTTGCTGGTGGTACATGAATCAAAAAATAATTTAGTAGACATTCCATCACTGCATTTGTTCTACTGTGCTAATGGTCATGGTAAAAATTTGCTGTAGTCATTAAAGTAGCAGATATAAGTGGAGAGCACACAGGGAGCAGAAACACAGAGTAAGAAGTGGCCATTAAAGTCACAATTAGAAATATAACCTTACCTTTTAACAACAGAGCTGTTAACAACACAGCAGACCGCCCTCTCACCACATTGCTGCTTAAAGAGTTCATCTAAAATAGTCCTCAGTTGGCATGCTTGGAAATGCCATCCTTTAGCAACATGAGAACATAGCATATAGAACTGGAAAAGCATTTAATGGCTCTGTATTACTGGATCTGGGAGTGCTTTTAAGCTAATGGTTGCAGGTACACTGCAGCTCTTTCCCTCCCTTTCAGAAATGCCCCTTCTGTCCTAGTCTTCATGTAAAGAAAACTTGCAGGCCACACAAGGGGTATAGCTTTCTTTAAAAAGAACTCAGAGCCCTTATTGAAGCACCTCTCAGCAGCCATGGAATATTTAGTTCTAATGCCTGCTATTGTAAGCAACTACGTGACACAATTTCATCCCAAATTTAGGAAGCTACAACTTAAATATATGTTCTCATTCACCTGTGTTCTAATGACTCATGGTTGCAATAGTGAAATATTCAGATAATAAGAACCTTCTTGTAATTTATGAACAAAAGTTATTAATTGACAATATATATCCTTTTATTCTGTTGCAATTTATTTAGCTAAAA
This sequence comes from Astur gentilis, assembly GCF_929443795.1. Classification (NCBI taxonomy): domain Eukaryota; kingdom Metazoa; phylum Chordata; class Aves; order Accipitriformes; family Accipitridae; genus Astur; species Astur gentilis. The sequence continues at coordinate 26,641,315 of NC_064892.1, read as the reverse complement.
TAGATCTTCTTTCCGCTTCCATTTTACTAGGCTGAAGTCTTCTCCAACACTAAAGGTGTTCCAAACCCTTGATCATATCAGTAATCAGTCTGAACTTGTATTTCTTGAACATGAGCAGAACTGTGTATAGTATTCCAGACAGGTACCAGTAATGCCTTGTAAAATACATTAAACCATTACCCTCTCTGCTACAAACCTCATTCCTGATAGATGCAAGGATTGCACTTATATTGGGGGAGATAAACCAAGTGATGTTGAATAGTATTTTCTCCTGTTTTCATTTTCCACTTGCCTGAATACCATCCATACTTGTCATGCATACTAAAAACACTTTTATGAGGATCAGTACGTGATTGGCTAGCTTTAGCAATTAATAGGAAAAAAGTAAAGGAAAATAAAGACATCAAGTTGATTAAAACTTTTAAAATGAATTGGTTCAATTAAAAAATAATGCTCTGACAATATAAAAATGTTTGACAGCAATGTTTGTTTCTTTGACATTTCTGAGGGAAGATATTCAATATGGCTGAAAGTAAAAATAAGATATTTTAATTTCCATTGTTTTATCTAATATGTTACATATACTAATTACAGTTAAAATTTGAAAGTATATTGCAATCATCTTATGTCACCTGAACAAAATATTTTAAAATGTTACATCAGTTTTTCCAAAACAAAGTATTTAAGCCCTTTGACTCCATAAAATACTTGGAAACATTGACTTTTGCTTTAATGGGAAGTTACAATTATTCAAAATGTAGGAATTTCTCATTAGAGAGTAATTTCTGTTTTCTTAACCACTCTACTAATACTGAAGTAATGAGTTTGTGGCTTAGTATATTGCTTATCACCAGAGTGTCTAAGTGTTTTCTGAGTAAAATAGATATAAACTGTATGTATAAGGTAATATACATATAATCATTTAATATGCTTGAAAAAGGATAGCTGTTTGTCTTAAATTACAACTCAGTGTGTTTTGAAGTGTGGGATTCCATATTGAAGGAGTTAAAGTATGGCTTACATTAAGTGCTACAATTTCTGTAAGTGACTTATTAGGGATTTATTAGTGATGTAACCTGTTCCTACCCAACTCATTAACTATTGACGATTTTCTCTGTAATGTGCACTCATGATCTTCCTTTAAGGGGTGTAGTTTAGGACTGAAGTCCAGGAAATGGTCCTGGAATGACCTTTCATCTAATTTTCACAGGAGATTTCATGAGTAAAGGATGGAAATAACAATGGAAACATGTCTTGTTACATAAGCATTTTCAAGCACATTTTAGAGGCAATTTTGGCACAATCTCTGAGTTAGAAATCTTCAGTCCCATTAAGTGTAGGAATAATTTTCCTCAAAAGCAACAGAAATATTGTGACTCAACTGTGCAAGACAATTCACACAGACAAATGTTGTGACATAGTATAAACCATAGCCTTCCGGAATTAGCGATGGACCTCAAAGGGAGAACTTTGCAAGTCTGGAAAGGAGCCCATGTGCCAGCACAGCACAGTGATGGGAACAGAAATGCTCTTGCAGCTCTGTAAGCCAAGCTGCAGCGGTGCTCAATAGAAAGCGGCCATGAATGTGACTCAGCGGCTGTGCCACACAGGAGATCTGAACTGAACAAAGGATTTAATCTCTTATATTCCCATGTAATGTTACTTTCCTTGGGCTTTAAGCAGGGCACAAGATTTTGGTCCCAAGAGCTTTGAAAGTTATACCTTGGTATATCTCATTCAAGTAGACCATTAGACCTCAAATTGGCTTATAGGTTAGAAGTGTGTTCAGAAAAATGAGGGATGGAAAGACAAAGGAAGATGATTCCTGATAAAGCTGCTTTTTCACAAAATCTCCCTCCAAACATGAGATCCTTCATGGATTTTCTGTTATTTTCAACAAGGTTCAGAACAGACGTCAAATGAACCAAAATCATAAGGAGAAAAAGCTTTAATGCTATTTCTGTGGGTTTTGTGTTTTTTGCAAAGCCATATCCATCACATATGACATTTTGTGTCATTGCACAGTTGCATGAGGGCAAGACAAATCCAAACTAGAAGCTTCATGAAGCAAAGATCAATCACCTAAGACATTTGTGTTTGGTACTCAGATAAATCTGGACACACAGTATGGCTAAAATAGCATGAGAAATTATTTTCTTGCATTATTTCTGTGCTCTGTGCTTTTCATGCATGATAAGATTTGGATTTTTTCCAAACCATTTACCCAGACCTACTTTCTAACTGTGTACTTTTAATACCCCTGAAATGAGTTTTTCTTGTGATCTCATGGAGAAACTGAAACAACAGTGGACAACACTGTTGGCAGACAATTTGGTAACTGCGGATGGAAAACTCCACTGTGGGAAAACTCACATGATTAAGCCATTGATTAAAAATAAATTGTACTCTTAAAGTAAGTTTGCATTAATCTTATGTAGGGACAGCAAGCAGGAACATTCCTAGAACACTTTACATCTCATTGACTGACAAAACTGAATGCTTTACTGTTCAGTATATTTCCAGCAGCAGCGTTTATTTTCCCTGGTTTACATGGTTTTTAAGCCCTTCTCTTTTTTTCCTCCCTATGCCAAACCCAAACACTAACGTTTCTCCTAATAATAATATAATCATTTACTTTTAGCATTGAAATCACTGAATTTGGACCAGTTGAAGTCTTTTGTAAAACCAAAACCCCACAGATTAGAAGGCAGTATACATTACCTACACACGAGGTAGCATACAGCACTGTTTCTTCGCTGATGCTTTTGAGAAGTTCCCTTTCGTTCGACTGGAGGACCGCTGTGAGGTGCCCCTGCAGCCATCTCTTCTCCAGACTGCACGAGTCCCTGTCCCTTGCCCTCTCCTCGCAGGACAAGTGCTCCAACCTGTACTGTAGTGACAACCCTCCACCCAACTCCCTACAGTTTATCAACATCTTTCTCTTTATGCGCTCAGAAAAAAAATAATAAAAAATTGTTTTCTACACAGGCCACATTACCATAGATCAAACATTTCATTTTTTTGTGTAACAATTCCTTTCTGCAAGGTTGGCAGTCAGGTTTAGTTTATGAATAAGTGTTAGCACATACAGACAGATAAATGTTTCATAAAATGATTGCTTACAGAAGAAGTAGGCATTCCCAGCAGGTTTAGCAAAAACTCCACAAAGGAACCTCAGCACACACCAGGAAATCAGTTGCATTGCCCCTGCAATTGTTATCCTGGGCATCATCCATGGCACTGGAGATCCACCACATCATTGTCCCCTCTGCCTGATAAAGCAGAGCTGGTGCAACTAAAAACTGATGTCAAAATCATTTCACCTATTAACCTCCTTACATTGCCAGGTAAAAAAGTGAGCTTATATTCCATGGTCCTGTGCATTTATGTTTTCATTGGTATTTGAGGATGATCAAATGCAAGGCATACTGCACAGACAAAGAATCTGGTTTTTAAAAGGAGGATTTTAGCTTAAAGGCAACTGAGATGACTAAATTGTTAGACAAGATAATTTGGGTTAATGATGTAGTCAATAAACTCAGACAAACTTCTCCTGATGGTAATTTAGTGTACTCCTGGAAAATAACCTTTTTTTTTCTCCTTCCCCCCCCCCCAAATCTCTTTTATTAACTTTTCAAAACTTATGTTCTTTGCAAGGGCATTCTTTTTACAGTTGGAATCCAAAAGAAAAGACAGGAGAACAATCCCAGAGGTCTCCTATTGAAAAATGATTTTTTAAAAAATCTATATATAAAACCTGGCCTAAGTAATCATTTTAAGTATGTGAAATATGAGGTGTGTGAAGTAAAATGTTTTCCCGATTTACCATTCAGAATTACATACTATCATTACTCTTAGTAATTATGATGAAAAATATGATTATATATTGTAGTTTATGTTAAAAGTAATCTCACTCCCAAAATTAATGCTTAATGAATAATTAATTTAAAAACAAGAAAATGCACAAACCAAAAAATACACTAAAATATTATTTATACAACAAAATCCAGGAAAAGGGAAATACCAATGAAATTTGCAGTGACTGGTTATCTGAAAAGAAAAGAATAATAGGATAAAATAAAGTGCATCTCAAGCATTAATGGATGAAAGAAATTATTTATCTGAGGTGTTGGGATTGGTTTTAGGTACCGTAAACTCTTCATTTGGCAACAACGTGGACACATAGCTTCTCCACGTGCTCTCTGCACCACCCCTCAATTTCTTTTCCTCAGGCTTTTTATATTCAACCCCTTCCTGCCCATCTTGAGAGAAAAACTTTCAACTAGCTCCAGCAGTGACAGATTTTCTGAGTTTGTTTCCTTCTCCACCTTACGAGCCTATAATTGTTGTGTCCCAGAACGCTTCACTCCTGTCCATCATAATGAAAGATGAGCTGCTACCAGATACTGCTCACCTAGTAATAAGCAGGAGCAAAGTATTTGGCATTGTATAAGTACAAGAGCCCTCATCTTCAGATACGGACTTAGGATTTTGTTAATGATGATGACATATTGAAGAGACAGCTAGATAATGAGGATTATGAATAACTAAATCCACAAAGATAGCAGCTAGAATCTGTGGCCGGCTGAACCAGAAGTGTTGTGCATGAGGGGAAAAGAAAAAAAAATTATTTCTATGGTGTGGTTGGTTAGGTACTTAACATCTATGTTGAGAAGCACAGTATTTTTAACCAGTCAAACAGATATTTAAGTGAGAGGAAGAGACAATGCAATGGAAAAGACAAATCAGATATAGAATCTGAACTGCTGTGCTGAGCAAGCTGTGAATGGCATCGGTCGTACTTTGGAGGTGACTCTCTCTCCCTGCCGACTATACATGGAGCCTAGACAATTGGCTTAGGTACACACCTAACTTAAAATGGCTAACATTATTGAGATTAGTCCCTTCCAGTTAATTCCATTAAAAAGTTTGTCAATACAGATGTCACAGTGGCCAGATCAAATTCTAAATAATGGACAAATATCTTAAAGCTGCAAGTCAACTTCATCATGTACAGACCGATAGAGGACAAATTCTTCTCTTAAGACCATCATTTTAACTTTTCTTCAGTTCTGCCTTTTAATTGCTCTTCAGCCAAGTATTGATTTCAGATAAGCACTGTGATTTCTGAGAAACACTGGGGTTTAGGTTTTATATTATGCTGGTACTGTGTCACCTGCATAACACTGGCACTTCAGCTCTTGTTAGTCATTACCTCTCTCAACAGCTTTACAGAGCAGTTGAATAAAGACAGAGCGCTAGGGGACTGTGAAGCTTTGGACTTGGAGATGAAAACAATAAAGCCTAGATTGCTCCTTAAACTCTGAATTTGGTAACAGAAGAAACAAAAGAAAATAATGTCACCCTGAGCTCATAAGTGTTGTCTTAGGATGTATGACCTAGAGACTGCCTCAGATTCTGGGTGCCAGTTGACTGTCAGAAACAAAAGCTATGCATTTTTTTCTAGTGCGTTTGATGTCTTATAGTATGGAAAGAAGGTTGAAATTGAAAAGGAGTGACTAAGACTCCACTAAATATAATTTCCTGTCTTTAAAATGAGTGGTTTATAAACATTTAGATTATATGTAATGAATATATTAGGAAAACATGAGAATAGGATGGTGAGGACATTGTTTTTCATTATAGGAGGTGGAAAAACCAAAATTATTTTTTAAAATATAAAAAGGAGGGGCGGGGGGGAAGCAATGGGTTATTGGTGATAGTAAGAAGGCAGTCTGTCTTGTTTTGTGCAAAAGTATTAGGAATCAGCTAAAAAGTTATCCGGAAAGACACTGAGGTTCTAAACATGTAAGGATGAAGGCAAATACTGTGTTTTCTGGCATTACAATACTAGCTAATGTGGATTCTGTATTTATGTCTTCACTTAGAGGACAAGGTTTGACAAATGCACTCGCTCACTTGCTAGTGATGAGAAGAAACAATTTGTGGCATGTTAGGACTTACACATCAGTTGCTGCAAGATTTAAAAGTTTTATGAAGAAAATCTTCTACATGTTTCCAATGTTTCTCATGGCTGTGGGTAGTATGAAAAAAAATATAAACCTATTTTTTTTATTCTCATTTTTTCTTGATGCATACAGAAGAGGATAGGTTCCTTGTAAAGACATTGAAGAGGACTCCATTCAAATGAATCAGCCTGCTGTGGCCATGCTGTTTCCAGATGTGATTTGGAAGGTCCTGATTCCACGTACCTTACTGGCTCTACCTGGCTGCACTGCAATCCACCATAAACTGTAGATATGCTCTCTAGTTGCTTTCTCTTTCTTATTTTCCTAGGATTAAACCTCACTGTCCTTCCCAGCAGGTACATAGCTGGTGTAGGATTTTGATTTGTGGAATTGATGAACAAAATAACAAAAGGATACAAGGACAGATAAAGACAATCAAGATGCAGAAGATGCCTTCTACTTTTCAGGAGTAATAATAAAGGTGGTGATCACGGTGGCCAAAAGAAAATGCAAAGTGGGAGTACAGCTTACATACATCACGGCAGCAGAACTGCAGTGCTTCCTCCTACCTGGTGGCTGGAAGTAAGAAGCTGAGTTTTTATGAATGAAAACAAAATGGAGTAATATTTCAGGGACACCTGATAGACTCTGACCATACCAAACTTAGGAATTCTTCTAATTTCTTGGTTCTTGTATACAGTCCAGCTATATCTCAGTTTCACACTGGAGATTTAAGCATCAGGTTTCACATACTTACCATCATCCACTTATTTCTGGGATGAAAATCTGGGCAAGTGAGTTGCTTGGTAGTCATTAAACACTTCCAAAGGTCTCTGGCATGTCCAGCAGGTAAACCCACAGGCCTGTCTGAAAGGTTGAGCTTCTAGAAAAGAGACAACTCCATATGGTGCTGGACTAATTAGAACTGTCTTGACTCCATACTCTTTCCACCATCTGCCTCCTGAATGCTTGATTATGCCTTAAGGTAACATTACCCTCTGGATCACTTGTTAGTCTTAAGCAAAGCAGACTCCTTATATCTTCCTCTTGGCCATCTGGCACTCTTTCCCATTTTCTTTGCAGGGTCACAAGATAACTTCATCAATCCTTATCATTTTCTGCCCGTGTAAGCTGCCCCGTTACCATGAGTAGCTTCACACTGAGATCTGCTAATTGCATTTATGCAGTCCTGAGACAGGACCCTGTAAAGGTTGATTTAGAGAAAGCCTTTCACATTAATACCTTGAAATCATGAAGAACATCAACCTAATACCTACCAATCTTTGCCAAGTATAGCTTCCAGTCATGCAAATTTACTACTTTACCCAAAAGGCTGAGCTCAAACACTTTTAGTCACACTGATCCACATGAAATGGAACTGACCTGAAACAATTCATTCTTACATGGTGGAAGATACAGGGAAGCATGTGACATTTGAGTATATCGTTGTCTGGTTTTCCCATAGAAATAAAATAGGGAAAATAAAATGAAATAAAAAAAATATAAGAAAGAGAAAAGAAACTGGGGGGGAGGGGGGGGGGGGCAGGGTGGAAGAGACAAGTAATCCAAAACTAAAAAAGAAATTTGAAATTATAAAATTACAACAAATTACTTTATTTTAGTCCTGCAGTTATGTAGGACTTTTTCTAAAACAACATTTGCCCCAAACAATGCAATCTTCTCAAACATTTCAATTTTTATGAAAGAGAAATTCTCATCCAAAAAGTTACAGCAAAATTCTCTCAACCAGTTCTTATAAAATCATAAGCACATAAAACCCTAATACTACTGCAGAAAAGTTGGAAGTAAGAAAATGGTAATTTACAGCTGAAAATCTCCATACATTTTAATGTAGATGGCATAATCATGGACATGGCAAAGGCAAAGGTCTAATCCCTTCATTAAAGTATGGCTTCCAGTAACTTATTTTTTGGATGAATGAAACGGATCAAACTGAATTGTCTACGATCAGTAAGGGTAAGCCAACAGCAACATTTCCCATTATACTTAGGAGGACTCCAGCTGGGTATCTCTATCCAAGTGGTTTATTAAATGATACAGTCATATGACAAGCAGAAATAGACATTGAATGAATGCATTGGTTTCAGAACGAATATGGTACATGAAAAATTTAAATGAGAAATGGAAAGTAAAACATGGAAGAAAATGAAGATAACTATGTCATAAGACCAAGAGAATTGGAAAGAACATGTAACTTTAGCAATGCAGTCTCTGAAATAAAAAACGATTTATAATTTCTTGCACATTTAGTCTACTGAGCAGAAAATCCTTAAGATCTGAGATGAGCTGAAGAACTACTGGTAATAACCAGAGGACTTGAATAGTAACAAATTCAGTCCAAAGAATTAGACTATTACTTGAGTGATTTACAAGTGTGCTCTGAAGGAAAAGTGTATAAAAGAAAAGATTCAAGAAAAAAAAAAAGCTGCTATTGATATGGAGATGGACTGCCTCACAGTATAGATACCCAGCATTTGAGAAAACAATGGCTTATGTGGGAAAGGCATAGTACTTTTCTGAAGTGACAGACACAGAGTCATTATTACTAATTACTCTAAACCGGAAGACTATCTTTGATAAATATAAATGGTAGAGATCTCAAAGCCCAAAAGTAAAAAAAATGTATATGCAGTGCAAGAGAAAGCTGGTGAACAAGGCAGCAGAAATAAAACATTTTTTTCCACTTCGTGCAAATAAATAGGTACACTTACCTCTTTCCTCCCGTATCATTTTTTTTTAAGACTTAGCACATTCAAAGATAAATCATGTAAACAGATAAATAGACTCAGGAGCATCAGTAGCTGTTAAAGCAAAGAGGAAGAGCATCACACATTAAGGCATACAATATCAGATTTTATCCATATGGTGTAAAAAGTCCAATAGATGAGAAACGCTTATCTGTGGCTTCAAGAAAAGATAAAAACACACAAGCAACCAAAAAAAAAAAGCCTCAACAAACCCACAAAAAAAAACCCAAACCACTCCCAACAGTTGTTGAAGTGTTGATTCAAGAAAATAATTGTCCTTTTCAAGGAGATGTTGAACAAAAAGACAGGACTGCACATAGATAAAACAGTATCTCCCATATTACAAAAAACATAGAATACTGTATCTTGGTAGATCACAGACAGAAGAAAAGCTACTGTAATACAGGCAAAAAAACCCCAACAAAAAACAACAAACCAAACCAAAAGCAACAAGACACTATCAAAAAGGAAGCACTGGGATATATTTATACTACCAAGAATTAGTGGCAAATACAAGATACTGATGGGCATCGATACCATACAGAAAGACTGGTATATAGCAACATTTTATATTCCATTCCGTATATTTTAAATAGAAGTAATGTTTCCTTTTATCAATGTGATATTAAAAAGTTTTAATAAAATACAATTCAGAAACATTCAGGATCCAGAAGTTGTCCAAAGATTTTGGAACATAATAATTAAAGAGTATCATGGCTTAACCCTAGCCGGCAACTAAGCCTCGCATAGCCGCTCGCTCACCTCCCTCACTGTGGGATGGGGGAGAGAATTAAAAGGGCAAAAGTGAGAAAACTCGTGGGCTGAGATAAAAACAGTTTAGTAGGTAAAGCAAAAGCTGCGCACACAAGCAAAACAAAACCAGGAATTCATTCCTCACTTCCCATGGGCAGGCAGACGTTCAGCATCTCCAGGACAGCAGGGCTCCATCACGCCTGACGGTGACTTGGGGAGACAAACGCCATCACTCCCAACGTCACCCCTTCCTTCTCCTTCCCCAGCTTTACGTGCTGACCATGACGTCGTATGGTGTGGGATATCCCTTGGGTCGGTTGGGGTCAGCTGTCCCGGCTGTGTCCCCTCCCAACTCCTCGTGCCCCCCCAGCCTGCTCGCTGGTGGGGTGGGGGGAGAAGCAGCAAAGCCCTCGGCTCTGGGTAAGCACTGCTCAGCAGGAACGAAAACATCCCTGTGTTATCAACACTGTTTCCAGCACAAATCCGAAACATAGTCCCATACTAGCTTCTATGAAAAAATTAACTCTATCCCAGCCAAACCCAGCACATTTTCCACCCCTTTTTCCATAGCATTTATGTCATGCTCAGGTCTCACACTATCCAATACATTCTCATTACCTACCACCACCCTTCCCATTTGTTGATATAATACAAAGATATCATTCCCTTAGTCTATGGAAATGTCTGCAAAATGTCCATAAATGTCCACAAAATGTTCATTTAGTCCATTACTTTGGGTTCCATCTGTTATGGTGGTCACTCAGGACAGGAGAGGTGGTGTGTTGCATGGTTATTGGGCACCAAAACCAGCTCAGGTCAGGCCACTGCTGCACTTGCACTGCTTCTTGTAAGGCTCGTCCTCCATTGGTGCAGGTGGCTCCTGCTATAGTAAATCCTAGAACATGAAAGTCAAATCATGGGTTAGACAATTTAAAGGTATTTCCATTACAATCTCCACCCCGGTCCCTTTGGGCCAGGTTATAGGGTTTAACATTGCAATGAAGTCCTCCCTTCGCCCCTGCTCCAGCTTGGACTTATCCCCAGACTACAGTCCCTCAGGGGTGTACCGGTTCCAGCATGGCCTTATCCATGGGCCAGAATGCCTTCAGAGATACACCTGCACACACATAACCATGACGCTCTGGGGTGTCCCGCTCCCAAGTGGACTCATCCACCGGTCACAGTCCCTTCGACTCGAGTTCACACTGGAGTTCCAGCCTGTCCAGGACAGCAGCACAGGAACGGCAGCGATGCCCTGGCCATCTGCCAGCCCAGGCCCATCGCCATTGCTGTTATCAGAATGTTCCCAGGCACAGCAGAGTAAGATGATCAGCAGGACAGCAAGCAGTGAAAGCAAAAAGCAGCCGCTAAGGAGTACTAGAACATAATATACAGTAAGGCAAGCAAGCCCCACGGCAAGCACAGACGCCTGCCGATTAATAGCTAAACAGCAATAACAGCTATAAATTTGATCTAGCACATTCCAATCAAATCTGTCATTATCTTGAACCCTTGGAGCCCCATGTTGAGCACCAAAAAGGACTGTCATGGTTTAACCCCAGCAGGCAACTAAGCATCACACAGCTGCTCGTTCACTCCCCCTGTGTTGGGATGGGGGAGAAATCAGAAGAGTAAAAGTGAGAAAACTCGTGGGTTGAGATAAAGACAGTTTAATAAACTAGCACAGAGAGGTAGTTGTTGCATAAGATTTTTCTTTTAAGTGGTATTCTGGTTCATCAAAGGGTGTGTAAAAGCAAAAGTGATTCTACAAAAATATTTGAACTCTTAAATATTCAGTTCATCATAACTGAGCATGGATAACTATTATTTGCCACCTAAAATTACTGGCCCTTGAGCCTGTATTTTCCTGATCCTGTCTTAAGAAAGTTCTTACAGCTAAGGATCCACAGAAACTAACCTCTGACAGGCAGCAATTTTTAGACATGGAAAGTTCGGGTACTGGGTTTATTAAGCATTATTGTTACCGAAATGAACCTTTGAGAAATTTGACTGAATGAGACAGCATTTCAGGAGAATAAAATGCATGAGGCAGCATTTTAGAATTTTATCTGAATGAGTCTGCAAATACGTCCTCCCTCATTTTCACTCAGCAGGATAAACAAAAACTGTAGATCACTACCAGCTGCACATTCAGTCAAGCTAGCAACAACTTTAAAAGCACAGAAAGCACAAATATATTTCATATGCAGGTTGGATATTTGCTAAGGTAGAGCTGTAAAGAAACCTGCAGCTTTAATTTGGAGATACATACATTTTCAAATGTATGTCTGCAGAGCTCATTTTTCAGTATAGTTTTTGCAGAAGCCCAAGCTTTGACTTTGTTATTTGAAATCTGAAGATAAAACAGCAAGCAACACCAGAAAGATAGAGACTGAGATAACAAGATTAGGACTTAAATATAGTACTCAAACCTGTCAAGGACAAAAATTCAGCAGATGATTTGTCTAAATGATGACTTTATAATGTAAGAAATAAACTTTCTAGAGCAGTGAACATATGAGCCACAGTGACAACTACAATTAAAACTAAAACCCACTGTATTTGTGAGACCTATTTTCGTAGTATGGATGTAACCAATGGTGGGTTTTTTTGCAAGTGGTAAATTTTTTCTGCTACCTCTCTTTGGAATCTGAGGGCTCTCTTCTTGCCCGTTGTCCTTTACTTTCTGAGTGCTGTATCTCCTTGCAGGGGTTTCCACTAGTGTATCCTAAGCAAACCCTTCAAAAAGACCTGTATTCTTTCAAAGTCATATATCTCAGGCAGCTCACTAATCTCTCAAAACCTGGATGACTAAACCGGACTCATAATCTCCCATTTCTGACCTGTCTAAAGCTTTCCTTTAAGGTTTTCATGCTACCACCCTCTGTCATCCAGAACCAGAAGTCTCCTTTGATACTCTCCTTCCCCTTCTCCTACAACTTCCATATCATAACCAAACTCTTTCATGACTTGCGCCACGTTTTAAAAATGCCCTGCATACATCTGTCCACTCCTATGTTTGTAGTTTTCGTCTGAATTCTGCCAGTCAAAATAACCCCTCCACATCAGGCTTAAGAACACACATTTTATAGTGTTCCTCTAACATTAATATATGTAGTTTATATGCCTTACATAAAAATACATTTGTATATAGGTATGTATACATATATATGCACACATGAGTATATCAATAAAAGAATACAAACAATATCGAAGAAAGAGTGGACAAATTGTTCCACATGTAAATGTCATGTGTAAGTCACTTAAAAGAGCTATGAAACTTTTTATTGGTTGTAAATTTGACCACACATCTATCCCTTTTACCTGATTAATCCACCTAATGTTAGAATTTCTTTTTTTCTTCATTCTTCCACTATCACTTAAGTTTCTATTCACTCTATTTAATAAAGCCTTCCAATATAAAGACTAGGCCTTTTCCATAGAGCAACTAGAAAACTTGCAGCTGTTACAGGCTAAAGATATAGCTGAACTTGAAGTCTCTATTTATTGGAAATTCTCTCTAATAAAAAGAAAGAAAGTAGTGTAACATAAAAGAGTAGCACGTCTACTCTTAAGCTAGCTCTTAAGGCAAAATGGAATGAGGACCCTGGAAACTTCAGTGGAGCTGAGACAATTCACTGTGAATTGTCTGTTCACTTCTAATCTCCAACTGTTGAACCTTTTCCAAAACAACAGCAAATATTTTTTCTTTTCTCTTCATATTTTCTAAACTGTCTGCAGGCTCTTATATCAGAGCACGGTGGTCTAAACTCCAACTTTATGTTTTTTATTTTTGTCAACATTCAGTTGCCTTCAAGTTTCTTCACAAAAATCACCTCCTGTAACACAAATGCGGGAGAGTTTTCAGGTGATTCAGCTAAATTAGACGGCAATTGTATATCTAAATCCAACTCATATGGGAGCACTAGCTACAACTTTAGTAGCATTCAGGGGTAAACAGAAATTAAATATCACCAAACAGTATAATTATCCATTTTAAAAATCCTTTCAAATGGCTGAAATCCTCTCTTCCTCTTAAAAGACATGAAATTAATAATAACAGCTGGTTTGGATGCAGCCCTGTTGATATTTGTATGATGTCCCATTATTGTGAATGGGGTCTGGCTTCCTGCCAGATCCTGACGTGGCCGCAAGCTGTTTCAAGTACCAGCTAGTATTGAATCCGTCAATCAAAATATGTTTCCTCTATCACCACTGTGGTGATTTACGAAATATCAGAAGGAGAGGCCGCACTTGCATCTGCTCTAGCGCGAGATACAGCGTATCACCCAGGTGCGGAGCCACCTCCTTTTGAGCGCAGTGCCCATGGGTTTGCTAACATCAGGACCGTTCTTCGGAGGTTAACTTTCCACTGGGTAATTTGGAATCTTATCAAAAGCCCATTGAAGTCAAAGGAAATATTCCCATTGATCTCAGAGGGCTTTGATCAGGCCCATGGTGAGCATGTACTTTAGCAGTCTTTTAGTGCTCTTGCAACATGCACAGCCAAATGAATACACTTAATTTTTTGAGTAAAAATATCATGAAAGTCGGCATGGTCCATCTGACCAGAATCAGAAATCAGAAGAGGACTTAGCAAGTGGAATCTGGCACCTGAAAACCTTTTTAGTTGCCAAAGTTCAACCTTTAGGCAATCAGGAATATTCGCAATTGCTTTTGCCTAGTTGCTGTTGAGGTCTTAAGTCTGTCAGTTCCAGTGTTTCTGCTGGTGAGATCCCCAGGGCGCGTAAATTATTGCTGTGGCATAAAGCTGTGGTACAAAGCCTTCTTCTGGTGCCAAGGTGCTTTTAGCTAGTTTGCACTTAAAACCCACTGACGTTAATGAAATAGATGTTTTCTACCCAACGCAGAGATGTGTTTGAAAGTGTGTTCATAGCACGGCTAATCCTCCCCCATGCTTTTCTGCACAAGATCAGTGCACTTCACGTGTGCAAATCAGGAGTGAAAACTCTTCTCTACTGGACAATTTTTACGTGTAAGCCTTCCCACTGTCACTGTTTTAAACCCCATTGTTTAACTAGAGAGGGATTTAAATGTTACCCACTCTTCTTTAAAGTTTTAATTCAGTTCTAATTATTGGATTTTTGTGAAGAATGGGCAGAGGCAGTCCTTTCCTGGTCCTGTTCCACAGAGGAAGCTGTTCATCTCCTGGATATCCCAAGGGGTTTTCCTCCCAGCAGAATGCTGTTCACTTGAGGGAATCCTCTCTCCCTCAGAAGTGTTTCAGGGAACATCTATCTCAGATTGCTGATCTCTGTGAATCTTTTTTCAAAGAAGAAATGGCATGTGTGGGAAGTTATGAATTTGGCAGTAAGGTGTAAGGAAAATGCTGTAGCAGATGTCAGTGTTGTGGGTTTATGTTGTGTTTACCTTTGGGCTTGCCTCAACTCCTGCATCTTTAAAGCAACACTCTTTGGGAAAGCTCCCTTACATTAAATTCCAGGGCTACAAACAAATGTTAGAGTTTTGTGACCCACTGCAGACCCAGAAGAGACGTTCAGTCTCCTAATGAGTGTGTTTAACATTGCTTTTATAACAAAAAAAATTTCAGAATTGCACTGATACCAGCCTTCTCTGGAAACAGAAGTGGGAATTCATGCCTCTAGCTGGAGTAGACTTTAATCTTTTTTTAATGAAGTGACCTAGTAAGGAAAATCTAAATGAATACTAGGAATTTGCTGGTAAGGTACAATAGCACTGGCTCCCCTACTGAAGCATTTTGCAAGGTAATGCCCACAGATTCAGCAAATTAGTAATATTGCTGGGATATCTAAAGTGGAAAGAAACTCATATTTTTTATACCTATGCTTCTGAAAGACAATTTTTTTGTTGTTTTTCCAAGATTGCATGTCTATAACTACCTACTCATTTCATGCTTAGAAACTGCAAAATGTAGCCTGGCTTTCAGAGCAAAAATCAGTGGTGCTGTACGCAACTCCAAAAATCAAGTTAGTAGCACATTATGTTTGAATACTAAACTAATAAAGTGCTTAGGAATGCATATACTAAGGACAGTATTACAAAGTTGTCATAAAAATAGAGAAAAATGTGGGGCAAAGTAACTGCTGGGTGTTTGTCTTGTTATCACAAGCAAAGCCTTAATTTCTTCAACAGTTCATTGCTCACATAATGTAGTTAGTCATGGACACAAGTCCCTATGATTTTTGAACTTTTTTTGCTAGTCTTGTATTCAAACAGATGAATGAGAAAAATTTCAAAAGCTTCAAAGCGATTTAGGGGCCTGAAGGAGACACTTCAAAAGCGGTTCATGTATATTACGTTTCTAAGGTCCTTAAAATGATGGACAGAGCTTTTAGAAGTGCTCAGACCCAACCAAGAAGCCTGAGACTAACAGAGTAACTTTGGCTACAGTGTAAGATTTGAAGATGTGTCTAGAGCTTGTAATTAACTCTGGTGAATTTTAAAGTGCTACCTGTAGCCTTTTTTCCTCTACACTTAAAGTTGTGCCTGTGTGTGGGGAACTTTGAAGAGCTCGCTGTTTGGGAAATAACTCTCACTTCAAAGATTTGTGATTGGTGGAAGTTTTGACAAGGGCTGTGCTTACGAGGAAAAAAGCTTTGAAAAAGGCCATAGGTACAGAAAAAAACCTTAAAAGAAGCCTGTGATTTGGAGAATAAGTTTTAAAATTATCTGTAATGGTGGAGGAAAGCTTTAATTGGTTCTGCTTTCTCACACCGCTGTTTGTTTTTCCATGGTTTTATGATGGGGTACTTTGCCTCCAGCTTGGTTTGTGGTTTGGCTTGTTTCCTGTGTGTGTTGTTGTTTTGTTTGGGTTTTTTTCCCCCCCAGATGATGGGCTGTGATGTTTTAGAGGCTTTTACACAAATTTTAGCCATTAGAATATTTGGATATCTGTGATTGCGTCAGAAGCCTTTCATAAGACTGTGGAGCACTACCTACCGGTCCTTTATTGTGGAAACAGAGGGATAGAGAGCTGTGTCAATGTTGCCATGGTGAATAAGGTGGGAGCACTTTGTGGCTGGCAAGCAAGGCATGTTCCAGACTGGTAATGCTATACTCACTTCTTACCTGAAGGAATACAGTTTATATGGGAAAAAAATTGGTCCTTGTAGCAGTAGAAGCCTATTTGTCCAAAATCTGTGAGTCACTGTGCACCATTGGAAAAATCTGCAGATGCAGTTCCTGAGTATGTATTCCAGTGCCGTAGATTATTCTTTGTACTTCACGGGTTTGGGGCCAGGTGAGCTTTGAGGTTTTTGATGTTGTTTATTTGGGGGGAGGTGCTCTATTGACGCTGTGACAGTAGAAGATGATAAAATATTTGCCTGAGTGACTAGCTGCACTCAATGTGATGTAGGAACTTCACAATCAACATTTCATCCACGATTCTTGTATTGAATTTGTAGTAAGAAATTGCGTACATTCAGTTCTGATGATCATCGAGAACAGAGCTCCAGCTTTTCCTGCCACTGCTTCTGTAAAAAAGAGTCACTAACAGTCAGGCATGCTTCCACAAAAATCCCTTTGCTCCAGCACAGAAAACTTTATTCCATAAAGATGGACTTCTGATGCTCTGTTACGGCTGATGAGACATAGCAGTATATTCATTAGTCACGGAGTCTAACCCACAGTCATGAAACAAAACAGAAATCATTTTATCCCCCAAGTGGTCAAACCCTATTCAGTGTTAGACTGCGTTATTTATCTGTCTATCTGCGATTGTGTCATTCTTTACTGCTACAGCTCAGTGACTTTGTGAGAGGAGGACATGTGTCTTTAAAAATTCTGGTAATGGATCATGCATTGGAGTACAAGGGCATCCTAGGGGAGTGAGAATCTGTATGTAGGATTATTCTTTTCTTCAGAAAAAATGCTACAACTCGTCTAGAAAATTGGCAGCTAATTTTGCTGCCATCCACATCTGCAATCATTTTAGGCTATACCTATTCTTTCCTCAGATTAGTACATTCAGCATCAATGAATACTAAGAAGACAATGACGTACCACAGTGAAATCCAGGGCTGAGGTGTCAGCAGAGTATTTTTCCAAGAAAGCAATCAATGAAAGACAGAGCTGCTCAGCAATACTAAGGTTAAGTCACTGATTCAAATGCCTGCACTATGTGTTTAGGTGCCTAACCTTAAAATGTTGTTTCATATTGTGTATTTCACAAATGTACATTTAATAAAGCATTACTTTAATCATTGTGGCTCCAAGTTCTGAAAAAAATATTCCTGTTTATAAACACTACTCTTTAAAAAATACAGAACTTCTCCAACATTTAAAAGCTGATGGAAAGTATGAATTATCCACACAGTAGTTCTATATATCATTGCACTGCGTAAGTCCATTAAATTATAAAAACTATGTCCTTTTAAAGACGAGCATTGAAAAAGACCATGCAACATAATAATCTCTTGAACTAACATAATTTAGTCTGGGCACTGAGTTTGTATTTTGAGCTGAGAAATATAGGTTTCCAAAAATCAACAGATCTACAAATGTGTATCAGGGTTCTTGCATGTTTTTCTTTTTTGTCACCACAGATGGTGCAGTTCACCTCATTGGAACTTTCATTTAAATCTCTGAAAGTGATACAGTCAACACTGAATTCAGGCACTCCTTTGAATCACACAAAAATGAGACTTTTTTTGATATATATATATAGTATATATTTTAATATATATATGAATATATAAAGTTTCTTCAAAAATAAAAAGTGAAAATGAGAAACTAACAATTTCAAGCAGAAATAGGATCAGTAGCAATTGAGGAATCTATTCCTACATGCCAGAAATGTCTCCTTACCTTCTGCCTTGTATCCATAGATTCAAATAGTGTCATGGTTTAACCCCAGCCAGCAACTAAGCACCACGCAGCCGCTCACTCACTTCCCCCCATCCAGTGGGATGGGGGAGAAAATTGGGAAAAAAAGAGGAAAAACTCCTGGGTTGAGATAAGAACGGTTTAATAGAACAGAAAAGAAGAAACTAATAATGATAATGATAACATTAATAAAATGACAACAGCAGTAATAAAAGGATTGGAATGTACAAATGATGCGCAGGGCAACTGCTCACCACCCGCTGATCGACACCCAGTTAGTCCCCGAGTGGCGATTCCCCGCCCCCGCTTCCCCGTTCCTATACTAGATGGGACGTCCCATGGTCTGGAATACCCCGTTGGCCAGTTGGGGTCAGCTGCCCTGGCTGTGTCCTGTGCCAACTTCTTGTGTCCCTCCAGCTTTCTCGCTGGCTGGGCGTGAGAAGCTGAAAAATCCTTGAATTAGTCTAAACACTACTGAGCAACAACTGAAAACATCAGTGTGTTATCAACATTCTTCTCCTACTGAACTCAAAACATAGCACTGTACCAGCTGCTAGGAAGACAGTTAACTCTATCCCAGCTGAAACCAGGACAAATAGCAAATGGTGAAATTTCTTGTTAAGTTGTATCAGAATAACACTGAAAACAGAACTCGAGATGTTCTTTCTGGTCGGCAAAAAAATTATATTCTGCAGCCCTCAAAACTAGACACTTTGCAAAGGCAATCTTTGCTGAGGGAAGCCTACAGTGCTAATACAAGCTGATGTGAGCAGATGTGTAAAAACCCTCTATATTATGTAAACCTAATACATTCCTCTTTGGCTACCACCTTGGGGCACAGTTACATTTGCTTTTTTCTTGATTTTAATGTGAACTTAATGAATCACTGTTTCTTCTCTTCCTCTTCTCATTTCTATTCCAGCACTGATCCCTTAGCTGTATTGCCAGATAACTGTTTGTATGGACATGCTGTGAGGAAGCTTCAGGAGTTAATCCACATTAAAAGAGACACTATTAAATATATTTGCATTTGTGTTTTATATTTATATTTTTAATCCAAACTTCTGAGTATTTCTCAGGTCAGCCCCATAGCCATTTTTGCCAGGACAACTAAGAGAGTGGTAGACTACATGTGACGAAGGGTAAGCTTTGGAGAAAGGTTGGGAAATTAAAAAAATCTTAAGCCAGTTTTACCCCTAGGCTTTCTGGAAATGAAACCCCTAGTGTTAATTTTCATCTCAGATCGGTACAGGACATTATGATATTTTTTCAGGTTATTTTACCAAGATTTTACATATCCACAGAGCATAGAAAACCTTTTGGAAACTTATTAATGGTTCCCAATCAGTTCTGGGAAAAAAATACTAATATGGGGGATTGAGGTCTTTTATTAAACATTAAAATAGAATTATTTCAACTACAAGCCTATGCCAAGGTTAGAAATAGAAGCCTGAAACAAAAAGGGAACTACTACACTTTTTTGTAAAATAAAAACTGAATGAAGACAGAATTTCTTGCATGTAATATGAAATGAATTAAACATTTCTGAACATTGTGGGAAATTCTTCAAAAGTTATTATTCATGCATTTTTTTCCTTTTTTTAGTGTTATATCTGTCCACATATAGCCTTCAGCAACATAACAGCTATACCTAAATATGTTAGCACATATCAATAGAAGTTCATATGTAGAACTCTCTATAAAATGACAATAAGTACTGATATTATGTCACTTGGGTTGCCCAGTGTTCAGAGATTTGGTATCTGAATCATTTCAAACAGCACTTCAGAATGCTGTTGAGCACACAAACATTTCTGAGTATCCTGCATTTCAGCCTTTGGGATAATAGCTGATTTTTCTCCTCAGTTCCTCCAAAAGTCTGTAGTCCGCATCCAAAATGATAGAGGTTTGGAGATCAACACTGATAATATCTTTGCCTTGGCTCTCTGCGAGTTTGTCATTCTGTAGGATACTATTTTTCCCCATAAGCCAAGCTTAGTCAGATATCTACGTACCCTACGGTATCTATAGAGACTTTCACATCAATAAGTTAAGCTCCTGCTTTCCATCTGAGAAAAAGTCCCACTTTAAAGCACAGCTGTAAATCCGTTACTTTAAATTGCATAGGCTCTGGAGCTGACAAGCATGACCCTCCATGGATAGCATGCAGTATATCAACATGGAGCACTCTGGACAGATAGAAGTCCTGCTCCTGAGAGACCCCAGCTGTGCTCTGTGCAGCACACAACAAGCACCGACGTTGCGACGACCAGCACTTCAGCGTGCTCTGCCCCGCTTCATCATCTGCGTGGGCAAAAGCACTTTGCCGACTTAGCCGCAGAGACCATCAAGTTGTCCTAACTTCTTTGTTTATACTCCTCCCTCACTAAACCGAGCTTTCCTAGATATTCAGGGGGCAGAGGAGGAATGCACTGCCAAATGCCTTGCCAACAATAAAAACTTTGTACGTGACATCAGAAACTATAGATAAGCGTATGCAGTAACTGATTTACCAATGCCTAAAATACGTTGTTCCTCTCCCTTTTCTATGTAAAATGTCAAATTTTACAGTGTAAAACATGGATGTTAAGAGAATGGGTAAATAATGTAGAAGTAGTAAAGTAACAGGAGAATGAAAGCCAGTATTTTAATAACATCTTTATCTACATCCTGTTCCTTTTCTTTTTTTTTCTTTCTCCAGCAACTTTGCTGCTGTTTTTCACAATTTTTTTGGTTTGCTTCACATTGTCAAACATCTGAATAGAAGAGGGATGTGGTTTGTTGGCCTAATTGGCTACATTTTAATTCCACTTGATTCCTGGTATTTGTTTATCTAGTAACATGAAATATACTCTCTAATCATTTGGAGCCTTGTACATGTGTACTTGCCAAGACATTGACCCAGTAGTCCAAATATTGACTGCAGAAATAGTGACTGTATGTTGCATTATCAATTGGAGTACTCTACACCCACAATTTAGACCTCAGCTACAAGAAGGCAAAATAGAAAGCACAACATAACACCTCTCCAAATTTATAAACATATTATCTGAAGGCTATTGTAAAAAATCATAGAAGGAAAGAAACTAAGGAAACAGATGATAAATTTTCAAGGAAATGATTTATTAATTTTTGATGGAAGTCCTGGACAGACCAATTTGCTGAGCTTGACTGCAATTCAAGGATAATTTCTACTTAAAGTCTGTTTGCTTTAAAACTAAAACAGGGCCTTTGAGGTCCTGCCCTGTAAGACCCATGAAATCTGCCTTATTATTACTGGGTTGCTGCTTCCCGGTAAGGGAGTTTCAGAACTATGGTGATTAGCTGGGACTTGAGAATTCTGGGTTTAATTTTCAGCCATTTCATAAGCTTCATATGTCTGCTTCAATTTATGTACATCTTCATTTTCTTCATCTAACTTTGAAGTTAGAAGATATATCTGAATTTTCTATATAGATTCTCATAATGATGGGCATATCCCATCCTAATATTGCAGGAATTACCCTCTGGAAGTGCTTCTCCTCCTTTCTGTAATAAAGAAGTTTAGGAAGATTAATTTTCTAACTTAGACACCTAAGCTGAAGACCCAAATTTAGGCAATATAAGTACATTCCTCAAAATAAATTATTTGCCAAGGAAACCTAGATTCTAACCTAGGCAAGACATCTAAATTTTTTAAATCTGAAACTAGCTGAGAAGAGTACAAATCATAATATCTTCGTGTGCTTTTCTTCCAGCTATGTCTATTTTTCTTCTTTAGCATTATTATTTACACATATCATATATGTGAGTATTATTTATATGTGTATTCCTTGTGCTTGTATTATTTATATTAGTGGTAATTGCTTGTATTATTTTTTGCTCAACACCATCTGTCTGTCAGTATCCATCTGCTGTCTCTTGTTTTAGGCTTACACTGCAAGCTTTTGGAGCATGATTCATCTTTTTTTCCTGACCCATTACAAGTTACTCTTGGGTACTACAGTGCTTGGGAAGCCTAGTTTTGAAACAGAGCCTGGCTGCAAAAGGTGGTCTACAAACAAAGAATAAAACAATAATCCATGCTCCAATGGGGTGGGATAACAAGTAAATACAGACAGACAGATGGCAGAGTAGAGGAAGGCAATGAGACAAAGTTAGTCAGCATGATAGACGTTGTATTTCAGCAACAACAGCCTTCTCATTTTCCATGTCTTTTGTAGACATTACCAGAAAAAAAAATGATATTACAGGAAACTCCTCTCAGTGAGAGGCATGTCTTAGCACTAGAAAAAAAGGTGGTTACTCAAAAATTCAGTGAGCTGAGGAGTGAACTTGAGATAAGAGATGGAGAGATGGGAGTAAGAACATTATAGAAAATGGAAAAGGTCATAGAAAGCTTCTAAAATTGAAACAAGTAGCTTAATTTGATGCCATAAAGGAGCACTAAGAAAATAATGTAAAGCTGAGCAGGGAGATGACCAAAGCAATGAGATAGGAAAATTGTATATGCAGCAAAATTTCAAACGTCTGTGAGTACAGCAAACCAACAGGGACTGTAGTCAGAAAGGTGGAAGGTACGGTCACTGAGACAGGAGACGAGGGTAATTGAAAATGCTTTGGACATTTAACTATGTTCTTAATACACAGAACAAACTGCAATTGCTGAAGTAGCAGACGCATGCAAACAGTAAGCAATATAGGATTCTTCATAATCTACATTAGTGGTCACATTTAAGCATTGTTAACAGAAGACAATAATTATTTTGGAATAATTCTGCTCTAAATGCAGGGTTTTGTTACAGAAGTACACGGTAAGATACACAGCCCATGCACGTCCCCAGCAGCCTGATGACCATCTCTTGATTCTAAGTCTTTCATGGGCAGACCAGATGAAAGTGTCAGTCTGAATTTCTCAGATTATCTTAGCTGTCCCAGTGTCTTCGGTAATTTATAACATTTTCCATCACTGCCATGCGTTATTTAAATCTGTGAATCATTTTGAGATAAAGAGAGAAACTGAGTAAGAGGCTGGATGGAGACTTGGCAAAAAATACAGCTTCACTGTACTTACCTGACATGTCTGCTCTTCCTCGCTACATTTATTTATGATAGAGAACATATGAGAATTGTTTCTGTAGGTCATAGATTCACTTATTCATGACTCTCTTGTTCACATTCAGTTTGCTCCATGAATAACTGCATCTGCAAAGGACAGTGTTCAGAGTAACTTTACAATACTTACATGTAGAAAAGTTCATTAAACAAAAAATGAATGGCTACCCTCACCACATTTCAACCAGCATTTCATAATCCTGAAAACATTTTTTTTAAACTTAAATTTATATGGATTCCTAATGAGAAATGTAGCCAAGAGTACCCTAAAGGGATTGGACTGAGGAATGTATGTTGTTTTGTGTCTATAGTGCACAATAAAGTAAGATCCCATACCTGTTTAAAAGCAGAAGACACAAGGTTAAGGACTTGACTATATTGAATCCATCTTCAGGATAAGGTATCTCTGAGTTCTATCACAGAATCACAGAATGGTTGAAGTTGGAAGGGATGTCAGAAGCTCATCTCATCCAGCCCCCCTGCTCAAGCAGGGCCACCTAGAGCTGGTTGCCCAGGAGCATGTCCAGACGGTTTTTGAAGATCTCCAAGGATGGAGACTAAGCAACCTCCTTGGGCAACCTGTGCCAGTGCTCAGTCACCTTCACAGTGAAAAACTGTTTCCTGATGTTCAGACGGGACCTCCTGTGTCTCAGTTTGCACCCATTGCCTCTGGTCCTGTCACTGGGCACCACTGAAAAGAGCTGGGCTCCGTTCACTTTGCACCCTCCCCTCAGGTGTTTATACACATTAATAAGATCTCCAGTGAGCCTTCTCCTCTCCAGGTTAAACAGTCCCAGCTTTTGTATCCTTTCCTCACATGAGAGATGCTCCAGTCCCTTAATCACCTTCATGGCAACTGGAGGACAATCAAGTTAATTTGAAATAACTCAAATGGCACTAGATGCCCATGTTCAGATAACTGAATTAAGCTGTGAGGTAGGAGACAAGTCAGCTGTACCTGTAGGTTCTAGTTACTGGTGGAGGTTTGCATGTGATGCAGGAAGGTTTCCTAAATTCCCATTATGACTCATCAAGAGAAAGGGATTCACCTTGACCACCAAGTGAGGCCACTATTTGTATCTGTTGCCACTGAGCATCATAAGTTGAGCTCCTACTTCTAGTCAGATGAACATGCATCTCCGCTCTCAGTTTCATCCCACTTCATTTTAAGAACCTATTTAGCTCACTGATGCACCAGAAGAGTAAAAGATAGGGATGAGGCACACAGAATTGGAAGTATGAGAAAGCAGTAACAGAAAAACAGTGGTTAGGTAGCCTTGTGTATTGCCAAATAGGTACAATTTGTTACCCTAAGGTAAGGGCTTACAATTAGAGGGATAAATCTGGGCCGTTGTGAACCTGGGTAATGACTGGCATATGGAACTGTAAACCTAAATCCTCTGGCAGGCTGTGGGTATCGCTATGTCAATTATGTTTGTCATTTCTTTCATGTCTTCAACACAGTTACAATTGGTTCAGTTTCCACTTCTGCTTTTACAAAGTAATCTAACAAACCCTATGATTCACTAGGGAAGCAGGTGGGCTACCTTCGTGACATGAAATTATATGACATGGAGTCTTATGGTCACTCTCATGTGGGATTTACTATAGCACAGAACCTCATTGCTGTAGGAGATTAACTTAATTGCTGTCATGAAATGCCTTTATCACACCAGGGGAAATAGTATTAATATAATTGATATCTTCCTGTTGAATATAGAATATGATTATTGCAATATATTATCTAACACTTATTAAACCTGAACAAACTGATCTTGTAATTTTATTTCCTATTGTTTTATTGCTAAGAACGGCGTGAAATCTGCAATTTCCCTCAGGTGCAGAAACTGAAAGAAGACAGTGTAAAGGTAAAAACTGGAGTTCAGTTGCAGTACACGGTGGCAGCTGAAATCTAAAAAAACAGAGATTAAAAATCACTGGTAGCCTGTAGGGAGAAATTATGTGATTAGTGGGACAAACCTCTTAATAATCCATTTTATTTGTTCTTTCCTCCACTAAAGGGACATTTTCTGGCATGTGGATGCATACTAAAAGCACACGTACTAATTGCCATAAAAATAAGGAATGTACTTGTGTGTGTGCATAACATCTAATTACATCTAAATGCATTATTTATATATTTATAAATTTATGTCTTTAAGTTTATGTGATAACCATATGTGTATTTGCGTGTTATATAATGGAAAGATATTATGATGTGTCTTGGCTATGCATTTATAATATTTAAAGTTTAGTTTGATAGCACTGATGGATCTCAACATGGCCTTACTGGACTATAGACTACATGATATAAAAAGAGTAGAACCCCACTTCAAAGGCTTATGATCTCAATAGTCAAGGCAGATAAAGAAAAATGGTAGCAAGCTAATAAGAATTTTTAAAGGAAAAAAAAAAAAAGAAATAGCGTACAGCGTGTCCTTATTTACTTTTCACATGGTAACCTCACCGCCTACTCTCCTTTGTCTTGATGCCTCACCAAGTCTGCTGCACAGCCTTGATTTATGACAAGTTTTCTCCTGTTTTATTACCAGCCATGAAGAAACACTGCCTCTCTTTCAACACAGGGTACTCTAAAAAAGTAAAAAATAAGCAACTTACTATATTTGCCCTACACTAAGTTCCCAGCCCTTTCTACCCCATAACAGTGGGAGAATTTCTCCTGTGCCCCTTGCAGGACTTTTATATAAAACTGCAGTTTTTTATACCTATGTGCTTGGTCACACAGTATTATTATTCTGCACAAATAGTAAGCCTACAAACCACATGATCCCAGTATGTTTTGCTATAAAATAGATTTATTAAATACAGACTATCCTCTTCTTTTCATTACTAGACATTTAGCCTGTGAAGCAGTCCTTGAAAGGGAAGAGAAAACATATGACAACTAGTAATTTGCAAGAGTTGGATCTGCTTCAGTGAACAATAGCATTACCTGAGATAGTCTCGAAGTCCAATAGTGAGCTCATAGGTCAGACAATACCAGACCTCCTTCAAATAAGAGAATGGCTTCTCTCAGGCACTTTGTACTTCTGTAAAAGTCTGTGTGTCATCTTGCTCAAATAAGTAGAGAGAAGGCAGGAAATATGGAGAATGAGAAACCTGTGGAAAAATACAATAGAAGGAAAAGAAATCATTTAAATCTCTCTAGACCTAACTAATTATGAAGAGAAAAAGACTGATGTCTCCAGTTTAAGTAAATCATTAGTAATTTTCTGCACTAAGAAAAATAGCTGAGTTCACAGAGATGTGATAAAGATTTAAGATCATAAGTGCCTAAGTGCAATGTAAGATATAGTGGGAAACACTCTTAAAAGGCAAATGCAGTGACAAAAACTCCCTATTGCATTTAATAGATAATAAATGGGATTCCTCTGAGTTAACCTTTCACCTGCAGATTTCAGGGAAATGGCAAGGATTTTTTTTCAGAAGACTTAGGTAGGGAGGGATAAGAACTAGAAAAATGATAGTTTAAATTATTCTTCAAGCTATGACATGGATATAATAAAATACTGTAGAGGGTTCTAACTTCACCATGCAGATATTGTGTGTATTTAACACAAAAGGCAAGGGTCCTTTAACATTAAAATTAGGAAAAGATGAAGCAGACAGACTTGACATGTGGCTCTTATAATGAAAATGCACCTGATATATCTTTATCAGTTCCAGATTTCTTTATTAATACAGTAAGTACACTTAGTAGAAGCATGATGATGAGAAATGCACTGTCATTGTTAATAAATTAATCATAGAGAAAATGTAAGCAGCACTAAATGGAATTAATGTATGCCCCTACAAAGACAGGTAGAAACCTACCTAGTTTCTATCACACTTGAAGCATTTCCTGCAAACATCTGAAAGCTAGCATAACCAATTCCTCTAAAAACTGAAAATGAATTTCAAATAATAGCTCTCTTTGTGCTATTTACAATATTTTTGTGGAGTATTTCTTGTCATTTTTCTTCATGCAGTCAAGGCAGAGAAGAATACATGTTGTATGGACTTTGTCACCAGAGCACTAAGTGGGTGTTTGCATGTCAAAATTTTGTAGAAATTTGCAGATCAAATTTAATCACTGCAAAAAAAAAAAAAAAAATCTAAAAAAAAAAATAAATCACATGGATTGTATTTTAATTTCCTAAACTGCTCTTGGACATCTTTGAAGCAAAACCAAAAAAAAAGCAAAATTTGGCATATCTGTTATCTGTAAGATTTTTTTTTGCATAGCTGTGTTTCTCAGCAAGCAGATAAACATCCCATCTCTCTAGTATGGAACATATGACAACAAGTATTTCCATCTCCAGATGGAAAGGACAGGATTTCAACAGCTTATATTTCCAGCCTGTTGCCTTATAATTTTGTAGGCCCTGATTCGGGCATGCACGTAAATTTATCTTTAAGCATCTGCCTTCATCTCATTAAGCAAATGTTTAAGTCTTTTCTTGAAAAGGGATGCTTTCCAGAAAAGAGAACTTGAGTGACGCTATTCTCTGCTTCTGACACTGAATTTAGCCAGTAAGCCTTGCAAGCTGCAATTTAGAAAAAAAGTTTCTTACTTTCCAATTTGCTTACTACATCTGGCGAATTTTCTTTTTTTTTAAGGGATGAAAGGAATTCATGATACTTGCAATCGTACGTCACATGCTTCCTTCTCTATTCTTCTCTTCTATTGTTCTAATGCTTCCTCTGCTGTTCTCACACAGGGCTTGAATGTTATTGATTCCCTCAGATTTTAAAAACACGAAGATGAGTTTAATGAGAACCGACAGTCTTTTTCCTCGTGCTATACATTCACAGAACTTCTGTTGTTTTTTTATTGCAATTGTTGGAGTCATAACACCCCCACTTTTGGTGTAACCTTCACAAGAAAGAAAAGAGGTAGTGTTACAGTAAACATCAGACCATTTGCAGCTGCTAAAGGATTTAATAATGTAGGAGTGCACAGGCAACACAAAGGACAAAGACCTGTTCTGGTCTATATCTAAATCAATGGCAGAACTGTGGCTTGTAAGACTTCATCGACTAAATTCACTACTAGAAGCCCAGCTGCCTGTAATCCCTAAAGGGATCTTTGGTACTAAGAGTCACCTGATTCGTGAGTGACAAAATTTTAGCAAATTTTATACAGCATAAAGTTTGAGAAGCATTAAGATGAACAAGAAATACTACAGGTATGAAATTTAAGGTAAGTTTGACCTAAAAGGCTATTTTTCTTAGAAGAAGGAGGTTGTTATATTATTTCTGACTGTAGGAGAAGATCAGGTTCAAGATCACCTGAGGGACCTGATGTCATGGAGGCACACACAATCAGATCAAACAGGTGTTAAAAACTAGATTTTATTCTTCAATAAATAAAAGTTAGAACTCCGATAACATTAGTAAACCACAGGCTCAATGATGTAAGGGAAAATGAGTACTACACAGCCGACTTAAGAATTCTTAAGGTTCAGAAGTGATGACTCAAAATGTACATACGACTCACCTAAAAGATAAGGGCTCTCAACCGCAAGGAGTTACTTAGAGCTGTGTCCCAACCCAAGAGAAGAGTCCCCGGCTGCAGACCACTGGCTCAGTGCAGAGCCCCATTTATACCCTAGTCAAATCTGACCTGTGGTCATATGTGGTCATTTTAGTCCCCATTGGCCGAGGGTCAACACTTCCATATTCCTGACACGTGTACCTGGTGTCTGTAATTTGGCACTACTGTGTGGACAGTGGGCAGTTCAACTTCCAACCTGCAGCCTCTAGGGTTTTTTTCTCCTTTCCATGGCCAGAGAAATTTTGCTTTCTGTCAGGGCAGATGTACCTGCCACACCTGAATAGATATAAGTCCATGGGACCTGATGAGGTATACCCCAGGGTCCTGAGGGAATTGGCTGATGTAGTTGCCAAGCCACTCTCCAACATATTTGAAAAGTCATGGCAGTCAGGCGAAGTCCCCAGTGACTGGGTAAAGGGAAATGTCATACCAAATTTTTAAAAGGGTAAAAAAAATGACCCTGGGAACTAGTGATCAGTCAGCCTCACTTCTGTGACCAGTAATATCATGGAGCAAACCCTCCCAGAAGACATGTTAAAACATATGGAAGACAGGGAGGTGATTAGAGACAGACAACATGGCCTCACCATGGACAAATCGTGCCTGACTAATCTAGTGGCATTCCATGATGGAGTAACTGCATCAGTAGACAAAAGAAGAACTACAGATGTCATCTACGCAGAGGTCTGTTAGACCTTCGACATGACCCTCCATAACAATCTTGCTGGTAAATTGGAGACAAATGGGTTTGACTGATGGACTGTTAGATGGGTAAGGAAAGGGCTGGATGGCCACATCCAAAGAGTTATCGTCAATGGCTCAATATCCAGGTGGAAACCAGTAATGAATGATGTCCCTCAAGAGTCCATACTGGGACCAATACTATTTAATATCTTCATCAATGATATGGTCAGTGGGATGGAGTGCACCTTCAGCAAGTTTGCAGATGACACCAAGCTGAGTGGTGCAGCTGATTCGCTAGAGGGAAGGGATGCCATCCAGAGGGACCTTGACAGGCTTGAGAAGTGGGCCCACACAAACCTCATGAACTTCAACAAGGCCATGTGCAAGGTCCTGCAGATGGGTCAGGACAATGCCCCGTACCAGTACAGACTGGGGGATGAATGGATTAAGAACAGCCCTGCAAGGAATGACTTGGGGATAATGGTGGATGAAAAACTGGATGTGAGCTTGCAGTGTACCCAGAACACCAACCATATTGTGGGCTGCATAAAAAGAAGCATTGCCAGTAGGTTGAGGGAGGCGATTCTCCCTCTGCTCTCATGAGACCTCACCTGGAGTACTGTATCCAGTTCTGGGGTGTTCTGATTTCAGCTGAGATAGAGTAAATTTTCTTTCTAGTAGCTGGTATAGTGTTATGTTTTGGGTTCAGTATGAGAAGAGTGTTGATAACACACTGATGTTCTCAGTTGTTGCCAAGTAGTGTTTAGACTAAAGTCAAGGATTTTTCAGCTTCTCATGCCCAGCCAGCGAGAAGGCTGGAGGGGCACAAGAGGTTGGCACAGGACACAGCCAGGGCAGCTGACCTAAACTGGCCAACGGGGTATTCCATACCATGTGACGTCATGCCCAGTATATAAACTGGGAGGAGCTGGCCTGGGAGGCAGATCGCTGCTCGGGAACTAACTGAGCATCGGTCGGCGAGTGGCTAGCAATTGCATTGTGCATCACTTGTTATGTATATTCCAATCCTTTTATTTATTATTATTATTATCATTATTGTCATTTTGTTATTGTTGTTATTACAATTATTATTTTCTTCCTTTCTGTCCTATTAAACTGTTCTTATCTGAACTCGTGAGGCTTACTTTTTTGTCTTGCCTGATTCTCTCCCCCGTCCCACTGGGTGTGGGGGGAGTGAGTGAGCAGCTGTGTGGTGATGAGCTGCTGGATGGGGTTAAACCACGACATGGTGTCCCCAGCAAAAGACATGGACCTGTCAGAGGAGGACCATGAAAATGGTCAGAGGGCTGGAACACCTCTCCTATGAAGAAAAGCTGAGACATATGGGGTTGTTCAGCCTGGAGAAAAGACGGCTCTGGGGACACCATATTGCAGCCTTTCAATACATATTGAATAAGTATATAAGAAAGATGAAGAAATTTTACTGAGGCCTGTAGTGACAGGACAAGGGGCAACAGTTTTATGCTGAAAGATGGTAGGTTTAGATTGAACATAAGGAAGAAAATTTTTTATGTGAGAGTAGTGAGGCACTGGCACAGGTTGCCCGGAGAGGCTGTGGCTGCCCCATCCCTGGCAGTGTTCAAGGCCAGGCTGGATGGGGCTTGGAGCAACCTGGGCTAGTGGGAGGTGTCCCTGCCCATGGCAGGGGGGCTGGACTAGGTGATCTTTAAAGGTCCTTTCTCACTCAAACCATTCTATGATTTTATGATTCTATTAAAAGAAAAAAAAATATATTCTAAGAAGACAACCTCTTACCAGTTCCATACTTTTTTTCTGATGCGGAATGCGAGTCTAAAGCATAAGTGTGATACCGTGCACAAATCTCTTAATCCTTATTGATATAGAGCAACTTGAATCTTGGCAGCACTAGCAGTATCACAGGTTTTTAGAAGCACTGCATGCATCGGTGCTACCCTTCAAGGTACTAATTTCTCTTCTTCCCTACGCTCGAAGGCATTTTGTGCAGTGAAAGCAACATCATCTGCTAAAAAGCAGCTCACCTGTATGAAACCATAATACATTAAAATAAAAGTAATCCAAGCCCTGTAACACTATAAAATAGGTAAAAAATCCGGATGATTAACTACAATGGTGGGGTAAGGATATGAACCTAGTTTCAGGATAGTGAGGATGAGCCTGATTAAATGATAAAGGACACAACACAAATGGAGCTCTAATCCTTATTTCACAAATCACACTTCAACACTCTTACTCATTTATTTACTTGCATTATCAATAATCTGGCTTAGTATTTTATCACTCTACTACATTCCTTTTCAAATCAATTACTTTGAATTACAATCTCATCAGGCAATATGATGCCTGATAGTGCACGCATGCTTCGTCAATAGAGAGTGAAGATGATGTCACTCTAAAGCCAAGCTCTCCTCTGTATAATCTCTGCAGCTGGCAGTCTCGGACCACTCAGGTGAGCTACTGATAATGTGTGGAGCTTTCCTTCTGATTGAAGCATGCCTCGTAATATTTGAAGTCCTCTGATTTTCTGGCAAGTTTAGTTTGAGGTTTGCCTATGATCCAGTACAACTGCCTGAAATACATTGTGTGAAGATCAAATGATCGCACTAAGATTAGATTTGTGAGCTTCTTCAAACAGTGCTGATCCTGTGGGAGTGTTGACATATTTGCTATTTCTGAAGAGGTTTGGTCCTCGATGGTTCTGTTCCTTGCATAGGCTACAAGTGAAAAAATACGTATACTAACCTTCAAAATATTAATTCCCTCAAAAGGGGCAATTGCAAGGCTGCATTTTCTTTTTTATTCTTTCAGTAAAATGGATACACAAGTTTGTTATGGGAGCCATTCAGGAAATATGAGCTACCGGACCTTCATTCCACAAAACCACACACCATTATCACCTACTTGGAAGGTGTTGGTTCTTTATAACCTGTTCTTTATTGCACCTATGAAGCACTAGTGGGGTTTACACAGCTTGAAAGAAATACAGTTATATACATCGATGGAATAATTTGATCATTGATTGTAAATTACATTTCTTTTTATAAATCATATATGAATGGTTAATAAAAACAGAGGTTATGAGTATGCACACATAATACAATTTTTCTTCTGCCATTCGTGTATTTTATATATATAAAAAATTAAGACCTTAACACCCTTCACTGTTGTGTTTGAGCTTCATTGTGTCTACTGAATAGAAGCAGAAGGCTTCACGAATTTGCTGGTGCACTGATATTTCTGAGGTCACAATCCTGTTAGGATACTGTACTTTTAAGTGCCATTTGGTACTGGCTCAGGAAAAAAATATTTTTGCCACTTATGAAATGAATTTTATAATTCAGGGTTGGACGATGTAGCAAAAATTACTTATTGATTAAAACATTCTTAATAATTTCTTAACCACCCTGACTGCAAAGGGGTAATAAACGTGCCTTCATGCAGCAAGTGTTTCTGAGCCAGGTCAAATGCTCTGACAACATCCTGGCTTATGTCAGCAAGTGAATATACTCTAACACCTTAAACTATTAATTTCTACAAAAATTAAGCTTACATGCATGGTTTGCTTCCTAAAACTACCTGTGGAAATCCTTACTGATGGGCTATCTCAGTCCACAATTAAGGATTTGCACAGATTAGGTTTTAGGGAATCTTCTGTTAAGCAGAGGGTGTAATGTCAAGCATCCATCATCAGCCATTTTTTTGATGACTTAGAATTTATTTCATTTCCTAGAGCTTACTTAATACAATTCTCAATGCATCAATTTTATTTTATTTGGCAATCTTTTTTTCTAATTTTATCCAAAAATAATATAAAATGATTAATTCTGCAGTTAGGAAATTTCCCTCCAAATTTAAAGTAGACTTAAATCCTAGTTGGAGTAATATCAGAAAAGCAAATTCACCTCCACCCAGGATGTTATAAAGGAGTATATTTTAGATCAGCCCATAATGAATTCATTCACACCAGTGATTAAATGCCTAGCTAGTGCTAACTTAAACAAATATAAAACTTAGAAGTTGTTAAGATGTTGTAGCCTTAAAAAAATACAGAGTTGGATACAGGACTATGTTCATGTTCACATAGAAAAATACATATGCCCTGCAGAACTAAATATTTAACAGAATTATATGAATTAATTTCTTGTGTAGCTTTACTGCCTCGTCTGTTCTGCTCCTGATGTCCCATCAAACCCAAGTTTTATTTCAATATTCTTAATCCTTAAATTGCTTCAGACTGATTCCTTTTTGTTGTTGTTGTTGTTATTGTTAAATCAAATTGCCATAAAAATGTTTCCTCCTTCTCCTCAGATTTGGCATTTCTTCTCTGAAGCAATTGGGCTAGAGGCCAAAGCTGTAGAAGAATCAGTCCTGGATCAGTAACGAGTTTTTATACACAAACACACTGTGATTTTAAAGTCTGTTATCACATTTCTCTACAGAGCTGGAAATGGGAGCTTCCTTTCTTGGAAATGAGAAACTCCCGTTTTCCCACTGGAGTGCCCATCCCCTCTCTGATATTCCGAAAAGACATAGGAAAACAGATGTTTAAAGCCATTATGTCTTTTTTATGAACAGAAATAGGCTTCATAACATGAAATTTTTTAAAACAACATTTTTCATATTTTACCCCCCAAAATTTAGATATTTATCTTCAACACATAAATATTTTTATTCAAAATCCCATCATGAAACCCCATAATATTCATGATCTACAGCCTCTGTGTCTTCATAGTCTAAAGTGTCTGTTTAGATTCCTTTATATGGTTTTCCCTTTTGATGGAAGAAATGCAGATTTCAGGACGGTTACTACTGCAACACAATCTGACTAGATATTTTTGCCGACAAAGTAGAAAAAAACAAATGATGCTTCTGATGTGCAGCTTCCATGAGGCACCTATAGCATATTTCATTGAAAAAAACATTTCACTTTTTCATCAGAATATTTTGACTCTAGACATGACAGTTGGGACAGAAAACTTCATTTTTTGCAGAAAATTGAAATCTTTTTTGGTAATAACTTTCAGTTAGCAGATAATTCAATGTTCCAGTAGGATGTTGGTGGTAATCCAGAAAACATTTTAACCAGCCCTCATCATTATTCAGTTCTTTTTATTACTGAAGATTTCAGTAGTGCCCATGCACCTGGGAAATGGGAGAGAACTTCAGTTTCTTGAAGCCTGACAAAGGACAGCTATAGTTCCCAGAACTGATTATGGTGTGCTATGGGTATATGGCATTTATGTTTTCATTTTGTTTTGCTATGAAAAAATTATTTTATATGGAAAACATATGTATGTTTATGTTGCTATAAAGCAGACAGGATTTGCAGTATAGCTGACTTAATGTTGGTACAGAAAATAGACACTTTGCTTTTCCTAACTTTCTCAGCCACTCTATACTACTTTACATTGCATTAACATAGCTTTTCATGTTTAATATCCTTGCGGGGGAGGCTGAATGAAGAGAAGGAAAAATTGCCCATGCTTAATAATATTAGCATTTAAGTTGTCCCACTAGACTTTAAAATTTGCACCTCATTAAAGCAAAGATTTTGCTTGAAGGACAGATTGCAAGGAGGTAGGAACAGGAGAAGCAACGAACTCACCTTATTGAGGTAAATGGGGTAAGACAGCTGAATTTTCCTCTTTAGAGTCTGATTTTTGAAAATATTTGTTTAGTTTGTTTGCATCCCACAAAGCAAGAATGGGTTTTGAAATGGAGCCTAAAAATTCATTAAAAGACAACAGTATTTAAGTGCCTTGTTTAAGCATTAGTGGTTTTCAGTGATGGTTCCCAGCATGGTTGAATAATAGGACATCAGTATTTTTATTAATAGTTGCAGGGTTTATCTTAGTTCAGAGATTAATAAAATAAAAAATGTATAGTTGATATTTAACTGAAGCAACTTGAATTTCCTTTGGTAATTAATCTAAATGCTTTTTTGGGGACTCCCTCTAAAAAAACCTCACAGTAGTACTGAATATTTTGATTTCATCTTCACAGACAACTGTAGGTAGTCAGCACCTGAAAGTCTAATTATTTCTAGTAAGAGACCAAATACAGAGTTTTGAACATAAAACAAGCATACAGAAATAGGTTGGTTTTTTTTTTTATTATTTAGATATGTACTTGATATGCTTGCCTAGGCATAGACATCTGAGGTGCCCTACAGTATCTGAGATACTCATATGAGGCTATCAGCCAGAATCAAGCCTTGTCCTCATGATGTGGCCAAAAATACCAACTGACACTAGATCCCTGCATGTAACCAACCGAAACAAATCCTTAGTGTCTTCCAGTAAAGCCAGCTAAGTTTTTTACAATGCCTATTATTATCTCTCCACTCCAGTAAGGATTCATGTTTATGCCTGAAGTAGGTGTGGACTGATTGTCAGATGAGCAGTGCTCATTTAAAGCAAAGTGTCTATAATGTATAGGCTGGCTGTACATCACTGTGCCTGTACAGGATTGTCTTCCCCTTTCTCCATTCATTTAGTAAATACAGACTCCGCTCAAGTGATTTGGATGGCTAATACATCGCCTCTTTTATAACTTAGGCATCAGTTCATTCTCTAAAATTGCCTAAGCTTTTGACTCCTTGCTAACTATACTATTAATTTATCTATCTGCGACACCCCTGTTATAGGAAGGGAATAGACAAATGGAGAACCAGCTGGTGTATTGTCTTCCTATTCCAAACAGGCAGAGTGCAGATAAATACTTAGCAGTTAATACTACTTCTAACCCTGAGACATGGTTCAAGGCCAAGTTTTCATGCACTAATTGTGCTGTTTCAGAAAAGCTTACCTCCTGGAAGCCACTTTCTGTTTGCTGGAGTGGCTAAATAAACACAGTCTGTATGATTTGGCTCCCCAGATTGAATTATCTCTTTTGGATGCTTTGACTACTTGACCAATCCAGCTTTTTTAAAAGAAAATAAACATGACAGTATGGACTGTTTTCAGTCAGAGAAAAGGGTCCACTTTAGAATGAAATTCTTGGAAAACCAAAGTTGAAAGACAGCTTGGTCCTGTGTCAGTTTTCTATCTTGTTGTTGCTATTTGAGAAAAAACAGCTGTTTGCAGACTCTCCTCTCAGCAACACCACTGGAAGGAGATGGATGAAGGTGAAAAACAGTAAAGGAACTCAGGGGTTTGCTATTGGGAAAAAAAGATACCAAAAGAAGGAATGGATTTAATTTCTTTTGACTGGTGGATTGGGTATTTTTTCAGGTTTTTTTCTGACTTCATAGTGAGTAGATAGAGAGGGTCTTTACAGATCTTCTAAAATGGAAAGTTGAGGACGTAAAAGTTTTCTGCAAGTGAGTATTCCTATTATGATTGTACAATAATACTGGATCTGTGTTGTACCTAAGTCCTAGGAGAGCTTCCCTAGGAGTATTTCCTAATTCCTAGGATGGGCTGAGATGTACTGCCAGAAGTTCATTCTGCCTTACAGATGAACATTATTTAAGTCATCTATCTATGTTTCCACCAGGTAATAATGGGAGGCTGGTACTGGGCAAGGGATTTAGCCATACTGTGGATAAGTAGACCTTGAGGGAAATTCTACTTGCCAGTCTACACTGACTATTTTTTCTTGGGAATATTTCCAGCCAGTTCAGAGCCAGCCCCAAAACCATTTTTAGAGATAAAAAATGTGCATAGTAGCTCTTATACCGTTTGAATCATTGCTGCAGTTCAGTTTACACAGCAGCATAGGAGCAGCCAACATGATGATTTAAAAGATATATACAAGTGTTCTGAAAATACCCTTACTATATTATATTTTCAATTATAGCTTTTTGAAAATCACAAGGCACCAAATCATCTCTCATTAAAGTGAAAGGACTCAATGAATTGATGTTACTCTACTTATATAGCACATATTCCACACGACCAGCATAATGCATGGATCTCTCGTGTTCTCTTTCATGACCTTTTTGGTAAACTAGACACTCACAAAGAAGATGTCAAATAAGAATGTGTAAACTCTAGATTCAGATGCTTTTATTTTGTTAAAAATATGTCAGAACTTCAATTTAACTTTCTAGTATGTGACCCTTGGATAACTGAATAATCCATTCCCTCTGGGTTGGAATTCATATTGGAAGAAATGTGAAAATAAGCATTTTCTTTGAAGACATTCAATATGATTAGAGCAAAGAAGTTATCTCAGTTATTAGGACACATGACATATATTCATATTCCCTCATTTCCTGAAATAAATATCTTGGAAAAAAAGTAAGGCACCCAAGTCACCTGTATGGTTAAACTTTTGTGGTTCTTCTTCTTTTGCCTGAAATGATGGCCACATTTAAATTTTGGGAGAGCAATGAACTCCCTTCTCAAGGGCTGATATGAAATGACTGAGTTTCCTGTAGTTATATAAAATCTATCTGGTACTAACACAGATCAGGCAACAAAAGAAAATGTATTATGAAAGGCTTTCTTAGTACACTTCCCTCATTGGCTTTCTAGTGACTGATCTTGCTAAATCAATATTCACTTCTGCAGGCAATCCTTTGCCATTTCTTACTGTCTTTGGACCAAATCCTACCTTCATTTTTATCTGTGTGGCAACAGATCTACACACGTGCAGACAAAAGAGGAATTTTATCCAGTAGGACCTAGTGAATGCCTATAGTTTGACATCTTTTTAGCAATGTTCTATTGATTACCTTTAGGGAGAAGAAGAAAAGAAAAAAGATTCTGGGCAATGACAAGCACTGGGTTTTATTTCCTGTAGTAAATCAGGATAAGGCTGGAGACAAACACTCAATAGCTAATACTTCTATCAGGCAGGAAATGGGGCAAAAGAAGCAGCATTAAAGGCAATTGCTGACCAGAAATTGCACAGGGAAAAAAAAGAGTTTGAATAGCAAATGTAAAGAAACTCACAAGAGCAAAAATCCAATCTTAACTTGTCAAAGAAACCCTAGCTATAATATCCACCGTGAACTCAGCTTCCAGACAGTCCCTGCAGGAAGAAGGAAATCTCCCACTGACTGTCTTTCAAAGGGAGTGCACAGGGAGGCAGGATTCCCTTCCCATGGTTTCTGAAACAAGCTCTTTGCTCCTCAGAAAAAAAAAAAGAAAAGCAGCTGTATGTCCCCTAATGAGTAGCACATTATTAAATAAGCTTCCTTAAATAAATACACCACTTACCTTTAAATTCCTCTGCAGGATTACTATGGCATCTCCCTTTTTTTACATTTGGGAAAAGTTAATATTAC
This sequence comes from Astur gentilis, assembly GCF_929443795.1. NCBI lineage: Eukaryota > Metazoa > Chordata > Aves > Accipitriformes > Accipitridae > Astur > Astur gentilis. The sequence goes on along the minus strand of NC_064892.1, from coordinate 26,602,426 downwards.
CCCTGTACTTCTGATCTACGTATATTCAAGCATCCTCCACTTCAAGTCAATGGAAATCTTCAACACACAAGAAATACGAGATTAGACTCACTGGTTGGTTAGTTTTCTAATTATTCAAAACCTCCTTAACTCAGACTATATCAGTATTGTAATCTCGGATGTGCCAAAAGTTAATTTCTGAAAACAAATTGCTGTTAGAAAAAATTGCATTAGGAAGAGATTATTGAGCGCTTTGTTCTTTTAGCACATTTTGTCATGGTTGATGTATCTTTTTAGAATGATCTGCCTTAGAATTATCAGGGGAAGCAATCCTCCCCCCCTAGCTGATCACTGTATAGGTGGTCCTTTCATGAATTTTTATTTAACACATTTTCCATTTTTCCATCATGTTCTTACTGTGTAAAGAGAAAGGCTTTTACAGCTCAGAGAAAAGTTTCAATGACAAGTACAAAAGACTAACAAGAGGAAAAAATCCTGCATATAACAATCCAAAGAAACCCCTTGTAGCATAATGTCCACAGTGATGTCAGCTTCAAAACATCCTCCATTCTGATGAGAGGAAAAAGCCAATTAGACAAGTTATCCCAAAGCAATGTCAAAAGCCTACAAATTACAGTAGCTATAAAACCCAATCCCAACAGACTTCTACAAACATGTAAATTAATGCCATTGAAAAGCAATGTAATCAGGTCTCATTTATCATTATAATATCTTCTGATATTATAATATCTGCTGAGACCCAATAGCAATCTATGTACATCATAGGCATTTTATTCAAAGAGGTAACAACTGCTACTCGAACAGCTCCAAAACCAGCTGTTTTAATTGCCCCAAAAGTAAGCAAGGAAACTGAAATTCAGAAAGTGACCTATTGCACTATTTGCTCAGGCTAAACTAGAATCAACTGCATTCATTTCCAAGGTGTGTGGAATAGACTAAAGAGCAAGAAGCTTTGCTTTTCCAAAATTACAACAGGTTTTAAATCTCTTCTGAATCTAACTTAATACAGGAAACACCTGAAAACTCATAGATACTGTGCTTCAAATATTTTTGAGGCCAGAGATAATAAATTAAATATTACTCTACACTTCAGTGTGGGCACCCTCCTGCACTGTGCTAAAACCATTACCTCCCATTGCATTCAACAATTATGCTCTTTCTGGACCATTCATGATAGATAAAGAAGTAATGGTTGAGATTTTGGGCTGTAACAATCTCAAGGTCTTAGGGGCAATCTAGGGGTGAAACAATATTATATTGTTTCAACACTATTTCAAAATAACTGTTGAAAGAAAAGCCTGAACTATCTGAATGAATTCAAAAAGACTGAGCTGTCAGAATCTTTACTGTGTTTTTCTGCTAATTCCCTACTTCCCTGTGTATAAGTTTCAAAAACAGACAACACTGTCTTACTGCAAGTCCCTGTCAGTGAAGAGCACGGACTAAAGCAGCGTAGAAAGAAGAATGACTCATTTTAGCTCGCTCTCCATTAGGCTTTGCTTCCTTACTGGTAAACAAAGCAAAATCAATCTCATCTTTGCCTTTAAAGCATCCAGAAACTATTTTTCCTTACCAAGCATTTGGAACTGCATTTTTTTCTTCTGTGGAAATCATTGGTAGCAAAGATATTTGGCTTAATTTTCAGGGCTTGGTCAGATAAGCACTAAGCATGGCTCATCCACACTTACAGAGATTTCCACCCTGCATGCCTAGGTACCTGTGCCTAAGTCGGTTTCTGCAGTTTGCTGAATGGCATGTTAAAACAAACCCATTTTCACTGATAAATCAAGCTTGAATACTAGATCAAAAACTGAAATAGTTGATGTGTCAGGGCAGAGAGCACTAGGGAGGACAGCTGGGGGCAATTCCAGTGTTGGCAAACCTGGATTTGCCGGTCATCTTTGAGAGTATTGGTCAAAATTATAATTAGTACATTATTCCAGACTAAATATATGTACACATCTTAAGATAAGATGTCATAAGATGTATGAGAGAGAGATTAACAGTATTTTATATAAACATAAAATATTGACAATTTGATTTCTAAAAGCTGGATCCTGCAAATACAGAAGATTCAAAAATCTGTAGATTTTCCTTTAAAGGTAGCCAAGACATTTGGGATTAATCTTATGTTGCTGTTTTAGAACAAATGTGTTGGAAACTTGTTTTCCAGAACATTATTTGGTCTGTTTTAATTCAGTGCCAGTTGGTGCAAGGTAAACTGGTGATACTAACTTTTCCTATTCCAAATCCAAACTTGCCTTGCAGATTTGGTATTCAAAATTTTATCTTACTGTGGCTTTCTCAGGATTATCTGATTGGAGTTTTAAGCCTTGGCACAAATATTCTCTGCGAGCAGTGAAGAGATGGAACATATGCTTCCAAAAATACCTTAGGAATAGACAGAACATGTTAAGAGGCTATAATTACTCACAGCCAGAAATCTTTGCCTCTGGGGAAAATAGGCTTCCTGAATCTCATTCAGTGACAAATATTGACAAGCTCTGTGCCACACTGTGTTTTTTCTGACACAGTTTTGTCTAGATGGTAGAACAGAGTAACATCAAATCAAGGGCAGCTTGGATAATGTTGTGGTTCGGGAAGGAAAATCTTTCATTAGGTTCCTGGTAAATGAGAGACAAGTGCAATGTACATCATCCTGTAGACAGCTTAGTCAGCCTCTGTCAGTGCACCTGGTGCTCTCTTCCACCCCTCTAAAGCGTAGTTCACAAAAAAAAAATAAAAAAAAAAAAATCCAGGAGCACACACCATGGATGCAATTCGTATTCTTCTCGTGTGAGATGAGCAGTGGGGCGTGCAGAGGGGAAAGAGGGACGGCGCAGGGGGTGAGGAGGAGAGGGCGAAGGGCCGGCCGCTGTGGGGAGGGACATGGTCTTGGTTCTTGGTACCCAAAGTGGGAAAACACGCTGGGATCCGAAGCTTTCTGAAAGACAGTTCCCCCCTGTTGAAGGCTATGAGCATCTGTCCCTTTAGACTGAAAACATTTTAGCGGTGCTGGACTAAGGCTTGACTTCTCTGATGATTCACGGGTATTTTCAGGCTGGGTAAATTGGATATCACTGTTCTGTTAACTGAACTAGGCACCCCAAGACATACAGGGTAACTTTGGACAAGTCACTTCATCATTCTGTGCCTGTATTTCCTTGTTTGCCTTGTCTAGTCTGATTGCAAGTTCTAGATATACCCATATATCTGCATATCTGGATTCCTCACATTATCAGAGCGCAGTCCTCACTGGCATTTCTACAAACCAGCCAAATATAAATAATTCCTGACAGTTTCTTTCCTAAACTTGTTCCCAGACCCAGGGTCTTAGGGTCTTTTCCCAGTTCATCCTTAATCATAGAATCATAGAATAATTTGGGTAGGAAGGGACCTTTAAAGGTCATCTAGTCCAACCCCAATGCAGTGAGCAGGGACAAATTCATTTTACTTGTATTAAGCTGCCAAGTGGTCCAAGAATTAGAGGTTTCTGATTTTGTTTTACTTTATTCAGCAGAGATGGCCTTGGTTTTAGCTTCCCTGTTGCCAGGTGCCAGCATAATCTTACTCCATGTAGGTGAGGATCTCTAAGTCAAGAAGAACTATGTTTTTCCACCTACCTATATATCTGGCTGTATAAAACCTTGCTAAAATTTACTACCTCTATCAGCCTGTGAATATTCCTGGCAGTGTGTCAGCTGCAAGTAAAGCCACCTTGATATGGATGAATTAAACCACTTTCCCTAATCTGGTATTTTGCATTTTGCTTGTTGGGGCAACCTCCTGAGATACAATACGTGGTTTTCATTAAGGCGCAATGCTTTTGATATTTTTTTTTTTCCACAAAGCATATTAAAATCTTATTCAGTAACTGGATATTTACGAACCACATGTCAGAAATGGCTATTTTTTTATTAATAAAGAAATAACAACAAATCCTATGCAATTTGGAAGAGCTTCATTCTTGAATCATGGTTATAAGTACTCAGTAAGATGAGATATAAAATGTCTTTAAATATTTTATAATATTTGGCTGAAAATCCATCTGATCCTGGTGCCTGCCTTAAGCTCAAAGATGGAATTTCTTCTATTTCTGATATGAAAATGACTGCATGTGAACTCTGTATTTTCAGCGGAGTGTTTGTGTGTGTCTGTATGCATTTGTGAGTGAGACAGAGACTGGCAGAGAAGAAGAGATTTAAAGGCACAGTATATGTATTTTATATATATGTGTCGGTATATGTACTTTAAGATGTAAAGTACTAGCACAATTCTGATTCGAAGTATGAGGATGGGGAATATTGGTTCACATTGATAACTATCCATTCTTCTCAATCTGTGCCTCCCTATATGAACCAGATGGTTTGATATTTTGTAGTGATATAGTAAGCATTCCCTCTTCCCAAGCCAAATCTGCCATCGGCAAATTCATTCCTGCTGTAAATTATAACTCAGTTGTCAAATTAAGAACGTGACGTTATAAGAGACCTTGTAGCACTAAGCAATAATTTACTTATCCCTATGATTGTATCCTACTAATTTTTGTTGTGTCCTTCAGACAGATGCCTTTCCCATGCTGTGAGGTTAAGAGACATACTTCTCTCTGCTCCCATTTCTTCCTTGTCACTAAGTTGATTTACTCCTTCCTGGATTTATCTGTTCTCTAGACGTGTTTGCTCAACCCCACTGAGAGTGAAATCTTTCTGCCCTTGGACTTAAGAAAAGCCATGGAACTTCTACTTCACAAGAAAAAGAAGAGAAATACATGATCTTGCTAAGATATCCAAATGGTTCTAATACATTATTCTTTACCTTTCAAAGACTATTGCTTATTGCTATGCATAAAAATGAGGCATTTTGCTTTTCTAACAACAGCTATTAAACTAAAAGAATATCATAGGTACATTTAAATGTTATCCTACAGCTGCAGACCGGAGAAGACAGATACATGGTTATATCTTGCAAGAAAGAAATAGTTGTGGGATTCTCTTTCTTTTTTTCCTCATTTACATTCTCAGAAATAAATAAATGTGGAATTTACAGATGGTCAGTCTGTTCAGGATGGAAAATTTCTTACTAACTCCCTCCTTTCCCCATTAAAAAAAAAACAAACCCCAAAACCCCAAAATCAAACTCTGCTATTGTCAGAATCAGGGAGTCAGGGAAAAAAAAAGGATTTAAAAGCTGTAAAGTAAAATAAGAAGACAACATGTAAAGTAAAATGATAAATTCTTGCTGATAAATTGTTCAAACAGTCAGAAAACATTTTGTAGTTTTAATGCTGGAATCTTCCCTGCCTTTGGTAGTAATAGTGTATAGGCATAAATGATGCTTTACACAAATAGTAAAAACCTCTGATGAAATCCTACTTTCAAAGAAGACAATGAGAATTTGGTCTCAGGGGGTTATTACTCATGGCTCCCGATCAAAAGATAATAAGAAGTGATTTATGGGATGGAAAATATACAAATAACAGTAGCGTTTCTATGATGTGCTTTCCAGAAATTCAAATACCACCCATGGATATCTGTGTTTATATACAGTGGGAAGGGTCTAGCCTGGACTTGGCTTATACTAGGCAAGAGAATATGAATAAAGGGTACATCGTTTTCAAACTCATCTACCAGCAAACATTACCTCACAACCACATTAGCGTGATTTTATCACAGCGCCATATTAGAAGCTCACACTGAATTTTTATTTCTGCTGTGACCTTTCATCCTCCACCTGCTTTTCACCAGGACTAGTTTCTATTCCCCTACCAAACAGGAACAGCCTTCTCCCCACTGTCTTGGGAGGCTGTTCCTATCAGATCCCACTCCCAAAAGGCAGTGGGGATAAGGTACACTGGTGTTAGCTTCTCTACCCTACCGTGTTAAACACCTACTCAAAAGACTGTATTCTCAAGCACCCATATGCTATATCACATGGAGTACTAATCCTCAGTTACATACTATAACATCTCCACGCTGCAACAGAACCACACGTTACTTCAAAAAAATTGAAATAATTACATCTGTTATGATTCATGGAAGTCTCAGGGAACTCCACTATTAAGCGTGATATAGCCTGCACAGTTTGCGCGTGGCCAGTTTGCTCCAGAGGGTGCTAATGTTAAACCGTGTGAATAAGTTGTTACGCTACCACACCTGTCTTCAAAGTTGCAGGTCAATGCCTGGCTTTCTTTTACGAGTAACACAGACATAGCTTGTGTAGCCGCATGAACTGTGTGGTAGAAGTGCTTCTTGCCCCACAACAAAATGCCAAATGAAGGGGAGGTGCCTGGCAGTGCCAACAACCTCTTCCACAGCTCTCACTCTCAAACACCTCCTGCTCCACACATCATATTCTCATCTCTTCCTAGTCCAAAGCTCCCATTTTGCCAATCCCTCTCTCCAAAACCCATAAGATTCCTTCGCTTTTTATCTCAGCCGTGCGTTTTGGGGCAAGGGTGATGCTCCTTTATCGCTGTGCCAACTGAATTGCTCAAGATATGTGAAACCAGGGGAAAGACCGAGACACGGATATGGCCTTGCATTTTAGCAACTTAGGGACTTGGCTGAGAAGATGTCTGCATAGTAACCACTAGGAAGCTTGCCCTTTGCTTGCAGACTTGACTTTTCATGTTCTGTTTGGAAACATGTCTTTCACAACCTTCATTTTTTGTGTGGAGCACAGTGCACTTCAGCAGGTGAGCCTGTGCGGTAGAGGGGGTTTAGGAGTACTCTTGGTTTGCAGAGCCAGGAATGAAAGTTTTGTCTGAGTGGTATCTGACCCCTGAGGCATCCATTTCCCCAACAGATTTTTAACCCTAAATACTTAAATGAAACAGGAGGGAAAACACGGTCAAAAGCACAGGCACAGCATGGAGTGCAGTTCTGCAATATTCTCCTCATAGGTTAAGCAGCAGGTTGGCAATACCGTGGTGACGTGTTTGAGTTTTATGAAACCTTTACATCTTTCTTTTGTTTTGTTTTATTTTAGTTTTGGACTTAACAAAACTACTGGGAATTTCATAAGACTTTCTGTTTCTCCTCAATTTAAGCCACTGATTTTTCAAGGGAATTGTAATAAAAAATGTGCATTTCTAACTAAATGAAAGCCTATGCTATGCAAATAATAATGATTCTACCTTGAAAGTAATTCTTGCCCTGCTTTTATGATTACCAGGGGAATAAAATTTAAAAAGAAACAAAGGAGGGGGAAAAAAAAAAAAAAAGAAAAAAAATCCATGAGTACCAGCCAGCTGAGAACACAAATTTCATTAAGACTTGAATAGAACTGGTATGTTGAGAGTTTTGGATTCTGAGTCTAGGCATACTTAAGGTTGAATAATAAAGTACTGTATTTCACTATTCATCCAGTAATAGTCCCGGACTACTGAACGCAAAGCAACATTTATCAGCTGCCTCTTACATAGAAGTGCTGCATTTACCTTGCTATGATTAAAATGAACCTATTTCTTTCTTTGTTCATAGTATCAGAGTCACTCTAATTAGTTGTTAACAGGAAGGTGTTTGTTGGTTTGGGTGTTTTTTTTTTAATTACAATAAAATTGGAATTTTTTAATTTCATGCCATTTGAAATAAATACTAAACAAAAAGCACGTGCTTGAAGTGTGTTTTCCACAGTGTGGAGGACAGACAGAGGAAGCTCAATAGCACCTTAAAACCATGGGCATGGAAAGGAAACCACAGTACCAGAGACCTAAAGCAGACCAGCAGCTGCAACTCGTAGTCTCAACTAGACATGTATAATGCATGGAGTTTGTTACAACAGAAGAGGCAAAAACAGCCAAGGTGATGGATGGACAAAACCAGCTCCAGAGTGTGAGTTTCCTCCCTTACCTTAAGCACTCTCACAGGATAAAGTGGATGACCATTTAAAAGATTTCTATCTTCCCATTGACAACTGAGGAAACCAAGATGACCTTCTTAGGCTCAATTTTACTTTTTAATAGTTAGGTAAATAATGTAAATCCCATTTTATTTTAAATTAATTGACTGGATTCCCTCTGTTATCCAGACTGTAAACATTTCAGCGTGTTTGAAACAGGAACTGCTGACGGTGAGTTCAACAGGACATTTTAGAAGTTCAAATTTTATTTGCATTCCAAATTCAGGCATAGAAAGAGCTACTCCTGAAGTAAAACACAGCATGGAAAGCATCGTTTTGCTTTCCAACCTTCTTTTCACATTGACAATAAGTAGCAGATGTAATGCGCTGATTATGATCTCCACAGATTGGTAGAGAGAGCGTAGATTGAAGCTGTACAAAATGGCCTCCATCCCGCCTCATTTTAGTGTATTATCTCCCATTACATTAAGCCATCCTTCTGAAGTAAATGCTGACAATGTCCATATGGGAAAAAGGATGCATTTGAAGGCATCTCCCCAGAGGGTGAGTCTGTTTGCCTTTTTTTAGGTGTTTCTAACTTCAGGGAAGCAACCAGCATCATCCATAATTGTTAGAGGAACATCAAACTGAATAGCCCTTGGCTTCTGAAGTAGAAACTGTTTAGCCCTGGCTTTAGCAAAGAATATAAAATCGGATGTTGATTCCTAAGTAGCTCATTTCAGTTCATATGTACTTATCACTGTGACAAGCTCTGCCACTCATGCTAAAGTGTAATAATAAAGAACAAACAAAACTAAAGACCTTAGTTTCTGCCAGAGGTAGATGCAGTACCTCAAACATCTATTCACAAGAAGACTTTTCTGAAATATTTCTGCGTCCGTGATAACAACTGGAGACAAAATATTCCCATTTTCCTCCAAGATAGAAAAGGCTGCACTTTTCCATCCTCCCTCCTCCCTCTTAAATATCACAGCCTCACGGCACATCCTTTTCACAGTGCATAGACGATGTCCTGTCTCATTTGCTGCATCTAATCTTCTGAAAAGCTCATGTGATTTTCAGCTTTGTCCAAGCATTTTCTGAAAGTGTCTAATTTTGTCTTGATGGAAATGTAATTTCTTAGTTCACTAATACAACCATTCACTTTAGCCATTCCTTCTCTAATTTTAAAGATTATGTCTTCTTCTGATCTCATTATTATTACACTTGTCATTCAAAATGAGAAGAGGAGGGAAAGAATTGGAATTATGACTCCCTGATGAATTCCATCTGTGCTTATGGAAATCAGGGATGTGATGTTCATTTTGAAGTGTCACCACAGCAAAAATAGAAGTCAGTTCAAGAGCAATAGAATACCCAAGTTTGGAAAGCCAACACCATGTCATTGAGAAGCATATTTTTTCTTATTATCTACAGGTATTACTATAACACCTAAGAACCATAGTCATAGCAAAACCACAGGGAAAGAAAAAACAAAAACAAAAATCCACAAAAAAACAACAAAACAACATAATCAGGCACTTATTCCTATTTCTTTTTTCTTTCACACAACTGCATATAATTTTCACTATCAGGTACACCATTTTCAAGTTGTTATGCATTTTATAGATCCCATCTGTGCCCAGAATAGGATTTGGCACCAAATACAATACAGCTAACTCTCCAAACAATAAGAATTTACACCATAGTAAGCAACATCAAAACAGACAGGTTTTAATTAGTTCTCAGAGCAAGGGGAATTCAGAAAACCTGTCTGTCTTTCCCATGTCTTCTGAGTTGTGAAGCTCAATCCAACTACACAGCAGACCTTGGTTCTTACCATGGTATTTGAAGGCCAAAAGCAAATCTGTCAATAACCAATCCATTTGGTGAGGAAAGAGCTTTGATTTCTGCAGTAAATTAATTCACTGAGAGAAGGGATTATTTATTTTTTTTTTAGCTTTCCTATCTTAGGCTTTCACTCAGACGTGGGCACACACATAAACACACATGAAAAAGACAAATTTAGCAACAAAAAATAAGGCACATATGTCCCAATAGTTATATGCCTAAGGCCTTGAGCATAGATTTTCTCTAGCCCATTTCTTCTTTGAATGGGTATTTCCAAATCATTAAGTATAAAACCTGACTTAAAAAAATATATATATTACTGGAAGTTTTCTGCTTAATACTGTCAGAATTGAGACCCAGAACAATAGGAAGAATACTCAATTTAGTCTTCTATTTAGGAAAGGCAGAAAGTCAGTACTGGATCCAGCTTTATGATAATGAATGTACAAGTACATGGTCGTAACACTCATAGCAAAACAAGGTTGGGTGGAGCTGCAGAGATCTCTTCTGACCCCAGTTCAGAAATAAATTCTAGGTCAATAATACTATCAGCCATAGCTCTTTAGCCACTTGGGCCATAAAATTTCTTAATGTTGAATTTTACTGCCTACCTCTGGTAAAAAATAGAGCAGTTATCTGAACAGAAGTGTTTTACAATAAGCAATGAAAGAAGCACAGTAGGGCCAAGTGCATAGAAACTTTAGAAAAGCATCACTACCACAAGGCTTATAGTAACATATAATCTGAACTGCTATTTCCTTCTAATTTACAATTTGTGACATCAATCTCTATCTTTGGCTTTTACCTTGGCCCCGTTCACTTTTGGGATGATGCACCCACCTATGCAGGCCTTTCCTTAGGAATTTCCTTATGGAGACATATACCAGTCCATAGAAAAGTCTATCTTAAAACATGGCTAATAAGGCTACAAACAGAATGAAAATTTGTAAAGGGCTGCTGGCCTTTCCATGACTTGACAGGGCCGCTATAAAGATTTATATTTCATGAGCTCTGACCACACACTAGCTAGGATAGACAATTGCATTGCATGCAGACATGGCAGAGCCATCCTTAGTTAGCCACCAGTAACACAAAAAGCTCAGCAACACAGGCAATGATGGTAGGTGAGACAAACACAGCAGGCCTATGTCATTGCAGGTTCATTGTTACCCAAGTCAAAATTACCTTGGAGCACGTCAAGGCATATACTGTAGATCCATTTTTGCCTGATGAATAAACATGCCTGTGTTCACATTTTGAAAACCAGGCTTAGTAAACTGAGGAAGGTTTTGGAAGAAGCAGATGCCAGAAAAACAATTTGGAAAAGTAAACGATTATATATATGCTATATGGTGTGTAGATATTAAGAATGCCTTCCCTGTGTTACCAGTATATTAGGATATTGAAGTTGACAGGATGTTATTTAAGTTGCTTGTTGATTTTCCGCCTTACCCTCAGCACAGATAAAGAAAATAGACAACTCAGTTGTGGTTTTGGTTACAGGCACTTACTTGCATTCAGCGAGACTGCAGTCAGTCACTAAGCTATCACACATCTCTTCTCTTGTTTTGGAATGGCTTTTCTTTTCTGATACGTAAATAACTGCAAGGTAGATATATCAAATAAGTAGCTTTTGTAATCTCACAGGTATAAGTGCACCTCTGTAAACTTCTCAGTCTTCTTAAGTTAATGAGGAATGCCACTGTGTTGCATAATGTATGAAATACCAACAAAAACCCCTATGTTGTTGGACTAGGGAATGAGCACTGAGAGAGGACTTAACTTGAACTGCCTTAATCTATTGGTAATATTTAAAAACACTGTTCTATCCAGTTTGACAGCCTAACCACAAGAAAGGAGCAAAACAAGTTATTGCTCTTTCATACAGAAATCTTCATCTTAAAAAAAAAAAAAGCACTATTGTTTGTTTGCATGGTTGTTTTACCATACAGTAACTTTCCTCTGGTTAGAAATACGAGGCGCTACTTCAGAGAAAGAGGAAATCCCAAGCATCTGGGATCACGGCTCTGGCATGCCACAGCGGACAGCTGAAGAACAGCAAGGGAATCAGAAAGCCAGACACAAGTACAAAGACCCAAACCATTCCTTAGGAAATGATGAGGAAAGTACTTAAACCTGTACTTGACATTTAGCAGTGCTTGAGTGTCATTGACTGTAATTGATGCATGTGCATATTTAACAAGCACATATTTCAAAGTCATTCCTAAATAAGAGTATTTTCATCTAATGGGTGTTGTTACAGCCCTGAAGACCGAGGCATATGAATGAAGCAAGGTTTTCAGGGAGAGATAATACCTGATACAATTGAGAAAAATCAGTCTTTTGATACAGAAGCCTCCTCCGCTTTGGAAACAACTCTGAAAGATTATCTGCTTTGTCTAACTGTATCAATTGTTTTTATAAGAGATATTATTTCTCTAAAAACTATTCTGTAATGGGACTTCAGAGTTTCATTCTATTCTGAAAAGTGACTCTGTACAAAAACATTCATACTCCAGAAATCTCTACCTTCTGTGTACACAATCATTTCTACCAAGAGGATGTTTATCCTTCAAGAGCAAGTACATCTGGAGCTCCTGTTATTGTTTTTCCCCTGACATGGTTAAAAGAATATTGCACTTTGTAAAGAAGATGAGAGTTTAACCATGTACATTGTACTAAAGTTTTAGCGAGGTTCAACAGCGATGCTAGTAGTTCTTGGGTATAAAAGCATCAATGGGAACTTAAGCTCAGTTCTATTCCCACTTGTGTACTGAGCTAAAATCTAGCTGCGTTTCCATTGCGACAGCAAAATTCAAGATATTATTTTTTTTTATCAGATTCACTCTCAGGATAGTATTTTACACAGCAGTAGTGATAATTAGAGAAATTCAAATGAAAGAAGAAAGTACTATAAGGCTGCAGGGAAAGTCTTTACATCAGTTTTATATAAACTTCATCTTAATATTATAAAGTAATGCAGTTATGCCTTAAACAGTTAAACAACATTGCACATGTGGCTTTTGAGGAGCATTAACACAAAACCCTGTTACAGTGAAAAAACGTTACTGTGGATACATAATTAAAACAATTACAGTGTCACAAGCTCCCATACAATGTGGATTTTAGTGTAAAAGCCTCTTCTCTTTGAATAGCATACTTCAAAGCTTAGGAGTCCATTCAATGAACTTTGGGAAGCTCTTAATCCTTTTGGGTGTTTTTTTCCCTTCTTTTAGCCTTTTTTTTTCCCCCTTGAAACATTTGTGGGCAGAGTTTTACAATATGCAGATAGTCATTATTAATTGTTATTATTCAGTGTAACAGTTTCAATGTGGCTCGTATATATGTATAATTATAGAAAAACACCCATTCAGTTTAGCTTTAAATCATGTTATTTAAATGATTAACACAAAAAATGGACTGATTTACACCTATTCAACTTTGATTCCATCAGTTATGTACCTCACATGAACATGAGGACAGAGCCAAAAAGAAGTATTTGTGGAACTCCTCATATAATGAAACCAACCCTTGTTTTACCTTAATATTTTTCATTTTATAACCGTTGTTTTCTTGGAATGCATAATCACATGGAGTTTTACAAATTCTGCAGACGATCTGGAGCAATCTCTGTTTTCTGATACCTGACTTCTTCCCTTCTTCCCTATCAAAACTTAAAGTGAGTTCAGAAAGACGTGTATGATATAGTGCCTATCTAAAATTACTAATCCCAGAGAGCTAGAAACATATGTCAACAACATTGGAAAAGCTGCTCTGAAATTAAAATAATATTAATATAATAAAATAAGTATAAATCCAAATGTGTACAATAGCACTGTACCTCCGTCAGTCATAAATCAGGAAAGCAAATAATGAATGATTTAATGTTGCCACAGGACACTAAAATCTCAACCAGTAATTAATTATAGGTATACTAGTGACTGGCTCAGAAAGCCAGGCTGTACATTTATTTTTCCTATATTTTGTCAACTGGGGTTTTCCTTTGCAAAACCACGGGATGGCATGAAGTCAGACTCATTGTAAATTTGGACAGAATCCCTTGGGTTTTTTCCAGCTCTACAAAAGGTGAACTGAAGCATATTCAGTTTCACAAGGCTGTATGAGTCATGTTTTGGTGTTGCAGGCAAACATGGTGTTCTTAGCTAAGGCAGGCTTCTAGTCTCTGCCCTTAGGTTCGAGCCCCTGCTGCTGTGCCCATACAGCTAAATAAGAGAGGGCTGGAGATCAGTCCCTGTCCATAAGTCCAAGTGACTTGTACCAGGTCAAGGCTCGTGCTCCCCACTGAAGGTTCATTCTGGAGAGAAAGCTGGTTTCAGGGGACCCCGGCAGAGCCAGGAGGGAGCTGACAGCTCAGCGGTGCGGGTAAGCTGGTGTGTAGTGCTTGGGTTTGTTTCCTGGACTTCTCTGCAGATGCTCTCTGAGTCATGGAGTCAGAGAGTGGGTGAAAAGGGAGCTGCCTCCAGTCTTATAAGAAGCAGCAGAATCATACTCAGCTTCTTAACGTCTTTCACCAGACTTCCATTGTTGAAAAAACTCAAACAAAACATTCCTGTAAACAGAGGCAATAACCCTAGGTTCCCACTGCTGCCTTCTCCTCCTCTGTATGGTGAGATCAGTCTCCCCTACACTCAGTGGGACTTCCAACAGCAGTTCCCTGCTTTCTGAATCACAACCCCATCCACTAGAATACACAGCAAAATTTCAGACTGAAACCCCATCAGGCACTCAGGAAAAAGCTTAGCAAATGAAATTCTGAATGAAAGGAAGACCCACTATTTTCTACTGATTCCCTATATTTTGCACATAAGGCTTATACCTAACTCAAGTAGACTGGAGGTGTGCTTTTTTCATCTCGTGGAACTTTAGACATTTGCAATGAGACATTTGCATTCATGCTGGTGACCGAGAATCACTTTACAGCCACAGGCAGTTCTAGGATATGATTCAATCATGCTTAAGTAGCTGTTTACAATAGGAAAAATGTTTATGCTCTTTCTAGAATTAATGGGAAGAAGGATGACACTTAATTAAGGAGACAGTCCTCTTTAGACTTTGTTTTCATCTTTCGTGCAACGAGAAATTTAGGCAATCATCTAATCACAGAATTGCATAGGGTAGAAGGGACCTACAGAGGTTTCCAGTCCAACCTCCTGCTCAGAGTAACGTCCAAACAGAACAGGCTGCTCAGAGCTATGTCAGGCTGAATTTTTAATATACCGAGGCACAGAGACTCTGCAGCCTCTCTAGGCAACCTGTTACGTGATGATACACATGGTAAAAAGAAAAAAAATATATATTTCGTTTAAATAATTTCTTGTGTTCCAACAGGTGTCCATTACCTCTTATCCTTCCACTATTCACCTCTGAGAAGAGACAGGCTCCAGCTTCTCTACACCCTCCTCCAGGTAGCCATGGACAGAATAAGATCTGCTCTTAGTGTTCTCTTCGTTAAGGCTGAACAGGCTGAGCTCTCTCAGTGCCTCTTCATATGCCATGTGCTTCAGCCCCCTGACCTTTTTTGGAGTTCCTCCAGCAGAATTACTCCAGTATATTGACTGTTTTTCCTCTGTTGGGAGGCCCACAACTGGGCACAGTACTCTAGATGTGGCCTCACAAACGCTGAATAGATTGTGTACACAGTCAGAAGTTGAGCACAATACCTGTCTTGGCTTTTTCATTTCACTAGAGGTAATAGAGCACGTTGTGGACATTGAACGGGTTTCACTAACAGGAATTCCATTCATATGCTGCGTGCCACGCAGTGTGGCATAATACCCACTGAGTACCCATAGTACTCTGAAAACGTATCTGCTTATACCTGAGACTGTCCCATTATGAAATACTTTGATTCAATATGCAATGGAGTCCGTATGCCCAGAACTGTGCTCTTTCAAGCCGTGATTCAGCTGACAACTACAAATTATATTTAACTACATGGGAAAAGCTAGATATGTTCACAAGTGTTTGCAGTACCAGTGTAGCAAGCAATGGTTGATAAAAGAGGCTTTGGGAATACAGGTTCGGGATAATAGCAGAGGCATCAAGAGCATAAAATAACACTCAAATGGTCACTGAAAGAGTATGCAGCCTTGTGAGCAGGTAGAATCAGTTTTAGAGCATAAGAAAGAGAAGAAGGAGCATGTACACAACATAAGTAAAGCATCCTATACAAAGTGAAAATACAAAGTAGGTAACGGGAAGATAGAAAAGACTGTCATGGGAAATGCCGGGTAAGGATGGTGAACACTGCTTATTTGCAGCTGGTCCTTCTCCTTCTGGTAGAGAAAGAGCAGAGCTTTTAGCTTTGCTGTTCACCATATTTTGCCTCTGTGACTCAGCAATCCCACATGAAATGTTAAGCTTTATTTTGCCATTGGGTTAAGCATGTTAGAATTTTTAAAAGTGATTTGTGTTTATGCTTTTGCTTGTGTCTGCACATGTGTGCTTTCTGCTCCAATCTTCCCATACAAGAAGGTGGCTGATACCTCAGCATGTGTCACAACCCAGACTGGACAGACCATGGAGTTGTGTTTAATTCAAAATTCCCTTGGGCTAAATTAAGGTGAAAGGACACCAAACGATCAGTTAAAGATTTTATTCGTAACAGAAGTAACTGGGCAAGTGTGGTAGTAGGTGGCAGGGTTTCTCACAACAGGAATTGGCATAAGACTACTTCTGTAAACTGTGTAACCATATACATTGATTCAGGGAGTAAGGCGAGCCCTCCCGTTGGGGCAGGAGGTTCAGAGCAGACCCCCTTGCTTTCCAGACTCCTCTTCAGAGAAGGGCCCAGGGGCGGCTGGAACTACTCTTAGTCTCAGACTTGGTCAACGGTTTATATCTTGAAACGGATGAGGTGTAGGGATTGTGGAAAAGGAAAAGTAAAGAGAGAAGACAGAGAGAAAGAAAGGAAGAGAGAAAGATTTCACCGGTCCTGGGTCCAGCATTGGTTCAGTCAGCCAAGGTGTCCAGTTCTGGCAGGCTTGCACACCCAGGGCTTCAGTTTGTGTCCTTTTATCATCCTTGCCTCTCCTTCAGGCAGGCACCTGAACTCGTCAGGTTAATGAGCAGGCTGTGAGCCTTTGGGCTTGGGGGTCATTTGTGGAGTAACTTCTTCCCTGCAGATGTGGCCATTGTTTGATCCTTGTATCAGAACAGCTTATCAGAAGATGGAGCAGGGCATCCTCCAGCACGTCCTCCCCCTCCTGTTGCTGATGCCTGAGCTGATGGGCTTTTTACCTGGGTTCCTTGCTGTGCAGGGTTTGTCCTTAAGCAGAACTTGCCCCACCACAATGTTTGAGACATTAACTCTTTCAGTGTCTCACAGCATGAGTCAGAGTCAACTCATATAGCAGGTAACTGCATACATATGAACTGCAATAAACTGAAATATTCCATAGTAGATTGCATGGTAGTGCATTGTGCTATAACAAATTACCTTAAGAAATTACAATGATTACAGTAGTGAGCTGATGAAAAGACATCCATCAATATAGCAACAACAACTTTGCTGCTCTTTCTAACATTAACAGGGAACCTGAGCAGTCTGTTGTCATGAATAAATTTGCTCTCAGAAATCTTTTTAAGAGCAGCTATATTCCAAATATAAACAGATCCATAAAGCAGACAGACAGCTGGACAGAGAGATGAAGAGAGGTGAAATTAGATGTTTTGATTTTGACTGAGGTGATCTACTCTTGTTCCTACAGAAAATCTGTGATACCAAAAAATACTGGTAGGTAAAAACAAACAAACAAACAAACAAACAACCCAAAAGACTTGGTTTCCTAAAATGCATTTGAAACAAGAATGGATGTTCAAGAGAGTGCATCAAAATCTGAATGTCTTTAGGTAGCTGACATTTGTGATTAGTGCTTATTTTAACCAGGGGACTGGGATGGAGGTGTTGTTCTATATTTATGCTATGAGAAAGTCCACAGAAGAGATGACTTCTTGTCTGGTCTCGAGCATATCGTTAATTTAGACTCTGGAAGTCAGGTGTCCTCATGTGTGATTTGTTAGGTATACAAGGAGGACACCAAACACACTGAAAATCTAGATGTGATCTAAGACCACTGACCTCAAATGCCTCCATTGAAAGAGAGGCTTATTTAAACAGAATTTAGAGAAAAATCATAACCCTGGCTTTGCTTTGTTTTTCCCTAATGGAGGATACCTTTCCCTTCTGAATGTAGTTTAGGGTAGCCAGCCTCCCTTTGTTTATATCAGCCATTGTGAATACCACCTTGAATCTCCTTTTAGATAGTGCCATAAATCCATTAGACCACCTTTCTGAAGGAGGAACCGGTAAGAACTTAGCTAACATTTTTATATGTGTACATCTTGATTCAAAGTTGTTTTCCCGATTTCTGAAATCTTTTTGTTTCCTTAGAACATTTTTCCCCTCTTCCTCCCATTACTTTTAAATCGTAGATGTTGTCTGAAGCTTTCCATAGTGCTTATTCATGACTGCACTGGCTTTCAACTTTCCCTTGATATTGAAATGGCTAAATTGTGAGCTTATAATGTATGATTTAGATTTAGATTTTTTCTTTCTTAAATGGAGAGTAAAGCTTAAAGGAGAGCACAGCTGCAGGAAGTATTATTGAAACCCTGAGTACTTTGTCATTTTAAAATCACCCTCCAATTGCCACACATATACATAATAAAATCTGATGCTATGCTGTCATATTTATTGTTTGACTGAATTTTTAACATCATTCTCATTACTGATGTCATTACTGAGTAACAGAATCACAATAATCTGTAACTAACGTGATAAACTCTCCTGAGCACAATAAATAAAAATAAAGATAAACATCCTATGAGTAAGAAAGGAAAAGCGATAGGAATAGAGGTAGCTAGAAATGTGAGCCATGAGGGTGGGAGTGCTACAGGCTGTTATTCATATTTATTATCTTTCATGAAGCCCCCACATGCATTAGGCACTTAAAGGTGAGAATACTCAAGGTATGTGAGATGAAAATAGATTAGCAGAGGGTAGGAATATTTGCAGTGCCTTCCTTACATATTTTAATTTCCTCCTCTCCAACCTGTCCTTACAGATAGGTAGATGTTAGCACTGATGCTAGTCTGGAGGGCTCTGTGATGGAAGAGTCGGGATTACCCTCATCCGTTGTTAAGCAACAGTTGTTAAGCAACAGTACATAATAAAGCTGCTCTGCTGCAGAAGTGTGGTATACCAGGCATACTGTCTGTTATTAAATGGCTTCTTAATACTGGAAGGTGCATCAGGCTTGATTCTGTGTTCTGCTGGATTGGTATAATTCTAGTGAATTGGTACACTCATGTTATAACAGTGAAGTGCACTGACAGAAGATTCAAGTCCCAAAATTATAGAAAAGAAAAATACACTGTGTAATAAACAGGTAAGCAATGACTTTGTAGGATTATGTTTTTTGGCTTTTGGGGGTTATTTTAGTCTTTTCCCAACATAAATTAATATTTCATGTTACTCAGATTTGCTAAAACTCCCAATTTTTTAATATATTGGGTGCCTTCTTCCAAATCCAGTTTCTGGCTAGGAGACAAGAAAAATCAAATTAATCATTTTGAAATTCATATTTAATAAAAACAGATCTTATCCAAGCAGATGGGACATAGTATAGCATTTTTTTTAGTCTCCAGTGTCTAACCCCTTTTCTCCCACTCTGGGAATTCTGGCTAATGATAGGCTATTATGGAGAAAATTCAGTAAACACTCTATATCAATTCACACTGCATATAAATAAGCCATTTCAATCCATAAATCAACTTATTATAAATGATTTTGTATGCAGCATGCTGAAATATATTTCACAGGGAAAATGCACCGCAGGATATTTTAGAACAACCTACTCAATAGTGTTCAGGTTGTTCAAGATTAAAATTAAAACAATAAACTTCACTCTGGATGTGTCTTCATTACCAAAGCCCTGGATCATTTACTTTAACAATGTCAACCTGCTCTCACTATCACATTCAATTTAATTAGGAAAGGAAGTAATATGCAAGAGCACACCTCATGGTGTTCCATTACCTTGGAGGAAAGTACTATCAACTTCCAGAATTAAAAGACAGCCTTGCCCTCTTCTCGCCCTCCTTCCCTCTGTGTTGTGGGAACTATATTCTGCAATGGGGAGAAGGAAACTATGACATGGCAGAAAACCATCTAAAAATGGAGCCTTCAGAAGGGGAGGTGTGTGGGGGGAATAAAAGGAGCTCAGGCAGCACTTGGCTCTGCCCCTTTTAGGTTTAGTGAGAATTTGATGTTGACAACTGTGGGAATTGAAAGCGGGCCTCAGCTCATGTTCTTCTCCTTTCTGACTGAGGGAAGACAAGAAGATAAGGGCCCTTTGTCTTTCAGACTGTCCATGCAGTGGCATTGATGCGTTCTGTCTTTTCACCTGCCACTGCTCTACGATCTGCTCTGCAGCAGCTGTATATGGAACCAGAAGTCAGATCTCTGACAACAATATCTGGCTGTGGGTTCATTTTGTTTCTAGCCAATCAGTTAGAGAAGGAGGTAGATAAATTGGTAAATATTCTGTCAAGTCGACACAGCTTAAAAGAAAAGACCCTCAGTTTCCAGAAATATTTTCTGTTATAAATTGTTTCCATTAAGAATAGCAGACTGTCTGTCCTACAGTCATTCCCTCTCTCTCTCTCTCTCTCTCTGTAGATCAAGAATGGAGTCCTTACTCAGCTTATATTTTGTCCTTATTCATACAACACTTCTGCTGACTCTGAACTGATCAAGGGAGGAAAACCTGAGTCAGGAATTGGCTGCAAATTAGGGAAGATGAGGCAGCTATTTCCTAGTTTAATGGCTAAAAGCACAACAATAAATCTCTATGCTTCCCCATTTAGAGAGCTAATCAGTACATTTACACAGCTGGTGTTAGCTTTGTGTGGTTGGGGTTGTTTTGTTTGTTTTGTTTTGCATTTAGCTGTAATGAAAAAGGTGTACATATGCATATTTGTCTTAAATACTTCACAACTCTCTAAGGGTAGCAAAAGTGCCTATCAAAAGCTTCTGTTGCACTAAACCAGTGGCATCTAGCAGCAACTTTGCAGTTAAGCATTATTGTGTTGTTACAGTTCTCTGTCCTTATCTCCTGTTCCGGAGTTGGACAGGAGAATGGCATAAGAGCTTCACCACGATCTCCGCGCCAGCCAAAAATCTTTCAAGACAGAGGGACAGTACAACTGTCACATTGGATTAGAGTCAAGGTCTATCTAGTTCAGTGGTCAGAACCAAAAGGAGGTCAGCAACCAACAGATGTGAGATAATATAGTCATACATAGCCTCCTTTTGGACATTAAACTGGCAGATAAACCTCACTTACAGGGTAAGCAAGTTTTAGGTCAGCTCTATTTCACAAGAGGTCATCAAAGTTACTATAGCTCAGCTAAAGATTTGAAAAAGTGAATGGATATCTGCTAACTTAGTTCAGTGATACCTTGGGAAAAAAAGGCAGGGGGGAACAAACCCCACGCCCCAAGCAAGAACTTACTAAGCTGCTATGTAAAGTTAAAGAGAAAACATAATCCAAGACAAAAAAAAAAAAAAAAAATCAACACTAACTAAACCTCTGCTTCGTCATCCCAGATCTACATATTTTCTTTTAAACGAGCATAACATAATCCACATTGCCACCAAAACAAACAAAGAAACAAACAATCCCCCCCTCAAAACCAACCAAAAAAAACCAATCCAAATTCACTTCTGCATGATCATCGGAGGTTCCTTTTAGCTGTTTTTATTTTACCATTGGTGACTGCTTCATACAGCTTCACAGAATCTCTATTTATGTTAATAGAGACTCTTCTCCATTTTGCAGCTCTCCTGAGGCTATCACTCCCCAGCCTTCCTTATACTTCTACAGACCAGCAATAAAAATAATCTCAAGAAAGGTGGAAAAGACAGATCCTTCTCATAGTTATGACAAATGGGAAAGCCACCCTCTAGCACTGTAGCCTCTGTGAGACTGAACTGCCAAAGAGAATACACACACATACTCTCACACGCAGGTGCGAGCACACAAATTAGCAATGCAGATAAACCTATGCCATCAAGGTGAACTATCAGTGGAAGCTCTTACCTGAACCTCTGAAAATGTCCCCTGCTGCGTTAATCTCATTTATCCCACACAGTTTGTTCAGCTCCAGAAATAATCATGCCAAAAAGGCTGACTGAGGTAGGACCAGGAATGACCTCATTAGCATTTAGCGCCATCACCATAAAATGGAGAAGATAATCAGAAACAGGAGGAGGAAAGATAAAAGGAACAAAGTATAAAAAGAAAAAATGATTTTCTGGCATTGTGCTATTGGACTTTGATGGATCCCTATTGTCAAATGAGTGTAATTTGCAAAGATCAATGGTTTTAGTTAAACTCCAGTCCATGGTGTCCCATCATCTAATTCATCTACCCAGCATATGTTTTTTCTTTTGTAAAGAAAGGAGCATAAGGTCATTCCCAAGCATTTTTATTGGTGGGGTTTTTTGTCTGTACAGCTCAAATGAACTGAAAAGCTCAAATGCTTAATGGGTACTTTAGCCAATATTCTTTGTAAGGTGAAATATGTCTGATAATGATTGGGAAGATCTTGTTTCAATACTTCCCATTAAGAACCAGCACTTACTAGGAGTTGCTCTTGAGGGCTCTGCATACCCCTGTAAGCACCCAAATATAAATTCCAAGTGTTACCATAGAGCTGTCTGCATTTCTCCAACTCCTTATCTCCTCTTCTTTCACCTACACATAGGTACACACACTCCCAAATTATCGAGAGTTCATGAGCTCTCTCCTTTGCAGCTCTGAAGTACCTAGACTATCAGGGTCTCGGTGGCTCTTTCCTCTCCCCTCTCCTTTGCACCTTGTGCTGCCAGACAGTGGTGCTTAGGATGCCCAACAACCTTAGTTTTACTGGTCCTTTTCTTCTCCAAATCCCTACTGATGAGCACAACCACTCATCACATTTTCTGCTGACTGACTAAAGAGATCGCCACTAGCACCTATTCTTCTGCGCTTGCCTGTGAAGTACTTTCTTACCTGTGAGGGTCCAACAATCATCAGTTTCAGGTGGTCTGGAAGAGGCACTAAGCAAAAATATAGTAAAAGTGTTTTTAAGAGAACTGCTAGGCATTCCATGAGAGCTTCAAATGTAGGCAAATAGTTCCCCTTGATAGTAGGATTGACCATGTGCTTTCACAGCCCAAAGTGAGATTTTCTTTTTTAATTATAGGTTTGATTTTAATATTTTGATTATAATACACACCAATTTCTATCCTAGCCACCAATGTCCAATGAATCTTAGAGGTTCCTTACACACCAACAGTAATTCCAGTTATACCTTTCAAAAGGTTTGAAATATTTTGGCTTTCATTTCATGAAGCTACATTACTTTTAAAAGCTTCTTAAAGCATTTGAACAAAATAGACTCTGAAATCAAGCAACACATGTGATGACTATACTTACAAGTACAAAACATACGTAATTCCACACTTTTCTACAACCATGAAGAAGCAAAAGCAAGCTATCAACTGGCTGCTTTTGTTAGCTAGAAGATCTGAAATTTGCTTTTGCTTTCTATTTTAATCAAGAATGGCAAAGTCCTTAATGAATTCTGCCTATAAATGACAGTTTGGTGAGCCTTAGGGAACACCCCGCTTTAGATGTGTTTTCATCCAATGGAAATTAATTGACCCATATTCCTCAGAAGTTCTTGCTTTACATTAGAATGCACATTCTCTGCAAAAACTAAATTTTACATAATATGCTCCTTTTATCTTCATATCATACGTTTACTTATCTGAATCCTTCTTACCCTGTTTCCTTCACTTTCAGTGATTACTTTATTGCTAAGCTATTGTCTGATTTTGTTGAATAATTTTCTTTCTTGTAATTAAAAAAAAAATCTTTATCTGTGAATCTAGAGCATTTTCTGTTGAAAACTGAGTATAACTTCCATGTATTTTCATCACATTTTTGGTCATATAATTAATTTTCTTCTGTGACCTTCTGGTAAACAGAAGTAATTCAGAGAGAACTACTTTGTAACTAACGCCATCTTTGATCTTTGACTTTCAACTTTCCATTTTCTCTTTACTTATCTCCACGGATCCATGCAGCCTTTACTTGTCAGCACCCTCTTCCTGCAAAGAGTACTGCAAATATAGGTTCCAGCAATACCCATGTTCCAACATTAGCAGAATTCTTCTACCTTCCTGTTTTGAAGAAGAGAAAATACTTCCCTCATACCATCTCCCCTGCTATAGTCCTCCTTTCTGTATTTTATTTTAAACCATAATTTTCAGTACTTTCTCTAACAGATCTGTTCCCTTACAGATCATCTGCTACCAGTCTCTCTACTTCTTAGCACAGTCACAACACAGCTAGTCTGCCTTCCCTCAGTTCCACCCATTTGAAACATCTTCCTTTATCTCTCAGTACAGTTGATTCTCCAACTCTCTCCAGGCCCTGGTTCAAATCCCAAGCTGATATTGGTACAAAACCCCCTTATTGCCTCAGTTATCTCAACATTTTAATGCCTTTAATTTAAACTTTAATAAAACTTCATAATACATCTGAAGAGTCTGTAATTTTTAAAAACATTGGAGACATAAACAATTCTTACTTTGAAGAAAAAAAGATTTCAAAAATGTGAAGTAGATCCAAAGTCTTACATACTGACTATGATTCATCACACTAGCAAAATGCATTTAAGATTGACTTTCGTTGGGTATATATTTTGCACTAATGCCACAGAGCAGAACATCATAATGCATTACAACTTGCACTAGCTCCCTAGGGCTACAGCTTCAATAAATTGGCTGGTATCTACACAGTCAGTATTTCTCAGTAAGTTCCTGAACAAAGGGATTAGTAAGACTTCTATCCAGCATATCCACAATTGTGTTTTAATTCCACAGCACTATTTGCAAGAGTAGCAGTTTTAGTCCTGGTGGATTGGCCAAATTCCGATTGAGGATTTGCATTTTGCATACCTACTTTGCCCCTGCAGTTCAATTTGATATGTTTTGGCTCATCACTTCCTGCCTTAATACGTTGTAGCCCGATGCCAAGTATTGTTAAACAGCTGCTGTACTTCCCCTGAGAGGATTTCAGTAATGTGTGACAAATTCCTACAGATATATCGAAATAAAAGGTGCTGCAGTGGGTTGTATAGAGTGTCTGAGGACTCAAATGGGACTTTCATCTCCCTAGTGCCTCATTTTCACAGCTTTCGTAGGAAGGAAAGAAGGAATTATCTACATATTGAGATAAGATGGATCTGAGGGACCTAGATACCAAGGGAAATCCTTGCATAACATAAGAAAGTAAAAAAAAATGAGAAATCTTACCTACTATAAAGCAAAGAGTTGAAGAACTGTTAAGAGATAAAAACCTGTAGGGCTTCTTCCTTGCCACTCCCATAAAGACATTTGGTAGGTTGATTACTTTCCCATTTCCTTTGGATAATATAGCTTCTGAAGATTTACGATGGGTGGATGGAAACTGAGAACTAACCACAGTACTATCCAAAGGAATAAAACAATGCCTTATCTTCAAGTATTTTGTTACTGCATTTTAATAACAATATGTTACTAAAAATGATTGTTATTAGTTAATAACTTTATTCTCTCCAAATTTTAGTTATCTGTTCTCGGAATCACTGCTCTTAATGCTTAATAAAACCAACACAACTCAAAAATCAGTACATAATGTAAGTGTGATTGAAGTTGTAGTCAGGCTAAAACTAATGGAACATCCTCATTTCATGATACACTTCTTCTGCTTCCTTACAGTGTGAGAGAGAATAGAGCATGCCACTGTTCAAAAAGGTGGACACAACAACTACAAGCTGTATCAGGAAATGGGGATCCATACATGTGTTTTCTACAATGCTTGTGAAATGGTATCTCATGAGTTTTATTCTCTTACATTTGAGTATGTAAACAAAGATCTTGCAAGTCCTTGCAGGTTACATAGCAGAGGATGTTTAAGTGAGCATAAGCTTAAGGTGAAGTAAATCTATCAGAAGAAAGGGAAAGCGCTAGGACTGCAGCTCATGACAGTGTTTCTTTGTAGGACAGCACTGGAGACACTGACCTCATAACTGTACACTTACACCCCAATGAAGTCAATGAGACTTAAACTAGAGATTAATGCTGTACTTATGCTCAACAGCTGCCCTAAATATTGCCCAACAGTAATAGAAGCTGTTGCTTGCTGTTTTCATGACTAGCAAGGGCGAAAGCTGAAGCAGGGATAAAATGACAAATAATAGACATATCAGATTGGCAGGGGGGTTGAGCACAGCTCTTGCTATCCTAACTGGGCACTAACCTCTTGTGCCATCTTCTGACAGAAGGTTTGAGTAATCCTCTTTTCAGCCTGTGGCAACTTTCAGTCAGTGAGGTACTAAGCATCTCTGTAAAGCCTTTCTTGATCTTGCTTTTACATCCACACATGCAACGTTGCACATTTACATTGCAGAATGAAGCCATAAACTCTGCACTTCAGTAAGCCTATTCAGGATTTAGCAATATGTCTGAGAGGAGAATATGCCCCATTATCAGTATCCCACTGACCTACCAGTGGTAGTATCAGCCTCTTAATCAGGAATATAAGATAATGAGAAGTACATATATGATTTGCAGGTTAAATATAACCAAGGCAGATTGACTTAGACACAATATACTAACAGAAAGTATTAGTAATTAATATTGCAGACAAGGGATACTTAACAGGCTTTAAGCACTGAATTACTTTGAAAAATTAATGGCTTAAAGAATATTATGCACTTTAAAAACTTTTGGAAAAAATACAGTGTTTAATACATCATTAATTGGATGATGTGAAAATACATATATTTTATCCAAAGACAATGACTTTACACTGTACAAAATGAAACAATGGAAATGAGATCAATAATGGTTTTGACTACATGGTATTACATCTCTTTATAAAATGTCCTTAACCTTGAAAATAGTACAGGAAAGGGCAAAAAAGGAAACATTAGGAAGATACATGCTTGCACTAAAGACATTTAAAATTATATAGGCAACATTTACTGTATCCTAGGGATTGTCAGTGTGCTGGCTGCAAATGAGGTTTGCTGGCTAGATGTCATGTGTGTGACAGAAATTCTGGTATGGAAAAAGCAATCCCATCAACTCTGTTCTGTTTATACAAATCTAAGGCCATATGTTTAACAGTGTACACATTTTATATCTGCATCTGCTGTTACCATCTCCCTTTTGATCCTACTTCTCACCAAGCCACAAAAAGCATTGCAAACAAGAACAAAGGATATTACGCTAATGGTGAGTCCAGGCCAGTAGTAAACTCACTCTTATTTTGCTTTGTTTCTTCAAATTACTAACTTTGTCTCCAATGCTATTACTGCATTCCTGTTAGTTTCTGTGCGCTTAAATTCGATACAAAGAAAGAAAGACCCATTAGTGTCTGCCTCTTTCAGAAAATTTCAAATTTAGAAATTTGAATAAGCCTCAGCTTTCCTAAGATCCCCTAGCTTTAATTAGTATTCCATGAGCCAAATAGATAAGTCTCTTATAAGGAGATAGTGAAGTAAAATAGTAGTGTTCCATAATGGAAATGCATTTCTTTGATGCTAAAGTCTAGTGAACAACGAAATATCTTCTTTTTATTTTTCCCTTTTCTTAGAGTTTAATGGAAATTAGACTGAAGGGGTGGGAGAACATATTATCCTGTAGTAAACCTTCACGTCTGTTAAACAGTATTTTAAATTAGGAAGTTCTATTGATTAACCCAAAACCAAGATACCTCGATCTTCATGTAACAATTGAAAACTATTTTCTGAAATTGTACGTCTTCTCAATGTCTACTTACAGACAATGTCATGAGTCTTGAGGAAATGAAGGTTTGTTAAAGGGCTCCTATTAATTCAGTCTGATTATCATTGCATCTTATAATCAGCCTCATATTTTAGTATGAATAACATGCAATTTCAGAGCCTGTGAAACAGCATTTGGTTTGTACATCTTTATCAACATCAATCCAAGCTGCAAGTTACTTATTAAACAGTACAATTTGGTTTAAATGCATCTTATAAAATGTGAATTTCTCATTTCTGTATTCTAGCTAATTTGACTTTCAGACAAACTATCATTTGGAGAATTTGTAAATACTGGAAACATGGAGGGACTCTCATTGTGTACTGATCCTGCCATTATAAAATGGTCTGTGAATTAGCAAGAGTGTGGAAGGTTGTTGTTCCTTTTCTCCATATCTTCTTACATAACTAACTGGAGTGCTTTAATGTATATCTTCTGTAGGATAATATGTTAAAGCTACTGTACATCTTTAAGAGGCTGTTAGACACTGATTTCCCATAGACAGCAATCAGCTCTTTGAAATTGTAGTGTTTGTGACAGAATAAACTCCATTAACTTGTTTTATTAGTACTGTGTGCAGTCAGGAGGAGCAATGCTGCAGAACATGATGAAATGACTAACAGTCTTCATCAGTGCACAGCAGAATGTTTTCTCCTTACACAGAATGTATAATTACTGCTCACATAAACAGGTAGATTTTTTTTTTTTTTTTTTTTTTTTTTTTTTGGTATTTCTCAGGTGATACTGGGAAATCTAAGACTCTTATTCATGGGAGGAATAAAAAATAAATTACGCTTCCCCCCCACCCCTTCAGTTCAATTTGTTACCATACTGCTGCTGTAATTTTTGCCTATGTTATAGAGAATGATCCAACAAATAAAAAAACAATTCTAATTCAATTGGTTACTATAATGACAGAGCAGTTCGACAAAGCCAAAGGAGCTTGAGAACGGAAAGATTTACTGACCAGCTGACTCCCAGAGGCCCATTAGTCAAATTTTGACAGTTTGTACACAAGGTAAGCTGCCAAGCAGAGTAAATGAAAGCAGAATGAATCCAGCAGAAGAAAGTATAGTTTACCTTAAGTAAGTAAATATAAGACAGGTATCACAGAACGACTGTGTCTTTCAGAAGCAGGTATACTATACTGCAGAAAGCACAGCTGCCAGTACTCATCTGAAGAGAGAGGTATTCTCTTCCAGAATAACTCTTACAGCATTAGCCACTTCAGAAGTATAAATGACTTTTTCTCTTCTCCTTTGCCTCCATTTTCTGCTGGCTTTTTGCTTTGCCCATTTAAGATGAAAGCCAGGTTCTAAGCTGACTAGCTGCATGGGACTCCCAGTATAAACTTCAAGCATATTACATTTTAGCCTAACAAAATATAGGAAACATGAAGCTGAGCAATCACAAAGGAAATGATTGAAAGGAAGAGTCAGTACAGATGTAGAATGATGAGAAGCAAGGAAAAAAACATTAAAATCCAATCCAGTCTATTTTTTGCTAGCAAAAAATGAGTTTATGATTTGCAGATTGAAAATAACTAAGGAGAAAGGTATTTTTCATAACAATGATTTATAGATTCACCCTTCTACTGGATAAGAGTTCCTTTTATGTTATAGCAGTGTCTGTTCTTGCTATTATAGTTAAGGGGCTGTCAGCATTTTCATTATATAAACCTCTATATTCAGAGGCTTGTAATTTGGCCATAAAAATTCACAGCATGCTGAAACTTGAAATAAGATTTTAGTCTGAGAGTGATTTTTTTATGTATTCTAAAAAAAAATATAAAATCATTAGTCCAATTTTAAACTAATAGAAAAATGAAAATTCTCATGTTTACTGTCTTCTTATTCAGCTTGTGTGTTGCACATTGTATTAGTTTCAATACCACATTATGGGTTCTGGTGTTCTACAGCACATACACATCTACCAATATGTATTTATTCCTGAGTAAAAATAAAAATCTCACTGATGTAAAAAAAAAAAGAAAAAAAAAAAAAAGAAGAAGAAACACAAGCATTGTGCATGCCTAGCAGCTACTTATTTATTCTAATTTTGGGTAGATGTTTCAGGCTGTGGATCTATAATATGCAAATGCATATATTAATGCCAGCATTCTGAAGGTCAGAATGGAGTACAAGTTAAACCCACAAAGGTCAGAAATTAAGTGTTATGGCTGAAACTCCGTCCTGAAAGGACAAGAGCATCCATTTCACTCGGCACAATAATGTGAAAGTTCACAAGGTAAAGAGCCTTACTCACCAGGCATAAACTCTGAAAAGCATTTGAAAATTACGCTTTTAGAGCCGCACTGCTGGAAAAGGGCTTCTTGCTGCAAAATGACATCTTTGTAATACTGGCAACATGGAAGGAAGCACAACATATTAGATGTTAATCTGTGTTAACATTTAATAATTATACTTCTGACAAAGAGAACATCTAACTTGAGAAGACCAAAATATTGCAGGTGAACAAACCTGTCCCTTACACCTGAACTTTTCTGCCTTTCTTCTCTTTTTTTCCATACCTAATGTCTTCTCTTGCCTTCCTCTGGAAAAAAAAAAAAATAAAATAAAAGTGTTCCCACCCACTTAAATCTTCCTGCAGCCCTTCCGAAGTGCATCAGTGTGCTTTCCACCACTGTTAAACCTCTCACTTGCTTCTCACTGCTATTGCCAAAACATAACCCCCTCACTTGTTGCTATTTTGAATGCTCATGGTTCCATGACCAAAATTTCCTTCCCATCATCTTCAGCCTAGCAGGGTCTTCAAACATATTTTCTGAAACAGCACCAGTATCATCTTCAGTCAGTGTATTCTAGCTGTTATAAACCATAATGAGCATTTATTTCAAATGGACCTATTGCTGACAATTTTTCCAGTAATAGGGACCTTTTAGGGAAGACTGGCACAGTAACAGACACACTCTTACAATGAAAGTAAACTGGTTCACCTGGTGTTGAATGCTTCAGGTAACATAAGTAACTTATTAGTAAGAAACACTAAAAGTCTTTAAAAAGGAAATAATATTAAATGTAGATTCTCCATCTAAAAGATCTACCCCCCTTGAAAGAAACCACAAATCTGTAAGTCTGAGCACATTCCCAGAGGAAGGGCAGGTCTGGGTAGTAATAGTTCCTTTTTAAAAGTCTGCATGGGAACAAAAACAGATGAAGGAAATAAAAAAAAATTCAAGCTACTGGCACCTCATGTTAAAAATCAGCTTTGGTTCTTCTGCTGCACTTGATTTAGTACATCCAACCGTGATGCAATGGTAGGTACAGAGACTACCTTACCTGCATTTGTGCACATTATTAATCAACACTTTAATGTGGAGTTCTGAATTGTATATGTCTTCCTTTTCTCTTGTTGTTCCCTGTCTCAAACCTGCTCTCAGACTGCACTCAGAGTATCTACAGGAATCATGTCTCTGATTTTGCTAGTGATCCTTTGCACTATCCTTTTCTGGACATCAGCCCACTTCCTCCCTAGTGCAACAGGGGAATCATTGGTATTGCTCCAGTTGGAAGCCTTGTTACTCACTCAAGAGGCTAACATATTATAGAGCACTTTGCAGACAAAAACTCCTCTTCATCTCTGAGATCTTGCAATGTAAATCTGGAAATCATTCAGTTCACATGCAGCACCTATGTTCTACCAACAGTAGTTCGGTAGTAGTAGTTCAGTTCCACCAACATTTCCATCCAGGTCTTTCTTGAGAAGTTGGAATGTCTTGTGTTTTGCCAAGGAGGGCGGCAGCTCTTTCTCAGAACTATTTTTCCTGCCTTTGGGCTGCCTCTTCTCAAACCCTTTTCTATCCTGGACTTGACAGTCTATAAGGTGACTGTGAAAGGCTCTTTTCCCAGGTGCAGCAGTGCTAACCTGAGATGACAAGAACTATAGGACTGCAGAATGCTTTAGGTTGGAATGGACATTTGTAGTTTCCTGGTGCAAACTTTCATCTCAAAGCAGGGGTAATATAATGTCAGCTTGCTCAGAACCATGTGCAGTTGAGTTTTGAGTATCTGCAAGAACAGAGATTTCTTAGACCCTCTGGGCATCCTGTTCCAGTCTTTGACTGCCCTCATTGTGAAAAAAACTTTTTCTTTACATTCAGGGAAACCTAGAAGCAACTTTTGTCTGTTTCATCTTGTCCTTTTGCTGGGCACTTCTATGAAGAGTATGGCTACTGTGACGAAAGGTCACGCTGTGTTGTTGCTATACTCTCCCGTCAGATTCTTGGAGACAGCAGTCAGATACCCACACTTACATTCTTCTGCTTAATGCTGGACAAACCCTGCTCTCTCAGCTTCACCTACTGCATCATATGCTTCAGCCCCTTAACTACCCCCATATTTTAGCGGTCGTCTGTTGGAATCTCTCCAGTTTGTTAATTTCTTCCTTTTACTGGAAATACTGTTTTGCATCTACCTCCCTGTACAATGTGGTTGGGTGTCTTGGATATCCTGACTGATTCCAGGAGTACAGTGCAAAGACACCTGGGCTACTGGAAGGCACTGGCCCTGGACCAGCAGAGCTATTTCACTTGAATCGTCTGCCTCACTGCTTGTAATGCAAATCATGCTTCAATCAACCATTAATAACTACTGCCTTAAACAATGAACAGTAGAGTTTCACATTGTAAAAGAAATAAGGCAACTGTTGCTGACCTCTGTGTGAAACATTTTGAGGCCAAATGTCAGGTACCACGTTAGCTGATGGAACCAATAATGCTCTTAAGAGTATACACAGTGGAAGATTCCTGGTGAAATTCATATGAGAAATAGCTTGAGTTTCATTCAGCTTACAGTAAGTGTCAGCAAACATAATTTACTTAGTTTCTCCCCTGCCCCCCCCCCCCGTATGTAAATTTTCTACTGCAAATTTACAGAATTAAAAAATACACTTATAAATAATCTGTCTTTTTATCTAGTGTTTTGAGAAGTTCCACAAAAAAATCACAGCTGCTTGCAGAGAAAACTTTGGTTTAGTTCCCCATGTTAAAATTCACTGGTCATAGTGAGACTTTCATGCTATTAAATGGATGACTGAATGTTTTGCTATCACTAGCTGATGGTTTGATGATATGGTGTTTCATTTCCTATGAAGAATACACAGGGATCAGTCAGCCATAGGTCCTGACTGACCAGAGGTGCCACATGAATGCACAGATGCAGTAACAGAGTTAATAGAGCTGAGTGTGTTTGCAGAGTAATTTCTGGAACTACATGGATGGCGTAAAAGGGTCTTGACTGATCTTTTTTTTCAGAAGTCTATCTCTCTTAGATGTTAAACCACCACCTTTTGTAACAGCTGGAACTGGAAGATAGATTTCATGCCCATCCTATAGACAGTACTATACTATGACTAGTTCAGTGAACTCTAGAACATACTTAAATGTTCAAGCTTGGTATCCATTTCCTCTTGTAGAATGCTATTGTATTTCAGTGACTATCATCTGTAAAAGAATTAATCTTCAGAATGCAGGATCAAAATAAATAAAATTTCATATCTGACGTTTCCAATGAAATGTTGTGCAGTGCCACATGCAATGTTACATGGCAGATCACCTTTACATGAAAATTATCCAGGTTTATTTTAAATGCCTCAAATTCCGGGATTCAAATTCTACAGTATCGAGAAAGTTTCTTAAGTTATCAACATCAAATATCAGTGTCACCAGTCTCAGAAAGATTAGGCTTGAGAGGATCAAGAATGCAAAAGTACATGATCACTGCATCCAGAATTTTGGGTTGGGTTACTTCAAAAATGAGTAAGTAATTTGTGAAAAATGAAGAAGAAAATGTTGCAGGAGTACACTGTAGATGAAGAGCTCACCAGGTTCCAGGTCAGTTGTAGAACTTATGGGTCTAGTTTCCTATGATCATCCTAACTGTAGCACACTACAATAATTTAATTTGCTAAAAATGACTGAATGAAATCATTGTGAATCTTGTAATATTACCCCATAATAATGAATGAACACAAATATGAAATCACTGTAATGACCTCCAGAGTATGTTGGTTATGCTATGGTAAATATCTTTTATTTGCAGAGGTATTGACTACACTGCCAAAATAAATTGACTTGCATGAATACATTCTGGGAAACAAGATTTTAAATTTCTAGTCTAGATCTTCAGCTGATGAATATGGATAAAAGCTCATTGATTGCATCTAATTCTCATCAGCTAGGGCTTTGACCCTCCATATTCACTGCAGTAAGATATAATTTCCTATTCCTAAAAAAAAAAAAAAAAAGACACTTTGCCACTGATTCCAACTATTCCTTGTATGTTAAATCAAAATCAAGGTCAAATACAACTTGAAATACATTCACATAGTATTGCAGATACAATCATGCAGGCTAATTTGGAATGATGATTAGCTTCAGCTGATTTCTGATTCCACTGTTTCAGTACACATCTACAAAACAGAAGATGTTATTTAGTGTAGTACCTCTGTGTCCAAAGAATTTACCCAATTATTAATCAAACACTTGATACTGTTACTCCTTTTTCTATTGAATAATATCTTCTTCACTGAGTAATCCAATTATATTTAACAGGAGGAAGTTGATCACCTGAACTAAAGATGGAAGGATTTGATTCTTATTACTTGAGTAAACTGTTTTGAGTCCTATGTATTACTAATGCAGCATAATTGCAGACAAATGCAGCTGTTGGTAGTTGTTTGATGATGACTCACGCAGCTATGGATAGCAAAGCTCTTTTTAGTAAAACAGTTAAGACCCACCAAGGCTAGTATTAATATCTGTCCATGTTTCTATATATTTTGGACTATATAGCCATGACAGGAATCTTTCTGGAGTTGAAATTTCCTAGTAAAAATCTTTATTCTTATATTCAGCTTAAAAATTTGATAAGATTTTTTCTCATATAAGAAAATTCAACCCTCCATATTGAGGCAGGCCCCCAGTGACACTTCTAGCAAATATTGTATTTCTTTAGAGTTCAAAAGAAAACTCTTAAGGAAAAAATATCCGTCTGTGCAATTTGAATCCCAAGCTTATTTCCCTGTAAAGAAGCTTCCAGACTCGGTCTGCTCCTCTTAGGATTCCATGTGTTTCCTTGAAACAGTCATGGCATTTTAATATAGGGGCAGATGCAAATATGGAGTTAGGTAATTTGTGTAAAACTAAGGCATAATGAAGATACTTAAAATGTAATAAGCAGTCAGCTCATCCTGTTGTAGATACCTGTATTTTTAGGAGATTGGTTATTTGGAGTGTTCAATGTTCTCCTACCACCATGTCTAACTTTTTTTTCCCCCTATTTGAAAGATACTTTTTCTATCCAAGTACCTTATTGTTCACTTTTGTATCTAAGCCCTTCTGGCATCACTTAATTTGTTAGACATACTCAGAGCTTGCCTAACATAGCAACAGCATCGATCAACTTCATCCAGGCAGTTTTATACAGTGAGGGAACAGCCATCCTTTCAGGTAAATGCTTAGAGATTGTACCCATTGTACAAGAAGTGAAAGACGGGTATTTCAGCCCTTTTTAGCCAGAAAGAGTTCAAACCTATGCTGTCCAGCCTAGAATAAAGGACATATCTGTTTGAAGAGGCTAGACTGAAGTGGTGCTATGTCTTCTCTGCTTCTGCTGCCTCAAGAGACTTCGTACTTCACGTCAGGAAAATGAATTACACGTGGCCAGAGAAGCACAGAAGTGACAGAACATGAGATAGAGAAGGGAGTATTGTTCTTTAGCCTGTTAAAATGGGCAGTCAACAGGGCTGGAAAAAAATCCACATTCTGGCTTCCACTCCAAGGACTTTTTATGACAGCACTATAGGATAATTAGGTAAAACATAGAGAAAGTGTTATCAGTGCAGTCAACAGTTTTCTCAGTCTCACTCAGTTCTGACATCAAAGGCAAAGTGGCCTCTGGTTAGCACCTTCCAGTCAATAAATCTTCTATTTTCTCCCACATGATGCCACAGTTTCAAGGCAGGGGGAAGTAAGTGGCCCTAGTGTTTCCGAGCAGAATCATGCTCCTACAGAGCAACACAGACAGCATCCCAGGATGTATGAAGAACAGTGCAGTGTGAAAGACATGTGAAGCACCCTTCAGTTTTATGAGGGTCCAAGGCTCCAACTGGAGAACTTCTGTTTACTGGGGCACACAGGAAAGATATGAACCAGTTGAAAATCAGCTAGGGAGGAAGGAGCAGTAGGAATGATCAGACAGCTAAAAACACATGATCTGCAGCAAAAGATTGAGGTTGGTTGGTTCTGCAGAAAGAATACTGTGGGAGACCTGATAACAGTCTTCAAATACGAGAACAGGCCAAAAACCAATGGGTTTAAATTGTAGCTACGGAGATATAGGTTAGAGTTTAGGAAAAGTTTTCTAAATGCCAGGATAGTTAAGCACTGGAACACATTGCCTAGGAAGTTGTAAGATCTACACCATGAAAGATTTTTCAAGAGCAGATTAGACAAAAGTTTTAGGTATAGTTGACCTCACTTGTGAGGAAGGAAGATGGACTACATGACTTAATGATGGTCCTTCTGGATCAATTTATATGATGTTGATCAGATGTGATCCAATTTTGATTTGGGACTCAGTTAAAAATGGCTGGCATATTTTCTTTTCATGAACAAACTGAGGCCTTGTATTAAGACCCAAAGATGAAGATGACTGTATATAAACCATGCAATCAATATTTGAAAGATTTTGCTATTTCTAACCTAGCTTTTTTTGTTACTGGCATTTATAGACCTAGAAAAAGTAAGAAGCATAACTGGGTTTTTTTGCTCTTCTATAAAATTTCTCTGCCCATTGAAAAGAAAGAAATACTCACACGTCTTATGGAATATCCACAGTGTGTTGTAGAGGTTAAAATTTACAATTATTTTCTGCGCCAAACCTGCAGAGATGTTTACTTCCTTTGTTGCTAGCACCATCAAATAAGCAAACAAGTAATATTCATGCTAAGGCAAACAAAATAAATGAGTCAGGTAATTATGAAAAGAACACTGACCTATTAAAATTGGTCTGATCTTCAAGAATTTTCAGCATAGCAGTAGTAATGTTATTAAAAATAGAAGAATCATGACAAGTATTCATTAGAATTTGCATATGTGACTAAGAATGCACTTAATTACAAATTACATTCTGCAAATTGTTTAGAAGCTGTAAATCAAAGCAACAAAGAAGAAAGATTTAGGGAGTAAGGGTTCTGAACAACTTTCTAATGCAAATGTTCTTAACAACAACAGATTGGAGATGCTGCAAGATCTTTCTAAACCCAAATGGTTTAAAAGAACAAATGAAGTTCAGAAATACTAATGTTTGACATATAGGCATTTACTATAGGTAATGGAACATTATCTCAAATTAGAACAGAATGGATTTTTATATGTAGAAGTACATGTGTTAAAATATTGTGTCACTTGAAGCCAAAATAGCGTATGCAAATGAGGAAGTCAACTAGCAAACTGCAGGTGTAATAAATTTCATGGATTGTGTAATTTTCATGCAGAATTTTTTTTTTCAGCTGCTGTCAGCACTGTTGTTTAAATGCTTGGGCAAAGTAGCCCCTGCTCCACCGTGCTGAGTCAGCACTCCCAGGCATTCCGTCTCACTGCAAACCCAAACGGGCTGAAGGAGCTCACTACCTTGCTGAAACCCTGTCCTCCTGAAGCTGGGGGGGGCAGCTGGAAGAAGAAAAAGTCAAGGGTAAAAGGGAGAAACATGAATCCAGAAGAAGTTGCTGTGCTAAATACAGGGAGTGGGAGACCAGAGTGGATATAGGGGATTGAGAGGAGAGGAAAGGAAGGGGACAGAGAGAGACAAGAGACAGAAGGGGAGTCTCTGATGCAGCTGGTCATCTTCAACTTCCCTTCACTGCAGGGGAGCTACTATGAACTTCACAGAGCATGGATTGCCTAGGTGCAAGCTGAAGTACAGTGCATATATGGAAGAATGATCAAAATCAGTATTTGAGAAGGTGACCAGAAAGACAACTGAAAACCAGCTATTTAAAAAAAAAAAAACAAAAAAAAAAAAAAGCCAAACTGGGGAAAGAAAGCCACAAAAGCAAAATCCACAGATTTTTGTTTGTTCTAAAGCATGGAGAGGCCATTCCCTAGTGGAAGGAGGAATCTCTCAATTTTCTAGATCATCTGAAGGAACAAGAGAAGTAATTCTGTCACCACCATTTACTATTCACTGTCTCAAATTTGTTTCTGGAGTGCAAGACTTTTGCATGACAGCCCATGGAGAGCTTGAGCCTTAAGCGTACTTAGGTTCTTCATTCTGTAACTGCTGCACCCCCAAATGCCATGTAGTATTGCTTGACAACATGGACATTTATTGCTCACATCTGTCATTATAGACAACTACCCAGATATTGATTGTGCCCAGAATGGACTGCTCAGGTTAAGATGTAGTTAACATTTTAAGGTAGAGACAGTAAACATTTACCTAAAGATAAGTAAAGGGAACAATTTGTCTTGTGTTACTATGGAAAGGAGATGACAAATAATGTGATTATTGCTACTTAATAATGAATATTTTCAATATTTCTTAATACTTGTTCTCTGATATGTCTGTACAGTTCATAACTGGAGGAAAATTCACAGCCTAGTACTATTATATTTCTATTATTTATTGCTGTTACCAGCAGTAAAACAAGATGTCCAGATTCCACTTTACTAGCAAAACTTTCAGAGCTGATCTTACAAGACAGGTACATAGAGCAATAACATTTGGATGAAGCCAGGAAAAATATTCATTTAGCATTTTCACTGGGCTCTTTGGTTCTCTTGCTATAGAGCATACACAGCCTCGAGGGTGTTCTTGAATGTTATCTCTGCAGCTGAGTGATTTTTGGAGGTCTCACTGAATACAAGGGTCACAACCTAGAGTCCATTCTTATCTGTTTTAATAAAAAATGACAATGAACTGTGCAATGCTCCATTGTCCCCTCAAGCAAAATGAAGGTGAATGTCACTCCAGTCTGTACAGACAAGTCTAATTGCAGTATTAGGGTCTAGAGCATGGAAACTCACTCCATCGAGAGTTTTAACTAAGTCTGTGGAAGCGCTGCTGTTCAATTTGCATATCCCCAGCTTTACTAAGTTTTATCAAAACCACCAAGGAAATTTTTGCTGTTACAAACTGGATTGTGCATACTGTTTACAGCTCAGCTCCATAACAGGTCATTCAAACAGTGATTTATTTCCACATAACAAAAGTTCTTTTTGTCCAGCTCTCAGGAGAACACAGATACCTTGCAGAGTATGTGATATACTGAATGATGGGACCAAGTGCACCTTCAGCGAGTTTAAGGGCAGCAGAAATTTGGAAGGAGTGGTTGATACGCCAGGCAGTTTTGTTGTCTTTCAGAATAGTCTCTCAAAGAGACCTCAACAGGCTGGAGAAATGGCAAACAGGAATCTCGTGAAGTTCAACAGAGGGAAATGACAAGACCAGCACCTAGGGAAGAATAAGCCCATGCTACCTGACTTTAGTGTATGAAGTTAGCCACTCACACTTCCCATCAAATGACATTTATGGGCAAGTAGCTTCTGTATGATAGTTGTACTAGTCCATCCTCAGTCTAACTGTTCCTTCTTCTAACCCTTCAGCTACAGGGTATGATCAGTCCTTGAGATCAAGTGGAAAATTATGAAAAACACCTTTTTGGAGGGAAGTCTCTTTTCTACTCATACTGAGTTTCTGCAAAAACTCTTAAGCAGACCCCATCTTGAGTTGCCACCTCTTAAGAGCTGAGAGAGCGGTGATTAGTGGGGTGGCAAGATTTCATCTCCATGGTTGTCCCAGCTGAGAACAGCATGGCTTCTAACTTGCTGCTGATCTAATCTCAGCTGAAGCCAAATTGAGTAGCAGCCTGCCTTTGGGAAGAGCTTTGGCTGTCAGACCCCTCTGGGCTCAGGACAGCTTCAAACACTGGGGATGCTGTAGGACCGCACATGCCATTTCTCCAACCAGAAAAGAGGCATGAGCACCAGGAAAGCAAACCTCACAGGACATGACTGTAAGCAGTCAAGAAAGGGCTTAATAATCACTTGGGCATGCTCTAGATATTATATGCAAGCCTTATTTTTTTCTTTTTTCTTTTTTTTTTTTTTTTTTTTTTTTTAATTTAGGAATAGACTAGTGTGAAATGCACATGCATTCTGGGACATTAAGTCTGTCCTGTATACATAATACTTCTCTCTCCCTGCTCTTCTGATTCCAGGAGTTGCACTCAGTATAAGGCATGGTTTGCTGCAGCTAGAAGGGTTCATGAATCAAAGAGTTGAAGGCCCCTTTCCTCACCATCTCTCTTAATATGCCAGTTACACACATTAACACACTTCTGACATGTATGAGAAAAGACCTTAGCCTCTCCCTGGATGAATAGGACCTAATATGCAGGTCTTTTACTCTCTAGATGATTAAAAAACAATGTTTGTTTGTTTCTTTGTATATTTTTTTTTTTGTTAAGAGAGCCATTTTAAAAACCCACATTCAAAATCTATACAAGCAGATGAAGTCAGCTTTAGTTACATGCAGTTAAGAATGTGTTTCATGAGACATGGACAATGATATTTTCTTGTTGATACAAGCATCTGATAAAAGCTCAGAGAATCTGGAAACTAACACACTGAAGAGAATTCTTCAGTTTGAGATCAAAATTTTTACTGGAAGCTTTTTTATTTTTAAAGTATCCAACATTATCTTGATTGACTCAAGTCCAAATACTAAAAATACTTTTCTTGACCGTAGCTTTACATGCTATAAATGTCCAACCTTTATAATCAAGAATTTAAATACATGAATATTGTGGAAAAAGAATAGACAGCTGTTCTCCAACTCTGCTCAGTCTGATTTGCTAATCCAAGAGAAGGAAATTAAATCCAAAAGGCATTTAAAAAAAATTAATCGAGCCTGTTGTTGAGCTGAAAGAAAATCAAGTACCAGCACATCGTTACTGGAGAAATCGTGTGCTACAAGTAAATGAAAAAAGAGAAACCTTAATAAAGGTGCTTGAAAAATGGGCAACAAAGACTTTGCACTTCTTCTGCTTGATGATTCTTTAATGGCTGCAATCCTGCAGGATCACAACCAGGAAATAGAGAAGAGTGTCAGTCTTTTGTCGAACAATTACTGTGTAAGTGGTTAAAGAGATAAGATTATAGTAAGCGGGGACATTGTAATCCATTACTTATAAGAGTAATTTGGTCCTTATTTTCTGGGATCCTGATTCCACAGCAAAAAAATAGCTTGCTTTTTCCTGTAAATTTTCAAAACAGACAACCCAGCAAGCAAAACTTCTCCATCCATTGAGCTGTAGGAAGCTTCATTGGTGTTACACCTGTCCTCCCTTCTCAATGTCATATTATTCCCTACGTTTCCATAATGGCTATTAATAAACTTTGATCCAACCTT
The DNA here is from genome assembly GCF_929443795.1 of Astur gentilis. Lineage (NCBI taxonomy): Eukaryota > Metazoa > Chordata > Aves > Accipitriformes > Accipitridae > Astur > Astur gentilis. Next base: position 26,561,395 of record NC_064892.1, on the reverse strand, counting down.
GCAAAAAGTGCTATAGCCAGATACTGGAGGACATTCAGATAGACCTCTTTTAAGTTTCTAGTGTTCAAAGTAGTAGTTAAATGTAAATGATAAAATTGTGGCAGATTGTTTAGCAAAAGGCTTTCGAAAATGCAGATTTCAATAAGAGTACTGAAAGAGTGCTTTTACTTGATACCTAATTTTTGTATCCATTTGGCTAAAACCCATCTTTAAGGGAAAGGAGGACAGGTGGTCACACTGTATAAGGTTTAGGTCAATAAGAAAGAATTGAGTTGCCTAAATTCTCCCACATTAGTGAAAGACAGAGGCTTTTTTGGCTCCTCCAGAGACAATGGAGAGCGATAGGAAATGGATTCATTTTACCTAACTTTAGACTCACGGCACTGCCTTCATGAAGTTCTTAGATGGGATGAATTGCCTTTTGGACATGTGTGTTTCTCTCATTGATCGTGAAGGGAGTCTAATTGAGCAAGGCAACTTCGGTCCTTCAGTCAGATGTCTCAGGGTAAGTGGGATGATTAGACCTGGACGCATTCATAATTTGATGAAGAAAGTGCCGTTAAAGAAAAGCAAGCCAGGCTGAGTGCTGGACCCACACTGCTTCACTGTGGACTGAACTAACACCCACCACTTGATTTATTTTGGACTGCTCCAACCAGCTGGGGTGGGCCAGCATTAACAGCACGGATTACGAGTCAGCTGGTGCTAACTGGCCTCAGAGCCAATGGTCAGCCCCTGGGTTTGTTTTAGTTGGCACAAGGACTAAAACTCAGAGTATTTAAGAGTTTAACCACTGTCAGATTTGAAAGTCGCTTTTTTTGAATCACTTTTATACCTGGCTGTCCATCTCAGTTGAGTCCGGGGAGCCTGAGAAACAGTTTTCTAACTTACCATCTTAGTTCAGCATCTGAAATTGGTGATACTGGTAACACCCAGCCCTTATGTGACTGCTGCTCCTGAAGGCATCTGAATGTCAGATTTTAACTGAGATATTATATACAGTATAACTGCTGTAGAGTACAGCACAGCAGCAAACTTCAGACTGGAAGCAAGGCAAGTGCTTGAGCACACCCAGGTCTGTTTTACCAAAGTCAGTTTAAATTTAGGGCAGGAATGTCCCCACAGCCACGGCAGAAGCAGTGACGTACCTTAAATTACAGTACTCCATTTTATGCAAACGGCAACTGAAATGCACAGAATTCGCACAAATAGAAGAGACAAGAAGAGAATGCAGAAACCCCCAGCCTGCCCCTTAGTCCATGCTATGTATTTCCTGAGATATGGCTTCATGACAGGTGAAAAAGAGGCACATCATTTTCATTTATGAGTGACTGTAATCAGAGGACACCGCAAACAGCCAAACACACTATTTACACACTGAGTGCTCCCATGTTGTCACAGCCACTATCAAACTATGCTATTTGTATTTCATAAAGAGGAAAATTGAAAGAAGAAAAAAAATAACATCGGATATCCAAGGACAGAAGGGTTCTCATGCTCTGTTCCAAAATCATACAGCAGTTTCTACACCCCAGAGGAAGGGGGCTTGGAAGAAAAAGCAGCTTAGTGGTAACTGTGTGCAGTGCTCACCTGGGGTCTCTTCCAGATGAAAGCATGTGTACCCAATGGAGATGATATTTAATGTTGTTCCTATGTGTTTAAAACAGAAAATATCACCTGGGCATAGATCTTTTATTATCAGTCAGATTCTTTTGACAATTTTCAATTACATTTCTGAATTTTTATTATATGTTAATGGACTATATTAATTAAAGCAGACTGCAATGCACTAATAACGATTAATTCAACCCAGGGTGCCTTAAAGTGAGATTTTATGAGAGCTGAAATTCTCCATGGATCTCTAATTTACATTTGCAACACAGGGAACTGCACTTCTGGACGCTTCTACTTGGCATTCTCACCCAAGTCAACATGCAAGCATAGGGCCAGGCTAGGAGAGGTGATGAGAGACTAGGGTGAAAAATTGACAATGTCCTGAGGTGTTAAGAGAGGCAGTAGCTTTCACTGGTCTCGGTGGATTAACATGTGTAACCCCACCTGATAAAATATACAGTTTTTAGAAAGCAGAGCACAAAATCTAATAGAATGTGCAATCAGTTATTGGTGAAGAGCATTAGCTCGGTAATAAACACACTCTGAACGTACCTGCTCCTCCTGGGAAATAGCCTCTCATGCTGTTAGAATTTTTGTCATTCATGAGTAATATGTATTTAACAGAAATCTTAGAACAGGAAATGAAAAAGTGAAGATGATAAATCTGTTTCACTTAGACAATAATCATATAACACTGTGGCCAGTTAGTTTAATTTATAGACACCGTTCCCCCTGGAAATCTTAGGTACAAAAGTTTTTAAAAAAGGGCAGGTGAGGGAGATGGGGAGTGAAAAGATAAAAATTGGTACAAGGCATCTTTTACCCACTGGAACAGTTAAATGGAAGAAAAACACTAATTAAGATTTCACAGCTGCAAAGCAGTATTTACAATAGCTGGACGGGAGTTTTTCAGGGGCTCACCCTCAGTTCCTTGCAAGAAGCTCCACACTGAAGTGTGAATTGCTCATATTTAACCTGTCATGCCTCTCCCCCTCTCCACTTTTTTTTTTACTTTTTTTTTTTTTTTCCTGAAGAGAAGAAACACTTTTGGACACCTGTGGCCACAAGAGATTACTAATCCATAAACATGTTTTTGGTCTCTTGCAACCTTCCAACCTGTGGCAATGATTATAATGGCTGACACATACTTGTATGACTCTTAAAATGGAATTAAAACTGCTCTCCTTATCTGTGAATACAGCACTTATTTTCATACTGTTTGGATAATATTCTTCTCTTTGTAGCAGGTACCACTACATATCATACTTAAATGTCCTGCAAATCCTCCAGTAGTTAACATCTGAGCTCTGGTTTCCCTACAGAAATGTATTATATAGCTCAGAGTGAAGAATATAGTATTTACTTTTAATGGTAAAGATCCTGGGCATGAAGTAAAATTATGTGTTGTCTAAGGGTTTTCTTTCTTCTTTATGACTAACTCACTTCTAAATAGCTTAGACTAGCTGTTCTGCTTAGTTTTGTATAAGATCTAGAAAATGGATTACTGTACACAAGGTAAAAGAGAGGTATTTCTGACCTCTGCTGCTGGCCTATTAACACTTTGTATAATTTGTATACACAAAGATTACAAAATATACACTGGTGTAGCCAAAATGAATCAGGCCACTTTAAAAACAAACAAACAAACAAACCACTAAAAAACCAAAAGACATAATGCAAAAAAACCCAAACAACCAAAACCAGTGACTGACGAAAAGAAGGATAATATTTTTCCTCTCTGTTTGGAAAGCATTTTTTTTAACAGTGTAAATCAAGTTTTCAACCTTTTTATGTCATGTTAGGAATGGTGATCCTAGATCTTCTCTGCCATGATCAAACAGAGTTTATGCAAAACAGACTGTCTACAAAAATTTCCATGCATTTCTTTGGTGTTGTATAATTGGCTAAAAAGAAATTAGATTCAAGCACTAAATTCATAGGAAGTGATTTCTTCTTGGAGATCTAATAAAATTTGAATGTTATATATACTCTACATGATTTAATTTGAGATTAAAAAAAAAAAAAAAGCAATACCTGTAATGCTTTCTAGATATATCTAGGTATCTGATGCAACAGTCTTGCTCTCTTGCTAAGATTGTGAGTACATGTTTGAAACAGAATTCTCTCACAACTGAAAGGTTCATATGTCCCCATAAATTCCACAGACACTCCAGAAACATCTGACAGCACAAAAAACATTGCAGGTTCATTCAGTAAAGTATGGCATACTCCTGTGTGCATCTTAAAACTTCACTGAAATCAGTACCCAGTAGGGTCCAGACCTGGCTGAAAATATTAATCAAATAGTTTGTCATAAGTCTCTTAATTACTAGCCAGTATAACAATTCAAGAGAAGGATTTATGGAAATGCAAAACTAGGTGTACACCATATAATTAGCATATACAGACATTTTATTTTGTCATTTCTGTAATTTATATGAAGCTTTATAGCCATATTTTATTCTTTAGCTGGCTTCTTCTCAGCTTACTAGCAAAGATGCTTGATACTTCCAAATCAGATAGTATTTTCTTCAATCAAGCCACCAAGAAAATGATTATCAATAACTCTCAATTTTCAGTCTTCCTCACAACTTTTTTTTTTCTTTTTTCTTTCTTCTTTGTTTTTTTTCTTTTCTTTTTTTTCTCTCTGAAACTGCTTCTGTACAAGGAAAATAAAAGCTTATGTGCAAACACTTACTGAAAAATTGCAATCTACTGCTGCATAACATGGAAGCAAGAGATGTTACGGCTACTATAATTCACAAGCCAAACTTTGTGAACAAGGGGGATCCACAATAAAGTCAGGCTGGCATTGAGGTCAATGCACTGATTTACACAACTGAAATTATACAGACATAAGGAAGCATTCCTTTTTTTACCATAAAATTGCTTGGGTAGAGTGAGATCTCCTGAGAGATTTATGCAGAGCCATATCTCTAGCAAGATGAAAAGAGCGTGCTGTCCTCAGAATCAAAGCCAAGGAAAAAGAAGAAAAAATAAGCAGCAGAAAGGACAAAACACCCCATCATTCATGCAAGTACTATGTGCTGAAAGGAATTTCCAGAGCTTTCAGCAGGATCTGTAATACATAAATATATATATATATTTATATATTCTGAGCCATAAAATTTTTTCAGCTTATTTAAATCAAGTTCTAATTTTTTTCATTTCTAAAAAAATCATAAGTTTAAAATCTTCTCAAACATGCAGTTTGTCGACACCATAATCCCGTAACTGATTATTAAGCAATATATTACAGCAGGGATACAAATTCTTATTTCAAGCTGCATTTTAATTGAATGTTGTCATTCGCCACAATATTTTGAGACCAAAACTCCTGAAAAGCCTTTACAGAAGCTTATCAGAGACCCTGATAAAGGACGAGTTTTCAGAGTTTAGTTCTGGGGCCTTGAGATTTCTTTTCATAAAAAGGAAAAACAGGAGTGCAAAGGAGTAAGATAAAAGGCGCCTCAACAAAACATTCATAATATGTTGATGTAGTTTTACAGATCTGTACTGCACCTTTCATTATATTTTATTTTGTAGTCCTCATTTTTTTCCCCTCTACCTGGTATTTCTTGACAGCATATATGAGGAATGAATTTTTGAAAGACTGATCTTCCTTTGTACCTCCCTTTCAGTGGTCGCAAGAAAATCTGCACTTCAAGGTGCTTGATGGCAACTATAAATCAGGTCATTTGAGCTGCAAATTCCCTGACTTGCACCACCAATGTATTTGGAAGAACAAAAATGCAAGTAGAAATTTAGAGGAGTGAAAAAGACAGGTCTCAGCTTTTTAGAAGATGTGCCAGAAAGAATAAATGTATAATTCCTTTTGTATGACACTCAACAATACACACTGCTGCCACATTTTTAAAGTATTGTCCTTTGAAAACGCATCTTCTGATAACCTACACCAGAAATAAACTACACAGAAACAGAGCCGGGGAGGGAAAGGGAGGTTCCTGAATTATATTCCTCTTGTGTTATCCGCATAAGTGTATAATTAACACTTCTGCCAAATAAGGCTTTTTTGGATCTTGGTTAGGTATTCCTGGGTTTTGTTTGGTTTGGTTTCTGCAGGTTATGCGCATGAAAATGCATAATTGTAGAGATATAAATACCGTAATTAAGTTTAGTGGATGAAATTCAGCTTGAGGTAACAGGCTGGCAGAACCCTTTCTGCACTAGTTATAATCCCCACGTTAGAGCAGTGACAGAAGACACTAATGGCATGTCTGTTTAGTATTTGTCACATCCCTGCACAGCCTGGCAAGGATTCCTATCTGTCACATGTAGGTATGTATGAAAAATGGCAGTGGGTGGGGTAACAAGATCAGTACTTTTGCAGACATAGCCTTATCACAAAGTAAACTAATTTCCAGACAGATGGCTAGAACAGGAATTGTGGATGCACCATTTAAATAGTGCGGTGATCAGAGCAGTGCGTGATCCCATCTGAAAGAAAATTATTTATAGAACCTGTGAGAGGAGTTTCTCCACATATGTAATTGGCATGTGTATACAGTAATATGCATAACCAGTAATATATGTATATACGTATGCAACCGGTAAAGTTCTAAAGCCCAAAATCGTGGCTGTGCATTTTGCCCCTGTCTGAGGAGATAGCTACTCCTGTCTAACACTTCAGAGAACAACGCCTTGTCTTACCTAGGCTTTGGGCAATGATACAAGTTTCAGTATTTTTTAGAGAGTCCTTTGTACCAGTCTGGATCTAGAGTTTTCTACTGGCTTCTAATATGGATTAATTGCCAGTCTGCTTTTTGTGGAGACAGGACGCTATGGAGACAGTAAAAATCACACATAAATCCCAGTGACGGGAAGGGAAAGGATGGAAGGAACAGAATGCCACACCACCCTGAGAATAGCCAGAAGTGCTGAATTAGAATAAAGAGGGAGGATGGCAGTCATTGCTTCCTCTCTGGACCAAAGACTCAGCTGTGCCTCCTTTTATTTAGGAAAAACATTCCATCTAGTTGTTAAAGTGAATGCTGGAAGCCGCTGAGCTCTTCCAGTCTGTTTTCTTTACTTAGGGATTGTGCTGTCCACCTTTATAGTCTCACTTTCTGTTCCCACAGTTACAATATTTTATGCCTGAATTATAAAAAACCCTTATTCATAAGCAAAAACAAAAATGCAAGAAATTTGCATTGATAGTATGTCTCCAATGATGAAAATTTCTAAACATTGTAACTGCCTGAACCAGCTGGATGTAGATTATTAACATATCCTTCCATACAGCTGTCTAGAAACAGTTTGGCAGTTTTAGAAAAAGCCATATTTACTTTTTTTCTGAAAATGTTCTTTTAAACAAACTTTTCCCAATATTGATTGCGCTGGAATATGAAGCTATATCGAGATGGAGATGGAGCTTTTACCACACCAGACAGCAATGGTCTTTTCTGTACCATTGAATTTTCACTCCTTCTTCTCACGTATATCTATTTTGGCTGATAAGGACTTGTGCTGTGTATACTCTGGGCAGTGCAAAATCATGTCCAGGTATACATGTACTTTCACACTTTCTTCTGAGTATGTTTGCTTGCTTATCTCATTCCAAGCACCATGATAGTGGATAGTCATGGACAAAAATACCATAGGTGTTTGTAACTACAATCTTCTGATGCTAACATTTCAAGTCTGACAGTATGTTAGATGACAAAACCACATTGCAGACCGAGCAACTATTGGTAGTTTTCCCTCTAGCAACTCAAAGTAAAATGGAGTGATGTTTACAGATTAGAAGCAGAGTATTATGACAGTTTAGGACAGCATCATGAATTTGTAATGCATTCTTTTTCTTCTAAATTGTAATCCTAATTCAACCCAGACTGTAGAAGTGAAAAATTCAAGAGATTTTGTCTTTACTTCAATTTTTATGAATGCCATTGCTTTCCAGTTGGAATTCAGGTTTGGCCTGATATAAGATTTCTTTCTATATGGTCTGCTTTGGCTGAGAAGGACTTATCATATGTACACCTCGGAATAACCAAAAGTACCATGTGCAGAGCTCAGTTCTGTGTGTTCAGCACTGTCCATTAGCTACAGATGAAATGTTAAGATGGTCACAGGACTTTTGCATTTGGAGTGCAAGCAGAAACTTCTATCCAGGATGTTCTTTCTAGAAATGCTGTCAGAACGCCACAGGCATCAGCCACCATGTCCTGTGACAGATCAGCACTTCCACAAAATTGAGCAGAAAGGTCCAATTGACTACTTGGTTTGAAACTATTGTTAGCATTAATTGCTTCTGGTCCATGTTTAACAACTGTTAAGTGACTGATGTGATGTAACATTTTAGTGTTAGTCTTAACTCCTTCACAATCCAGTTGCCGCTATACAGTCAAGTCAGTTGTGTGGCTCGCCAAAAAAAGGATTAAAAGTAAGATGTTTTCATAAAAAAATAATGTTCACTTTTATATAGTAGTCATTTATTACAGTAAAGGACATCTCAATCTTCAGTATAATTTCAGGAAGAAAAAATGAAAAAATCATCAATGTAAAAAGAATGAATTTATTTTATTGTAATTTCAGAATGAATCAAAACATTAGTAGTATATGAAACTGACTTCATAAATAATTCAAATAATTAGGAGGGCATAGTATACCATAATATCAAACAAATCAAAATAATTATTAAAGGATCTCAAATGTGCAAATGAGATCAGGGTGGCAAGGAATGATTAAGAATTTCAGTTTTATGGGGAAATGTAAAAAAATCCAGCCATTTCTTCTGATTTGAAATTAACAGGCCTTTTTCATGAAGTGATAGATTTTCTGATAATGCCAAAATCTCAGTTTCCAAGAAGCTCACTGAGGCTCAAGTACTCTCTTATCCCTAATGCTGGTCATTCTTGTGCAGTTAAGCTTGTCAGGCAGAGCACTTCGCACTCTCATTGCTAAGATTGCAACTGTAGTGCACATGTAGTGCATAAGAGGACTTAGTTTTCTAGCATTAAAATCTGGCACATCCCATGGGCATGAATTCACTTCTGAAAAAGGAGAAAAGAACACTTTCTTTTCCCATTATTCTATCATCTTAGGCATTTAAAGATTTTGCTGAGAAGGGAAATTGAAAGCCTTTAGCAAAGATGAAGAAATGTATCCTTACACACTATATTTTATAAACCTACATAAAAAAAAAAAAAAAAGAGTCCTTAACAATAATACAAATTTTATAACATTAAATACTTCTTAAAGAAAGATGCAGGTGGGTGGGATGGGTCACTGTATATTTTTGTGTATGCATACATACGTATATGCATAAATATGTGTATATGCATATACATATGTATATGCATGTGAATTTGAATATGAACTGTGTAATTTTTTTGAGTGGGAGCTGACATTGAGGGAGATCAGTGAGAACTGGCTTTACAGACATATAAGCTTTAAAAGATTTTTTTCAATCTATATTATGCTAAGCAATAGGCAAAGGGGATAATTCCTTCACTTTAAATAATGTATTTCTACCTGCTTTACTTGGCTTGTGCCATCTTCTTGTTGAAAGAATAGTGACATATCACCTTACTCCTGTTCTACCGCTTCACTCTAATGAGGCTGGGCAGATCTCATGAATTCTGAGGATAAATGAAGCTCTGAAAAGTATTTTTTTTGCATTTGCAAGACTAGATTGAGTTCATGACCTTTAGTCTTCCAACCCCCAATGTAATTTAAACCCATTTATTCCCTTTCCTATGTATGTTTCCACTTACAGTAGATTTTCTAGAAAACGGGCTGTTGTCCTGGGTTCTAAAAAACAACACGAATGTGCCTTCATATGGAGATAGATATACAGTTTAAATGAACTTAATGAACCCTCATTGCTGAGATTTCTAACCCATTGTGTGGGAAATCATACAAACATTTATCTTCATATTAAAGTATTCTACTCTGAGGAATGTCCTCTCCTCCCTCTCCCTCTCCCTCTCCCTCTCCCTCTCCCTCTCCCTTACTCCTTCCCTTTCTCTCTTCTCTTCTTCTTTTTTTTTTTTTCATTTTTCTTCTTCTCTTTCTTTCTTTCAGTGTTGCCAATGCAACTTTTATTCTGGCTCTTTAGCATTGGGAAATCAGCACTGGAAGTTACCTGCCATCATTCAGCTGCAGTCACTCTGTTAAGAATAGTGTTGGAGGCTGACGGAGGGAATAGCTCAAGCATCTCAGCTGAGTTGTTGTTATGATACCAGGAAGCTTGAGGGATCAAAAATAGGCTGTCCTACCTAAGGAGATAAAAGCCCTTCATATTTGTCGGTAAGCAAAGAGAGTAAGTTTATGTGTCCATCAGGGATCTGCTAGGTCTGTTTGCAGATATGAGCTCCACAGGTTGGACTAATTATGATGTGTTATAGTTTTGGTGCAAGGGTAATCAGTACTTATATAAAGAGCAATGACAATACAGTATTCCCTAAAGACTGCTGGTGCTACTGCATGATTATTCATTATAGAATAAAAGGATACAGGAGATGTATTTCACTGTGAAAAGATGGGGATATGCTCTGCATCGAAGGTGGCTTTTCTTCTATACAGGCCTTGTAAACACAAGTTTTATTTTTATGAAGGAAAAATTATCTGGAATACTGACCATTGTTATGCTATTTCCAACTCCCAAGTGATGCAAATTTTGCAAAAGTGAAATGCAAGTATGTAGTTATAGCAAGAGAGCAAAGCTAAAGTCAGATCATCAGCTATTTTGAATTTCTATTCCATACAAAAGGCATAAGCAATCCATAGGACAATGTGCGGAGACCAGAACCCCCAAATGAGAGATCAAGAATTTCAGAGGCATTGACTCCACTGAATGTTCTTCTAATGAACTTCTAATGAATGTCTAATGAATTTTTAACTGTTTTTTTCACATTTACAGAGTTTCAGAAGGAGGAGAACAGACTATTCTTCTATTTTTGGATTTTGGACAATGCTTTCTGCAAAAGCACTATCAATTTTAGAGATATTTTAATCACCATCAGGCATTAGAAGGAACTGAAGCTGAGTCTTCCTTCTCTTGGACAAACATTCAAGTCACATAACCTTATATAAATTTCTCTAATCCCTTTCTCGTGTAAAGGAAAGATTCTTTTCCCTTACTGCACATCCTCTTCTATAAGATAAGATTAGACATTGCCTATATTTTGGAAAGGAAAGCCTTCATTGTTCCTTCAGAAAACAAAAAGAAAGGGGAAAAAAAAGAAAAAAAGAAATGGCCATGCAGTTGGCAACCTCAGGCAAGATAACTATGAAATCTAAAACTTTTCATTCCCTTCAGTTCTTCCACTGGTTAACAAATTCCACTGGTTAGACAAATCCATATTTAGATTTTAGATTTTGATTTTTGTGATGGCTAAATCTTCCCTCAGCGACTGTAGATGTTTAACATAAGGTTCTGGACTGTGAGCCAGAGTAGACATTACAGTGTTTGGACTTCTAGCAGTAAAAACCTCTTGTATGACATCTGTTCTGTATCACAATGGATACATCTGACCAGTTGGACTGGATGAATTCTGGAGGTCCCTTCCAACCTCAACAATTCTGTGACATGCACAAACCTACAGCTGCTTCTCCCCCAAAACCCCAGACTGAAGTTCAGATCACTGGTCCATCTTTCTTTATTGCCTTTCCATCCTATGTTCTGTGGAGCAAAAATCTAAAAATAAACAACTTAGCTGAATTTTCAAATCTGTAATATCCAAGTTGAGCTAAAATGTGATCAGATTATATAATTCATCTCTTATTCTCAGCCTTTTCCAATGCAGTACCACAACTACCCCTAGTCTCAAAGACAGCGTCACTTCCAGTTCTGCCATATAAAGCAGAACAATGAGGGACTATACACATCCATTACCCAGCTGATCTGTTGAATGTTTCAACTAATTATTAGCAATCTTAAGAGAGAGAAAAAACCTCATGATTCCTCTTGTCTTTGCAGGAATGAATTGGAGCAGACAGATTGAATCTACTGCCAAGGTTAAATCCTTTATTTTCAATGACACCAATTATTTTGAGCACAAATGCTTTAATTATCTGAAGCAGGCAATTAATAAGTGGAATTCAAAAAATCAGGCACCACTATGAAACTGTCCAGCTTTCAAATTCTTTTCTCCTTAAAAATATAAACCATGAAACCTTTTTAAAAAGTTTTTTTCAGCTTCCATTTTCACAGCCAAAGAACTCTAGGATTTTCTAAGTCTCTCTTTAACCATCATTCAATTTAGTGCCAAAAGAAATATGTTGACAAGAGGAAAAGCTGAGCTCCCTGGTTCATAACAAAACAGTGGTATAAAGGTAAACTAGCATGCTTGGCAGCTCTGCGGCTCTATATCGTGTAAGAGCTACTTCAATAATGTGTTCCCTGCACTTGACATATGCATGTAAAATGATTTCACCTGCAAGAGCAGACCTTCTGTACGTAACACCTATTGCATTCCAGGTACCATGCTTCTATAATACTTGCTAAAGAATTTATGTACTAAGCAGTTAAAAAAAAAAGAAAGAGACCAAAGTTGGCTAAATAATGGTTCATTGTGAGTGAAACTTGCTTGTTATTTTACTGAACTGTCTGTAGTCAGTTTTTGTGTTGATGATTGGAACACAGAAGAACTTGATTTCAAATGGCAGAACAGTAAATTGGGAAAAAGCGAGCCTCCACCCATGAAGATGAACAATTTTTAAGCATAAGCTGAAAATAGTGAAGATGTCCTATGATATATCTACCCAATTAAGTAAAGTAGGACATGCAAATAGAAAATCCTTCCTGACACATAAGGTGATCTGTTGAAGTCCCATGAGGTTGCTTTTATATATTAACTTGCGTAACTACAAAGGTTTCAGATGCCATAAAACTATACAGGGCTTTTAAAGTTCAGCCTCTATAACTACCTTGATAGCCTGAGGTAGATTCCACAGGTTCACTTTGCCTGAGTGAAGATTAAATGCTCTTTATTGGTTCTAATTTATTGGTGTTAAGTTGCAATATCCAAAATAGCTCCAGCCAGGGTTAAACTGGAACTTGAAACTTACTGCAAAGCCCAAAGGCAGTAAGAGTGCCTTATTGCTATGTAGGGATCAGAGATTGTATCAACACCTCAGACTGGATACATCTATACCTCTGAAGTCATCTGTTAATGCAAAGGGAGAGCATGAAACTGGGATTTACTGGGTTCTGCTGTGAAAAATAAGGGCATTTGACCACATTTTCAGCTCTGTTACTAACCTGCTAATCTTTGATAAGTCAATTCAGACTCTCTGGACCTGTTACTCTTCAACCAACTCATTGTTTTGTTGTTGTTGTTTTTCCAGACAGAAAAATTTATAGTCAATTTGGAACGAATATCTACCTACTGGTGGGCTGACAATAGTGCAGTCAGGAATGTAAATTACTTGCAGCCTTAGAAAGCCAGAGAGCAAGAGGCACATAGACAAAGAAATGATGCAAGGATAATCAATTTAACTATGATTTAAACAAAGTTATTCTGTGTCATAATGGAGCAGTCTGTGATGGTCCACCTGACAGGTGGTAATCTAACTGTGTGCAGTCATATACGTGTATGTACAGTCTGTCTACTGTTCTTTCCCCTGCTCTGGGAAGAAAATTCATATATATAGCACAATTTTCTAAGAATGTTGCAGGCATATAAGCTGGTTAAAAAAAAAAAAAAAAAAAAAAAAGAACAAAGAAAGCAATAAACAAAACAATCTGGTCTACTCTCATAACCTACTGTCCAAAAATTAGAAAGGAATTGGTTTTACGATATAGTTCTCTTTTTAGCTTTGTTCATTGCGAAGCAAGGTGCAAAACCATCTAAGGGAACAATATCCCATAACAGGACAGGTCTGTAATCCCTCCTCAGAAGAAACAATAGTGTGGTTTTCTAATTACACTTATTTTTCTTCTTTTTCTTTCTTTTGCTTTTGCTTTTGCTTTTGCTTTCTCTCCCTTTTAACTTTTTTATTTTTTTCCTTTCCCTTTCCCCTTTCATTTTTAATTTCTCCTTCCCCTTTCCCTTCATCTTTACCTTCCCCTTGTTCCTTTTTCCTTTTTTTCCTATGCTGACATGATGTGCACTTTTTCTGAAACATGGAGGCTGATACTAATATATATGGTTTACAATTGCATGAAGTAACCAATTTCAAACCCAGACACAGGCACAATCTCTATATTATTTTTGGTCTATTTTTTCTTGTACCAGCTGCTTGCAAAATACTGCCAGAAAAACAATGCATTTTTTTCACTTGACAGCAGACTTTTAACAATCAGTAAAGCTAGAGGGCATGGCCTAAAGTCAGTCATTCAATATGGCTAGGATTTAAGGAAACAAAACCCAAGGAATCCTGAAGTACTGGAGAGATGTGAGAATGGTCAAAGGAGAACTGATCTGAATGGCAGCCTTGTGTTGGTACCTTCACTTCTAAGGACATGTAGCAAAGATCCTGTTGTGGCAAAAAGGATAGAAGATTAGGATTTTGTTATGTCTTAAAATGACACAGAAAAATCAGCTGGAAACAACATACAGTTTAAGAAACCCTTTACTTACAGTATCACATAGGTATTGTGTTTTGACCCTTGGCGGGACACTGTGACTTGTTTTTGATGATGAAAGAATTGATTGATTTCAAAAGGTTGCACTTTATAAAGTTCACATTCAGGATAAATTAATATGAAAATGAAAAAAATATATCCCTTGAAAGAATAAGGATCGTATAATCTAATTATCTTATATTCAAACATGGAGAAGAAAGTAGCAAGGAGAACATTTGGATCTTTCTGATATTTTCACAGTGCATGAACCAGCAGCTGTGGCTCTCTGCTGTCCAACAGCACCTCCCATGCCAGGGTCACATCAGGAGACTGGCAGCAGGTTCCAAAAGAACTAAGGATGCAGTGAAACGCAGATCTTGGCTGTGGAATAATGTGAAACAACAGGGACAGGTCAGACTTCCTCCACTAGGTACCAGCTTGTGCACAGTCTGGCTTCTTCGTTTGGAGGAACTGCCGCAAACTTGACCTCAGGTCCTATTTATTTCTGTCTCCTATACGTGCTGAAAACCATGCATTGTCCCCCTGTACTATCATATATCCTATATTCTCCTTCCCTCAAGTGTTTGTACCTAACTGGCTCAAAGAATTGAGGTCACTGATAATTCAGAGGAAATATACCCAAAACATTTTAAAATAGGGAATGATGGAACTGTATTAATTAAATATAATTGTATTTAAATTTACAATGACACTGTACTTCTGTGCTGTATCTTCTGTGTCTCAGCCATACAGAACACTCTGGCTTATAGCAGCATATCGGGCAAAAAGTATAATCCTTTACAAAACTCATCCCTTTGTGACACTGGGCTTTGGAAGAACCGCTTGCAAAAATCACGGAAGGCTGTGAATGAACAAATCACATTTGTAGCAATTAGCCTCAAGAACTGGGAACTTTACACTACTGTGTACTTCAAAGGCAACAGCAACATAAACAAAATGTTTACCTGTCTTTCAAATCATGACCTTTTCAGTGAAAGCAAATAGCTTGTACAGAAGATAATTCATATTCTAACACTGTGTATCTCTCTCACTCATGATCATTTCTTGTAAAACAAACTTTTCCGTACTTTTCCTTTGTATTTAACCAGTTTGTTTTCTTCTGAGCAAAGCTAAAGCTCAGGGAGCATGATTCATTGGACAGACCAAGTCCAACATTAGATTATGGTTGTTTTACCTTGTAGAGGCAACACCTTTGGATCATAAGCTCCCCTAACTGGTAGATGGCTCTAAGATATGGGGTTAAATATCATGGTCACTTTCTAAGGCAAAGAGCTTTTGTCCTTGCCTTCCACCTGCAGATGGGATGATTTTTACCAGGTGACCAATTTGGATTCCCACCTCTTGTCCTGAACCACCTTTGCTATCCTAAAGTCTGTATACTTACTTTAGGATGGAGAAGCTGACACAACAAGTAAGGGCATTACAGAAACCCAGAAAATCTGGTTGTAACAGATCTCGAAGATTCACCTAATCTGTCCATCTGTTTCAATGTAGGATCCATTATACCCATACCATTCTTGACAGATTTGTAACCTGTAACATTTCTGACAAAGACCTTCCTCCACAACATATGCTTCTACATCTGTATCATCATCATTAGAATGCTCTTCCTAATACATATCATGCTTATCCTAAATCCCCTTTGAAATTTAAGATGATTATTTGTTGTATTGCTCATAGGCTTGTATTGCTCCTTTGAACAACACTCAGGACTGTTGCTTTATGTCTTTCTATTCTGCAGAAGCCTTTTACAGAATTGAATATTACCATCATGGACCCTCTGGGTCTTATCTTTTTGGAACTAAGCTATTAATGGACCTGGCATAAAGCCCTGCAGAGCCTCGCAGAGATGTTTCGGTTTGCTACTGAACACTGGACAGCAACAACTTCTCATTCAATGAGATTTTTCTTGCCATTTTACAGTCACATTGAAGAAGTTTCATTCAAACTATGTTTCTTATATTGCCTATGGGAATGTTACAAAAGACAGCAAGCCCTGTGTAATAGAGAAGTGTAAAGAGTTAAAAATGCTTGACCTACCCATTCCTCACCAGGAACACTGATAAATTCATAGTGAATCTTTTTTTCAATTATTAATCTGCTAAAGCTCTTCTTGAAGGCAAGGAGAATTTGTTCCATTTGGAAAATGGCAGTATCTACTTCTTCTATTCCTAACATGGACTAAAATCTTCAGGAGTGGTTCCTAAACTTTGTTTTCTCTGTCTAATTGTGCTGGGTACTTGTAGGATCATTATCTTTGACATAAGTTTAACTATTCTGACAGACGAATGTGTAATAAAACACGTACTTCTCCCTTGATTAACCGTATGGATGAATTTACAAGAAAAATTCAATCATTTGTTTTAATGTGCAACTATGGCATCTTTAAGTCATTAGGCAGTTTTCACATTTCTGCCTTCAGTTGTCCTGTGAGATAATGACTAAGATAACACACATACAGGGAACACCATAATGTAAAAATACCCCACAAAGACCAAAAGCAACAACACACAAAAATCTAGCTAAATGGCTTTGCAGGCCAATACCTACCCACTGTCCAAGAAAAGAATAAGGAGGTAGAGCCAGGAACCTGGAAGCCACACAATTTGTGATGACGCAATCATGTACATCTCATTAGATGGAATTAATGAAAGAAGTAATTCTTAGTAATTACTGCATCTTATCTACTATAGTTAAATTTGCACCATCCCCCCTGCAACCAAACACAAACATGTAATAATTCATTTTTGTTTTTTTCTGAAAGTGTGAAAACAAGTAATGAGAAGATAAGCGATAGAGACTAGAAATCAAGAGAGCATATATCTTTGCCTCTGTGCTCACAGAACCTGACACTTTGCATTGGAGCTGGTTATGGTAAGCCATCCATTATCTCAGGAGCAATGTGGAGGTTATGCAGCTTCATTTGTGTTGTATATATATAATGTAACTATCAGTCTCTACAATAATCAGATTTCTCAAGTGTACTCCAACACTTACAATGACATCTTCCCAAGATTTTCATCAAAAGGCTTGAATAAGAGTAAGCTATTGTTAACACTGTGGATCTTGACAACATGAAAACACTGCTTTCTTGAACTGATTGCTCCTGTGAGAAACAAAATCAGGAAGGCTGAATTGTTGAGTACCATTCCCTGCTTTCTGACTTGAGGTACAACTGTTTTGAGCATCTTTTACTTAACACAGAAAGACCAAATAATTCCGCCTTTTGTCTTTATTAGAATATTGTCCATATTTTACACCATATAATTTTCCTGTTTTTATATATTGGGGTTTTTTAATTTTCAGAAAGATTGACTTTCTGATTACTAACCTGGAGTTTATCCTTTATCACAAAACTTAGGACTTCTGATTTCTCACCAAAATCAGCTGTGTTAGACTATGCTTAATGGCATTGATCTGTGTATGTATTATGGAGCAAAGCTGGAAATTTGCCCTCTTGTTCCAAGATATGCTGTGCACATAGCTCACTACCCTTCACCATTATCTTAAGGACAGTTTTGGCAGCTAGTAATTTGGAAGGTGTAATTGTCCTAACAGCCATGAAATGACAAATTGTAGGCTACTGGCTATGACAAGTTAATCTGATTTTTTTCAACCATGAATATATATTCAACATGTGATTTAAATAGCTCAAACTAGAAAAGTCAGGAAGATAAATATTTGAAAACTGGTCAGCTTTATCCCAGTACTTCTGCCTTTGTCACTTAGTTGTCCATACCTGCTCAATTTTCCAGAGTTGGTCTGGTATATAAGTAACGATTAATGATTTTTTTTTAAGTCAGCTTCTTGGCAAAACACATGCTGACCATATTAGTCACGTTTTTCTCTGTCACTGGACAAGCATTCATATGACATGTCCTACTCCACAAATAACCCTAGTAAAGTCTCCATAGTGTAGTTTCTTGCACTTTTCCTGGTAAAAATGATCTTTTTTTTTCCATGCAATAAAATTTCCTTGTAAAATGTAATTATTCTTCTCTTGGAAAAGAAAGTCTGGTGACTGTTGGGTATGCTTCTAGAGCAGCTTGATCATTTTGTGACACTGTAAAAGGAACTGGAGCTTTGGATTTTCAGCACCTGCCTGTCTGAGGTGTAGCAACAAATCAGACATTGGTTTAAGGTTTGCAGAGCCTTTCCTAAGTTTCGGCTTCTTCAAACAGCTGCAATGTTCCTGCTTTAGTTACACTATGAGGGTGTCTAGACAGAGTATCAGCAATCCCAGAGCCTTGCTGTGCACATGCTCTGCCTGCAGATTGTACTACATCATGCACAGAAGTGGTCTTTGACATCTCACCAGCACACCATCTATGGCTTTGCTATTTGTCAAGGATGAGAGTCCTGTGCATTGTGTATAAAGTTGCAGCAATCTAATATGCACAAGTATTTTTTACAGGTTTTTCCTTAGCCACTGGCAGCAAGTCATTCCTTCTGAATATGAGCATGCAAAGTCACAGCATCAGTTAATGTGTCAGCAGCGTATGCAACAGCATTGGAGAACCATCAATCCTGTACCTGCATTCTGCAAAGTAAATATAGTGCATGATTTATTATGTCGGATTCCCAATTCTTTCTCCCTCACTTCTGAGCCACTATGCCTGACTCTGCATGTCTGGCTTTTTAATTCTAAATTTCTAATAGTCATGCTTCATCCTAAAGGTTGATAGGAGAATTTCAGTTTTTAGGGCAAGAATGTAAGGTTCAGTACTGTATGGTAAATCTATATTTTATCACAGTCTTAGCCCATGTTTGCTATCACCAGTCAGAGCAGCTTCTAAAAGGGTGCAAAACCGAAAACCCTGCAATTTGTTAATGTTAAGCACTAGCAACTTAAAAAAATAAATGAATCTTAAATAGTGGTTTGTCTATTTTTTGGTCAGGGCTTCACTTGTGACCATAAACCAAGAATACCTTTATAATACCTTATTGTGTAACACAGCTCATGTTGACTTAGGAAATTCCTTTTCTCAGTAGCCCTTCACAAAGTAAATTCATTTACTGTAGTTACCAAACACCAATTCCCTACTGAATTCAGAAGTATTTAGTATTTTCTGATGGCCTACAAGCAACGAAGAACAACATACCTGGGGAATGTGTGTTAATATTCAGTTACCATTTTTTAAATATTTATTTTAAGACCTGAGTTTTAGAAGTTGAACAGATATACGTGAACTTCTGCATTTCAGCCCTAATCATATTATGATGAAAATATGTGGTGTGTTAGAAGATGTATTGTTCTTCCTCTGTTTTCTTCTGACTCTGCCTGAATTTAATACCTGACAAGTGATTGAATGCAAGTAACAGTTTATATTAAAAATAATGCATTTTTCTGTACACTCTTTTAATCTTTTTGATGGTTAACAAGTTAATATAATTGTGTAATTCAAAGCTTGCTTTCTAGCACAAAGAGTAATTAAAGTACCAGTTACTCAACAGACTTCTTCACTGGAATGATACTGTTCTAGAGGCAGCTATTATTTTGTATTGAATATTTACAGAGATTGAACATCTTCCCTACTAGAAAAGCATACCAAAGTATCACCATCCAGTCAGAAAAGCAAGGAGTACTTGTTGTTGCTTGTTTGTGACATGGATCCTGGTATCCATTTATCTCTGATGTGTCCAATTTTGATTCTGCTCTGGACTGATGACATAAACCAAGCACAGATCCTCCCACGACAGAAAGATTGGTGAGGAAAACTCTACAAGTCACTTAGGATGGTATTCATCTCACTTAACTTCAGACATCTACATCCGAGTTAATCACTGCATACTCCCTTTATAGTCAATGGAGAGAAATAAGCAGTTTTAGGATGCAATTCATCTGCCCTATTCCAGATAGCTACTTTAGGATAGAATCAATCACCCTTTCAGGCTGTCTTCTTTTCACCATTGACTATAAAGGTAGTCCACAGTGGCTAGATCAGATGTAAGTATCTGCCTTGTAGACATTTATGTTTGATGAGGTAAATCCTGTCGTGAGATATAATGGGTGGTTACACACCTGTGGCACACAAACTGAGGTAAAATAGCCCTGTACATATGTGGGAATAGTAAGTTTGGCTCCACTTCCATTCTAGCTTTCTCAGTCTAGTCTTCTGGAAAGAGAAGGTGACCTTATGACTCAATGTGAGTGTCTGTAGTAAGTTATCGTGCTGACTACACATCAGGAAATGCCATGTATGCATTTTAATTCTGTTGCACATAGGTTTATATATGCAACTTCTCAGGTGGGAACCCCAGATGACAATCAAGAGGGGCTTCACTAACCATGCCCCTCCTCATCCAAAATCAGCACCTGGTCAATAATGGCACAGCAAGGGACATATCTCAGCTGCTGGGATGTTGTACCTGGCCATTCTGGTAGAGGAACAGAGATGGAAGAGCATTCGTCTCAATGGGAACCTGAAGACTGCTATGTTTCCCCTGTCTTGTCAGTTCTCTGCTGACCAGGCACTTGGAAACCGCTAGAACTTGAAGGTGACAGTGTGCTGATAAGGTTATAAAAGCAGATCAAAGCTAATAGATTGCTCCTCTTGTTCTGAAATACAATCATATGCATTCATGGCTCTCATTTTGCATAAAAAAGATGAAGGAGCTGTGTTTCTTAATTAACTGGAGGAAAAAAAAAGAATTAGCCAATATCATTTACATGAACAACATTGTCTACGTAACCATTTCAGTTAAAATCCATTAATTATTGGTTGAGAGAGTCATAGATTGCTGTCACCCTCTGCACACAAACAAAGAATTTAATGTTCCTCAATCAAAATCTCGGTCTTATACTGTAGAGTACTGGGATTTAGATCAGAAAAGTGAAGGTAGAAAAGGACTTCTAAATTGCAAGGTCCATGTACACTTGTTAGCAAAGGTTCTGCTCAAGCGCCCCATATGCCACTGGACCAGTATAACACTTGAGTGACAGGGAACTCCAAAAGGCAACGAAAATCCTGCATGGGCTGAATGGATACCTTCTGAAGGTATCCATGAGTGCAGCTGTACTTACCAAGAGGTACCATGGTACCCTCTGCCATCCTGCCCTATTGTTTGCCCAGATCAGGTACTCATAGGATAGACCATAGCTCCTATTTTTGGTATAAGCTTGTGCTTTCTCTTTGTGAAACCTGTACGTGACTGAACATACAGTTTACAAAGGAAAAAACAGCATATGCCTACAGCACGAGAAGGTTTTACACACGAGTTTGATAATGCAGATACAGCTTATTCTTTTCCTACTGACCCACTACAGAGTCTACAGCTTTCAGTTTCATGAAATAAATGTCCCGCTTAAGTGAGATGAATCCAAACTTTGTAGGTTGCAACTGCGGTGTACAGGAGGTACCTTTGGTTTCAAATACTTCTGATGTGGGTCAGAGGCCCATCTTTTC
This sequence comes from Astur gentilis, assembly GCF_929443795.1. Taxonomy (NCBI): domain Eukaryota; kingdom Metazoa; phylum Chordata; class Aves; order Accipitriformes; family Accipitridae; genus Astur; species Astur gentilis. Next base: position 26,539,822 of record NC_064892.1, on the reverse strand, counting down.
TGTGTGTAAGAAAGGAACACTAGGTTTTGAACTGGCAACACGAGTCAGAAAAGTTACATGAGTTCATAGCGTCATTCAGTGACACAAGTGTCAGCAACGGTCAGATCGTGGGAAAAGTTGCTATCTCCTAGCCTCTAAGACAGTAACATGTTGTGATGAGGAAGAATCTCTAACTGCTTTTGGAAGACAATGACTGAAGTACCAATTTCAGAATGGTATTCTCAGTGTTTCACTGGCCCAAAAATTTGCATCAACAATTTACTGGGCTCTTTTTGGTCTTTCACTGCAAGCACTGGTATTAAAAATGCCACTTTTTGAGTGGCATAATTTTGAGTCCATTTTTCTGTTACCATCTCTCTGTCTGCATAGAGCTTTTGAAAAATAGCTTCTTCATCCTCCTATTGGCCATTAAAATGTCCTTCTTCTGAAAATGTGAAACCTGGGCAGTAATCTACACAGGAGCTTGGCAGCTTTTGAGGGAGGGCGTGGAGTTTTCCATAATATTCAGAATGGGAGAATCACAAATAAGCTAGATAATTTGAAATAATATATGGTATCCACTTTTTTTGCAGCAGAGAGTCAGGAAGTGTTAGAGTCTATTATATACATAATCCACTTTTTTCATAGAAGGATTTAATGGTAGGCTGGAAAAGCTTCACATACCAGTGTTCTAAGGCTGCATAATTACAGACGTACCCAAGGGGCCAGAGTAGTTCCACTTTAGCCCAAGAAAGGAGTAATAAATACATATATATGTATTTTAAAACTTACCTAATTGTTAAAGCCTCAGAGACCTATGTGGATTCATAGGTAAATCTATTTTAACCCACACCATGAAAATAAATATTACTTATATAATTATGTTTTCATTAAGGCACACAATTAAGTTAGAAACAGAAATGGGCCAGATTCTTGATCTCACTCTTTGTGCTTCTTTAGTAGCATAAATGGGCTATAAAATCAATTTAACAAAGCAGATGAAGATTCTCTTGAGGAGAGGGAATATGAAATGGAAGTATGCCATTTCTTTTGCAATACTGATTGGGTTATAGTGGCACGGTTCAGAATGCTGCTGAGTTACAGTGAACCCTTTGAACATAATGTCCCTTTGGAATTAGACTCACAAAATTAGGTCTGGAATCAGCCCCAGGACTGCTACACAATAATAGGTCCTTTCTGTCTTACCACCTGTGTCCAGTGTATATGGGCGCAGCTGAGAAGCTGAACCAATGTATTTAGCAACTTGTTTACACCACAGTCTAATAAAAAAGCCAACAGTCACCACGATACAATAATCACACACTCCCTGATTATGTCTGAACTGTGTGTGGACATCCAGTTTGGCTACACATGTCCCAGTAACATACACATAAGATACTCATTTAGGAGATACATGTTTTTCCATTGCCAGATTGATTTGCTCGTTGCCTTTGTTCCTTCACCAAGGCAGCCTTTACTGGTCTGAGTTACTATGAAGAGTAATATATTCTGCATCTGACTCAGTCAGGCTTTTGATCTTTGCCTGACTGCAAGTATACAAGATGTGGGCAATTACAAGGGTTCGTAGAAATTTGCATGTGGGGAAAGAAATGCAGATTGTAACTGTTTCTAATGTTTTCCGCAGCTTATGTGACAAGCCCCTCAGGAAACAGTGTTTTGGATGCTAACTCTCTTGTTACCATATTAATTGCCTTTGTCATGACAGTTTTGGCATCTGAAAATGGCTGGGAACATGCTGTGCTCCTCAAGAGACCAATCAAGGGCAGGGGAAATTGGTTTAGTGGTTCCCAAAGCAGTCTGCGTTAAAGGTGCCGCTATTCAAGCATAGTTTTGAGTCTCCTAGCTTGAATGAGGAGCCAAAGACACTTCAGGCTAAGGAAAACAGAGCTTTCATTTAGAATGGTGAAGGGGAAACTGGGAAGTTTATTTCTCTGCCAGCATGACTTCTGCAGTTAGCTTTTGTGTGCAAATCTGTGTGCCACAGTACAGAGGGTGGGACCAGGAATCAAGGTTGCCAGAATCCAGTGAGGTCCCAGACTTCCCAGGAGGGATCCTCAACATCTTTGGTTTTAAATGAACGTGAGCTAAGCTTGCTGAAATGCATGCTTTCAATCAAAATTTTCCCTGTGATCAAAGCATACGCTGTCACAAGGACAGGATGCAAACTGGAGGAAAGGGATCAAGGGATAAATATCAGGGGATATATAATTACGAATGTTATTTTAAGTGATGCTGGATTAATAATGTAAGAACAAGGAGATGTTAATTTCTGGTTAACTTTTCTTTCTCTGAGAAGAGTGGCAAGCAGCTGTTATGCTGTAGGTGATAGACTGGAGGTGATAAAGGGATGGGTCAGCATAGCAGGTGGTGGGGCAGCAAGGAGAGACTGGAAGAAAAAGAACATAAGGAGAGGAAGATCACATGCACATTAAAAAGCCAAAGGAGTTGCCACAAGAGAAAGAAAGGAAAAAAAAGCACCTGATTCCATTACTTTCTTCAGTTTCTGCCCGGAAAACTCAGATTCAGTAAGAATTTCATGATGCAGCAGAATTGCGTCTATAGTGTTAAATAGGGGAAGAGAATCCTTTTCAGCATGAACTGCGGAAGATACAGAGAAAGTGTGCAACCTGACCCTATTATTTTTCCTGTGTCTCAAACAGACAGGGAAGACATACTTTGAGTTTTTGCTGATATATACAAAATCGTGGGGTTTGACACTTAGTGAAACTAGTGAAATGTTAATGCTGTAGGGCCAGAACGGTAAGCTTATTACAGACAGTTTCAGTGGAAAAGGGGGGGGGGGGGGGGGGGACGACGGACACTAAAAAAACGGCAAAAAAAGGCAAGATTGATTGGTAGTTTGGTGTAGGCAGAAAGTAAGGGGAAGAAACAGAAACAAGTCTTTTTGTTTTATTTTGTTGTTTGTTACTTCCTGTTAAATAATCACTAACCCATTCTTAGTCCTTAGGCCCAGCTAGTTAAAACAGGTGGGTAGAAAAAGGGTATAGGAAGGCTGTGTCCCTGTCCTCTTGCACTGCACGAGCCAGGAGAGCAGGCTCTGGTATGAGAGTCTGCCGCACTGAGCATCCCCTGTGAAAGCGGCTTGCTTACCTCCCACGCACTACCCTTTCATGCTAAAGCTCATGCATCTTTACATCCGCGCACCGGAGGTCACAGAATACATCTTTTATGTCCTGAAGCCCTTAGCAGAAGCTATAAGTGCTTCCATAATGTGGACATGTCTCAGAATAGAACAGAAATCTGCAGAAACACGATAGGGAGCACTGTGCCTCTGGAAAGATAATGCAGTATTTTAGTAACCAGCAAAATGGTAACTTTTACAGCAGAACTTAGCCCTGGCAAGCAAGCGAAAGGGATGAAGCAAGGAATTATGCAAGACACTTCCTGTTCTCCTTCCCCTTATTTAAATGATGTATTTTTTCAGCAAAACAGAAGCTGTGAGTCAGGGAGAGGCACCAGGATCAGTAGGATTTAAGTGAGAGCATCAGTACGTCATGACAGCTTTTGAATGGCGTTACATCTATTATTCATTACTTACTCACATCCAAGTCTATAGTTAAGGGAAGCGATTTGACAGGCAAGACATGTACGTAAATTGCCCATCAGATGATATAATCTACTACTGAGGGAACATTTCAAAAGGCCCAAAATATGAAAGAAAACATAATATACCCTGCATGCTAAGTACATAATTGTCTGAAATGCATGCTCTGAACTTTACCGCCCTTTTCATTTGCAAATTTCAAGAATTCTTGGGAACTTACAGAACACTATATGAATTTGCAAAACAGACAATACTTCTTCAGAGAGTATCCCAGCAGTGGAGAGACTCTCCTGGCAGCAATGTTCAAGGATTTGTCAGGAGAACAGTCAGATAGGTATAAACCTAGTTCTAACTACTTGTAGATTACAATGCTACCAAGACACCAATGTTTTCTGCAGTAATTTTTGTTCAAGGGGATCTCAAATTGCGTCTTTCCTAGGTAGTTACACTGACGAATTTAGTTGCATTTTGTAACACTACTAGCAGTACACATTTTCCTCCTTTTTTTTCCCAGCTGAAAAGTAAATTAAATAAGATTTTTTGCCTTGAACAGACATTCTAGGATAAATATAAAATATCTGATGCCCTTGTTGTTTGCTACAGGATAGAAGAAAATAGTTTCTTACAGCTATAAAGAAACTATTAGGAGAAACAGTTCTTTGTCATCTATGACTTGGCTCCTACTCCAGCTCAGTAAATATATAGTTTGGTTCTTCCTCTACCAAAGAGATCAAAAATGGCTTCAAATTTTTCCACCTGTATTTCTTTTTTGCCTGTCACAGAGAGCATTGCTCAGATGGGACTAAGTCTTTTTCTTCTCTAGTTTCTCATTTCATTGCTACCCTACCTATGGGAATTTCTACATAATATAAGACAACAGTAATAAGTACAGAGAACAAGATATTTATTTTCCTTCCCTGTTGGGGCAAAACCACCTGCCTTCCTGCATTATTTAAGCCCATAGGACAATAATATCAAGGACAATGAACTGTCTAGCCCCCAACTACAGATTTCATGGACTCCCAGTTAGTGAGTTTCTATCCTATGTTCTCTCAGTATAACTATGATACAAATAATCATAATGAGAAAACCAATGGTCATCATCATCGAGAGGAGGAACAGAGGCATCTTTTGATTTATCTTTTCCATTTAACTAAATTGTTTCCTTGTTAGCATGACAAAAAAGGAGACTAAGTATTCTTTGTCATATTTAACCAGGAGATCTTACTCTATATTTAGTAGTACAGCACATGATGCACCTTGTGTGACAGAACTGAATGCATTAATCCATACACAGACCTCAGAAGATCTATGAAAGGATTTATGTTTTGTCTAGGGAGAAGGATGGACTTCATCATAAGAACTAAAGAAATTAGTTTATGCATATGAGCCAGTGCCCAGTGTATCACCTGGTATAGCTCACGACACAACTATACATTCCAGGTAACTTATACAAGGATTTGTTAGGTAAAATTAATTTTGTTCAGGGATTGGTAAGGGCAGGAGAAACATTTCTTTTGCATCTCTTTGCAAACACTCTATGAGTCACATCTCACAACAAGGATACTAACTGGACACTGCCTGATTTCCCTCCTCTTCAGGTATTATAAGAATTAATTCTAAGTGAATAATGGGCATATTTTGACCTTAAAAAGTTTTACAAAGTTGGGGAATATCAAATATTCATTATCATTTAATTAGGCCAAACTCCAAAAATTTAAAACCAGATTACAAAGAAAAGAAGTGTTTCAGGCTGAAATAAGTATTTTATTCCCATAAGATCCACTTCGATAACCCAGTCATAAACTTGTATCTGTTTTTTTAATAACTGAATGAAAATTTAAAAAAAGAACAATATTTAGAAGCAATCAATGTTTTGCATTTTCATATTTTGAAACATGTTCTGGAAATAAACAGCCCAGTCACATGAAAATAAATAAATATTATTTTTAAAATTACTATTTTGTATTTTTTCAGACAAAAACATTCTGTCCAAACAAATTCGTTCAACTTTCCAACTTAGAACCACAGACTATAAGCCAAAGACAAGGTGCTGTCACTGGCTATGTTAGCTCAGATACTCCTAAATATGATTATTCATGATGTCTAACAACCATGTTTGTACATTTCTTTTACTACTATTAAACCTTTGTGTGGAGGTGCTTTAATGCTTGCTGATCTTTCACACAGGCTTGAAAATTAACCTTGAGAAAAACTATAAAAAACCCACAAACAAAATAATTTTTTACAATTCCACATTGTTGCCATGATTTAGAGTGTGTTTAGGATATAGCGTTTCTTCAAAGCTGAAACTTTTGTTTAAAAATGGGATGCAAGATGCTATGGCTTTTTTGTTAAGGGACTGTGTTTCCAAATACGTGTTACTGTAATTTGATTTTATGAATCACTGACCAGAAGAGCTGACAGCAGTTAGTCTTAAGGAGATTCACACTGAGGCAGCACCTATGAGTCCCAGGCAAAGGTCAAACATAACAAATGGCACATAAGGCACAATTCAAACACAAAAGAAAAGATGGACCCTGCCCTATTTACCCAATTTGGCAGAATATCTTTATAAAACATAAATTTTATGCTGTTCCACTGTATATTGTTTTTATATAAATATCTAGCAGCAAACATCTTAAAAAGTATCTCTTCCACAGTGTTTACCTGAAAAGGAAGAATTTATGTAATAGTTTAAAAAATGCAAACAATTATTTTTTCAGATTTCTGTATACGATTTTAAGCTGAATGAAGCACTAACCACAGCTACCCTGATTTTTCACAGCAAATACAAGACATTCTCCAAATAGTGCTGTAATATGAATACTAAAAATTAAGCAGCTTTACATCACCAGAGACTCGAACCCTTTCAATTAAATATTGTCAATCACGCATGAATCAGGATTCATTCCACAGAAATTGGTGGTGCAAAGCCATCTGAAGCAGCCTAGAAAAGGCATTCAAGGAAAGGACCCATTGCACCTAACGTTACCTTCTCTGAAGCTGAGTGAGCAGCACCATATGTAGTCAGTGGAGGAAATAAGGAGGCACTCCCAGAGGAAATTTCATGCCATCCTGAAATAGCTGTCCAAGACTTGTGGGATGAATCACTATCTCTCTTGCTCACTCTTTCTCAGCTGTAGACTACAGCCTTAATGACTAGCTTAGACTCAATGCCTAACTTTTAGGCAGCCAAAGTTAAGTGAGTTAAATCCTGCTTTCACTGTAGAGAGAAAGATTTTTCTAGGGGTTTCATTAAAAAAATGAGGGACAAAGAGAGAGAGCAGTCTGTGGGAATGAAAAATATTTTAGAAATGGAATGTTTTTAAACATCAAGACCAGTCAAAAGTAAAAAGCCAGAATTATCTAGAGCATCTCACTCAAGACAAGAAAGTTTCATAGCATTTGCTAGTTTTTGTAAGTGTTCATGAAATTGCCTGAAGAAATTTCTCATACATTCTATAATCTGCCACAGAACCCAGTATGAAAAATGTTTGGCAAAATCTGCCAGGAACTTTCAGTAGCCCCAGCTCAGACTGTTTCTGAAACACTACAAAGAAAATAAGGAAAAATATTCTTTCTGATATGAACTTGGGGGGGGGGGGGGGGGGAATAATGCCTTATATCTTATATTTAGAAAGTATATGTAAAAATTACACCCCACCCTCCCCCACCCCCTAAAATCAGACCAGTGCTGCTTTACATTTGCAACGCATAATTTTAAATGTCTTTACAAAGGGTAAATCAGGCACTACCTATGTGCTGTTTTCCAATTAGACTGGAGGAGGTCAGATACATTAAAAGCCACAGTAGAAGCAGTCTCAGCTATACCATCCATTTTATTTGTCTGTTGAAGGAAACAATGTGCTGTATCCAAGAGCACTTTGTCCTGAAGTGACTAATGCTGCTGCTGTAGTGTATTTGGAGGACAGCATGTTAGGCATAAAGAATCAGGATCCTCAGCAAGAAGCACAGCAAGAAATCCGAGAAGTATATTCTAACCATAGAGAAGAGACAGGAGAGATGAATAGGATACAAGAGCTGAATTCTTTACTTTTGCCTCAGGAAATGAGATAGGCACATAACAGGTATGCAGTCTGCTAGTGGCTTACTCTATTTACAGAAGAAATATTATGGATTGGGGCACTATTTCGGGTCCTGAAATGCCCACTCTTGAGATGTACGTGATATGGTAAAAAAAAACCCACAGAGATTTAGGTAAATATCCCTAAATTCTGCTGTTCATTTTTACTATGTTTCACCATTCCTTTGATTTGCTGCTGTATTTTACCTGGAGATCCTGATTGTTGCATCACAGCAGCAGCAGCAATCTCAAAGGAAAAGGTTTTGTAGAAGTAGACAGTCACAGAACAAGAGAAATGAGGGTTGGCACAGACCTCTGGAGGTGATCTAGTCCAACCTCCCCTTCACAGCAGGACTGTTGCTGTAATAGGCCAGGTCAGTGTTTGGCTAGACTGGCCAAGTCTTGCACAACCCCAAGGATGGCGACAGCACAGCTTCACTGAGTAAGATTTCCCTGTGCTCCCCAACCCTCCTAGGATGATGCTTTTCCAAACATTCAGTTTGAACCTCCCAAACCACAACTTGTATCTGTTGTCCCTTGTTTTTCCACCCTCATAATCCATGCCACACCTTTTTCTTCCTTCCATCACTCCAGCTTAAGCTGTCTTTTACAAGGGCTCCATGTAATCTTTTTATTTTCTCTCTGCAGTAGGACTCTCCAATCCTAACACTTGTGCAACTGCTGTTGGCTTAAAGAGAGACATCAGACTACTCCTGAATTATTTAGGAGATACATCACTAATTTTCACAGTTCAAAGTTGTTAATTCATGAGAAGCTCAGGGATAATTTTATGACCTAATATGGTTTGGAGGACAGATGCCATGCCTGCATAGCAGCAGACAAACTTCTAGACTTCCTCTTGCCACCTTATAGGTGAAAGTGTACACAAAATTATTCTTCTGTTGTGCCTTTAAAATATACTGCTGGCTCCCTTCATCACAAGCATGGCTTTGCCCTGTGGAATTTTGTTTTATTGCTCATTTGTTTCTTTCTCAGCCACCTCATTTGTTTTGCTGGCTGTAGATCTTATCCTACTCATTTGTCTAAGTAAAATTGTCCTTGACTGTTTCTCTTTCCTCACCTCCCACCTACTCCAATGAATTCCACTTATCGTTGTCTCTTTCCCTCTGGTCACTTTGTTTCATGGCATCTGTGCAATATTGCAGTACTCATTAATAACTTCCTTGAGTACTGTAACAATGGAAGAAGATGGTTAGAGTCTTTGAGGAGCAGTGTAGAAAAATACCTGTCCACATTTTGATAAAATAATGCACAGATTTTTCTTGACTCAAGTAATAAGCAGTAGTTAATAAAAATTAAATGGAAGCAAGTGTCAGTAGTCACAAGTTACTTCGAAATGTGTTTGTCTTTATATTGTAGTGAATTCTGGCATGCCTCTTATAAATATCGTTCAATGTGTTTGCTCACCGGAAGACGTAACAGTCCATGCAGTTATCACCACTGCATCTTGACAAAATTAAGTGCTAATTGTAATCCTTAAATCAGAATCAAAGCCATGTTCAGCTATACAAATAAACCTTTTGGAGGTAAAAACAACACAGATATTGTATTATATTGCTCTCTCTTTGGTCAAATACTTTTTCATCTCCAAGGTTTGTTATAGACTGTCCAGAAGTGAAATGAGCCCACAGATGTTCTTCTGAGAGATCTGCTAAAGTGGATTTCCACAGCAGGTCCACTGAGTCAGATGTAAGGCTAATGCCCAGTCCTGACAGGAGATCCAATAAAAAACTGTGTGTCAGGAATCAGTAAGTTTACAAGTTCTCAGCTAATGGTATCAGAAGTCTTCAGTTAGACTATCATAGACAAAGAGGGGGCCTTTACCACTGATAAGCTTTGAAACCTCATCTTTTTGTTACATTTGAACTCATGCCTAAGGGAGTATGACACTCTGAAATCTGAGTGTATAATCTGGCTGGTTTTCAGCCTCATCTCAGGTTTTGAATCACATTTCTTTTCCTTTGCCTTTTCCTTCCTCCCTTCCAGCACTACACTTGAAGTTTCACATATGGGAAATGCAGGCAAATGGGTGCATTGCCACCAGCTACCTGACTTGGGCAGTCAGAAGGCCAGAAACAATACACGTACAGCAGTGGAAACTTGACTAAATGCTGCCTTGTAGTCACCCCTGAAGCAGTCAAAATACAAGCAGCCTTTTCTCTCAGGGTGGAGTTTTTATATACTCATAACAGACTGACATCACTAGCACTGATGTCCTATGGTCTCAGTATAAGGCATTCAAGAACCCAGTAAACAAATAATTGTTTCCTTAAAACCAAAGTATTTCACAAGAAAAAAATTTTCATAACACTCTATAATCTATTTATCTTTTCCTAAGGCTTATTATTTTCTGTCATCTAGGGAAGACCCCTATTACTTTTAGACTTATGTCCTTGTCTCTGACTATTTTCTTTCCATAAAAAGCTCAGTAACAATATACCCTGTTCTCTCTTTGTCTCTCCTTCTCAAGAGTCTTTTCAACCCTTTGCAACATTGAACTAAACCAATATACTGGGTTACTTTATGCACTTATCTATTGTTGATTCTGGACGGGTAGCGTTCAGGTCTTACTGTTAAGTTTCCATCACGAAGTGAAACAGATACCAGTTGAGTGCTTTTTTGGTGCCACCAATTTACCTCCATGGAACGGGCAAAGTTTCGTTGTCCTAAATGAAGTAGAAGCAAACAGGAACTGGGAGTCTCCTTGCTCACAATTTCTGTGCTGAGCTTTCTGACATGATGAGGGTTCCTCTCTCTCAGGAACACGCTGCCTGCTGGCTTTCCACATCTATTTCTACCTCAGACACAAACAGATCCAGTCAGTGCCTGTATCTATGAATCCACAGGGAAAGCTTTTGGATTCTCAGGCCTTTCTTTATAGCTCATTACATCGGGTCATGGCTATATTGTTTCAACTATATTACTCCAAAAAAAAAAAAAAATGTAAGTACTTCTTGCATTTAGAGCTTGTCTACACATGGAACTATTGAGAAATAATTACTCAGTAATAGCTCAGAAATGCATGACTAGCTTGTAAATGCTTTCTTATTTCAGACCTAAGGAAGTATTACATGAAAAATAAGGAAAAGGTACTCTTTGAAGTGAGTTCTCAGTGAGCTGTTGTAGAATACCTATTCCAGTATAGATTAACATTTTCTGATGGTTTCTAGATTATGCACATAGAGCTGGACACATCCCTCATTACTTCATATACTAGTTGTTTTATTTTTGGCTACAACTAATGGACCAAGGCAGATACCTTCAAGAAATGATTCAAATTTTAAAGAACAAGGTTTTTTTCAGATTTGCAGAAAATGAACTGGGAGTGTTGCTGGACACCAACTTGAACATGAGTCAAAAATTTGCCCATGCAGAAAAGAAGACTGATGGCATCCTAGGCTGCATTCAGAGGAGTGTTGCCTGCAGGTTGAGGGAGATGATCCTTGCTCTCTACTCAGCACTGGTAAAGCCATACCTGGAGTCTGGCGTCCAGCTCTGGGCTCCCCAGTAAAAGAGAGACATGGAAATACTGGAAAGAGTCCAGAAAAGGACCACGAGTATGATTAAGGGACTGGAGCATCTGTCCTATGAAAAAAGGCTGAGACAGCTGGGACTGCATAGCCTGGAGAAGAGAAGGCTCAGAGGGATCTTTCTAATGTATATGAGTAACTGAAAGGAGGGTGCAAAGACAGAGCCAGGCTCTTTTCAGCGGTGCTCAGTGACAGGACCAGAGGCAATGGGCACAGAGTAAACCATGGGAGGAGCCATCTGAAGACCAGGAAACACTTTTGTCTTCTTCCCTCCTTGGAGACAGTCAACAACAACTGCCTGGACATGGTCCTGGGCAACCAGCCCAGGGTGGCCCTGCTTGAGCAGATGGGTTGGACCAAATGACCTCCAGAGGTCCCTTCCAACCTCAATCATTCTCTTCCGTTCATAAAAGTTGCACACCTCAGTTAACAATGAAGAATATGAGCTCAAATTTGAAAATAATAAAACCTTTGGAAATTTGACTCTTCTGCCTGCAAAACTTTCTTTATAATATATATTTAAAATATTATATATACATGTGTGTGCATTATATCTCTCTACATCTATCTATATCTTTATCTATATCCATATCTGCATATATCAGAAATAACAGAAAAGCAACAATTATTTAAAAGATATGTTAAAGTGTATTATATGTGACAAATATTGTGCAAAACCCGAAAATATCCATAAAACCACTGTCTGACAAACAAAACCAAAAATCCTCTTATGGATCAAAATAGAACAATCATCATTTAGACAACATGAAAATGTGAGTACACATCACTAGCCATAATTTAAAAATTCTCCTTAAACTCTTTGTCACTTCGGGTAAACTAACACAGAAGTAGCACACAGCACCTGACTGAGAAAAATATGCATGGTAGGAAACGGTAATGTCTGATGAAATAATTATTGGGTTTTTAAAAAAATATTCTGATGTAGAGATAGGAAAGAATACATTTTATATGTTGTTTAAAGACACAGCAATGATTATAGATCAAAGAAATTCTATATTGCATTTGGATTGTGAAGGGACTATACCTTTGGTTTATGTATATATATATGAGCACTCAACATGTTTACCACAATGAAATTATAGGCCTGATATGGAACTGCAATAGCAACAGTAAATAATTAGAATGGTAATAATTTGTGCTTTGAGCAAAGGCAGAGTACCTTGTCATTACAAAGATATGATTTGTAAATGGTGGAAACTCAGTGGGAGTAGGAGCCCATGAAGGTGAATCTCGGGTCTTAGCTACACCGTACGAACTATCCTAAAGCCCAACAGTAGCAGTTTATAGTCAATCTGCTATTTTACAGACAGCTAGATAAAAAATGAAAGCAGGCATTAAAAAATAAACAGAGTAATCTGTGATGTGACTTTATCAAATATTTCAATCCAGGAACAAGTGCTTTATTTAATAATAGCAATTTGTTCATAAAAGAATTTTGTCCCTTTGTCCTAAAATGCTACTTCTAGAAATAAAACCATGTATAAAAATAATTCTGGCACCAAGACAAAAGAAAAACATATCTCAAAACTCCAATTGCAGAAAATGAGTTATAGCCATTTTACAGGTTTAAAGATAACTGTCTGTCTTTCTCTCTTTTTCCTTTTAAAATCCCTGACCCAGAGGAACTGAACCAAGATCAGCTCAGAAGGGCTAAATGTTCCCTAAGAACCTTTAGATTTATCTGATGCAGCCACTTCCAAATTCCATCACAAATCTAAAACAATTTAGTCAGCACAGGATAAATGCTTTTGGTGATAAGCTTTCATTAGGAAATATCTAGAGACAATGAAATTAACTTTTTTTCCCCATTTCAATGAATACTTACCCTCATTCAGTTCTTCTTCAGTTATTCATTGTAAATGTCGATGAAGCATCCCCTAGGGCCTCAGTTCCTCCTACCTAAATTCAAGAGCTTTGCTGAGATGTTGTTTAGGAAACTGTCAGTCTAAACTTTCTTTATAATCAATGGTGAGAGATAAATGTCTCCAAAGGGGTTTTCAGTCTACATCACCACTTGGAGGTGCCTCCCTATCTCCTACGTAGGGAACTTGAATCGGCTGCAATCCTATTTAGACATCTTTTATAAGAGCTTAAAGTTAGCTTGGATGTATTCAGGCCTAAGTTCCCAAAGTCTCTTTCTCCCATTGTTTTTCCTTAAATATTTACCTAATTTTTCTTTGCTATTTTCTTATCTGAAGAAAACCAAAGTTCTGATCATATGTTCACTCATTTACTTTCTTACAGTCATACAGATTACAGTATTACTGCTCTCCACGTTGGTAGAACTTACGCTTAATCAATATTTATGTAATACAAACCATGCCTACTTCAGTACATTATTGCCAGTGAATAAATACTAACTTGGCCAGCACTCTCAGCCAGTTAAGCTGCAACACATATTAAAGTTCTTAAGAAAGTATTATAGCATTAATGATCTTGGACTGAAATCTAGACACCAATTCCCTTATAACAACACTAACCTGTATTACAGACTGAACACAAAGAATAGTAAAAGTAGGGGAAGGTGATGAAGTACTTAAGTTTAAAATTACTTAAGTAGGCATTGAGAAAAACCAGCTAGGGTTCATATAGCATTACAGTATAGAGCATTACATTGAAAGTATGGGTAATTTTAGAAAGAAAAATGTAAGAAAATGAATTGCAGTCATCATGTGCTTTGGACTAAAAAAATATTAAAATTACTAACAAGGATTTTCCTTTTTTTTTTTTTTTTTAAGATTCTGCATTAGACCTTTAACTTCTAAAAAATAAGCCTCTAGTAAAAATCGGAAGAGAAATCACAGAATAAAACCATTGAGTGTTTGAGAATTGGGAAGAATTTTCAGTTGATCTTAGAAGTCCTATATGGAATTAAATTGCATGTGTATCTTTTGTTTGTTTTTTGTCTTTTATGCTGCCTATCACTATTGTATATGATTTCTGTCCACATAAAATCAATAACAATAAAAAATATATAATGAACATCAAATATTAAAAAGGAGGAAAAACCAACAAAATTTAGCCTAGCTTCTTTGGCAGTTTTTTGGGGGGCAGCAGTTTATCTCAAGCTTATTTTACTTCTTTTTAGTGGTGTTTTAGTGTGTCAGTAATACAAACATCATTCTTCTATCCCTGTTGTTCTGCAATATGCTTTTAACTTTGTAGAGATTAAAATAATCTGAGTTCATAAAAGACAAAGTCTAGGTGCATAAAATGATCCTGGACAGAAGCAGAAGACTAGTAAGTTATACTTCAAGTTGAAGGCACTGCATCAGCTACATAAGTTATACCTGCTATATAAAGCAATCAACAAGTAAATTCCCCCAAAATCATCATATTTGTTCATTTATATTTTATTTCAGTTCTCAAATCCTCAGATAGATCCACTTGAAGAGACTGTATAGATGCATGTTACTGTTTTAAAGATAGTGGGCCATCATACCAGCACAAAACTGAAAGATTTGAGGCTTCAGAAAGGATCCTCTTGAGCCTTCCTCTTCTGCCACACTCCACACAATCTCAGATAAGCCAGCTAGAGTTGAATTCATCTCATCTAAATTCCATTACCTAATTTCAACCTGATCAGCCAGGCTCCCTCTGCAAGAAAGAGAGCCAGACACCCTGAGGGACTAATTCATCCTCTTGTAAAACTGGTGTTCCTATCAAGAGATATATATAAACCCCAAGATTTACGGAAGATCTCTCTCTCAGTTGGTGATAGAAGGTACCTACACAACTAACTTAATCTGTATAGGTAGTTCATATGTGAGACAAACCTCACCCGTACAGGAAGGAGTTTAGGTAGCTAAAGACGAGAATTCTAGCTGGTTTTGAGATTTGGGGATCTAAGTTCCCTAGAAATTTCCATCTGAATTGTTAGGTGCCTAATTGCTTTGCCTTGTTGTCTTGGCCATCACATTACCATTTTATTCCTGAAAAACAGAATGGAAATAATAGCACTTGCCTACTTCAAAGGAATCTCTATTGTGAAGATAAATGCATTGTTCGTGAGGTGATCAAACTCCATGATAATGGGGACCACATAAGTATAAAGACTTACTATTTTATGTTTGAAAACTACATCACGCACAGTGGGAGCTTCTGAAGACTAGAAATAAAAGCAGTAACAATAACTTTCTTAGTCCTTTTTTAAAAGCTGTTTCTGCAGTATAAATATGGAATGACTAATACTATCACAATTTAGTGGTATTATTACACCAAACAAATGCTAAACATGGTTTTAGTGTATAAATGCAGAAACAAGAGCTTTTGTTATATATCATGTAAATATATATCATACAAAAAGAAGAAGGAAAAAAAAAAAAGGTGGACAGAACAAAACTGGAGTGGTTTTAAAATCCTGAGCTGTTTGAGACAGGTACATCAGTAACAATACCATTAGAGTTTTCAGAATGCACCACAAGCCTGCAAAGTTTATTGTTTCACCACATGCTGCAGAGTTTATTATTTCAGGAGTGAAATCTACAAACATAATGAAATTGAATTGAATATACAAGGCTGGATATGTACCTTGAGGGCATTTCAAATATTCACATACTGAGAAACCGTAGAGAAGGAATATAAGGATAAACGAAATGTAGCAAATAGAAGTAAGCATCAGAAAACTGAAGAGACCAAGACTGGAGGAGATAAAACTGGTAAAATAAGAGGATGGTTTGGCGTTTTCTTTGCATCTTCTTTGCATGCTCTTTCACTGTCTAGGTGGATTTTAGAAGCATAATTTTATTTTACCAGAGAGAGACTACATAAGCAAGATTAAAATATCTAAGCAGCACACAACCATAAATTCCTCTACTGACCACTTTCTATCCAAGCCTGCTGCAGTACATAAAATCTCCTTAAAAACAGATTTGGCAAAGCATATAGCTTTTGGGGTTAAAGTATTTGAATGGAAATACCTAGAAATATTACAGCTACTTAGGCTGAGTAGAGTGTACTCAGATGACCGACTCGGTCATCACAGTCTCACAGTCCTGCTCAGATAAGTCGTCATGGGGTCCCTCCTCTGGCAGAGGTTGGTGCCAGGTGCTCCAGAAAGGTCTGAGGTAGCTTGTCTCCAGGTAAAGCTTTACACTACCACTCAATAATTAAAAGTTGGCTTGTATCTTAAAATGTAAATTGATGGCCTTTTTTGCTCCAAAGGACTATTTCTGTCATGGAAAGTAATCTTCAGTTTAGAAAATCCCAGAATTATGAATTGGGAATTGAAAAAAGTTAGGAGGTTGAATCACAGGATTACCTTGTTGCTTATGTGTCGAGATCTAATATTCCACTTGCTCAGGTGAAGTGGACCCTCAGGTAACCAATGCTAGGGCTATGAAGGGCTTTTTTTTGCCTTTTTTTGCATTTTTCCTAGGAGAAAGGAATTGGCCAAAACTAATCTAATGTCTACTGTCATTGGTCAAAATTCCACCGTCATGCCATTGCCTGTATCTTAGTTAGGGGACACTTTTACCATGGAGATGATTCCTAGTCACCAACGGCTACTAATCAATGCGTTTTCCTGGTCTTGGAGGGTAACATTGCTATGCAAGTGGAAATTAGGTTGGAGGTTGTTTTTTGTTTTATATTGTTTTGTTTTGCTTGAACCAGAAGTTCACTAAGGCAAAATCTTGAAGAAACTAGCCTGCTATGTCACGAGTGAGGCAACATCATCCCAGTAAGGCCTTGCACTGCAAATCTACAAAAGAGTTACAACTTATTTGGAGTAGCTAATAGCTACTTCAAAAAGCGGGGAGCAGGGATAATTTCGAGGGCCTGCAGCTCTCAGCATACAGTGCCTCAAGCTTGATCAATCTGGTTCTGAGCCAGGGGAGGGATAAGAAAAGTATCTGTTTTCTCAGGAGTGGCATGTCCTGGGATTTGTGGCCGTCTATAAGCTGTATGTTTCCAATAAGTAATAAAACTGCTGCAGGCTGCATTGCAGAGCTGCTGAATGTGGGTCACATTCTACCTACAAGTAATAATTTGGCCACCCTATAAGTTAAATATTTATTTTGTTAAAGTCAGTTTCTTACCATTTCCACTTTAGTTTCCGAGGGTTCTTTTGATGGTATTAACGCCATAAGCAGAGCTAAATATCTGCAGAATTATAGCAAGTTTCTCTATAACATTTCACTTGAATCTTATTCTTCCCTCAATAGATTAAAAGGTCTTTCATCTCTGCAGTTTTAAGTAGTATTTTCCACAGTAACAGGAGGAGGCCACATCTCTGCTAGTCAGTTTGCTGACTGTTTTAATGCTTTATAATTTTGTAATGTTCTCCCCTAAGGCTGTCCAAGGGTGATGCACAAGCCCTGTTCCAATGCCTGATATTAGTTGTCGAAGACAATGTGTTGATTCTTGACTTTTTTCTTTCTTCCACTCAGCTTATTGAAGATAAAGGGAGACTGTGCTGGTAGTGCCAGGGGACCCTGGGCTTTTAAGACAAGCTATTTTTTACAATTTTATTTAGGAAGCTTCTCCTAATATTAAGAAGTAAGTCCCCTCAAAAAGGAGAGATAGTAATGAAAGATAAAAAACTAACTGTTGTCACAATTTTTGCTGCTCTACCCACAGAGGCTGTTTCTTGTGGCCAAAAATGCCTCGGATGAACTTGCTTTTTCAGTATGTACTATGTAAACGTATTACAGTTGTTTTACAATTGTATTGCTCAACTTTGGTGATGCATGACTGAAGTTCTGTAGAGATAGATATGCATATCATCAAGGTATCAGAAGACTTTGAATGAGTTTGTTGCTTCCCAGTGATGATATCAAAAGTATTGACATTTTTGTTATTCACCAAAGAAAGAAAAAACTGGGAAAAATGTTAGCCTATTTATGGATATTTTTATTGGATAAACTAAGATGGTAATATGAAGAAAATGCCCCTACCATGTAATATGTGTTTAACATGATGAGACAGAAAGGCACATTTTTCCCATTCTTTCCTGGGTCCCCAACAGCATAGCAATTCTTTGGATTGACTGGCTTTTTCTCCCAGATTAGAAAATTTTACTGACAAAGAGGATGGAGAGATGTAAGGTCTTTGTGCAGGTATTTCTAGCTGGCCAGATAAAAGTTAGGTCAACTCTGGAACTGCTTAGCTGCAAAAGAACAATGGTGTGTCCTAATATATGCACAGGCTTGATACCATGCTAACATAGCCCTGTGGCATCAGCTTATAGATGGCTCACATCTAATCAGATTGGAGTATGATGTTGTGGTTTAACCCCAGCCAGCAGCTAAGCACCACACAGCCAGTCACTCACTCCCCCCCCACCACCACCACCCAGCAGGATGGTGGGAGAGAATCAGAAGGGTAAAAGTGAGAAAACTCATGGGTTGAGATAAAAGCAGTTTAATAATTGAAATAAAATATTAGAAGAAGAAGAAGAAGTTCTAATGAAAAGGAAAATAGCAAAGAGAGAGAAATAAAACCCAAGAAAGACAAGTGATGTGAATGAAAACCATTGCTCACCACCAGCCGACCAATGCCCAGCCAGTCCCAGAGCAGCAGCCACCACACCAACTTCCCCCCTAGTTTATTGCTGAGCATGACGTCGTATGGTGTGGGATATCCCTTGGGTCAGTTGGGGTCAGCTGTCCCGGCTGTGTCCCCTCCCAACTCCTCGTGCCCCCCCAGCCTGCTCGCTGGTGGGGTGGGGGGAGAAGCAGAAAAGCCCTTGGCTCTGGGTAAGCCCTGCTCAGCAGGAATGAAAACATCCCTGTGTTATCAACACTGTTTTCAGCTGAAATCCAAAACATAGTCCTGTACTAGCTACTATGAAGAAAGTTAACTCTATCCCAACCAAAAGTAGCACATATGAGTAGAGAAACTTCCATGTACTGCAGAAACTCCATGAAATCAGAGACACAGACAGAAGACTCAGAGAGAGAGAAAAATAAAGGGAAAAGAGGCTGTTAGTCTGGAAACTGAGGCAAAAGCCAGGAACCAACTAAAAAGCTTGACTTACACTCAGTAAAGACACTATCAGGGAAGCCCTTTCTGGACAATGTAAATTTTAAGAACTCTAGTCTGTATCCAACCTTAATACAAATGGGATTGTTGACACAGCAGGAGAGGCACAACACTAAGAACTTCAAAAGCTGACAAAATATTTTGGCTGGTATGATCATATTCCAGATCAGGAGGAGAAACCTGTCCTGGTGGCAGTCAGCCAGTGTCCACCTGGGAGGGAACCGCCAGTGGAGGAAGAACTTATGGTTCCAAATACACCCACATTGTCACAGGCATTTTCAGATCTGCCATGCTAGCATTTTTTTACATGGGCAACTGCACTGGCAGCTGGAATCCTGGCATGCAGAAAAGGTCAAAAGGTACCTGCAGAAACAGCCAGTTAGGGACCGTAAAAATAGAAGATTTTCCATGATGAATGGATAAAATATCTTGGCTACCATTAGAAGCTAAGATACTTTTGTCCTCAGTTGTAGCTATTTCTTAAGGAAATAAGCATGAGAATGATTTCTAATGCCAGGCCCAGGGATCCAGTGCAATCAACCATATCTTTCAGTCATATGTGGGGGGACAAAGCACAATCACAGCATAAAGGAATATAATTCTGTGTCCTGTGCTGCATATCATCTCAGTTCTGTCTCCATTCCTTCTGGCTCTTTGTTAGCAGAACCCCATGGTCCAGAACAACGTGTCCTCAAACTGCTTCCTCCTACTTTTATCCTGTCAATAAATATGACTGTGAATGATCACTTAATGGAGATCCTTGTTCAGTTCAGAAAATGTCATCCAAGTCTGTTTGCTCTAGGGGTCTGATTATTTTCTTAGATCTTGTTTCATCCTGCCTCAAGCACCACTGTTTTATCTGCTTTGCAATGAATTCGATTCCCAGCTCAGTGAGCCTCTGCAACACCTGAGGATAGACTTTGGTGTTTTTCATCATGGAGACAAGCTCCCTGGACTGTATTATTATTCAGGTCCTCAAGAAGGGCCGTCCTGCTGGTCTCAAGCCTTTGCTTGCTTGAAATTATTTCCTAAAATCAACAGAGTGAGAAGCATGGTGCTGAAAGAAGGTGTTAGAGAAATCCTGCAATAATTACCCAGGTGGATGCTGGCATTGCATCCTTAGAGCAATGCATCCTGATTAGGAAATCTACTAAGACACTTTTTATATAACCAAAGAATTCCATGCAAGGCTTGTACACGGAGCATAGCATAGCAATAAAATAGATCTACAGTGCATGCACCTTGTCTTATACAATTTGGGAAATAAGTATAAAACACAATGGTGCAGCCAGATATTATCTAAGGAATTACTCATTAATACTACCACCAGACACTTACCATCAAGAATGGAATTTGCAGTGAACTGTAACAGTTTTAGCTGACAGTAATGCTGTTGAGGCTGTATAAAAGGGATTTTTATTTTTTTTTCTGGCAATTGAAAGATGCAGAACACGATATATACATAATGATTTATTACTTACTAGTTAAAGCATGTGATACTAAGTGTCCCAAAGAGTTTACTGTGTCATGCTCTGCTTGAAATCAAGTGCAGTAGTAGAGACAGTATGATTAGCTCAATCCTGTGTGTCCATGTACCTATGCATCTGTATGTATTAGTTTAATATTTCTGTAACATGCATACACGTATTCAGGTTCTACTTCAGAATATTGCCAACCACAATTTCTATTGATAGCCTGATCCAATACTGTCTACGGTCATAACCTGCCCTGGACTGATGAAAGGTTAGACAATTTGTTCTTAAATGATTGCCTCAGTGAAGAAAAGATTTTAAAGACAGTGATTGTGGTCTGTCTTCAGTGCTGGAGGTTTTTTAAGTCACTTGTTTCACTGATTTAAGCTCTGACTTTGAAAAGGCCAAGCAGCAGGGGAAAAAATAGAAAACCTTAGGCCCCGTTTCCTAAGGGATAGGTATTATCATTATTGACCTGTTCAAGGAGAAGCAGCAGCTGGAGGTGGAGTTGCACACAGTGTTTCCTGGCATGCTTTTACTTCAGCTACAAGGACTCCTCTTTAGTTGTCAATGTCTGTACCTAGCAGAGCTTTGACTTTCATGTTTCCTTTTCAATACAGGTCAAACAATCAATGCATCAATACTGTTCCTCTTCAAATACTTCAGTTTTGTAGGGTATGACTGTTACTACAATCATATCCCCTTTAATTTTCAAATCAGCTTTGGATTTGTTCCAGTGTCCCCTTTAGTAAATTGATTTTTAACAGTAAGTGGCTTACATTGTCCATGTTTCTTCAGAAACTGTCTTGCTTTAGCAACTTCAAAAAGTTTAAGAGGAGAGAAAAACTACTCTGAATCCTTGTAGAGGTAGAGTATCATCTAACATTTATTCTTTTGGGTGGTATTAAATCTCTCTTGCTGTCATATACTTACACATACACACACCCTGCCCCCCCCCCTTTCTTTCCAATTAAGTGTACTTTACAACTTCCTTCCTTACAGAAGATATCAACTATAGGAACTGTCTTTTCATTCTCATACTACTTTTTTCTAGCTACCTGTTTTCATCAGCGTCACTTACATTGTCATCACCCTTTCATTTCTGTACTTGCTACTTACACTTTGATCCCTTAATTAGTTTTATAAATCTTCTTTCTCTGATGTTTTGTCTCTGTTCTGTATGAAAGATAACCCCTTTTGAGCACCATTCTTCGCGCATTTAGTATCGTACCATGTATCTCCAATTTTCTATCAGTTGTCATTTTTCCTTTGTAGTTGCCATCTCCCTTTAACAATTCAGCCTCTTTCCTAACCTTAACCTATTTTTCACAGTAAAACTAAAAAAATTACGAGAGCAAATATACAGATGATGACTGGCTTTATTATTTGACTCAATATCAAATCATAGATATTAGTATTCACTTCACACTTAATACTTAGCACTTAGTAGTATATTTTCGAAGTATTGTAGAAACACTGGACCAAATTAATCCCTGATGCAATTCCTTGGAGTAAATAGTATTATACCATTAATTATGTGGCCCATTAATTAATTAATCATCCTGGTCACTTGGTGTTATAAGTAAGTACTAAAAGTTAAGGTAACTTGCCCAAGGTACGAAACAGTGGATCAGTAAAAGCAACCAGTAGTTCCTGGATGTGGGCCCAAAACCTAAATACAATAGGTTGTACAACCTGTATTTCTAAATACCAAAAGATACTAAGCAAGAATTTTAACGTAAATTGCTGTGAGGCTTTCATGGATTCATGTTTTGCCAGTAAGAGCTGGAGCTGAAAGTCTCAGGAACAAACAATTCTCCTCTGTGGTAGAAGCCATCCTTTACTAGGGATGGATGTCTGCAACAAGCAAAAAAGCCGGGTATTAATGCTCTATTAACTGATGCCATAACATTGTCTCATGATATTTGGAAAGATCAATGTCAGAAGGGGAAAGTATAAAAGCACAGAAAATTGCTAGAGCTCCAAGATGAAGTTTCCAGCTAACATCAAGCTCTCCTCCACCAAAAACACATGATCAGCATGTGTGACAGGGATTTTTCTTGGCAACATTATCTTCCTTTCCAGAATGATGCAATCACTGGGACTCATTTTAGAAGAACACAAGTTTAATCTTGTGTTTTATCTTTTATGTAGCAAGTTATAGGAACAAAAATTTGAGATAGACCACCACTTTGCTTCTCTTTTCACCAACAAAACCCTTGACAATAATGGCAGAGACGGAAGCCCACCCACTGCAGTCTGCAAAATGTGAATCTAAAATACTTCACTAAATTGTTCTGTGGTATTTGCCAGAGATAAGGTGAGGACAAGGGGCACCTGTGGTTTCCTTTCCTATAGCCTAGTCTAGTCTGATGCTATTCACAGGTCATTCTTTGAATGACTGACAATGAATTTTAAATTCCTATTGAGCTAAAATCTTGACATTTAGTACATTCATTCTTTATGAGATGCTGAAGAAAAAAAATCTCCCAATTGAATTTTGACTTTTCCATTGCAGGTTCCTAAAAGGTCACTGGCCCTTTTTATTAGCTGCAACCATTGTCAAATCTTTGTACTAGAGGGTAACAGTTAACAAGAGGAAGGTTTTATGAGACCTGTGGGGAGTAAGGAGTCACATCATCACTACCTTTAAAGATTGTATGCATTTTGGGGCACTAAAGTTTGCTATATCTCTCATTTATAGAAATTAAAGTAATTTGGAGTTACAATTATCAAATTTTAGGTGCCAACAATGTTTATTTTGCTCATCCATACAAATATTCAGATTAAATTCAAAATTATCCATTTGCAATGCCCAGATGATGTACGGATTCTTCTCTGCATGAGCAGGTATTAGACAACCAAATGTACAATCTCACATTGTGTGTGCTCTTTCTATAATCTTTAAAACAAATATAAAAAATGGTTATAACAACTATGATACCAAATTAAAATCACTGAGTGATGCTGAATATTTCACTGCATTGTAATTTCTGTTTCCCAGAACAACTATATCACTATAAGGAAAAATAATGAAAAATGCTCTTGAGTACTAGAGCTTACCAAGACTAAGCAAGAGTGCACAAATGCTAATTCTGATAATCATGTTAAGAACAAACAGTGCTGCAACATATGTATTTTACAGAATCAAAGGATCATGGAACATTTGACACTGGAAGGCACTTCTGGAGATCATCTAGTCCAACCTCTGTCCTCAAGGGAGGATGAGCTGCAGCACGTTGCCCAGGGCTATGCCTGGTCGGGTTTTGAACATCTGCAAGGGTGGAGACTTCAGTGTCACTGAACAACCAGGTTCAAGTCTTCAACCATCCTCACAGTAAACATTTTTCTCTTATGTTTAAATGCAATATCCTGTATTTCAGTTTGTGCCCATTGCCTCCTGCCTTTTCAACAGGCACAACTGAGAAGGGTCTGGCTTCTTTACTACCTTCATCAGCTTGTCCAGTCTTTAGTTAGACTTGCAACAATGTCTCTGATAAGACTGACATAGACAAACTGATGAGTTACAGACTAGGCAATTGAACAGTGAGGCGGATCGAAAATTGGCTGGACTGATGGTCATAAAGGGATGTAACCAGGTGGTTGTAATGCCATCCATAAAGACTTCAAACGACTGGAGAAATGGGAAGACAGGAGCTTCATGAAGTTCAACAGAAGGGAATTCCAAGTCCTGAACCTGGGGAGAAATAACCCAATCTACCAGCACACCCAGAGGGCCAGCTGTCTGGAAAGCTGCTATGCAGAGAAGGACTTAAGATTCTGGTAGATAACAACTTGACCATATGCTCCCCTGTTCATTTCAGAGATAATCAAGTCATTTTCAAAAAAGAGTAATTTCAAAGTTCATCAAGTGTGGCCTTGCAATGACATCAGCCAGGCTTCCTCAGCACTCACGGGCACATCCCATCAGGCCCCATGGACTTCTGTATGTCTAGTTTGTTTAAGTGTTCCCTGACCTGATCCTCTTCTTTCTTCTGGAGTTTCCATTGGTCTTTGGGACTTGGGATTCCTGAAGGCCAGTCTTACCAGTAAGGACTGAGATGAAGAAAACACTGAAAACCCCAGACTTTCCTCATTCCTTTGTTACCAGGTCCCCTCTCCCATTCAGCAGCAGGACGTTCTTGTTGCCCTTCACAGGATTATTCCCGATTCAAATCAATATGGGTTTTAGCTTTCCTAAATGTTTCATGGTCAGACGGTGTCTCTATATTTCTCTCAGGTCATGTAACTACTTCCACCTCTTGTACATTTTTTTTTTTTTTTATGTCTGAGTTTTGTCAAGAGCTCCTTGCTCATCTATGCAGGCCTGCCCCCAACCTTCACATCCCCTTCAAGTCCTTTCTTGTTTGTAAGAACCGGGTCCAGAAGAGCATCTCCCCTTGTCACATCCTTGATCACCTGTGTTAGGAAATTTTCGTGCATTGCCTCTTCCCTGTTGTACTGCCGCTCCAGAAGATATTGGAGTAGTTAAAGTCACTAGGACCTGCAAATGTGAAGTTTCTTCTAGTTGTCTGGAGAAGGCACCGCCTTCTTTCTGACCAGGTGGTCTGTAGCAGACACCCACCACAACATCACCCATGTTGGTCTTCCCTCTAATCCCCAACCCTCAGCTCCCAGCTGACTCATCACCCACCCTTAGGCAGAGCTTCAGGCATGCCCACTGCTCTCTCTTACAAGGGGCAGCTCCCCCTCCTCACCATCAAGGCCTGTCCTTTCTGAAGAGCCTTTATCTATCCACTGCAGAGCTCCAGTTGTGTCAACTATCTGATCACATTTCTGTGATGACCATCCTGCACCCTTTGCTTGCCATTCCTGTCCACCACTTTCTTCCTTGATTGGGGGTCATCTCCATTCCCCATCATTTTTAAAGTTCTTCTCAGCAGGTTAGCCAACATGTTGGTGAAGATGCTTTTGCCACACTTGGTCAGAGGTATCCCATCTCTTCTTAGCAGTTCTTGATCCTGAAGAAGTGTCCAATGGTCATAAACCCCTGCTGTTGACACCAGCAGCACAAACAGCTGTTAATCCACAGGATCCATCCACTCCTTAAGCCCTCGCCAGCAGGATGGAGAAGAAAACTGTCTGGGACTCCAGCCTCCATGCCCTTCACCCTCACCCCCAGTCATGCATTCTCACTCAAGATATGCTTCACATGTCCCTGACAGTATCATTGGTGCCTGTGAGGAAAAGCAGCAAAGATTGACAGTCCAAGGGCTGGACAAGCCTCCACAGACTCTCCACAACATCCCAGATCCAAGCACCTAGCAAGCAGGAAGCCCTCCAGGGCAGCAATCCAGGTGGGCAGATGGTGTCCTCCATCCCCCGCAGCAGCAGCCTCCCACTGCTGTCACTCACCCCTTCCTCCCGGTGCTGCAGTGAGGCTCAGGCTCAGCCTGCTTGAGTGTTTTGCTCCCAACACCTCACCTGCTACCAGGGTGCTGACCCTATTCCATAGCTGCAGATCTTCAAGTGGACCATTTTTCAGTGGTCCTCTAAACAAGAACAAGATAGACTATGTGCAACATAAACATCCAGTAGAAAATATCTAGGGAATGTAAGTAAAAAGAATATAATTATTGACAATGTTGGCTTGTATACACATAGATATTTCCTGGCATAGATATACTGAACTAATTATTCTGCCATAGTTCTATCAATCTTAGCTCCCATGTGGACATCCTATATGCCAAAACTGTTATATTGTCCCAGAATAATTACTCTAGAGTAATTATTCCAAATAAAATTACTATTATTTTGAAACAATGTCCATACTGATCTTAAACCAATACAGCTATAGCAGCATAGATTATAGATATGCCAGGAAATACCTATTTGTAGACAAGCCCTGCAGTAGTAGGAAAGTTGCTATGAGTTGCAACAATTTAACAGAGTTTCCTTTCCTTCTGTTTTTTGGTTGGTTTTTTGTTATTGTTTTTGGTTTTTTAATAATGAGCTGGAGATTTGATTCTGTTGTATGTGAGAATGAAAAAGCATCACTCCATTGTCACTGACATCATTTTATATGATTGTCTGTCTATGTCCTGAAACACTGTTCATTCAGAGTAGGTGGTTTTACAGATTGTTCCCTATGTTCTTCTGAGTGATTATGAACTGTGTTATCTACAGAATCACACAAAATTTCAGAGCTCAACAAGCAGTAAATGTCCATGATTAATGCAGCTTATTCTGTGATAGCTTTCGGGATCAGAGCCCATGAGAGATGTCATTGTTATTGCTCTGAAATGGTTTTCCTCCATGTTACATGTTCTTATTACTTTGACTGTTGTCCTCCATCTATTTTACCCTTCCTCTATTGTCCTCCTGTCTATCCTCTCCTCTTTCTTTCAGCTAATTTCAGTATGATTGGTGAAGCATTTCCTTATATGGTACATTAAATATAAACAGCCATCTTTACATTTCCAGGCTTCTTCAAAGTAACCTAAGAGTGAAGGGCAACAACCTCACATTATTGTTGTAGATGTTTCTGTTGTTCTGAAATGAAGTAAACAACGCTCTAAGAACCTGAGATCCTCAGAAAAGCATTTTACTGATTTGATAGCTCAGCTGATAACAAACCATTTGGTATACTTTTAGTACCTGTGCAGATACATGTCAATTCAATGTAAATGGCTTTCATCATTTCAGCTAACCTGAAAGGGGACATTCTCTCCCATGAATACTTTACTAAGGCAACCTTTTAAGTTCTCTAGAATTCTTTGATACCTTCAACTTTTCTTGATGCAGAAACATTTGAAACTCATTCAAGAGTAATAACCACAGCCACATCTTTTGTTCTTTCAAGGATACCTCTAGGTTTTACGCGATGTATTTTTCTTGTTGATAGATGGAAGTACTCTATTCTAGGGATTAAAGACAGAATACACTCTGTTTTTTTAAAAGTTCTTTGCTGATATAGGCATTTAGCAGCAGAGCTAACAGCTTGATTCTTCAGAAAAAAAATTCATGTAAACTTGCTCTTTGCAGGGGGGTATCTGTTACTCAATGCAGTGAGAGCAGCAACAGCTTATTCTGATCTCATCATTAGCAGTGAAACCAGTAACCCATTTCTGCAAATTAGCACATTTTAAAAAGCAGTTGGAGGAGCCAAGTGGCTGAATAACTTCCCTGAGTTTCATAGAGAGCATTTTGAGCTGACTAAAATTGGTACAGTGCAGCATTAAGAAATTATAACACACATCCCAAGAAAAAGAGAGCAATAGATCCTACTAAAAATGCCTGTTTGAGTGACAAAGGAAGACAAACGCCTAATTTGCCTGATGATCTCATAGAATAGCAAAAATCAAGTAACCAGGAGACATATAATAATAAAAAAATGCAGTCAATTGAACATACAATCTTAAAACCTCTTTAGTTTCATATTAAAAACATAAGAAGAAATAAAACACTGGAAAATAACAAAATGTGTTAAAATATATATATTGGAAATTACTGAGCTATGTAACAGATCTGCTTATTTAAATAAAAGATGGTAAGCTGCAGGCTGTTTTGTACCTATTTCAGACTAAATTAATTAGGGAACAACATCTGAGGATGACAACTCTATCTCATAGTTCTAAATTCAATATAATTTTCTATTAAAAATCTCTATTTAATTTAAAAATAATGTCTGTTGAGTTCCATAGGTTTCAAAAATACTTCATTCCTAAAAGACAGAGTTCTAATAATTCTGGATCCAAACAGGAGGATGCATACTACCCAGCTTTACTCATTGAAAAGTCAGATTCCTAATCTAAGTCAAATGCTTATGTTTCCTATATGGCCAATGGAGAGAGACAGGATTTCCAAATCACAATTCTGTGTATCTTTGCCACCTATCTTGATGAACTGCCAGCTGGAGATGCCTGAGAGAGCCTAATCAACTATCTTGGACTGGGCATCTAACTTTTAGATAGCCAGGGTGTGCCTGAGTTGCATCCTAATCTAAGGCTTCTAAGATCTCGTTTGGTTCTGAGAATTTAGAACATTTTCTTGCTGATCTTCTTCAAATATTTCTTATGTCATCTTTCAGCAGCGTCACACAGGCTTATTGTTTTCTTGGGTAACATAAAGTTGTTCCATCTTTTGCTTACAAGGACTGAAGTAGGCAGTGGGTCATCCTATCAATATGTACTCCATATGAAACAGAAAAGCAGAACTATCAACAACAGTGTCTTACTCTCTCTCCTCTCTGCCATTCTCAGTTAATACCAGGGTCAAGCCCAACATTTCAAACAAAAAGGATTATAATTTGCTCTTTTAAAGAGAAACACTAGTTTTCGAAAGTTGCAACACTTGTTGTTCTGCAGTTTATCATATAGTTAAAGCGTATTCTGTTTGGACTCAGTGCTTTCTGCAGACATGCCTATTCTGCAGTTAGTTCTGGAGCAAATTTTAATCCCAGTTACATTTGTGTGGAAGTCTCATGTGCAGATGAAAAAACTTCAGACAGGCTACTGCAAGAAGCTGAAGGAAGGTATCAGGACTTCTTCCCATTTTTTTGTTTGCATTTAATCCATGTTCTCTCTTGTGATTTATAGCAATGTAATATCTGGACAAGTAAATCTCTACTTTCATCCAGGGCAATGCAACAAACTAATTATATTGAAATATTTTATTACATCACTTTAAATAATTTAAGTATTTTTATTATCACTTTTTTGCTTTTTTGAAACAAAAAGAGTGGGTATTAAAAAACATTATTCCTTTACAAATTCCCATTTTTTGCTTAGATATGACGTTTTAAGAGTCTAGGTTTAGACTATGACTAGAAATGTTGACTTCATAAAAAAATATTGGGCACTAGATAGTTCCTGCTATGTGAAAATCCACATTCCTTATTTGCCTCCTATTGTCCATTAATATATGATAGTCTAGATCCTTTTTCACTGGAGTTCTTCACTTCTTCACTTTCTTTAAAACATCAGTTACTGAAGTCAGAACAATGACCTTAAGCATTAAGTTTAAATTCTGTTTCAGTTTTAAGTATGCAGTGATGAACACTGATGTTTAGTAACTCAGTTGTAGTTACTCTTGCACATGATCCTATTCTGTAGTCAGTTTTATGAAAGGCTTTGTTGGACACTTTCTCTTCCTAGGAAGGTAAAATTATTTCCTTTTCTTATATCAAACTTACAGTCTGTGATTTCATCCCCTTCCGCCCTCCTTTAAAATTTGCCCAAATGCTTCAGGAGTCCGTCCAAGCTTGCAAGCCACAACAGAAGTTAAACAACTCCTATACTCATGACTGACTTAGAAAATTATTGTTTTTTCTTATTTTCAAAACACTTATAGCAACATGGTAGCGTTTCATATCTCTGATTCTTGAAGAGATGGAGACATTTTCAAATCTCTTATATGGTATTACCACTATAACACAGATACCCCAGCATATATTCATGCATGGGGTTATTCTTCCACAGGTGCAGCACTTTGCATTTACCCTTGTTGAACTTCATGAGGTTCCCGCCAACCCATTTCTTCAGCCTGTCAAGGTCACTCTGGATGGAAGCATGACCCTCTGGTGTATCAACCACTCCTTCCAGTTTTGTGTCATCGGCAAACTTGCTGGAGGGTACACCTTGCACCTTCATCCAGATCATTAATGAAGATGTTGAACAAGACTGGACCCAGTATTGACCTCTGGGGTACATTGCTAGTTACTGGGCTCCAACTAGACTTTGTTCCACCAGTCACCACTCTTTGGGCCCAGCCATTCAGCTGGTTTTCAATCAACCTCACTGTCTGCTCATGCAGGCCATACTTCAAGAGCTTCCCTATGAGGATGTTAATGGGAGACAGTGTTGAAATATGTCACTTCAACCTCGACCAAGCAGCTTATCGTCTTCTATTTCCGTAACCAAACAAGAGATTTTTGGAGTGAACATGACTTTCTAGGCCAATAGCTTGATCACTCAGCTGGGTGATGGAAAACTTGCAATCTGATTCCTGCTCTCAGGAGCATTTGTGTATTGACATTAAACAGAAATTGGATAAATGACTTCAGAATGGTTTCAAGTTTGTTAGGTAAAGCAAAGCAAATCTTACTCAAGTTTAGTGGACTATTCATGCTCCATCAAATTAATGACAAAATCCTATTTTCACTGGAAGAAATTAAATCTTTTCCTAGAAAGGCATGACTGTAACAGACTACTGGAGTCATTTGGTTCTGGCCCACATCATGTTAGGCAAAACCAACATGTACTCTACTTTATAATACGAACAAGTATTTGTAACTCCAGAACTCATTCAGATGCATAATAAAAACTCTTGCAATATACTGTAGTAGTAAGTTTACATTCAGAGAAATGACCCTTGGTATGTAACACAACTGTAAATGTTTGAGCAAGATGTAACATCTGAAACCAATTTAGCAACTTTAGGAGTGGAACTCTGACCATAGCTGGCATTTCTTGAGATTGCAGTAATTAAAAATAATAGTGTATTAGCAAATCTGCATAAATTTCAAGAAAGCAGAAACCTGCATGTCAAATATTAGAATTTGAAACCACTCAGAACCCTACTGAGTTAATTTGCTAAATATTAGAAAATAACTAGATAACATCCAGTGAATTATGTATTTCCTAATGAAATTAAATATGGTTTTATCCTTATAAAGCATTTTTCATGTGAATATGTGCTTGCCATAAATAGGGGTTGGAGGGGTGACAGGTTATGCACCTTAAAATTTCCACTGGGAATTAAAAAGTTCTTCAGTGCTGCACAATCTATACAGAGCTGATAACCTCTGTTTCTACCAAACAACAATGGAGAGGGCAAAATTTCCTGAGAGAACTAAAACATCTCTTCACTATTTTATGTACATTCACATTTCCATTAGATTGAGAAATAAATAGGAAAAAAATTCAGCAGCAACAACAAAATGAATAGGCAGAGTCTGATTATTTTGGATCCATCAAAATATATTAAAATGTGGTTAGAAAAAGATCTTATAAACACCACGGGAGGGTATGTTCTCATACAAAAGCAAAGAATTTACAGACAACTGTTTTCAAAGACGGCTAAAAAGTGGATTAACAGAATACAAACCTTTCTAACAAAACAGAATGCCAAAGACAGGGATACAGAGAAAGGTAGCATACTGGGTTCCTTTTATCGTCTGATCTGATCAGTTTTTGACTTTTCAGGTATTTGCACTTCATATCCATTTAATTTTTACATCATGGTTATACATTATTGAAAGAACCACTAACTAAGCCAGATTTTTGGAACAGGACACACCAAACAACGGGGAAAGGACCAGCAGAGGTAGTGTAGATTCTCAGAATAATAGGGCCCCAAACAAAAAGAACTGGGCATGAATGAATGAAAAATGCTTGATCCAGCCAACTCTATTCTGCTTGTTTTACTTCACACTGGGTAGTTTAGGAGTGTCTACGTGGACAGTTACTGCATATTAGCAGATATAATGCAGCCAAAGGTAGTAACTTCATCAGTTAGCCAGATCACTTCTGTAACTGGCCTACATCATTTATAGATGTGATTCTTTCACAAAGTTTCTCAGACATGAATGATTGTGCTGCCCCTGTGTTTTCTGTAAATGAAAACTGCTAAACTACAAGAAAGAGCATGGAAGTGATGGGAGAGGTCATATTTAAATAAGGTGTTAAATGAAAATGTAAAAATGAAAGACAGTTCCTTATCAATATTTTTTTATTTTTAAAAAACTTCTAAAAATCAACAGATTTAGGAGAATCTAGAAAACTAGAAGGTGCAACACCTGATGCAGATATTTGAAATAGTATTTGTCTCAGACAACTTCAGATTTGTAAAACTGAATTAATCAACCTAGTGGCTCCTGAAAGTCAAAGAAAATAAGTTCTTCATATTACTTTAACATATATATATATATATATATATCTCAAAATAGATCAGGAGAATTATGCCATAAATTGTTATCTCAATGACTATAGTTATCTCAGTGACCAGCTGAGATGTCAGTGTCAAAGCTGTATACATCTAAAATTAAACATCTGAAATGTGATGAACTGTGCAACTGTGCACCTCCCTTAGTTTAAGGAGCTCCTAAATTCTTTTTAACAGTGCTCTCTGTTTTGTTGAAAAAAAAAAAAAAAATTTGTAAATTCTCAAGCTGCTGATACTACATGCCAACATATCCACAAAGACTGCTAGTGAATTTCATCCCTTGTCTCAAGCTTGGGCTGTAAGGTCTTTAGGACAGGGCTCTTCTTTGCACTGTGCTTAGCATGGGACAGAACATTATGTGCTTTTATACTTTCTGATAATATTGTAATACCTTGATACATAATATGAAAAAAAAAAAAATCAATGAGGGAAGAAACCTATAATTTTAACATCCAAGGAAGGCAAGACAAAGAGCTTGCTTGCAATGAAAGAAGAACGAACATGACCATGGAACCTACTTTTGAAAACACTGCATGCCAAGGAAATTATTTTCTTACCACTTATTCTAGCTATTGATGTTTGAGTCCTCCCCATTCAAAGAACTACATCTTGTTCAACTCTCTGCCATACACCCGTGGTCCTCATAGTGCTCAAGAGTAAAGCTTTTCTAATCAACTGAAATAACACTGTATTCCAGATTTTTTGTCCTCTTGGGCCTCCCTTTGCAGTAACAACACAAAAAAAAAAGCAGTCCAGTTGAGTGGATGATAGAACAGATGTATGTGACTCTTCAGCTTTCTGAAAAAGGTGGGGGAAGGAGTAGAAAAAAATGAAGGGGTTTTGAGCACCAGCTTTAATCTGTGAAGTTTAATATCTGCCTGTGAGAAAGAATTCCAGAACAGGGCTTTGATATTCTGTACCATATATACATAAGCACTCGCTAGATAAAAGTATACAGGGAAATTAGGTGTCAGTTAACAATTAGAAGTCAGAGGCAGACATTCATATTTTCAGAATGCTCTGCAAAGCAGGAAGCACATGCTTGTGAAGGAAGGTTACCTTTAAGGGTTTCTGTTACGACTACAGCAAGAGAGTTTCGTTAAACTTCTGAAAGCAACAACAAAGGAAGACAGCCACTACTTAGAAGCTTCATAAGCAGATGTGACATACAGGATAGAAAGTGGGATATTTTTATCTTGACAAAGGTAGATGTTTGAAAAAGGCACATTAATTTTCAGACAAATAGCTGGATTTCTGAGAAAGTACCCTGCTGAGATCCAGTATAAAAAATATCTAATCAAAGGAAATCATATGAATATTTCGAGAAAGACTGGACACATAAAGAGGTGGTTGCCTAGTCAGTTTTGCTGGGGGAAGCTGACATGACTGTGCAGTGAAGTATTGAAATATGAGCATCATGTCGGAGAGCCCCAGTAGAGAAAGAAGAGTCTTTACTATTTGCTTAAAGACACCAACATGTACTACATAACTTTAAATCTTCCCCAAAGTTTTTCAAACACCTATGGTATTTAGGTGTAGGATACTTAGGTGTAGGAGTTTGGTATCCATATCCTGGGCTGCATCACAAGAAGTGGGACCAGCAGGTCGAGGGAGGTGATTCTGCCCCTCCACTCCACTCTGGTGAGACCCCACCTGCAGTACTGTGTCCAGCTCTGGGGACCCCAACATAAGAAGGACATGGACCTGTTGGAGAGGGTCCAAAGAAGGGCCATGAAGATGATCAGAGGGCTGGAGCACCTCTCCTATGAAGACAAGCTGAAAGAGTTGGGGTTGTTCAGCCTGAAGGAAGAGAGGGCTCCAGGGAGACCTTATAGCAGCCTTCCAGTACCTAATGGGGCCCTACAAGAAAGCTGGAGAGGGAGTTTTTACAAGAGCATGTAGTGATAGGACAAAGGGTAGTGGCTTTAAACTGAAAGAGGGTAGATCTAGGTTAGATATCAGGAAGAAGTTCTTCACTATGAGGGTGGTGAGGCACTGGAACAGGTTGCCTGGAGAGGTTGTGGATGCCCCATCCCTCGCAGTGTTTAAGGTCAGGTTGGATGGGGCTTTGAGCAATCTGGTCTAGTGGAAGGTGTTGGAACTAAATGATCTTTAAGGTCCCTTCCAACCTAAACCATTCCATGATTCTATGATTCCATGGTTAGCACCAACCCGGAGCAAAAAGTGAACATTGCAAAGCTCTTACATATGTAGTTTGCTGTGTAATTCCCATAATAGAACCGAGGGAAAGGTTCATTTTATTGAACTTCAGTCAAGCTTGTAGAGAAGTGACTTTGGGAGATTAAATTAGTCATCTATGCTTTCTCTGAAGTAAACAGACAGAGATAGACACTTCCAGCAGGCAATTCATTCCAGCCAAAGTTAGCTGTCTAAGACTGTTTGGATGAATCACCTTCTGATGGTATCTGTCTCTATTTCAGAGGGCATCTAGGTAGCTTCAGCTGGCTATTAAATTTTCAAGTCACTCTTAGGCAAAATAAACCTTACCAATATTTATATGCAGCTGCTTTGAACTGAATAAGCATATACATTTGATCTGATTTTTAAAGTTCTTAAATGTATTATTGACCCAGAACTGAAAACCATCTCTCTGATTCTGGAGGAATATTCAAAGTTCTCGTTAAAAACAAAGGGAGCCAGAAGCCCACAACAACAACAAAAACAAAAACAAAGCAAAAAATTTGGACTAAGTTTCAATGTACTCACTCACTTTTGTAACAAGGTAAATTCTTACAGCTCTGATACACCTCAGCCCAGGACCACTGGTCAGATCTCTTACCAGTCAAACCTGGTTCATAAGACTTAAAACTTCATGAACTTCCCCATTGTTATGGAGTATCTACAATTGTATCTGATCAGGGTAGCAGTTCCACTTATATTGCCATGATGTCTGGCTTTCCATTGGAAAAACAACTGGAAAACTGCAGGTAACATGCACTATGCAAGCATTTATATAAGATTTAAACATAAAGCAGTAGGAAGAACTGCATCACACCACTGGTAAAGAAATGAAAGAAGAAAGAAGAAAAAAAAAACAACCTCTAAGCACAAAAAAAAATTTGTGTTAATGGACTGAAGGAGAAGTAATAAAGACTGGATGTCTGTATTGATTTGTATGTAATAGTGTCCTCTTTCCTCTATCAACAGTAAAAATTCCATTGCATGGAAAAAGGACACAGTCCTTAATAATTACCTAATGTTTTTGGGACAGGAACAATATTTGCACAGAGCAACATATGGGATATAAACACCATACAGGAGAAAGACTATTACTGTATCTCCTACAATGATTCTTTAGCTCAGAAAATTACTGTTGTTGCAGTTTTTACAAAATATTCCGTTCTTCTGTAGTGGGGCAATTAATCGGTTCAGAAAAACTATACTGGTGTATCTGAGGAAATGCTTTGTCTGGACCAGTGTGTGGTGCTGTCTGTTGAAATACATCTGTGGCAATCAGAATTTCTGTTTATTACAAATTCATCTTTCCTATGATATTGTATATTATAGGGGGGGGGGGTTTCAATTGTATGCATAGCTCTTCATCCCAATCTCTTTATGCCAGTTCACTGGCAGCTACAAATACTTTTGATTTTCCAAATACTGATACGTCTGTTGGAATGTGAATTCCTTTCCATAAACATTTAACGATTCATCAACAGAAACTTTTTAAAAGCAGATATTTCATTTAGAGGACTTCTCATCTTTAACACTGTCTTCAGACAGTGGAGCAGAAAATGGCCTTAAATCCTACTTTCCTCTTTTGAAGCTACACTAGCTTTGATGTTACACTGAAAGATAAGAGAAAGGGCTGAGACCTCCACAATACAATATTGTGTGAAGTTGCATGAGTGTGCAGGAAAATAGGCTAGGAGGGAAAACTGACTGGAAGACTGTGGATAGTATACACAGTCTTTGCTGATTTGAGCTGCTAGTTATTAGGCATGCTGACATGGATCCCAACCCAAACCTATGCAAGACTTGCATGACCCCTGCCAGCCCATGACTCAAACTTAACAAAATGACCTCTGACAGAGGTACAGTAAATGCAACCCTTACCAAAATCTGACCACAGCCCTCACTCCAACCCATTCATATGCACGTGATGCCACAAAATTTCCCATTGAGATCCCCAACAGCAAAAGAACGTGAGAGCCACCATGAATGTGGACAATCAGTGATCTGATTCATAAGCTGGTTCATAAACTTGGTTGTTTTCTATTTATCCGCACAGACTATCCCTAACCCATCAACCCCTTGCCAGACAAACTCTAACAGTACTCAGAAACCAGTGCTGCTGAGTAGACCCTGCTAATCAAATCTATAAATGAAGTTGTGCTACTTCTGATTCACTGAACAGTAAATCCAAATCAGTAGCTGCCCAGACTGGCCCCAAATCCATACCAAGCACTAATCTTAGACATGTGATCCCTGCCACCTAATACATGGATATAGGGAAAAAGCCAAACCCCTGTATCCTTCCCATACTTAAAATTGACACTCACACATTGGTCCCGAGAGGCCAGAATCCAAACCTTAACTGTAATCTCATCAGTCCTTGTCAGATTTAGATCTATTCCCATGCAGCTGCTTCTGCTATCCCTTAACATGCTCTGATAGTCCACAGTGGACTCATTTCCAGCTATAACCTGCCAGATCCTCCTAAAAAGCAAGTCTCCAGTCCTAATAACTCCAAACACAGCCATGTAGCCTAGTTATCAGATTTACTTGCTAAAATTTAACTTTTAGTGCAGTCTTGGTCTTTGCCTCTTCCTAACTCAGCAGTAAGAGCCATAACATGGTGACCTCTATTAACCCCTGTCCTAAACCAGCCACCTTGTCCTAAACTTACATCAATCTTAAACATATTGTAGTATTGGTACTGAAACATTCACTTGACAGAAGGTTTCAAAGAAATTTAAAATTTTATCCACATCTTTCAGAAAATTAAGGATGCTAATTTATAGTCACAAATCTTTAATAAAAGTGCAATTGCTTTACTTTATAGGGGATCAGTTTTTTCAGCTTACATATATTGCTTCAACAAAATACCGCTTCACATTGACATATAATATGGGCAGTGTACAGGGTGCAGCATTCTGATTAGTATAACACTGTGAAGGCCTTCAAGTGAAGTGGCCTCTCCAGAAATTATTTGAGGAAACCTGGGAAACTATTTAACAAAAGCAAAACTGATGCTAATGGAAGTGATATCTACACCTTAGTTTACAAATAAAATTAGTTTTGCCTCCTCCCAACTGATTTTGTTACTTTGCTAAGTTAGCTCAAACTGCTTATCTCGACAAAGATTGATTACCAATTAAATATCACATAAGCTAATAAAATGATACCTTGAAGTTTACCCAGATTGCTTTAAACAATAACCTCTGACATAAACACTACTTGGAAGGATTGCATTTCTGAAATATTTCAGAAGCTACAGGAAGTTTTAATGATATCTTGACAAAGCAGGAAATCTCAGTAGATATGTAGTGAAACTTAAGGTGACCTTGTAAATAGCTTATATAAAACATTTTATAAAACTGTTGTTTCCTGACATTCTACTTTTTCCACCATTTGATGTCAGGTTACATCCAGTGAAATGAAACTGTATGAACAGCCATCCTTCAAATACTAAGTTCCATCATTTTTCCTGCCTCCCAGGGCATGAAATAGCTCCCCACCACCTGCTGTTCACAGGTTGGCTTGTCAGGTTGCAAGTCAGAATTGATTCACACTGACTTTCATAGCGCCCCAAACTATATTATATCTCTGTAGTGCTTAGGATAGCCACTGCTGCCCTGTGCTGGTCTGCAAGCATCCCTAGAACTAAATTAAAACAAAAATAATTCTAGACTAGACTGTCTGCGTTTGAATTTTACCATATGTCATGCAAGGACTTTGAATGAAAATTATATTATTTGGGGCAAGTTACAGAACAGCCAAGGGCAAATTCATTAAGCATCTGCAGCCGAAATTATTTCGGGTTCATTGATTCAGTGTTTTTCATGAAATAATTGTATGTAGCTATTCAGACGCACAAACAAACACTTCTGTTTTCCAAACTGATGACAGCCAGAAAGGACAAGAACTTATTAAAGGAACTTTCTCTTAGCCAACATCCTCCAGGTGCACCCCATATATGCACTTATTCAGGTGTGTTTCCCTTTTTTATTATTTATAAACAATTGAAATAGCAATAGTATTTGTTTACTTAATTGTTTTGAACGCACAGCTGGAAGTAAGTACAAAATGAATGAGAAGACTCAACCCAGATAAGCAATGGGAAAGCTCTCAGGCTGTGTTTTTCTCATCACTGTTCACTTGATGGAAAGAAACTAAATTCCTTGACCTTGGGTTAGCTATCATAAAATGTAATCAAAATTCTTTAAGCTCAGAATAAAATGTTCTAAATAGGTTAGCAAGCTAAGTTTACTCCATTTCTATGATGTATCATGTCCTGAAACAGGTCATATTCCCCAAAAGATGAATGAAAAGAAAAACTTTTTTCTTGTAGAAAAAACACAGGTTAAGAGCTAGTGGCAAGCTAATCATAAAACTTCCTGCTCTTTCTTAGAAATGCTGAACAAACCCTAAGAGGTTCCACAAGAAAGGTTTTAGCTAAATATCAGGCAGACTTACAGAAACTGCAAAATAAAAAAAGCCCTAAAATATATTTCTGTTTTAAGAAATCCCAAATGTCTATATGGCTTATATTGTTAGTAAAATATTTTTAATGACACATTTACCCCACTACTGCTAGCAGCTGTCAGTCCAGCAACGGTGGCCTCCCCCAGAAGCTGGCACTCTGGCTGTTTGTGCTCTTTGCATTACTATTTCTGCTGACTTTTTTTTTATCCTTCTTACAACTCTTTATTGACATGACTGTCAAAAGAGTCCTGTAAGTATTGATTTCTCCAGGAGAGCAGAGAAATCTGGTAGATCACTCAGACTTGCAATAACATACACCGAAGGTATTAGATGCTGTAGTTGGGGAAACACAGCAGGGAAACTTGATGGCATATCTCCGTCCTTTTCATTTAAAAAAACAATACAAAACAAAACAAAACACCACCACAACAAAAACTCCAAAACCAACCAACAAACAAAAAAGCAACAAACCAACCAAAAACCAGCAAATGGCTATGCTTTACTGGCAACACAGATTTATATCAGCTAGCCCGAAACTTAATGGAAAGCAAAGACTCTATACTCTTGACTCTCAACCTTTTTCAGAAGTGGTTTAGAAGATTCATCCATGTGATTTTATAGCTGCACAAAGTAAGCAGCAAAGAGAAAACTGCCTATAGATTGATTAAAAGCCAATAAAAACTGGAATTAATGTGAAGAAACATGTAGCCATACAAGTTAGATATTTCCTTCAATAAACAACACAAAACCTTAGGTGGCCACACAGCAGAAGTGATTGTGCCTAGATCAAATGAAACTTCACATGATGTCCTTGCATACTATTTGCAGCCATTGTACCATTTTAAAATTGGTAGTACACCCACGAGTTCTATGGGAATGAGTGTTATTCCAAACAGTTTAAATAACAAATTTTGTTATCAGTTCATATTTCTGAAATACAGCTGATGTGAGAAATGAATTTGCATAATCCACAGTAAATGGGTATATTTTTTACCAAACATGGTTTTCTGTGACCTCATTGGGCAGTATTTCTTTCTTTTCCATATTTTTATTGCTTTTTTCCTGTCAATTTTGATATCCTGAATTGTGCTTCATTCCCCTGCACATCCAAATCATTCATAAATATATTTAAAATTTATTACCATTTTATTGACTTAACTATTGATCTAAAAAACAAAAACAAACAAACAAAAAACCAACCACATGAAATGCCAGTGATGCAATAGCAGCAACTGTTTTCTCAGGCTAAAACTGATTGAAAGCATCCCCTATATAAAAATGAAATGCATTTCTGTGGATGCACTGACGCTTCACCATCTGTCCAACATCTCAGATTTACTCTCCCAGATAACTTCATATTTCACCCTGCAGTCCCTAAAGAAACATCACTTTAAACAGGGCCACATGGAAAAATGCACTTCAATAA
Source organism: Astur gentilis (assembly GCF_929443795.1). Classification (NCBI taxonomy): domain Eukaryota; kingdom Metazoa; phylum Chordata; class Aves; order Accipitriformes; family Accipitridae; genus Astur; species Astur gentilis. The sequence goes on along the minus strand of NC_064892.1, from coordinate 26,499,144 downwards.
CATCTGAAGGTCTTGCATTTAGCTGCAAGGGCCTCTAATCTAAATGAATGATGTGCCTATAGAGTAAGCTCTATTTAGAGTTATGGAAATAGGGAGGAGCAAATGTGAGGGAAAGAATGCAAAAAAAAAAAAAGGAAGAGAGGAAAAAATAAGGAGATAAGAAGACTGGAAAGAAAAGGGGAGCTAAAAAAAGGGAAGAAAAGAGAAGGGGAAAAAAATAACAGCAGCTCCAGAATGATGGCAGTAAAAGACACAGGGATTTACAGATAAAGGCAGAAGATGCTGGCAGCCATCTATCAGTCTGCCTTGATGAAACAGGTATTGGAAATTAACTCAGGAACCCTATGAATTACATTCAATCCATGCTCTGGGCTAAGCACTTGTCAATTTTAGCTGCTATTGCAACCTATTACTTACAGACTACATGGCTGGCAAGCTAATGACACTGGAGAGTGTTAAAGAATAGCAGCATAAACTGTGTACAGCGATGCTTGTCACAGTCTGAGCGTATCTTTCCATAGTCCAATGTGAAAACTGAAAGCCCAAACTCTTGGCTCCTCAGTGAGCACTTAACCTCGTATCACGTTATTTCACACAGGAGAAAAGTACATACCTGAAGAATTAATCAGTGACCTGCCTGTCCACTGAAAGCTTTCACCAAGGTTTTCTAAGCATTGTGAAAAAGTGCTTTGATTAAACTTTTCTTGAACCTTCTTCCCCCTCCCCATAGGATAATCCACTCTGAGGCAGAGCTCTTAAAACTGACAATTTTTTGGAGGATGCTGATAAAAGAGTAGACAAATATGCTGTCCCTATAAAACTTCAGCCTCTTATATGTACAATGTACTTCTTTGTTGTGGATTGGGACTTCCCACCTGACTAATGCTTGATTACTTAGCTTGCAAAACAACCTTCCAGGGAAGGTTAATTTAATTTTATATCTACAAATACATACATTAATAGTTGTGCACTGAAATACTAGAAATGCGTTTTATTAGAAAGGTACTCACCCAATATACTGGAACTTCTTTATTGTATTTTTTAGCTGATAAGCTTGTCTAACAGTGAAATATTTTAATAAGCAAGCACATTCAGAGTAAATGTCAGACACTGTGATCCTGTGACTAACAGCTGCTGCTGCTGTTGGTGGAGAGAGAGGGAGAGAGAGAGAAAAGTACAAGTACCAAAAAAACAGCGAAAGCCAAATTAGAACAAATGTTTGTCAAGTAAAAAGGGCAGCTTTTTGTCTGATGGAAGAGATTTAATTAGAAAAGTCACAGAAAGAAGCTGTCTTGAAAGTACCAGATCCATTTTCTTCAGATAAGCTAATGAACCTCATTGAACTTTGCAAAGAATTGCTGAACCAATAATAAGGGGGGGGGGGGGGGGGGGGGGGCGGAATCCAGAAAATCTGCAGCAGCATCCCTTAGAAATTAACTAACCAATTATCAACATGACTCTCCATCCTAGAAAAGGAGTAATATGACACATTTACTTACTGATTTTTCTTCCATTTGAGTAAGCAATGGACAAATAAATGATTACAGAAAGAAATTATTTTTGTACATTGTTTCTCTTTTACAGCAGACTTTAAGTTCAAAATTTAAATCACATGTTGTATGAGCTAAGTCACCTACATGGTACATTATCTACCCAGTTTGTTGTCTAATTCTATCAAGGTTTTTTTTCCCCTAACAGCAACCATAACAAAAACCTATTAAGGAACATAATATTTTGCATTAGACAAGGGCATCTTGAACGTGTTAAAGAACACAGTAAACAAAATTCTTTTAACAATGACAACACAAATAAAAAAAAAAATCCCAGCCCAAAGGAATATGATTATGTAGAAATTCAGGGTAACTCAAAAACTACCTTTAAAAAAAAAAAAAAAAAAAGAGGCTTTTAAATGCTTTTGGATTGTTTTATGCTTCATTGGTATTCTTCATGTGCTTCTCCTTGTTTTTAGCCTTTCACAGTATATCCATGTTTGGCACAAAGCTGCAGGCCTGGAATTCAAGTATACAGCATGTATGGAATACAATTATAAAGCATGCTGCCAAATAACCAAAAACATTTTTTTATTGTAGGACAGACAACTAAAAAAAAAGATGTATTAAAAACAGACAAGGAAAAAAAATTAATGTAAGTTAGGATTTAAAGATCCATAGAAATTTTATGTCATATGGATTTTCAAAAAAGACAAGCCTGTAAGAGGAACTTCAGTGCTTGAGATCCACATTTCCTTTCAGTACATCTTGACTCTAAGGTTTTGGAATTGAGCCTTTGTGTATGGGGTTCTCAAAAGGCTCACTGAAGTCTACTGAAATTTTCTATCGGTGTATGAGATGTCATTTTCAAAGGACAGCAAAGTGAGGATAAAGCTAGGATTTTTAAAGTTTTGGAATACATAATAAATCAAACACTTGTCTGTAACAGGAGATAGTTTATTTAGCTAACAAAAAGCATTCAGTGTACTTGGTGGAGAGCCTCCTACTCTGAGAGAGTAAAGAGGAGAATAGGTTGAGTTCATACTTCCCCCCTTTTATAGTAAAGTATGTAACATTTTATAAAAAGATTCTTTTAATAAATGTGATTTCAAATACTCAAAAAAAATATTTGACTCTGCAAATATACACTTCTTTAGAAGTATGTGCTTATTTTTATGAACATTGAGAAGATTGCCGGTGTTTGTAGTAGTAAAGAAAGAAGTACAACTAAACTTCTCATCTTCCCCATTACTGCTCTTTTTTCCCTGTCATCTGAAGTATCTATCTATGCATAATATATTAAAGACATAGTGCTTCAGCTTGAGTTAGGGGTGGGAATATGTCTTTTGGCCATTCCTACAGTAACACTTTTTTTTCCTCTTCAGTGTTTCAAAGAGGTAAGAGAAGGAAGAAGACAAATTTTTTCACTCTTTAAACTCTGAAACCATACTACAGAGATAGTTACGTTCATTAGGCAAAAAGAAAAGGAGACAAGTCATAACATTTTCCTAAACATCCTGTTAACACACAAGCCAGCTACTAAAAGATTGCACGTCTTGCTACATCTGAAATTATGTAAGTACATAAATACTCTTCAAAGCAGTTTTTGTGTAGAAGTAGTTGAATGTCCTGCATGTTTTATTTTTTAATATCAAAATACTGCTTTTCTGCAGGCATACACACCTGTATAAGTTCTGGTTCTATCAAGAGAGCCTGAATATACAGCAGTGGATATTGCTGGTAAGGAGATATGTCATCTTACCACAACAGTAAAATATTTCTTAATGTTAAAAGACATGTCTGATCCCTGAAGATGACAAAACTCAGACAGATTACATAGATAATCCATGGTTCATATGGATATGGAAAAAAGTGGTTGGAATCATGGTAACATTATACAAACTGCTCCCACAACGTCATAAAACCTTGACAACGATACATCAGGTGGATGGGGGTCAAAGCAGCAGAAATATGAAACCATATAAGTGCTAAAATCTAAAATACTTTCTACTGCTTGAAGAAGTGCATGGTTTCTTGTCTTTAGGAATGATGCTGCTGTGTGCCAGTCCAAAATGCCATTGTTCAGAATTCAAGATGTTGGCAAAGACGATAGCATGCTGTTGCTAGGTCAACTCTACTTGAACATTGATTTTACCTGCAAAGGGAAAGCTACAGACAAGTCATCTCTCCTGAATGCTGACTTTCTGAGGTTTGGGCTTCTTTACAGGAACACAAGTGGGTACATTTCTAAAGCATATATTAGTTACTTTTTCTCCATTAGCATTATTTACAGATATTAATTACTGCTCTGTCCCGACCAGGATGTATAGGAATACACAATGTGTTCTGGCATTAATATTTCTCAGAGCTTCCTGATCCTCAGTACATACAAGGTGTCTAAAAACTGGTAAGGATAAGAAAGTAGTTTGTATAGGCTAGATTGGTTTAGGACTTTGGTTTTCTAGCTCGCTATTCATTTAGGTCATGTCTTCTGATAAGGAAAGATGAGAACCCTTGACAGTCTCTACTGCATTGTCCAGAGACTGCTTAGCCTGTGGACTACATGGAAAAGCAGTATACCTAGTGATGGATTTTCAGCTGTGGTGGTAGTGGAAACAGATTATTTATTCCTGCTATGAAGTAAGAACTCCCAATGCTGTTACCTCATTTCAGTACGCAGATGCCTAATAAAACCATTGCTGACCCACCAGGTTGAAAAGGAAGGCAGGGGTCTAGTGCAGTATTGCACCACAGGAATAACAACATCCCAGTCTTGTAGGTTCCCGTGGTTTTGCTTTGAAAACTTTTTTTTTTTTTTTTTTTGGTTTTGCACAGACAGAAGGTAAATAACAGTCTTTGCCTGGATGAAGTGATAATCTGATTAAGTGTTATCTCTAGTGTTCTGTGCTGTAAATCGAGATCATTTCTACATTCTTGTATACATGATACCAAAAATGAATCGTTTTCCATAGAGATAGCATTTGGAGGATGTGTTATCTGTAGGCAGACTGCAGTCTCTGATAATGAGTCTGGGGGAGTCATTGCCATATTGGGCAACTAGTTGATGAGTTTGTCTAGAAACCCTGATAAGACTTTTTCTGCATAATGTCCATATGCATGTAAATACTGTTTAAGATTCCACCTAAATGAAACTCAGCTCAAAACACTGATGTTAATGGCAATCGTAATTACTCTGTTGGGAGCTGACTCATGCATTGCAATGTTAACTAGTTTAGATTTTTCCTGTATGTCCTGTTTTTCCTATACAGTACTATTGTTCATGTGGTACTGTGGTCAACTTTAACAAGCTGACATTCATTGTGTCTTGCTGTACTACTTAATACAAACTCCATAATGCTTTCAATAACAAAAAGGCAACACCATGATACTTCCGACTCCCATGTGGTAAAAAAAAGAAATAAAATGGGGGCTTTTGCCATGTAGAAACCTCTTTTCAGGTTTCATCTCTGCCTTAACTATCTGGATGTGTTCTACCTGTGCACCTGGATGTGACACGGCTCAAGTGCTCTCCAGCTCCCCTTGCAGCCTAGTTTTGGTGAGGAGGGAAGCTGGCTGGACACCCTTGAAGTTCCACTGTACCCACATTAGTTCCTTCATCTGGTCAACTGAGAGACCGTGAGTGCAGAGCTAACCATTGCTTTACAGGCTATATACAGGTTGTACATGCCAGCTTCAAAGACAGATACATTTTATCACTGTATTCATTGTCAAAAATAGTTAATTAAATGTAAAACACTGAGTCATATTTACCCTGAAGACAACATAAGAGTTACTTGGATCTAAACAGGAATCATAATTGTAAAATTAGTTCAAGATTAACCTTTTTAAAGTTTGCTTTTAATATATATTTACCCTAATAGAGCTAGACTACAGTTTTGACATATTTTCAGTGTCAGAAAAGACCATAATCTTGCTATTTAAATCTAATTTGCAAGTTATTATTTTCATGAAGTATGTGAAAAATGTATTTTGTTTTCTATACAGGCAACTATTTTGTTATGATTTAGGTAAGGTAAATTATTAGACTCATGACTGGATCAGCAATTTTTATTGTATGCACTTCTCATTATGGTAAATTTCTTTCATTTGCCTTGTACTGAAAATATTTATGCTGACCACCAAGCTATCTGTGGTCAGTCACAACTACTTTAAGTAATTTTTTATCTTTTCAATTATTTATAATCCTAGTTGGCTCAACTTCCTTAAACCAGTATGTCACCTTCTTTTCATTTTTCATGCATGGTCACAGCTTACAATGAACTTTCAGTAGTACTTTATGCCTCTGTGAAATATACCTATAATTTTCCTTTTATAAAAAATGGAAGCCAAACGGGAAGAATATAGTGTGTGATAAATTCGTGTATTTTTCATTACTATGGAATGTGAACTATTTTCTCTACTGTATATTTAGCTGGTTTTGGCTTTGAACTTTTGCACTTCAATCAAAGTGCAATTTTGAACAAAACTGTTTCTTAACTTTTATGGGAGGCTCAGTTAGATTTCTTTTTTCATTGTAACTAACTTGCAGGAGAAAAGATATCAGCAGAGAACAACTCATTATCAGACATGGATCAAAATTTATATCAAAAGTAACCAAAGGTACACATATACGCATATATGTTGCCAGAAAGTGATTACCCATTTGTGTCACAAAAGCAGTGGTTGCAAGTAATAGTTAAAGACTTGCTGTGTTTACATGGTATTCCTTCCCCTTCAACTTTTGCTCTTCCTCCAGCCACAACTGAGATAACAGCAGGAGCACTAGCAGAGACAAAACACCAACTGCCTGCTGTTGTCATTGCTCGAGTGAGGGCATCTGCCCACCACAGCAAAAATGTCAGTTACTTTTCTAAATATAAAGTTTTAAAAAGTACCTGAGAGACTCATATTCACAGAGTTATTTCTTGGTTCGATTAAGTTAATACATTTAAATAATCCTGAAGTATTATTGGACTCCTTCTATGTTCTACAGTTTATTTCTATTCTACATAAAGCTGCTGTTTGCCATGTTATTGTTATGCCTGGAACGATCTTCCGTCTTTTCCATTGATTGTCTTTTTTTTTTTTTTTTAATTGTGAACATATTTCCCATGTTGAATAGGATAATATTTGGCATTGAGATGGTTATTCTAATGACTATACACTAGAAATTTTATGAATGGCACATTAATTCTGTTTCTCCATAAATCCATAGTACAAACCTCCAAAGCTAATCTCGCAGTATTGGACAGTTTAGGGGAAAAGAGCTGGCTATTGTCATGTTTCCTGATTTAAGAGAGATTATTCTCCCTTCTCTGTACCACAATAACAATGCTGCAAAATGACCTATTTATCTTTTATTGTCCAGCTCCTGGGAGACAGAAGGTGTAGGCAGAGTGTGGAACTTGAATGTCCAGCTTGCGGATTTTTTCCACCTTGTCTCCTGTGGAACAACAAAAGAATGTGTGCAGCTGGGATCTGCATCCACCCCATACATTGTTCACCATTTCTCATACCCTCTGGAATTAAGGTGTATTTTTTTTTTTTCCAGAGATGAGTTCATAAGTCTTGAATAAATGAAATAAAGACACTGAAACTCAATTCTAAGGAACAAAATATTATGCATAGCTCTCAGACCAGGGGAGAGGGGAAAGGAGGACAAATTAAGCTGTGACTTTCTCTACATTTGTCTGACACACTTCTTCCCCTTCCTGTACCAGCTCCAAGCAATGGGCTTGTGGCATAGATAGATACAATTTAAGTAAGAAATCAAAAGAATAACTGAAGAACAGATAGCCATTTGTAAGTAGATGATAGAACAAGAGTAATGTGCTCATTGTCAGACAAACTCTGTGCTATCCCCATTCTTTGTGTGAAGAAAATGAGAAAAACTAAAGTAAAAAGAATCACTTTCTACACTTCTGAGGATCTTGGAAAACCAAGCTTTAAATGGAACTGAAAAGCACGTGCCACCAAGTTGCATGCAGATAACCATCTCTTTTTTTATTTATCTTAAAGCATTAAAGATGCATTCAGAAGGCAAGTCATCAGTCAGCAGTGACAGCCAACATGAAAACGTATAAGAATAAATCGGGCTTTAATTTTTCTTGACTAAGTATAGACATCTATCATAACTAATGCACTTCTAATAGCACAGCATTTTTTTCCATGAAGTAATCTCATCTATTTTGTTATGTCTTAAACCTAATTAGAAAGCAACAGTCCTAGCAGTTATAAGAAGAAAGGCAATATTTCTTTTGACCAATGTAGGTGAAATCTACTGCAATTAAAGTTATGGCAAAGTTTATGCAAGAACAGAGAGATCATATCTTTGCTAAATAGGCTGTGAAGTCCTCCTACTTTTGGTGCTTAATTACTGGTGTCATGCTTGTAACAGCGGCATCTGTGCACACTCAACACTCTAATGGGCAGCTCCTACAGGACTAATGAATTTTAATTGATGGTGTTTAGCGTGGCTTTTGGTTTCTGCCTCTTGTAGAGGAGGCTATGCCCTTCTGCTCTTCTGTCCCCAAGTGAGCTGCATCTCTGTTGGGGAGCTCATAGATACAGATGGTCAACAAAAGGTGAAGAAAGCCAGAACTCTCTGGGCATCAGTCGCTTTTCAGTGAAGATAAAGCTTGAATTGCTAATCAGCTTCCTTTTTTCCACCCAAGCTGTTTACGCTGTGGGCTTAATGTTAATCTCTTTTAGTAAGATGACACATTCCTTTTCAATTCAAAATATGCTTCCTAGGTTGACAAATCAGGAGGCGACCTTCTTCCCAGCCTCCCCACAGGTAGTTTTAAATGTAGCGTCCTTTGTCAGAGGCAAAACAGAAACACCTCATGGTGACACTTAATCATTTTACCCACTCCCAGAGTTTTTGTAAAGGACTGAAAAAAAAATACATCTTCCTAAAAATGCAGTTGCCTCTCTAAATGTTAGCTTTTCTGTAACTATTCCTTTTTTGTCAGACCAAATGTTCATTGTTCACACTGATACTTTCTTCATTTGTGCTTCAAAAAAGATGCAATGGAAGGCAAAACTTATTTTGGAGAAGTATCATTATCTTAATAAGTCTCAAGTTTACTTTGCTTGGTATAAAAGGCTTTTAAAAGTGGTGGGGAAGTCATCTGAACAAACAATAGGAGTGGCAAGAACTTATTCAAAAATTCCCTGTTCAGGAACAAAAAAAATCTTTCAATCAGCAGTATGTCAGAGACTACACAGAGATATGCTATAATCAAAATCTGGTTTATAAAGAAATAAGAAATTCCCCCCCTCCCCCCCATTGGCTAATTAACAGAGCTGTTTGTTATTAGTTTTAAGACAATTGCTTGCCTGCTTTCCTGTAAGCCTATCCACCTAAAGGGAATAATCACAAAGTAGGAATGAGAATGTGCTGCTTGTGAGTGGTATCTCTGAACTGCTGTCATCTGTGATCCCTTTTTGCTAAAAAAAAAGCCAAACCAAAACGCCCCTTTCCTTTAAGCATAATCTCATATTTTTTAAAAGACAAAAGAGCTAAGGAGTTTTTTTTTTTATCTCAAATGTATTAAATATATTAACTAGATATCATCATGAATGGATGCTTCAAATAGTCATAATTTTGTATTCTTCAGATGAAAAGAAGACTGAAAAAGTTTAATGTGCCATTTGCTGGTTTGGATACTGAAATAAACAATATTTGTGTTGCTTTCCAAAACTCATCTGTTGCACCTTCATGCTGCCCACATCCTCCATCAATTTGTCAGCATGCAGCCATGGCGCTGGAATGCAAGGATGGATTCACAGCACTCAATGTCTTCTGTCTATACACCATACACAAAATCACAAAATTTCATTACAGTGTGGTGTGACAACAGATTGGTTTATGTGGGTGTGGTTTTACCAAGGCATCCAAATACTTATTAACTAAAATTAATAAAACAATAATAATTAAAGTTAATAAAGCAGTAAACCAACAAAAAACCACAACACATGCATATGTCTCACATGTGACCCTTTACAGTTATCCACAGAACAGGCCACAGCTTTCCCAGGGAAGTCATGCTCAGTCATAGGCAAGGATGGGTCATGTCAAACATGGTACAGTCTTCCGCACAGCAATCAGGTCTACCTGTGACTGAGTCCTGGGGTCTTCAGAGCGTCTTCCCCAAAGTTTTCTTTACTATGCAGGGCTTATGTCACTAGTCTCTTGCTCTGAGTGTTACATGGGTCATGAAATCAATTACTTCTGGTGATTTCATCCAGTCATTACCCCTTTCATGTACTGGCTGCTTCCTCATGTTACTTTTGCATACCAGTTTCCAGGCTCTGTTTTTTACTGCTGGATGTTATTTCTGGGTCACTATAATCACTTATCTCCAGCCAAACACTGTTTGCTTCCTTCTACCAAACACTCCGAGTTCCCCTTTCTTGCAGCTGTCCTATAGCTACAGAAGTGCTACTTCTATATGATCTGTTTCTTAAGATTAGTGTTACTTTTTGGTCTGAACACTAGTTCAACAAAGAATAAGAAATTCATTGGAAGATACACGTATGTTTAATTATCATTTTACTCAACCAGCCTACCTTTGAACAGAAACAGTTCTTCCAGACTCCTAACCCTTAATCTAAAAGTTTACAGGAAGACCTTGCTGGGTCTCAGCTGTAAGGAACCCATTGCAAAGACAAGACCTGAGTTTGGCTCAAGCATGGACATTTGAAATCAGTATCTCCCAGCTGTGGCTCTGCCCAGACTTCCACAGAGTAAATACAAGATTCTGCTCATCTAGCTTTGGCTATCAGAAAACCTCTATCTGTTTTAAGCTAGGTATGCATGTTTCTTCTACAGCTATCAGAGACAAGTAGTAAGATGTTTCCTACCTACTTTAGACACCTATTTATTCAAAAGTATTGCAGGAAAAGTACAGTCCAACAAGTTTGCATTAACAATATTATCTCTGTTAAGACAGTTGTTCACACCATTTTTGATCTACAGAAAGACAACATCATAATGCCAAACACATGCATTCAGCTCTTTAAGAAGTTGTGCCTTTTTCATGTGGCTCCATTTACTAGCAATGAGGCCCATGTCCATTAAGCCTTAAGAACATGTGCAGTCGTCCACTGTGACTACTAGAAATAATGCTATAATAAGCTGCTCCAGAGGAGTTGACAAAAAGAAATTCATAAAATTAGTCACTAAAATGTGCTGCTTTTTCTTTGTATTCTGAGCTCCACAACTAAAACATGAAAGGATTTCTATGAAACTGTCAGTATTTGGTAACAAAGACATATCAGTTAAAGGCAATATAGTTTTATACAAAACATGTTCAGAAACTCAAATCTATTACTTCAACTTGCAAGTAAAACTTTCAAAACAGCCTTTAAGAAAGATAATTCCATCAGTTATATTTGCAAAAAGCAGATCTTAATAACTGAGTCAGGATTTGGTGGGTAATGAGAACTGCACAAAAGCTGGGAAAAAATATCCATATATGCTTATGAAAGTTTTAAACAAGTTAAATTTCCATCATGTTTCTGCATATATTGGGCCATATGTATTAATACTTTCTGGCTGTACTGGCTAGCTCTGTGGGTGTAAGGCAGCAATAAAAAGAATTTAACTAGCTGGTGAAACAAGGTTTATACCAGCATTGAACTGATTTTTCCGTAGTACCAAGTCTCCAGGTCACAACTATGAACGTGGACAAAGAACTTGGTATCTGCTTACATTCTAGGAAACATAATCCCCAGAAGGAGTTGGCATAAAACAGTTAAAGGAATGTTGCTGAGCATTCACAAGATGTGAAGTTTTGTTATGAAAATCTCTTAAAACATTATTGAGAGGTGTATTTTTATTCAAACACAAACCTTATGTGTTTGCTCTAAACAATGAACATCAAACACGGAGTGCTTGGAGCAAGCCCCTCACTGCAGACTAAGATTTCTAATTCCTGAATTATCTGTGCAGAATTTCATATGAAACACTAGATCTGTTAAAAATGCTTTCAGTAAGCCTGCTTTAATGTCTGCTGTGCCCAAGAAGGTTGGTAGCAATATGTGAGGATCACAGCTGGGGTGATTAGACCTTTCTGTTACTACACAAACTGTAGCTATTGCATTTGTAGAAATGGCAGACCATTTATCAAGTGAGTTAGAATGCCAATAAGTGGGCAGGTGAAAAAAGTTACAAAGATGGGGTTAATGAATGTGGTACAAAGAAACAAACAAGAGCAGCAAAATACTCCTCAATGCAGCTGAATACTGAAAAGTAAGGTATATGGGAGGTTTCATGGCACTATACCAAGTAAATCATCTCTGAAGTGCCAAACTTCTTAGAGAATTATGTATGTCAGCTTCAGATAGGGTTATACTCTGTTTTCTGATCATTGTGCTCTAAGTGGGGAAAACCAATCTGGGTATTGTTGTTTTTATTTAAGTTTGAAGATGCAAAAAAAATTTCTACAGCAGATGGAAAGCAGCCCATCAGATCACTCTATATTGTTGTTCACATACACACACACATGTATATAAAACATAAGATATCTGGATAAATTTATTGATACAACTGAAATCTGGGAAGCCTGTCACACTTCCTCAGAGGTTCTGTGCTTGCCATGAACAAAATATGGGCACAGAATGCAAATCTGCAGGGGGGATATTTTTGAAAGATGAGCAATTACTCTGCAAAAACAATCTAAGGCTTCACATTATAGTTATACCAATATAATAGCTTCCTGGCAATGAAGGAACACCCCATTTCCCAACTCAGCCCTTTTACTGATTATATAGCTCTGTCCCCTCTTGCACCCGTATGGTTGCTCATCAGCTCTTCAAGTGAGCCAGAGCAAAGACCTAAACCAGCAGAAAACTATTTGGTGGTTTGGGGGTTTTTTTCCCTTTTATGTTGGGTGGCGTGGGAAGAGGAGACATATTTTAAATGCATTTTACATGTCTGAGTCTACTCATGATGTAATCAGACACCCAGCACAAGATAAGTATGAAGGGTGTGGCTACTCCTATCAGTAGGAGCTATTTGTCAAATTGTGATAGCTGAATGCAACACTTAACTCTTGAGATCTTCTGAAAAGGAAGAAAACTTAACTTTACTAATACCAGGACCTTGTGAAATGGATTGCTTAAGGTACCCAGTACTAGGCAGAAATATCCTTGATAAAATGATGAGTGATTAAAGAAAAAGAAAAGAAGGAGGAGAAAGACCATATTGTAACAGACATGCTTGTTATGAACTTTCATTAATAGACCTGTATAAAAATTTTGTACCATCCTTTCTCGAAGAAGGTATAGTATAGATGTGTAGAGGGTTTCAGTTGCTATTACACTGATGATAGGAATTGGGTTTCAACCCTATTTCCTTTCACATGCAGTTCTTCCTGGGCCTCAGTCAGAAGCTGTCTGGATCTTCACACCAGCACAGGAGACCCGGACCCAGGAGAGATGGCAAGCAGTATTTCTGCAGCCTTCTCAAGATGTTCTGCCAGTAGAAAGCAGCCTTTATTTAACCTAGGAAATAACCAAGAGATAGTCCAGCTACCGATGAAAACAAATTGGTATCAAATCAGAGCACCCTGGTAGATTTTCTACCATTGAATACTGCCTGCTATTTAGACCTCTTGTAAAGGGGATGGCATGCTGTAAATAGCTTCTTGGCAGATCGCCATTCGAGGCCCTGTGCCAGGCATCTACCCCAGCCTTGCTGTAAGCCTGGACCCATGGGTTCACCTGCCATCACGAGGTCAGAAGTTTGAAAGGCACTGGTATTATTTAAGGCAACAGTTTAATTTACTTTAAACATTAAAAACAAACAAGCATAATGAAATCCACTGCAATGGTAACTCCATGCACACTCATGTTGAGCAAATATATCGATCACCCTTTGCAAAGATGTACTTCAATATGTTGTAAAACCTTGCTAATATAGTATAATAAATAAAGTGGGGGAGGGTTAAGTGCACGATATTAGATCAGCATATTCTGTAGCAGAGATACAAAACAGCTCAGGGCACTTGCTTCCTAAAGGAGCATTAACTAGCTTCCATATGTGAGTCCAGTGATCAATAGACAGTTCAATTACTAGACCTTCATTCTAGCTCTCAGTAACACGATATTATCTAATCCATGTCCTACCCATTATCAGTAAAAACAAGGGTGGTGTAAACTAGCACACCTCCATCACCTCCAAGGGAACCCTCTTGAGATGCTTTTGGCCAGACCTCAGTCCAGGTATCTGCTTCCCAACTTTTCTTGGTAAGAAAAAGAAGTTTTAAGGTCAGTAAGGAAAGACTGTACAAAACAGCTGCTCTGCAAGCTGATAGAAATATTTTCTTCAAATGAATGAGCTCAAAGTCAAATACCTGAAGGCTTTTGGTGTGCAAAACTTTGGGAGATGAACATTTTACGTTCCTAGTTTTCTTCCCTTTCTCATTTGTTGTTTCTGTACATCCCGCTCCCTGGATCTATCTTTTCTCTTCCCATGTCAGCTGCTTACTGGCAAGAAAAACATTAAGGTAATATTGGAAACAGTTTTGTTTTCTGAGCCCTTTGACTACCTGAAGCTCTAACAAGACATTCATGTAAAATACTGTATCTGCAAAGGCACTGGTGAAAAAAGAAACATGATCCTGAGATTCTGTCCTCTGCTTACAACATGCAATTTCCACCCACCCATGAGGTCTTTTAATTCACACATTTTCATGTAATGCTGTTGACTGAGGAGAAAATGAACCTTGGCTGAAATGGCAAGGTTTCATCTAGAGTAAATGCAGACTAATTTTTGGTCTGTAAAAACCTTCAAGCAGGATCGTGTGATATGCACAGATGATCCGTATCAGAACACAGAGTAAAGTATCCTTCCTGAGCATCTAGCAGCCCACAGGAGTACCTGTCAACTCCATTTCTGCTTTCCTTATTCCATGAGTCACACAAAGCAGTCAGAGACCTGGTTTTACCCCCAGAAGCACCAGCCAGGATCACCAAACCACCATAAGGCAGAAAAAGATGAGGTAATGGTTTGCATCACTGGTAGTATAGTAATTCATCATTCCTGTCCCACCCAGATGGTAGTAGGAAGGGAGTGGTGCCATCTCCATGCTGCTCACTGAGGGGCACAGAGCTGAGTTGTCCCTCACCCGGAGCAGAGCACAGGGACACAGCAGGCTGTGTTCTGGCATCTGACAACAAATAAAACAGTTTACATCAAGTTTGTCTGTGTGGCTCGATGCAGCATACATACGCAGCCAACAGTTTGCACAGAGTTGCTATGGCCTTGATACGTTGACTTTAGTGGAGTAAATCCAAAGCATATTGGTGTAACCAAGTGAAGCATCCCAGTTCCATGGTGCTGAGGCTGAAATCAGAGTAATTGATGTAATTTGTAATCAGTACATTATTTCTGGAAACCTTCTGCAACAGGATGTTATTTAAATGTATAACAATCAGTACAGACACCTAGAAAAATAGACAGAGTTCAAAAGTCTGTGCTGTTTGGTTTTGTTTTGGTGGTGGTTTGTTTTTTTCTTAACAGCTAAAGCAACTGTGTTTCAGGGTCTGAGTACAGAGCATCAGCAATACTTAAATGTAGATCCTTGGGGAAAAACAGCAGCTCCCCCCCACAAACCCACAGAGGAAAGCAGACGGATTGCCTTTTTGACAATCAAAGCTTTAACAGGAAGAAGGCACAGACAAAAGCTGGTGAGATATGGCTATTAGAAAGCCTGCAAAAATCTCACGCTTGCACAATTACAAGGTAGTATTGCTGTGAAAGAGATTAAATCAATAAAGAGAAAAGGGAGAGAACAAGAATAGACTGCATTTATTTCTGCCTCTGTTGGTGCCGGTGTATATAATGCAGAAGCCTGGTCATTTCAAATGTTCATCCACATCTTAGCAAATTACTTCTGTTTAAATAAATAAATAAATAAATAGACAAATAGTAAAAAGGGAATAAAAATAAATAAATACCAAATAGGGATGCATTTAATCCATTTTTGCCAAGGCAACTTTATTTAGAAAGCTATTTACCTTTCTGAAAAGTCTCATTAGGCATAAAAACAAAGAATGAAGTTGATTAATGAGCTCTAAGTGTGATGTTCAAATTGTAATTTTCATATACGTAAATGGATGCTTCTGCTGTATTTTGTTTGATAATTTACAGAGTTAGCACCGTCCAAACCACTAATCAGTTTCTTTTTATGAAGACAGCTGCAGAAGATCCTTTTAGAATGCTAATTTTCATTAGTGCCTTCGCTCACCAAGAACTAGGGCCTTTCTCACAGATAACTTCATCACTGTAAACTGGGCTTGGGGAAATTCACTTCACTTGTAATTCAGTTGTTTGGGGATTTTTTTGTTTATTTTGTTTTTTCAGTAGGGTAATCTGAAGAGAAGAAGAAAGAGCAGCAAAAAAACCCCAAGTGGATGGATTTAAAAGAGAAGAGTGCCTATAAATCAAGACCGAGGTAGTTTATCTTTTCCTCTTTTTTTGATATTATCACCTGCTGAGCTGGCAGAAAAAAACCAAGTT
Source organism: Astur gentilis (assembly GCF_929443795.1). Classification (NCBI taxonomy): domain Eukaryota; kingdom Metazoa; phylum Chordata; class Aves; order Accipitriformes; family Accipitridae; genus Astur; species Astur gentilis. The sequence continues at coordinate 26,483,124 of NC_064892.1, read as the reverse complement.
GCGCAAAGGTAGCATTTCTCTAGGTACTGTCTGTATATTTTGTAGGATGGTGACATTAATACAGATTAGTTTTAACACACCACTTTTCTAGTAATTCTGTTCTAAAGCTCCCTTAATGCAAAAAGTAGAGCTACAACCATATGCACTGTGGCAGGAAACAGAAAAGACAAACGGATTAATACACTGGGTTACCAGGTATGAAAAATCAGGTTTAAATCAGAAGTACTTATAGCATGCTGTGCTGTGTTTTGCGGAATTTCCTCAGTTTCTCTCAGCAGTGCTAAAGCTGGCTCAGTGACAGCATTAGTTTCTGTTAATTTGGAATTTTCATGCTCCAGTGACAGTATTAATTTTTTATGCCATTGTAAATAGTAAGTAACCAATCAAATGGTCTAAATATATTAATGTTCTGCCTTTGCACATAGGTATGAGAAGATTAGACTAATTCTGCTGTACAAAGAAAACAGCCTCATGGAAGCACTGAAAGTACATTTACTGTTGCAAGGAAGAATGATTTTTCTCAAAATATTTTGCACAGGACCAGAACAAAATTAGAGGTACTCCCCTAGCTTTAATACTGCAAACAGCGGTAATGAAACAGTCTAGCAGTTTTTATGACAAATCCAAGTATAAGGGTGTTAAATAAACTCTGACAGTTTCAGAAATCACTCTGAGAACAGCTGACACATGTTCAGGAGCCCCTGCAGTATCTTCACAATGATTAGAGATCTGAATCTACATTTCAAAACAGAAAATGTCCTCTGTTGCCTTTCCCAGAAATACGTGCTTATACCCATAAGCTCCAGCTTGAGTCCCTTCCATTAAATCTTCCCATCTCTTCCACTTAAGTCTATACTGTGCCTCCTCTTCTCATCTGCCTCTTGATCCTTTCAGCTGCATACAGCCTGCCCACCCTGATCTAAGTCACTGAAATGATACTTAGGGTCAAGCAAGCAGTTTTGGGATCCCTCTTGTGGAGAAAGAGTCACACTGATGAGCAGGATGGGATTTTCCAAAAGGCAAAATGATATTCTGTGGTAACGCACCTTGACTATCAATCTGTACAATTACTGCAAGAAAAAAACCTTGCACTTGTGAACTCTCTGTCTTTCGGCCTAACTTCCATAATTCATTGGCTCTATGTGATGTGTTTATAAGCGATTTCAAAGAAGAATGAGAGAGAACAATTATGGAAGCAGTGCCTTTATGAGACCTGGGGTAGGGGAAAGGATTACAGTGTACTACTGAACTGAGAGTATATACACTAAAGTAGCTGGCATAGCAGACAAGAAGATTCTGTAAAGATTAGGGGCATGTGAGGTGCAATATAAATGTAACTGACAAATTAAGAAAGCCTAAGAACATCACTTAGGTTGACTACTAAAAGGCAAAAGTAGTACACTGCTTATGCAAAATTGCTTATTTTAGACAAATGAACTGCCAAAGCAACTACCTTTTTAGGTGCGTGAGAATGTCAGTCTTCAGCCCAGACATGTGGAAACAAGACTGTGTTATATAGTGTATGTTATCTGTGATAAATACAGCAGATCAGAATGAGTGAAAGAAGAGGAAATAGAAAATGCTCTTGGGTCATAAATGATTATCAGAGTTAGGGTGCCAAAGGCTGATAGCAACAGAGGTATTGGAGTCAGAGAGGGAGAGTGTAAGAAGAGAAATGAAGGAGCGCTGCCGCTGTTAAAGAAACACAGCTATGGAGGTGCTACAAAACCTTTTCTTCCTGATTTCTGCCTGTTTTCTTTTTATTTCAGACATATAAACAGTTGGGACTGTGAGATTGTCACTATGGAATCCTGTTGCTGCTACTCCTGACTGTGGGATCATCCCAGGCTATAGAAAAAGTAAGTTAACAGAAAGAAAATAGAAAAAAAAGTAAACAAGTAGTCAGGCAGTAAGAGATAAAGAGAACCATGGCAAAATTGTTCTCATTTGGCTTTAGAAGGACTTTGACAGCCATTTGGCACCCACAGGAATAATTTCTCACATGTTGACAAGCCAAACGTGGCACCTGTTACATGAGCTGTATTCAGTGCTCTTTGTAACATCTGCAAAGTAGGGGTTGCCTATCCATTCCTTATGTTTCATTGGTTTACTGCACAAACCCCATAAAACTGTAAACATGAGCCATAAAGTGTTTTAGTAGCAGAGATATTTTAACTGAATATTCTGAAAGCTAGACTACTTGGAATTATATAATAATATTATTTTGCTAATTTATTTCTGTTATCAAGAAAAAAAATGTTTCAATACAAATAAACACAACATTATCAAATTGACATAAGTACAGAAAACAAAGTGAAGTATACCAAAATGAAGATGTCTAGTAACATGAAGCAAAAAAACCTTTGTGTTCTGATACATTGTCTTTTTCTGGGGGACCTCTTTTCCTCTGAACTCCCCCAAACAAGCGCTGTCTGAAACATGGTTCACTGAAAATACAAAAGTTATGGGCAAATTATATTTTCACCTAACATAATCACTAAGTGAAATCTCATCTTTTCACTGAAAAGACACATAGATGCCCTGGAATAGATGAAAGATGGTGTGTTAGTTTATAGCTTTTCCTTAGAGTGATAACTGAATCCAGCAAAATAGATTCCAATGTTAATTGTCCCTGCTGATAACTAGGGGTTTAATTCTATTATTATCAAAGCTTACTTTGAGGCCATATGCTTGCCTTTTGCCCTTGGATATTACTTATATAGAAGACAATCTAGGAAAAAAAATCATTTCCATTAAAAATTTTGCAGTCACGTAGCACATTTAAGAGACTATAGGAACGGCAGTACATTCTGATGTACAGTCCAAAATTATATAGAATCAGACTATAATGGACAGTTTCAAGAACTAACATTAAGGAAACCCACTCAGAAAAGACCCTAGGAGCAGAAGTTACTAAACCTTGATCCAAGTATCCACATTCATAGACATGTAGGATAATTTAGGCGGTAAGAGACATTTGGGGATCACGTACTCCAAACCCTGCTCATACCGGGAACAAATTCAGTTATACCAAGTTACTTGCTCACTGACCAGCTGAGTTTTAAATGTCTCCTAGGAGGGGATTCCACAACCTGCCTGGGCAACCTCTTCCGGTGATTAACCACCCTCACTGAGGACTTTGTTTGTATACATCCAGTTGGAATTTCCTTTCCAGCACCTTGTGTCCACCACCTCTTGCCTCTTTGCTATGTGCATGTGTTAAAAGTCCTTAAGACCTCCCGTTAGGTAGTTGTGCATGATAACTAGATCACCCTTACCTTTTCTTAAACCGGAGGAAACATGTAATCTTATATACTCCCAGAGAGTTAAGACAACACCTTTTACCCAAAAAGACCCAATTTGGGTGTTTAGGAGGGGGGTTGAAGGGGGGTGGGTGGGGTTTTTTTTTTAAAGACAACCAAGTCTGCAGATACATTTCTGCAGAGTTTAGTAGTCATACCTCAAAAGAACAGAACAAATTTCCCCACCTCTTTAGTTGGCTTTTGGTCAATAATCTTACTCCTTTCTCTCTCCTGAGACCAGTGTAGCCTTTCTACTTTTTATGGTGTCTATACTCAGCTTCACTTTGGTCTCTCCAGCTCACATCCACTCCCCTTCTCTTCATTCTTTCTTCATAAATATAAACCCAGATGCTACCTGGTTCGATGAAACAACATAGACTCCTCCAGTAGACAGAAATCTGCCTATATACCTCATGATAAAATGCCTAATAACCCTCTTTATGACACTAAAAATTGTTTACTCTTATAACACAAGAAAATTAGCTTGATTTGTAGCATAAAAAGTTTAATATGAGAAATTAAGAAAATGTTCCTTATTAAGTACAAGAAAAGGCTACCTAAGTTGTCAGCTTTATCCTTAATTTTTTTCTAAACAAGGAAGTGATGAAGAGAGCCACCTGTAAATGTCTGAACTGTGCATGTTTTGTGACTATACCATGATCCACTCTCAAGACCCTTAGTTTTCTGGCCTGAGAAAGCTCAAAATAGCATAAAAGTGTACTGGCTCTGTTCTGAGTGTTTGTACAGCCAGAACCAGACAGAGTCTCAGGACAGATGTTGGGGAAAAACTTTGCATGCAGCAGGTCTAGCAGGCAATTCTGGACCACAGCAATTACATAATTTTTTTTCAGAGCAGTTCTTGTGCTGGCAAACACTGCTATTGAAACGTGCCAGAGGCTGGACTTTGTGACCTCCTGAGGTCCCTTCCAACCCAAGTTGTACTATGAGCCTATACTACAGTTGCAACTTACCATCTCAAAAACGCTCAAGTCTTCCTCTTACCACTACTAGTCAGGTCTGACAATTATAGTACACTTCTCTCTGTCAGAGGGAGTAAACAGAGACTTGAGGTTGTATTTCAGCCCGACATTGTTATTACTTTTTGAATCTTTAACCAGAATGGCCTTTTGTCAAGCATTTGCTACATGCTATTTAAAATGATGCTGAAATACTCCATTCTAATGACTCAAAAAGATCTTCTGTTCACAATACTGTATACCCAGATCCTACAGCTCTACATCTGTTTATCTATGTGAAAATTAGACAAAGGGAGCTCTTGTAAGACTTATTGCCTGCTCATCTGCAAAGGTATATCACTGAATTTGCGTGGACATGTAAGGACATAAAAAAAACCAACCAAACAAAACACCCCTCCCAAGCCCCAAATTAAATTACCAGGAATATAATTTAGTGAACAACATTAATAGAGTACAGTTTTAGGGCAGAATCTGAAAAAAAAGAATCCAGATGGGAAATTTAGGAAGGCAGAATGTAATTATCCAAACTGGACTTTCATCAGGACACCAGGGCTGGCATCACTGTTCTGGAAAAAGCAGAATCTCTAATGACCAAAAGTAGTGTCAACAGTGGTTTTACTCAGCATCTGCCATGCAAGTGTTCTCCCATATTCTCCTGGGGCATTGGTCTGATTGCAACTCAGAGAAAACCGTGCTCAAGTCACCTATTGAATTACCAGTGAAACTGCCTGAAATATCACCAAAAGAAATACAGGATAATTAATGTGAAGAAAATCAGCCACAACTATTTTAATTCATTTTTCTTAAGCTGTCAGTTTAAGGACTACAAGGAATGCTGTCAGCAGCATGGTCATGGAGAGTTCAAGACTCCTACATATTCTGCAGAAAGATATTTGCACAGAAGTTCACACTATATTTGCAAGTCATTCTTTATAAGATTTTCAGGCATCCAAATAAGGAATAGAAACAACTCCATGCAATTTATGTGATCATAAACTATCAGTAGTGAAATCTTACTCAAGGCACATATACTGAAATCTGTTGACATAAGTTGATCAAACAATTATCAACAACCAGATTTCTAAAAATCAAAGCCTACTTGTGGGTAATTTACAAGTAGGAAAAGGTCATGCTTTGTTGATAAATGATTCATTACATCTAGTCTGCTCAGTACAGATCATTCATTCCATTAATAAGCAGCACAGATGACAATCTAATATTTTTAAACCTCTTTTTATATTCACCCTTTCAGACATCTAGGTTTTATTTCAAAGTTTCAGGAGTCTTCCTAACTATGTTATTGAAAAGGTGCCCAATGTTAAAAACGCACCTTTTTCCGAAACCTAAGTCCTCCACCACCTGCAGTGATCCACATAGTTCCCTTAGGAAAAAAAGCTGATGAACTAGTCAGAGAAGAAGCAACTTCCAAATCCAAGGATTCAAATACCCTTCCTCTAGCTCCTTTGCATTTAATCCCCAGGATGTGGTCTTGAGCATAGCATCTAATTAGAGCTCATACACTAGCACAGAGTCAGTGCCTTGGACATGTGTTATTTCATTACATTTAAGGTTTGATTCTGCAGCACTGAAGGCTACAGAAACACTTCCTTTGGCGTCTACAAAGGCTGTACAAGGCCATGGTGCTTTATAAGTAGAAGATAGGTTTAAACTTACATCTAAAAATACAGTAGAGCCTTTTTTTTTTTTTTTGGTAAGAAACACCATTTATTGAGAGAGCAGCTGTGTACTATAACAGATCAAGTTTGAGTGGTTTTAAGAAGCCACCCCATGTAGAGCCCGTTACAGTAATCCAATTTTGATGGATGAAATCCAAGCATACATGCTCTCTCTCCTGGTGATTTCCTGCCCTGAAAATATTTAAATACAATGAAAGAATTACAGTATTAAACAAATTTCCTTTTTGATATTCAATAGGCATTGAAATAGGAAACTCCTAAGTGCATGGCAGAGCCCTTATACTTTAAGTAAGTGGTACAGAGTATATGCATAAGCAGCTCACCACCAGCAAGGTTTAACAAAGTTATTCTTAATAGCCATTCTGAGTGCTTTGCCTTCATGAAGTACTGGCCTTTTTCTACCTTATAATCAGCATTTATGGGTGGCATGTGACTCTGTGACCAGCACTGTACCACTTCCACACTCTTCATGTACCACTTGCACAAAGGCCAATGGAGTTTGCTTTTTCTGGACTACCATCTAAAGAAACCGGGCAATTATATGAAACATTCTCCATAAAACAAAGCAAGTCTTATTACCAGCTTTGCACTCAGAAAAGGACATTTCATGTTAATGACTCCAAGATGCTTTCCAGTAGGTATTTCATCACAGGAAACTAGTACTGGGACAATATACAGAGAAGCTAGCATGAGCAGATTACGGCGCCCCAAGACTAGAATTGTTCCTTGCTTCCCTCAGGTACAAGCAGTCACAAATAATCTTGAGGATTTCAAGAATGGTGAGCAATTTTTCCTGCCATTTGTTCTTTAAAAGATAGGAACACCCAAAGAAAAAGGTCTTTTTTTTTTTTTTCAGTGATCTTTCCCCATAGATGACAGTTGCTATGTTAGTACATACTTAGAGCCAGGTTTTGCCAGCCATTTTTATTCCACTAAAATTAGTATCACAGATTACACGCAGACTAGCAAATCACAGCATCAATTCAAAGTCCTCTGAATCTCTAGCAGAGTTTCAGTCTCATTTTGATGAGACACTCAAACATTCACCAGTACTTCAACAGTTACCCTTTCTGAGCCTCATTTCTCTGTTAAGGAAATCTGCCTAAAAGAACATTCTACCTTAGCATTTGTCAGAACCATCAGAGGATCAAGACTTGAGGTTGTTGAGTTTTGATTATGTACCTGTAGTTACATATGCATTATATTTTGCAGGGATAATAGAAACATAATACCATGAAGCAGGGTTATTTTAAATCTCTGTGAGGAAAACAAAAAGAAGAAAGCAAGCAGCTAAAAAAAGAATCTTGGGATTCATGTGGTTTTGATACCATTTATCTTGGATATATCTTGAAAAAAGTTTGGAGTTGCCCTTCTGTTTTTTTCAATTAGTAATTTTTAACGAATAAGGATCACATTTCTTTTTGCTTTGTAAAATTGTCATGTGTGACCTCACCCAAAAATTGCAATGTGCAAAACATCAAGCATTTGCACAAGAAAAATAATTGCAGTTATTACCATATAATACTGTAAAGAAAGACTGAAAGTTAAGGCAAGACTTTACAAAACTGCTATTTATGATGCATGAACAGACAACAGTGTTTTCACAAAGTTATACTGAAATAAAGTATCTTGTCTCTAGCTCATAGTTCCATCACCGAAGAAGGAGTTTACACTACTGCAGGTACTACGCTCCCTGACATGAAGATCTTGTAATAAGATATTTTTTTCATGTCATAAAAATAATAATGACAGCTAAATTTGTATATATACATGCCTGGAAGATTCCATTTATTTTGCAGTACTACATAAATTTTAATAAACTGACTTTTTACTGAGAAATTTACCCTTAAAATTATTACATAACATTTCCTGCATTGACGTACATCAAAAAAATGTAAAATTCTCCAATGGAAGCAAGTGAACTTGAAAGAAAATGTATCTGCATTTTAAATATATTGGTATTCTGACAACTATTGATGAATGAATAATAATAATAACCTCTTCTAATTTTAGGCCAGCTTTTAAAATGTGTTCCTTTAATATAACTTCATGATTCCAGTTTCTTTTCTAGAATAAACATTATAAAACTACATTTTTTTGAAAGGAATATTTACCAAAACAATGAATAGCAGGCCAGAAATATATCCAGCAGCTTTTGAGTGCAGGCTCATATGAAAACAAAAATTGTATTTTTTTCCTTGACTGGATCATCATAGTTCAAGCTATATGACCAAACAGAACAGCATAGATTATATCAACAATTCTACTTGAAAATAAACTAAAGCACAATTTGGAATCATTATTCAGTGAGAATATTTACAGAAGAAATTCATAAGAGTATTTTTTCACAAACTGAAAATGTTGATATTCATCAAATACAGTTGAAAATTAGTAGATAAATTATTCACAAGGTAGTAATGAGTGATGCTTACCACAAATTCTTATCGAAACAAGAAAACCTTAGTTTTTTAACAAAGTCTTATATAATTTCCTGCCACCAGAGCAACTTCTCCCCTCAACTCCTTGTCCTAACCAAAACAGTTTCTACCCTAGATCGAAGACAGAGATTGCAAGTCCAGTTGGGTTTATTCTGTACCAACCACTGTTTGTAAATGACATCAGACACAGAAGTGGTAAGTATGCTTTCCAAATAACCATAGCTGTATATTCTCCAAAAACTTTTTAAATCAAATATCTTGATTAATGTCACTAGAACAGGCTTAAACATAAGCCTCTTTCATATCACTGTGAGACTTTGCTGATGTCAATGGACGTTGCTTAAATGAATGCTGGCACAAGAAATCAAGTACTTAAAACTGACCACAACAATAAAGGCATATGAATATAATTTTTAAATGAGCCTAAGTGACTTAACAACCTAAAGTACTATTAAAAAAGTATATAAATATTTTGCAGTATGAATATATATATATATGAGTATATATAATCCAGTACCTTCGGATTATAGCTTATATTTGAGTCGTGAATAAACAGTTCTTACACAATTAGGAAATTTTGAAAATAATGACCTACATTGCTAGTTGAAATGGCATCTTACAACACTAGTGTTTGGATAATAAGAGTATGAGAGAAATCTGAGAGTATAATAGAACCTTCCATACATCAAGAAGAATTATACCATGTTTCACTTCCATTATTCTCATCCTCTTAAATTTAAGATTCAGGGACAGTTTCTTAGCAGGTAGGATTCACTATAACAGTACTTAACCGAACATAGATAGCCACATCAGTCTGGATATGCTGTGAGTTCAGTGACAGACCATTCTAAAAACATCACTTTGCTAGCCACTGCTGTAAATGAACGTCTCACTATGATGTACATGGGTATAAATATCTAGTAAACAACAATATATTTAGTTGGTATATATTCAGCAAAACCTTACCCTACTAGATAAGGAAGTGCTTATCCCATTCCCTAAAACTGACTATTCCGCTGCAAGCAGCAGCACCTAATACTGGTGTACTCAAGTGATTAGGAAGTCCCCACTGTCATCTGATCATTCTCAGAGAAAGCATGAGACTTAACACTTAGTAGGCTGATCCATTATGACTTTCTCACCTTAAATGCTCAAAAGTACAACTGCCTTTCCTGCAAGAGCAATTCCTGCAATTACATAGCAAATGTGAAGATTAGAGGACTGAATTCAGTGAGAAGTGTTAACAAAACACTCCATGGTGAAGTTGTATCACTAGCTCTTTAATGAAGAATATTTTGTTCCCTACCAAATATTTTTAGTGTATGAAGTGAGGTGCAGGTCAGATGGAGACAACACTAACCACTTCAATGAAGAAAGTATAACCTACATCCATATTCATCGTATAATGAAAATGATATTCCATGTTGGATTGCAAGAAGATCCACAAAAAGAACCACAACAAAGAGCAGAGAGAATAAAAGTAACTGCCCTCATTTAGTAGCCTATACCTATACTATCAAAGTCACAGGGGAGAGTAATTAAATTTAATAGAAGCCACCCATGATTTGAAGCTGTCCTCATTTTAGGAATAGAAGGGCAAGGAATTCACTGTACAGTTCAACTTCAATTATCCAAATTATTCAGTATCCCATGGTAATCAGATAAAAGTGCTTGTATCATGTTAGAAGTAACAGTTTTGGGGAAACATACACAGTATATAGAAATATATGTCAGAAGGAAGGCAGATTAGAGCAGCTTTGATGCTCAGCACAGCTGAACTGGGTAGAAAATTTCATGAGAAGAGTTATCACAATACTTTCAGTTTTGAAAATGAAGATATGGGTTAAATTGGTGGGTTTTGATCAAGCATGTATACGGCATTCACTTCTGTATAACAATAAATATTGCCATTGTGTTTCTGAAATTGCTTCAGATAGCATGGAGAGATCAACATGCAAGTGAGATGTGACGTACAGTGCTGCCCAGCAGGAAGGAGGTAAGGAGAAGGAGCACTGGGCTGACCTGCACGCCTTTTGACAGTTTACTATTTCTGCCCCTCAAGGACATGACAGTTGTAATCTGAGAACTCCATTTTTATTTTAGCACTGGGGAGTGTCTCAAATCTCTTTTGTTCTTTGATTTAACAGCGATTTGATCCATGCTTGTATCCAAATCTTTTAAATATTTTTTTATGGCATTCATTCACAAGCTTGCTAGAAGCTGTCATCCTGCATGGCTGCTAGTTTCCCGGTCATCAACAAATCTAGCCTTTTCAGAACAACTTCTGTCATAAACTTTGCATCCCAAAGTGGAACAAACAAACATTAGTGGTGACTATATTTTACAAACAGAAGAAGAATCTACAGATCACTCATTTAAAATTCTGAGAAAGTACTGCTTAGGCAGAATGGGGATTCTAATAGTTGACAATTACCCTTACTATTTCAAACTATTGCAAGAATATGATAGTGAAAACACTGATTTGCACAACATCCATCCTTGCACAGCTTTGTCATCATAAGACAATAGGCTTAATGTTATTAAAAAAAAAAGGCTTCAGCCAAAGATTACTCCGTAACTTATAAATCAATACATGGTTTGACTGAGAATTTTCAGAAAGGTTTGGCAGAAAGTAGTAGCTGGGGAGAATTATTGAAATACTGACATCTTGTAATACAAAGTTGCCATCTTCTAAAAGTTTCATCTCTACAAAGATGACAGTCATCATATAATTTAACTCTAAATAGTATCCTTGAAAGCTCTTTTAATATTAAGATAGAGAAAACTGTCCAAGAAATGTGTAATAAAAAAAAGAAAGTGTAGGTACAACAAAAGATGCATTATGATAAACCTGCAAAAGTGCAACCAATATTAAATATTTTTCTGTTCATGTATGAAGCAATTCAGGAAGAAAATGGAAAATAACAACACAGAGTACATTTATCATGTTCATACATATTTGAAACAAAGACCATAAGTAATGCTGGATAATAGCCTGAGAAAATAAAAAGCAAGATATAAATCTATAGGAAGTGTAGAAAAGAATATAAGGAAAATTATCTACATCTGCTGCAATATCAGATGATTTCTAAATAAAAAGATTTTAATAAGTAGACATTCAGGAAAAGAGATGTAACCCACTGAAATACCATATAAATGCTGACTAGCTGTATGAGAAAAACAGGTATGCTAAGACAAACTACTCACAGAAAAAAAGAAAAATCCTGTTTCATTTATTAACCATAGTGTTTAGTCTCATGCATTTATAGCAATGGATTAGTATCTAGTATTATAATAGCCTGTAAAATGAAATTTAAGCAAATGAAATGCATATATACTCATATTGATATATTAATACTAACTACAAAGTAATAACACTCTAGTTATGTTAGTAAATTATACTTTAGTAAAACAAACATGACAAAAAAATTCCAGAAAGACTATTACCATATACCTATATTTTTTAAACAGGTTTTTATTATAGCACATTGAGCATTTGTTGCTGCAATGCACCTTTAAGTCTACAAGGCTTCAGGATGATCAACGATTGTATCTTGCTACTGTGCAAAGATTTGACGTACCTTTTTCCACTACCTTGCACCTTTCAGCACCAGTTATCTGCATTTTTGCAGAGTAAGTAAAGAAATTTTAAAATGACACTATTCCATCTGAAAGCATTGAAAAAATGAGAACACATCTACCAAGGAGATGAGCAGATTCTCGATCAACTGGAGCAAGAGCCAAGCGCAATGATTTGTCTTCTAATACCCAGTTTAAAGGATAACTTAGGTTTCCCTATTGCTTCCGTGTTCTTGGCGAAAAAGTATTTAGTGTATGCAAACTGCCAAGGGACAGCCCATAAGTCCATTTAACTTAGTTATACTATCATTAGTTCCTTCATTAATGAAGTAGTTACTATTTTTATTATACCTGCCTTAAAGGCTTGATTTATGTAAAAAAAAAATACAAATATATGCCAAAAGACTATTAAAGAAAGTGTTTTCCTAGCTCTAATTTTGCAACACCTTTCTCCTTTCTAATTGATTCTTATGTACATTTTTGGCTGTTGACTCTGCCATTCAGGCCACTAAAAGTGTTTTAAAGAATTTACTTTGCTGCAATGCTCATGACAGAGCCAATTTGTTGCAACAGAGATCTCAGCATTCTGTGCAGCGGCTATCAGAACAAAGCAAAACATAAGCAGTCTTAGAGATACTGTCTTAAAACCTGGCACCGTGTTCAAAGATTGATCTGTATAATATATCCTGTCCTTAAGCACAACTCTGAATGTCATTCCTATTAATTCAAAGGTCCTTTCAAAGGCCGACCTAGCTGGAGTCTATATTTTGCTGGTTTTATAATGAAACTCTTTATAACCATAACAGGTATTGTAACACAGCATTATGCTGTCTGCTGTAATCCACTATTACCTCAAAGAGATATACAGAGAGATATATCAATATGTCAATTACCTTTAATTAAATGAATATCATCTTTTTAGAATCAGATCTTTGCCAAAATATAAAAAGAAGTGTTGCAAGTTGGCTAGCCAACCCTTCATCAATTGGCTGATTGCTGACAGCTCAGTGGTACATGAATCAAGAGCCAGAATGTCATTTGCTAACATATTGGGAAAATTATTTCTGGCACCAAACTGCACCTGCATGTTATAAGAAAACACTTTTATACATCTCCACAACTAGTGCAATGAGACTTGCATCAAGTCTTGTATGCATGTCACTGCATTAATATGGCAGTGAAAAACATTTGATTTATTTAAATAAATCCTAATGAACAAAACCAAGAACAGTAAATTGATATATTTTTGAAGTCAGTAGGCAGCATTTACAAAAGCCCCGAAGTAGCTGAAAAGCTGAAATTCACTACTGAAAGGACAAAATAAAGACTTTTATATACATCTCCCTAGTGGAGGGAGGTCCCTGAATCCTAAGAGTGGCAAGACTGAAGACATATGTTTTAGCATTTCTCTATTGAGTAGTTAGTTCAAGACTTTCCTCCTCTTCTTGGAGTGCAAAGGTCCCCTTACATCTTTCTGCAACCCTCTTCATAGGCAGTGTGTATAATTGCAGACCTATGAATTCTACCATGGGACTAAGCAACTACAAGTTAGACACTGGTGCCTTTGGGACAGATGTACATTATTTGAGTACCTAAGTGAGAACTCATGGGCAGAATTCAGCGCAAGTGGTATCACCTGTGTAACCTTAGGCACTTTATTGAGATACCAAAGAAATATTACTTTAGATTCCTTCTGTGGAGAGAAGAACCACTCCAAGAAGATAATTTATCTCATTACAATCTGTATAATCATGCTGTCTTTCTTCATGGAATACTAAGTTTACAGCAATGGGTTCTTGACTTCTGTGCCTCAGTTAGGTAGGGTAAATACTCTGTAGATGTCCTAGGACAAACTATCAGCTATTTTATCCATATACCTCCCACTACAGTATGACAGTAATCTACCTTCCTAGGACTGTATTTCTAAGCGTGTTTGGAATGGCTCATATCTGTGTATCAAGGTGCCCATCTTTTGCTTCAGCCTAAGGTAGTGATAGAGGGTAGTGGTCAATGGCTTAATGTCCAGATGGACATCAGTGACAAGTGGTGTCCCTCGGGGGTCTGTATTGGGACCAGTACTGTTTAGTATCTTCATCAGTGACATAAGACAGTGGGATCAACTGCACTCTTGTCATGACCCATGCTGGACAGACCAAGGAGGGGTCGTGGTGAGTTCCAATTCCCTCAGACTAAATTAAGGTGAAGCCACACCAGGCGATCCGATGAACGTTTTATTCAGGGCAGAATCAGCCTGAACTTGGAGAGTGTAACAGTAGGTGGCGGGGCTTTTCACAACAGGAGCTGGCACGAAACTATCTCAGTAAATGCTGTAACCCGCCGTAACCACACGTAGACCAGTTCAGGGAGTAAGGCGAGCCCTCCCGTCGGGTCAGGAGGTTCAGAGCAGACCCCCTTGCTTTCTGGACTCCTTCTCAGTGAGGAGCCCGGGGTTGGCTGGATCTGCTCCTGGTCCCAGACCTGGTCAGCGGTTTGTGTCTGGAGGGATGAGGTGTAGGGATTATGGGGCAAAAGGAAGAGACAAGAAAGAGGACTCACCAGCCCTGGGCCCAGCGTTGCTCCAGCCAGTCCAGTGGCGAGCTCCAGAGGGCACGGGCGCCCGGTCACTGGTGTCCGGTGCTGGTCGGTGCTGGTCAGCTCCTCACGTGCGGTTCCTCATTACGTGGAGTTCGTCCTTCTGCAGAACGTGCCCCACCTCAGTGTGTGAGACATGAACTCCTTCAGTGTCTCACAACCCTCAGCAAGTTTGTAGATGACACCAATCTCTAATCGCCACCATCAGCTCCGGACCGGGAGCCTGAGCAGTGGGGGCAACGGCCCCAGGGATCAAGCCCTGACCCCAGCTGCCTGCAGATTGGCAGTCCTGGTTCAGCCCTGATGGATTTGGGCACCTCCTCGGGCTCACACCCCTAACACCCGCCGGCTCCCACGTTGTACGGTGTCGCTCCATCTCCTCACACAGACCCCGGAGAACGATCGTGAGGGAAACCCGGCCAGCTGCTGCAAAACGGGAGTTGGCAGACCGCTGAACGGACTCGGAGAGAGCCCTTTGCCGGACCACATCCTCCTCCACCTCTCATGCTCAGTGGCGACTGAGGGTGCTCCCCAGTTTCCCCTCTCTGCTTTGGTCATTTGCACGGAGGCAGGCTGGGTCTTTTCTATTAGACTGACTTTAGCTGAGGTTCTCCCCTGCTTTTTGTCCCCGGGGGTGCACAGTGGTAAAGAGCATAAGGAAGACATGGCCCTGCTGGAGTGGGTCCGGAGCAGGGCCACAAAGATGATGAGGGGGCTGGAGCAGGGGTCAGTAGCTCAGGTGCCTAAAGTTAGGTCACCTGCACGCGGTCAAGGAGGCAAGGGGCAATAGGTTATCTGAAGGTGGAATTGGAGGAAAGGGACGTGCGGCCCCTCACTGCAACAGAAGGGCAGGCGGGTCCGCAGGGTGGGAGCCCCCGGCGCGCTGCTTGCGCGGCCCCTTGGTCAGGACCCGGACTCGCTAAGTTTTCGCGCAAGCCAAGGCGGGCGAAAGTGCAACGGAGTATTTGTGGAGAGTTTGTCTAAGGGGGGAGGATGGGATCCTGTTGAGTGATGCTGAAGCGAGAGGTTGCTGGGGACCGGGCGTGTTTCTGAGTGCCGGCCCGGCGGGTGATCAGTGGAGGAGGTCCCGAGTAGCCTACGGGGCTGGGGGTGCGGACCCCGAGGAGGGAGGAGAACCTGTTCCTAGCCGGGAAAAGGGCCTGTCGAGGCTAAGGGAGGGCAGCAGGGAGGTCCGCCCAGGCGGCTGCCAACCCCGCGGCGAGCGGTCTCGAACTCGCGGCCGCTCGGGCCGGAACTCCGATCCCGGAAGGGACGCTCTCTGGCGCAAGGCCCCGGCACTGGGGGCAGGCCGGGCCGCGCGGCAGGGGCCGTCCGCCGGCGGCGTCCGGGGGGGATTGCTGGAGGGGAAGGCTGGAGAGCAGAGGGAAGCGGGGAAAGCTAGAGAGCCGAGGGAAGCGGGGAAAGCTAGAGAGCCGAGGGAAGCGCCAGCGAGGCCGCCCCCTCGGGCAGAGGAACGGGACCCTCTCGCGGCACTGCGAGAGGAACCGGAAGGGCTGAACACGGGGAGCTGCGGTTTGGGGTGCAGGCCGCCCGGGCCGCGCGGGGAATAGCTGCCAACGGTCTGCCGATAACGAGCCTTAGATACACATTCCTGTGGGCCCAGAACAGAAAAGTTTGGGATTCTTACTCGATACAGTGTTTTAAACGAATGACACGCTAGTGAGCTGGGAATTCAGCCCTCAGGGAAGGCTGTAAACGTTGGAGGAGTGACAGGGGCGACAGAAAAGGCCCCAGAGCTCGAACTCAGCTTTGGTTACTGGGGGGGGGGGTAAAAAAGAGCGACAGCTGTGGAAGTGGCTTTCAGCCCCTATGAGGGAAATACACTGGGATTTGATGTGCTGGCAGGCAGCCAGTGGGACCTACCCAGTTACCGGTAGGGTGTGGGGCTTTGGGGGCAGGGGGGCAGAGGCGGTTCATGTGAGAACGTTGCAGGTTGCTCCTGCACTACCGCAGTCTGAGGTGACACGTGTCCCTCACTACCCACTTCCAGCCGCAGCCAAACGGGGCATTTCAGAAGCAATTAACGATGTGGAGAAACGAGAGATCATCAGTCACGCACATTCCCCTTCTTATCCCCTTGTTTGGCCAGTCCGTGAATCAGATGAAAGGTGGTGGCTAACCATTGATTATACAAGATTGAACAGGAATACCCCACCATTAACTTCTGCCATCCCAAGCATTACCTCAGGGATAACAGCAATGCAGGCTGCAGCCCCCCCATGGATGGTTGCTGTAGATGTGGTTCCCCTAAGGGAAGAGGACAAACCCCAGTTAACCTTCACTTGGGTAGGGACCCAATACACTTTCAACTGACTTCCCCAGGGATACAAGGACGCCCCCGCTATTGCTCACAATGCCTCAGCCAAGCTTCCTGATGCTGTGGAAGTACCATCAGGTGTCCACATATATCAATATATAGATGGTATCCTGGCTGGTGGGGACAACAAGGAACAGGTGGGGCAAGCTGCCCTCCATTGGTATTGTTCCTAGGACCTTAGCAAAACCCAGAGGCCTGCATGCCTGGGAAGCCTTGGGTGGGAGTGGAAAGACTCACCACATCACACAACGGGGTCCCACCGGAGGACACATCGGCAGTCCTCCTCGGAGCAGCGGGTCTGCAGTGGGGGACTCCCCCTCGGGTCGGGCACCGCCTGAGGTAACTCCTCGGGGGAGAGAGCCCTCAGCTTTTAGGCGAGTGATAGGCGCATTTTGAGCCATCACTTTAAATCTTGGGGATTCTAAGTTGGCCGTGTAGAATTAATTCTCTTTACGTCATTGAGCCTGTGGTTTTCTAAGATGTTACCGGACTTCTAACTAGCTTTTGCTGAAGAGTAACTCTGGGTCTTAACACCTGTCGGATTTGGTTAGCTGTGCATCCATAACACTCTCCACAGGAAGACTGCATCCGCCCCAAAGGCGCTCTAGCCTCAGGTCCCTTGCCTCTGGCTGAAGCCCAGGATGGCACATAAGAGCAAGGCAAGCAGGTGATCGCTCCCCCGGCTGCTCTCCTGCGCCCCTGCGATCTACAGCAGCGATTGTGGGAGCAGCAGAGGGGCCTGGTGACCTCTTGGCCGGCACCTGGCCGCTCTCCCAACGCTCTTTCCAGGCCACGTGCAACACCCCTCGAGGAGCGGCGGGACCAACATCGGGCCCCGCGGGGCTTTCTTAACGGGAGAGCTCTCACGCACGCCGAGGAAGCCCTCGCTAAAGCACTGCAGGGAAAACCCGTCATCCGCGCTTCTCGGGGAGAAGCGGCAATCCCCTCTCCCCCTCGGTACTTTTACACCTTCTTGGCAGTAGTAACCGTGATCTAAGCCAAGGCCTCAGCACTAACAACAGGCCCAGCCACCCTTTAGACTCAAAAGCCATGTGCTTACTGTTGCAACCCCCAGAACTGCCCTCTCCGTACTCACGAACGGCCTTGGTTCTAAACGTGTGTTCTGCTTCAGTGTCCTGCGAGGAGTGGCCGCAGCCTTAGCACGCAGCTGAACTCTTACAAAGGCTCCAGCCAGCCTTTCAAGACGCTGTGCAAGCAGCGGGGTGGCCACCGCTTTGGTACCGCCAAGGCAGTAACAGCCTCCCTCAGGGAGTGCCTTAACAGGAGGCTCAGCGCCCAGATGTGGAGATACTTTGCAGCACCCCCAGTTGGTGATGGCCCATCAGTTAGGGCCCGTCAAGTCAGTCGGCGAGGACCTTTGTTGTGCCTGCAGTGCATTGGCTCGGCAGGCTTCTGTCCCTGGAGATGTTCTTGATGGCTTCCCTCCTGTCCTGGGGATCCCACCTGAGGAGGCCCATGGCCAGATGATCCTGCTGCAATAAATGTTCCCTCACCCGACGGACGCTCCCGCGCCAGTCCGTGCGAGCGGCCAGTCGGACTCCCGCCACTGCCTCCCGATCTGTACGTCGGTGAGGTTGGTGTCGCTGTCTGTTGCTGGCCATGGCCAGGGGCTCCCCCAGGCTCCCAGCGCCGGTCGGGGGAGCCGTGTGCCTGGCTCCTGCCTGCCGACAGCGTGGGCATCCACGGCTGCGCTCGGGTGCATAGCTCAGCCAGTGCTGGTGCTTCGCGGGGCTTGCTGTTGGTACCACACGGACACTTGCCTGACAGCTCTGTATTTTGAAACAAATGGCCCAGACACTTTCCTGACAGCTCTGTCCCTCTTTATTTTCAAAGAAAGGGCTGAACCCGCGGCTGTCGGCAGGGCTTCTCTCAGCGCAACCCCAAGCCCTCCACCTGGAGGGAGCTGGCCGCGTCCCGCTGCAGCAGAGCCGCCAGGGACGGGCTGGGGGGCCGCGGGGGCCGCGGGGAGGGCGGGCGCGCCGGTTTTTCAGGCAGGACCGTCGGCTGCTCTCGTTCGTTCCATCTCTCGTCGGTGCCGAGGCGTCTGGTCCAGCTCTCCCGGCGCGAGGGGTAGGCTGGAGCGGCAGAGGCACGCCTGTGGAGAGAGGAGGCTGCAGATGGGACAGAGGGACTCAGCTCCACAGCACGGCCCAGAGCTGGCAAGGCCAACTCCAGAGGAGTTGGAAAAGTCCTCCCTACAGGCCCATCTGTACCTAAACACCCAGAGAAGCTTCCGTCATCTGTCGTGATCTACATCGGCAGAACTGAATCGCAGAAGCGGTAAGGGGATCACGCAAGGAGAGGGCACACACGTGCAGGTCTCCGTCCTCACACCTGCAGAGCCGCCCGGCTGGCAGCTCCCAAAGGGAGGGAAAAGCCGTGACACGGCATGGGTGAGAGCTCTCCCAGTAAGAAAGCCCCACGGGGCACGTACCCATGCCATCTCCTGGACCCTCAGTCCTGGAGCCCAGATGGGAAGCTGCATCGCCTTTGCCTGTCAGCACGGCTGCAAAAAAGCACAGGACAGAACAGCTCCCGTGACACGGTTCAAGATAACTTCTTGAGACCAGAGTGGCAGTGAGCGCAGCTCAAAGATAAGATTACCCCCCCACACAGCACTCGTCTCTCCCTTCCACTCAGGAGCATGGCACAAAGAGTTGCCGCCTGCCTGCAGTGGCACCATGCTGGGGCAAAACGACCCACGCGCGGAGCTGCCAGGAGAAAAGCCTCCCTGGAGCTCACGCCAGCTCTAAACTCAACCCCAACAAGCCCGCTGGCTCGGCAGCCGGCACCGGGAACAGCTAAAGCTCCAAGGAGCCGGCATAGACAGCTTCGCAAGGCCAAATGCCTCAGGGCACGTCACTGAGCCCGACCCCTGCCCTCTCTCCTCTTCTCCGCGTCTGCGCAACGGACACGGAAGGAGCAACTTGCGTTTCACACGGAAAGAAAAGGGAAAGGGAAATGCTCCTTCCTCCCACTGGCTTACCTGTGGGGTTGCTCTCAGGCTCGTGGACAGGAACGGACCAAGGAGTCGCAAAGCCACCGACTTCCAGAGGATCTTAAGGAAAATTGCACAGGCATAAGCTCTTGCCACTTTGTCAACACTTATTCTTGCAAGGAGAGGGACATTGAGAACTTACCTGCAGGATGCCCCAAGGGCTCCAAACCAGCATCCAGCCGAGAAGCTGGATAACCACTGCCACCACCCTCGTCTAGAAGCAAGCACAGATAAGAAACGTTTCCATTGCGTGTTGGGACCCACTTGTGCCTTGGTGAAGCGCAGGCACTGGAAGGGGGTCAGGCAACAACATGGGAGCCAGACGTAGGTGGAGATTGCCAAAGCTGCAGAGGGGCCTGGTGACCTCTTGGCCGGCACATGGCAGCTCTCCCAACGCTCTTTCCAGGCCACGTGCAACACCCCTCGAGGAGCGGCTGGACCAACGTCAGGCCCTGCGGGGCTTTTTTACTGGGAGAGCTCTCACGCGCGCCGAGGAAGCCCTCGCTAAAGCACTGCAGGGAAATACCGTCACCCGCGCTTCTCGGGGAGAAGAGCCCGCTGGTCTGTGAAAGGCTGCACCAGCGCCGCCCGCTTATCTGCTCCCCGTGCTCGCCACGGAGCAGCCCTGGCAGCCCTGACATGCAGGGCCACCAGGAGGACGAGGAGGACGAGGAGGTGGCGGGCAGGGGCCATGGCTCCCTGCACTCACATCGTGCTGCTGCTGCTGCTGCTGCTGCTGCTGCCGCCGCTGCGAGGGCCGGGAGCTGAGCAGTTGGTGCTTATGTCTGGCGTGTCACCGCGGGGCTCTGTGACCTCACATTCCCGCTGTGACCTCACGGCCGGGCCGAGAAGGCGTGACGACAGCTCTCGCCACGGGGTGCTTGTGGACAGCCGCTGGAGCACAGCCAGGGGAGCTGCCCTCCCGGGGCAATTATTTGACAGGCAAAAGGAAACCTCGAGAGAGCACGTGGTGGGTATATGCTGCCTGACCAACCTAGTGGCCTTCTAGGATGGAGTGGCTACATCAGTGGACCAGGGAAACGCTATGGATGTCATCCCTCGGGACTTCTGCAAGGCCTCTGACACAGTCCCCCACAACGTCCTTCTCTTGGAGACACCTGGATCTGACGGATGGACTGTTCGGTGGATGGGGAATTGGTTGCACGGCCACGCCCAGAGGGTAGTGCTCAACGGCTCAGTGTCTGGATGGAGATCGGTGACCAGGGATGTCCCTCAGGGGTCCGTATTGGGACCAGTGCTGTTTAGTATCTTCCTCAGTGACACAGGAGCGGGATCAAGTGCACCCTCAGCAAGTTTGCAGGCGACACCAAGCTGAGTGGTGTGGTTGACACACCTGAGGGACGGGATGCCATCCAGAGGGACCTGGACGAGCTCGAGAAGTGAGCCCACGTGATCCTCACAAGGTTCAACAAGACCAAGTCCACAGTCCTGCACCTGAATCAGGAGACGCTCCAGTGCACCCATACAGGCTGGGGGATGAAGGGACTGAGAGCAGCCCTGGCCAGAAGGACTTGGGGGTGCTGGTGGATGAAAAACGGGGCATCAGCCGGCAGCCTGCGGTTGCAGCCCAGAAGGCCAACCATATCCTGGGTTGCATCAAAAGAAGCGTGGCCAGCAGGTCAAGAGAAGTAATTCTGCCCCTCTACTCCGCTCTGGTGAGATCGCACCTGCAGTACTGCGTCCAGCTCTGGGGTCCTCAGCACAGGATGGACACGGATATTACTGCCACCATTACTGTCCCTCTTTATTTTGAAACAAAGGGCTGAACCCGCGGCTGTCGGCAGGGCTTCTCTCAGCGCAACCCCAAGCCCTCCACCTGGAGGGTGTTGGCCGCGTCCCGCTGCAGCAGAGCTGCCAGGGACGGGCTGGGGGGCCGCGGGGGCCGCGGGGAGGGCGGGCGTGCCGGTTGTTCAGGCAGGACCGTCGGCTGCTGTCGTTCCTTCCACCTCTCCTCGGTGCCGAGGCGGCTGGTCCAGCTCTCCCGGCGCGAGGGGTAGGCTGGAGCGGCAGAGGCACGCCTGTGGAGAGAGGAGGCCGCTGAGGCCCTCAGCTGCAGACGGGACAGAGGGACTCAGCTCCACAGCACGGCCCAGAGCTGGCAAGGCTCACCACCACGGGCAGAGCCGCTGGCACACCTCGGCCGAGGGGGACACCCACACCTCACGGCACCAGCGAGCAGGGGCATTCCTGCGGGCAGGTTTGGTGGTCAGGAGCGGGCGCTTGTGCGCATCTCGTGTTCTACAGCAACCTTATCCCCCGCTCTTTCTCGTCCTGACCTTGCTTTGCCTATGGCTCTCCCTCCGGGGGGCTGCCCTTCTCCAGGCAGGCTCACTTTGAGCTAACACTGGCTCCAGCCTGAGCGGGCTCCCGAGAAGAGGGCCCACGAATTAAGAGGCCTCAGCAGCAAGAGTCTTTTGGCCAGCCACTAACTCGCCACTCCACAGCAGCCTGACTAGAAATGCTTCGTGGCTACGAGCAGCCGTCGGAGGAAGCAGTGGGGAAGGGAAATCAAGAACTCACTGTTTCCTCTTCCTCCGCCGCCGGATCATGAAACAGCAGAATACTAGTCCAAGTGGCAGGACAATCATGAGTACTGCCGTGGCAATCATACAGCGCCTCCGCACATCTTGGGGACAGAGGACGCTGGCGGAGCTCTGGGGCTCGTGATCACTCGTGGGTCTCTCGCTGACCACGTCTGGAGGAGCAATTGGGAACGTTAGATCGTCCTGTGCACCGCTGGCAAGCTTGCAGCATGTTTGATAGGGCCAGGAAGGTCCCCCTTTCCCCCCAGTGCTGGTACCTGGGGGCACGCTCCCACCCTTTGGGACACGTTGTCCCACCAAACAAAACTCAGAAGGCCAGAACAGGAACGCGGTGGGGAGCGCAGCTGCTCCTTTGAGGGACACGCCAAAAAACATCCCTGCAGCAGGCAGTGCCCCCCCAGCTCTCCCTCCCCCTGGGCCAGCTCCCACCCCGAGGGGAAAGAGTCAGGCCCTCTCAGGAGGCACCTGGACCTTGCTCTCCCCTTCAGCCTTTTCTCCAGCATGCAGAGCCGCTCCCAGATTTTAGGACGCCTCTCCCACTTAGGGACCCCAGCAAGACTGCTCGGTACCTGAGTCCGCTCGAAGAAATTCATATACGCTGCCGCGGTGGTCTTCTCCGGGCTTTGACAGCGCTGCCAAAAAGCACAGACGGCAGCTGAAGCCTCAGCATGGCTCGGGCACAGAGGATGCAGGAGGACGGGAAGGCTCCCCCTAAGCCCCTGCCCAGTCTGCGAGTCAGGGCATCGCTCTGGACCTCAGCTCACGGGAGGGATCCCGCTCTGTGCTGCCTTTGTGCCTTGGGCCTCTAGAGACTCCGGGCAACCTCTGGGATGCAGCTACGGTGGCAGGCACATTCCATTAAGAGGCACACCTCCCACCATCTGCAGGACGTGGCCCAGAGGCCTCGAACCCAAAACACTTCCAGCTTTGGCTGCTGGCGTGACTGCAAGAGCCAACGCTGGGGGAAGAGCCTGCTGACACGCAGACATCCTGATGGGTGACACCAGCCAGCCACGGGACAGCACCTACCTGGTGTGCCAGGGGCCTGCCTCGCCTCCAGTTCTTCAGCGGAGACTGGCAGTGAGCCACTGCTTTCTCCCGACATCACCTCCTTCTGCACAGCCTCTCGGTCCGTCCCTTGAGAAAGCAAGCGGCACAGTTGGATCAGACAGAACCGTTCCCCACGAGGGTGATGGCATCGTCAGGAGGCAATCCTTCTCAAGGACATTGACGGGGTTTAGAAACAGCGCCTGGGCTTTCGGGGCTGCGCCTAGTCACCACCCCAGACAACAGCCACACCTGAGCTGCTGGGAGACCAGGACATTGCACGCAACCTTCTGGTTTGCATTGCACACAGTGCATTCCTGCCAAACTGGAAGGTGATGCCCAATGCCTTCCTTCAAAGAGGACGGGAAGAAGCTGCAGCCAGGCCAGCCGGGGAAACAGCCCTTCTGAGGAGGGCTCCTCCACAAGGCCCTCATGCCCTTCCCTGTAAGCACCGGCAACGGTCACACTCGTCCCATCCCAGCTATCGGTCCGCAGACGGGAAGTCGAGTGCACCCCAGAAAGCCTGCCAAACCAGCATCTCCACCTGACTTCCAACATCAGGAAGGGGCAGCCAGCGTTGCTGGGGACCTCGCTCCCGCCTGGAACTGGCCCAGCGGCAAGCTGTGCTGCGCGTCAGCTGAACACAAGTTCAGCGCACGCCAGGCCCTCCGATCTGCCTACCGACGTCTGCACAAGCCAGCTCTGACCCGTAATGGTAAAACCGGGGCAGCGGCTGCCCCTGGCACGCGGCTTGAACCACAACTGGCGGCAGAGGCTCTGCACCATCTCTGTGCCTCACCAGCACCTGCAAGGCGTGAAACCCAGCATCGCTGCTGCGAGGCTCTGATCAACCCCTTCCCGCTGTGCAGGCTACGGCGTGTCCAGACAGGTACCCTAAAACCTCTGGTTGCCAAGTCTCACCGCTAAGGCAGAGCGAAATACACCCACCGTGTCCTCTCTCCAGTTCCTCCAGCATTTGTCTTATGTATTCAGATGGCTGCAGGGACTTTTTTCCTCCGTCAGCTGGGTACTTGGCTCCGTCAGCTGGGTACTTGGCTCTCGGAGGACCTTAACGGAAAATACCTGGTTCAGTTTCATGCAAATAAATTACAGAAAACCAGCGCTTAGCCTGCGAGGTCGGCAGAGACAGACTACTCACCCCTGCGATGCCTGCCGGGCTGTAGAATAGCATCCAGCCGAGGAGTTGGAAAAGTCCTCCCTACAGGCCCATCTGTACCTAAACACCCAGAGAAGCTTCCGTCATCTGTCGTGATCTACATCGGCAGAACTGAATCGCAGAAGAAGCGGTAAGGGGATCACGCAAGGAGAGGGCACACACGTGCAGGTCTCCGTCCTCACACCTGCAGAGCCGCCCGGCTGGCAGCTCCCAAAGGGAGGGAAAAGCCGTGACACGGCACGGGTGAGAGCTCTCCCAGTAAGAAAGCCCCACGGGGCACGTACCCATGCCATCTCCTGGACCCTCAGTCCTGGAGCCCAGATGGGAAGCTGCATCGCCTTTGCCTGTCAGCACGGCTGCAAAAAAGCACAGGACAGAACAGCTCCCGTGACACGGTTCAAGATAACTTCTTGAGACCAGAGTGGCAGTGAGCGCAGCTCAAAGATAAGATTACCCCCACACACAGCACTCGTCTCTCCCTTCCACTCAGGAGCATGGCACAAAGAGTTGCCGCCTGCCTGCAGTGGCACCATGCTGGGGCAAAACGACCCACGCGCGGAGCTGCCAGGAGAAAAGCCTCCCTGGAGCTCACGCCAGCTCTAAACTCAACCCCAACAAGCCCGCTGGCTCGGCAGCCGGCACCGGGAACAGCTAAAGCTCCAAGGAGCCGGCATAGACAGCTTCGCAAGGCCAAATGCCTCAGGGCACGTCACTGAGCCCGACCCCTGCCCTCTCTCCTCTTCTCCGCGTCTGCGCAACGGACACGGAAGGAGCAACTTGCGTTTCACACGGAAAGAAAAGGGAAAGGGAAATGCTCCTTCCTCCCGCTGGCTTACCTGTGGGGTTGCTCTCAGGCTCGTGGACAGGAACGGACCAAGGAGTCGCAAAGCCACCGACTTCCAGAGGATCTTAAGGAAAATTGCACAGGCATAAGCTCTTGCCACTTTGTCAACGCTTATTCTTGCAAGGAGAGGGACATTGAGAACTTACCTGCAGGATGCCCCAAGGGCTCCAAACCAGCATCCAGCCGAGAAGCTGGATAACCACTGCCACCACCCTCGTCTAGAAGCAAGCACAGATAAGAAACGTTTCCATTGCGTGTTGGGACCCACTTGTGCCTTGGTGAAGCGCAGGCACTGGAAGGGGGTCAGGCAACAACATGGGAGCCAGACGTAGGTGGAGATTGCCAAAGCTGCAGAGGGGCCTGGTGACCTCTTGGCCGGCACATGGCAGCTCTCCCAACGCTCTTTCCAGGCCACGTGCAACACCCCTCGAGGAGCGGCTGGACCAACGTCAGGCCCTGCGGGGCTTTTTTACTGGGAGAGCTCTCACGCGCGCCGAGGAAGCCCTCGCTAAAGCACTGCAGGGAAATACCGTCACCCGCGCTTCTCGGGGAGAAGAGCCCGCTGGTCTGTGAAAGGCTGCACCAGCGCCGCCCGCTTATCTGCTCCCCGTGCTCGCCACGGAGCAGCCCTGGCAGCCCTGACATGCAGGGCCACCAGGAGGACGAGGAGGACGAGGAGGTGGCGGGCAGGGGCCATGGCTCCCTGCACTCACATCGTGCTGCTGCTGCTGCTGCTGCTGCTGCTGCCGCCGCTGCGAGGGCCGGGAGCTGAGCAGTTGGTGCTTATGTCTGGCGTGTCACCGCGGGGCTCTGTGACCTCACATTCCCGCTGTGACCTCACGGCCGGGCCGAGAAGGCGTGACGACAGCTCTCGCCATGGGGTGCTTGTGGACAGCCGCTGGAGCACAGCCAGGGGAGCTGCCCTCCCGGGGCAATTATTTGACAGGCAAAAGGAAACCTCGAGAGAGCACGTGGTGGGTATATGCTGCCTGACCAACCTAGTGGCCTTCTAGGATGGAGTGGCTACATCAGTGGACCAGGGAAACGCTATGGATGTCATCCCTCGGGACTTCTGCAAGGCCTCTGACACAGTCCCCCACAACGTCCTTCTCTTGGAGACACCTGGATCTGACGGATGGACTGTTCGGTGGATGGGGAATTGGTTGCACGGCCACGCCCAGAGGGTAGTGCTCAACGGCTCAGTGTCTGGATGGAGATCGGTGACCAGGGATGTCCCTCAGGGGTCCGTATTGGGACCAGTGCTGTTTAGTATCTTCCTCAGTGACACAGGAGCGGGATCAAGTGCACCCTCAGCAAGTTTGCAGGCGACACCAAGCTGAGTGGTGTGGTTGACACACCTGAGGGACGGGATGCCATCCAGAGAGACCTGGACGAGCTCGAGAAGTGAGCCCACGTGATCCTCACAAGGTTCAACAAGACCAAGTCCACAGTCCTGCACCTGAATCAGGAGACGCTCCAGTGCACCCATACAGGCTGGGGGATGAAGGGACTGAGAGCAGCCCTGGCCAGAAGGACTTGGGGGTGCTGGTGGATGAAAAACGGGGCATCAGCCGGCAGCCTGCGGTTGCAGCCCAGAAGGCCAACCATATCCTGGGTTGCATCAAAAGAAGCGTGGCCAGCAGGTCAAGAGAAGTAATTCTGCCCCTCTACTCCGCTCTGGTGAGATCGCACCTGCAGTACTGCGTCCAGCTCTGGGGTCCTCAGCACAGGATGGACACGGATATTACTGCCACCATTACTGTCCCTCTTTATTTTGAAACAAAGGGCTGAACCCGCGGCTGTCGGCAGGGCTTCTCTCAGCGCAACCCCAAGCCCTCCACCTGGAGGGTGTTGGCCGCGTCCCGCTGCAGCAGAGCTGCCAGGGACGGGCTGGGGGGCCGCGGGGGCCGCGGGGAGGGCGGGCGTGCCGGTTGTTCAGGCAGGACCGTCGGCTGCTGTCGTTCCTTCCACCTCTCCTCGGTGCCGAGGCGGCTGGTCCAGCTCTCCCGGCGCGAGGGGTAGGCTGGAGCGGCAGAGGCACGCCTGTGGAGAGAGGAGGCCGCTGAGGCCCTCAGCTGCAGACGGGACAGAGGGACTCAGCTCCACAGCACGGCCCAGAGCTGGCAAGGCTCACCACCACGGGCAGAGCCGCTGGCACACCTCGGCCGAGGGGGACACCCACACCTCACGGCACCAGCGAGCAGGGGCATTCCTGCGGGCAGGTTTGGTGGTCAGGAGCGGGCGCTTGTGCGCATCTCGTGTTCTACAGCAACCTTATCCCCCGCTCTTTCTCGTCCTGACCTTGCTTTGCCTATGGCTCTCCCTCCGGGGGGCTGCCCTTCTCCAGGCAGGCTCACTTTGAGCTAACACTGGCTCCAGCCTGAGCGGGCTCCCGAGAAGAGGGCC
Source organism: Astur gentilis (assembly GCF_929443795.1). Lineage (NCBI taxonomy): Eukaryota > Metazoa > Chordata > Aves > Accipitriformes > Accipitridae > Astur > Astur gentilis. The sequence goes on along the minus strand of NC_064892.1, from coordinate 26,455,144 downwards.
CACGAATTAAGAGGCCTCAGCAGCAAGAGTCTTTTGGCCAGCCACTAACTCGCCACTCCACAGCAGCCTGACTAGAAATGCTTCGTGGCTACGAGCAGCCGTCGGAGGAAGCAGTGGGGAAGGGAAATCAAGAACTCACTGTTTCCTCTTCCTCCGCCGCCGGATCATGAAACAGCAGAATACTAGTCCAAGTGGCAGGACAATCATGAGTACTGCCGTGGCAATCATACAGCGCCTCCGCACATCTTGGGGACAGAGGACGCTGGCGGAGCTCTGGGGCTCGTGATCACTCGTGGGTCTCTCGCTGACCACGTCTGGAGGAGCAATTGGGAACGTTAGATCGTCCTGTGCACCGCTGGCAAGCTTGCAGCATGTTTGATAGGGCCAGGAAGGTCCCCCTTTCCCCCCAGTGCTGGTACCTGGGGGCACGCTCCCACCCTTTGGGACACGTTGTCCCACCAAACAAAACTCAGAAGGCCAGAACAGGAACGCGGTGGGGAGCGCAGCTGCTCCTTTGAGGGACACGCCAAAAAACATCCCTGCAGCAGGCAGTGCCCCCCCAGCTCTCCCTCCCCCTGGGCCAGCTCCCACCCCGAGGGGAAAGAGTCAGGCCCTCTCAGGAGGCACCTGGACCTTGCTCTCCCCTTCAGCCTTTTCTCCAGCATGCAGAGCCGCTCCCAGATTTTAGGACGCCTCTCCCACTTAGGGACCCCAGCAAGACTGCTCGGTACCTGAGTCCGCTCGAAGAAATTCATATACGCTGCCGCGGTGGTCTTCTCCGGGCTTTGACAGCGCTGCCAAAAAGCACAGACGGCAGCTGAAGCCTCAGCATGGCTCGGGCACAGAGGATGCAGGAGGACGGGAAGGCTCCCCCTAAGCCCCTGCCCAGTCTGCGAGTCAGGGCATCGCTCTGGACCTCAGCTCACGGGAGGGATCCCGCTCTGTGCTGCCTTTGTGCCTTGGGCCTCTAGAGACTCCGGGCAACCTCTGGGATGCAGCTACGGTGGCAGGCACATTCCATTAAGAGGCACACCTCCCACCATCTGCAGGACGTGGCCCAGAGGCCTCGAACCCAAAACACTTCCAGCTTTGGCTGCTGGCGTGACTGCAAGAGCCAACGCTGGGGGAAGAGCCTGCTGACACGCAGACATCCTGATGGGTGACACCAGCCAGCCACGGGACAGCACCTACCTGGTGTGCCAGGGGCCTGCCTCGCCTCCAGTTCTTCAGCGGAGACTGGCAGTGAGCCACTGCTTTCTCCCGACATCACCTCCTTCTGCACAGCCTCTCGGTCCGTCCCTTGAGAAAGCAAGCGGCACAGTTGGATCAGACAGAACCGTTCCCCACGAGGGTGATGGCATCGTCAGGAGGCAATCCTTCTCAAGGACATTGACGGGGTTTAGAAACAGCGCCTGGGCTTTCGGGGCTGCGCCTAGTCACCACCCCAGACAACAGCCACACCTGAGCTGCTGGGAGACCAGGACATTGCACGCAACCTTCTGGTTTGCATTGCACACAGTGCATTCCTGCCAAACTGGAAGGTGATGCCCAATGCCTTCCTTCAAAGAGGACGGGAAGAAGCTGCAGCCAGGCCAGCCGGGGAAACAGCCCTTCTGAGGAGGGCTCCTCCACAAGGCCCTCATGCCCTTCCCTGTAAGCACCGGCAACGGTCACACTCGTCCCATCCCAGCTATCGGTCCGCAGACGGGAAGTCGAGCACACCCCAGAAAGCCTGCCAAACCAGCATCTCCACCTGACTTCCAGCATCAGGAAAGGGCAGCCAGCGTTGCTGGGGACCTCGCTCCCGCCTGGAACTGGCCCAGCGGCAAGCTGTGCTGCGCGTCAGCTGAACACAAGTTCAGCGCACGCCAGGCCCTCCGATCTGCCTACCGACGTCTGCACAAGCCAGCTCTGACCCGTAATGGTAAAACCGGGGCAGCGGCTGCCCCTGGCACGCGGCTTGAACCACAACTGGCGGCAGAGGCTCTGCACCATCTCTGTGCCTCACCAGCACCTGCAAGGCGTGAAACCCAGCATCGCTGCTGCGAGGCTCTGATCAACCCCTTCCCGCTGTGCAGGCTACGGCGTGTCCAGACAGGTACCTAAAACCTCTGGTTGCCAAGTCTCACCGCTAAGGCAGAGTGAAATACACCCACCGTGTCCTCTCTCCAGTACCTCCAGCATTTGTCTTATGTATTCAGATGGCTGCAGGGACTTTTTTCCTCCATCAGCTGGGTACTTGGCTCCGTCAGCTGGGTACTTGGCTCTCGGAGGACCTTAACGGAAAATACCTGGTTCAGTTTCATGCAAATAAATTACAGAAAACCAGCGCTTAGCCTGCGAGGTCGGCAGAGACAGACTACTCACCCCTGCGATGCCTGCCGGGCTGTAGAATAGCATCCAGCCGAGGAGTTGGAAAAGTCCTCCCTACAGGCCCATCTGTACCTAAACACCCAGAGAAGCTTCCGTCATCTGTCGTGATCTACATCGGCAGAACTGAATCGCAGAAGAAGCGGTAAGGGGATCACGCAAGGAGAGGGCACACACGTGCAGGTCTCCGTCCTCACACTTGCAGAGCCGCCCGGCTGGCAGCTCCCAAAGGGAGGGAAAAGCCGTGACACGGCACGGGTGAGAGCTCTCCCAGTAAGAAAGCCCCACGGGGCACGTACCCATGCCATCTCCTGGACCCTCAGTCCTGGAGCCCAGATGGGAAGCTGCATCGCCTTTGCCTGTCAGCACGGCTGCAAAAAAGCACAGGACAGAACAGCTCCCGTGACACGGTTCAAGATAACTTCTTGAGACCAGAGTGGCAGTGAGCGCAGCTCAAAGATAAGATTACCCCCCCACACAGCACTCGTCTCTCCCTTCCACTCAGGAGCATGGCACAAAGAGTTGCCGCCTGCCTGCAGTGGCACCATGCTGGGGCAAAACGACCCACGCGCGGAGCTGCCAGGAGAAAAGCCTCCCTGGAGCTCACGCCAGCTCTAAACTCAACCCCAACAAGCCCGCTGGCTCGGCAGCCGGCACCGGGAACAGCTAAAGCTCCAAGGAGCCGGCATAGACAGCTTCGCAAGGCCAAATGCCTCAGGGCACGTCACTGAGCCCGACCCCTGCCCTCTCTCCTCTTCTCCGCGTCTGCGCAACGGACACGGAAGGAGCAACTTGCGTTTCACACGGAAAGAAAAGGGAAAGGGAAATGCTCCTTCCTCCCGCTGGCTTACCTGTGGGGTTGCTCTCAGGCTCGTGGACAGGAACGGACCAAGGAGTCGCAAAGCCACCGACTTCCAGAGGATCTTAAGGAAAATTGCACAGGCATAAGCTCTTGCCACTTTGTCAACACTTATTCTTGCAAGGAGAGGGACATTGAGAACTTACCTGCAGGATGCCCCAAGGGCTCCAAACCAGCATCCAGCCGAGAAGCTGGATAACCACTGCCACCACCCTCGTCTAGAAGCAAGCACAGATAAGAAACGTTTCCATTGCGTGTTGGGACCCACTTGTGCCTTGGTGAAGCGCAGGCACTGGAAGGGGGTCAGGCAACAACATGGGAGCCAGACGTAGGTGGAGATTGCCAAAGCTGCAGAGGGGCCTGGTGACCTCTTGGCCGGCACATGGCAGCTCTCCCAACGCTCTTTCCAGGCCACGTGCAACACCCCTCGAGGAGCGGCTGGACCAACGTCAGGCCCTGCGGGGCTTTTTTACTGGGAGAGCTCTCACGCGCGCCGAGGAAGCCCTCGCTAAAGCACTGCAGGGAAATACCGTCACCCGCGCTTCTCGGGGAGAAGAGCCCGCTGGTCTGTGAAAGGCTGCACCAGCGCCGCCCGCTTATCTGCTCCCCGTGCTCGCCACGGAGCAGCCCTGGCAGCCCTGACATGCAGGGCCACCAGGAGGACGAGGAGGACGAGGAGGTGGCGGGCAGGGGCCATGGCTCCCTGCACTCACATCGTGCTGCTGCTGCTGCTGCTGCTGCTGCTGCCGCCGCTGCGAGGGCCGGGAGCTGAGCAGTTGGTGCTTATGTCTGGCGTGTCACCGCGGGGCTCTGTGACCTCACATTCCCGCTGTGACCTCACGGCCGGGCCGAGAAGGCGTGACGACAGCTCTCGCCACGGGGTGCTTGTGGACAGCCGCTGGAGCACAGCCAGGGGAGCTGCCCTCCCGGGGCAATTATTTGACAGGCAAAAGGAAACCTCGAGAGAGCACGTGGTGGGTATATGCTGCCTGACCAACCTAGTGGCCTTCTAGGATGGAGTGGCTACATCAGTGGACCAGGGAAACGCTATGGATGTCATCCCTCGGGACTTCTGCAAGGCCTCTGACACAGTCCCCCACAACGTCCTTCTCTTGGAGACACCTGGATCTGACGGATGGACTGTTCGGTGGATGGGGAATTGGTTGCACGGCCACGCCCAGAGGGTAGTGCTCAACGGCTCAGTGTCTGGATGGAGATCGGTGACCAGGGATGTCCCTCAGGGGTCCGTATTGGGACCAGTGCTGTTTAGTATCTTCCTCAGTGACACAGGAGCGGGATCAAGTGCACCCTCAGCAAGTTTGCAGGCGACACCAAGCTGAGTGGTGTGGTTGACACGCCTGAGGGACGGGATGCCATCCAGAGGGACCTGGACGAGCTCGAGAAGTGAGCCCACGTGATCCTCACAAGGTTCAACAAGACCAAGTCCACAGTCCTGCACCTGAATCAGGAGACGCTCCAGTGCACCCATACAGGCTGGGGGATGAAGGGACTGAGAGCAGCCCTGGCCAGAAGGACTTGGGGGTGCTGGTGGATGAAAAACGGGGCATCAGCCGGCAGCCTGCGGTTGCAGCCCAGAAGGCCAACCATATCCTGGGTTGCATCAAAAGAAGCGTGGCTAGCAGGTCAAGAGAAGTAATTCTGCCCCTCTACTCCGCTCTGGTGAGATCGCACCTGCAGTACTGCGTCCAGCTCTGGGGTCCTCAGCACAGGATGGACACGGATATTACTGCCACCATTACTGTCCCTCTTTATTTTGAAACAAAGGGCTGAACCCGCGGCTGTCGGCAGGGCTTCTCTCAGCGCAACCCCAAGCCCTCCACCTGGAGGGTGTTGGCCGCGTCCCGCTGCAGCAGAGCTGCCAGGGACGGGCTGGGGGGCCGCGGGGGCCGCGGGGAGGGCGGGCGTGCCGGTTGTTCAGGCAGGACCGTCGGCTGCTGTCGTTCCTTCCACCTCTCCTCGGTGCCGAGGCGGCTGGTCCAGCTCTCCCGGCGCGAGGGGTAGGCTGGAGCGGCAGAGGCACGCCTGTGGAGAGAGGAGGCCGCTGAGGCCCTCAGCTGCAGACGGGACAGAGGGACTCAGCTCCACAGCACGGCCCAGAGCTGGCAAGGCTCACCACCACGGGCAGAGCCGCTGGCACACCTCGGCCGAGGGGGACACCCACACCTCACGGCACCAGCGAGCAGGGGCATTCCTGCGGGCAGGTTTGGTGGTCAGGAGCGGGCGCTTGTGCGCATCTCGTGTTCTACAGCAACCTTATCCCCCGCTCTTTCTCGTCCTGACCTTGCTTTGCCTATGGCTCTCCCTCCGGGGGGCTGCCCTTCTCCAGGCAGGCTCACTTTGAGCTAACACTGGCTCCAGCCTGAGCGGGCTCCCGAGAAGAGGGCCCACGAATTAAGAGGCCTCAGCAGCAAGAGTCTTTTGGCCAGCCACTAACTCGCCACTCCACAGCAGCCTGACTAGAAATGCTTCGTGGCTACGAGCAGCCGTCGGAGGAAGCAGTGGGGAAGGGAAATCAAGAACTCACTGTTTCCTCTTCCTCCGCCGCCGGATCATGAAACAGCAGAATACTAGTCCAAGTGGCAGGACAATCATGAGTACTGCCGTGGCAATCATACAGCGCCTCCGCACATCTTGGGGACAGAGGACGCTGGCGGAGCTCTGGGGCTCGTGATCACTCGTGGGTCTCTCGCTGACCACGTCTGGAGGAGCAATTGGGAACGTTAGATCGTCCTGTGCACCGCTGGCAAGCTTGCAGCATGTTTGATAGGGCCAGGAAGGTCCCCCTTTCCCCCCCAGTGCTGGTACCTGGGGGCACGCTCCCACCCTTTGGGACACGTTGTCCCACCAAACAAAACTCAGAAGGCCAGAACAGGAACGCGGTGGGGAGCGCAGCTGCTCCTTTGAGGGACACGCCAAAAAACATCCCTGCAGCAGGCAGTGCCCCCCCAGCTCTCCCTCCCCCTGGGCCAGCTCCCACCCCGAGGGGAAAGAGTCAGGCCCTCTCAGGAGGCACCTGGACCTTGCTCTCCCCTTCAGCCTTTTCTCCAGCATGCAGAGCCGCTCCCAGATTTTAGGACGCCTCTCCCACTTAGGGACCCCAGCAAGACTGCTCGGTACCTGAGTCCGCTCGAAGAAATTCATATACGCTGCCGCGGTGGTCTTCTCCGGGCTTTGACAGCGCTGCCAAAAAGCACAGACGGCAGCTGAAGCCTCAGCATGGCTCGGGCACAGAGGATGCAGGAGGACGGGAAGGCTCCCCCTAAGCCCCTGCCCAGTCTGCGAGTCAGGGCATCGCTCTGGACCTCAGCTCACGGGAGGGATCCCGCTCTGTGCTGCCTTTGTGCCTTTGGCCTCTAGAGACTCCGGGCAACCTCTGGGATGTAGCTACGGTGGCAGGCACATTCCATTAAGAGGCACACCTCCCACCATCTGCAGGACGTGGCCCAGAGGCCTCGAACCCAAAACACTTCCAGCTTTGGCTGCTGGCGTGACTGCAAGAGCCAACGCTGGGGGAAGAGCCTGCTGACACGCAGACATCCTGATGGGTGACACCAGCCAGTCACGGGACAGCACCTACCTGGTGTGCCAGGGGCCTGCCTCGCCTCCAGTTCTTCAGCGGAGACTGGCAGTGAGCCACTGCTTTCTCCCGACATCACCTCCTTCTGCACAGCCTCTCGGTCCGTCCCTTGAGAAAGCAAGCGGCACAGTTGGATCAGACAGAACCGTTCCCCACGAGGGTGATGGCATCGTCAGGAGGCAATCCTTCTCAAGGACATTGACGGGGTTTAGAAACAGCGCCTGGGCTTTCGGGGCTGCGCCTAGTCACCACCCCAGACAACAGCCACACCTGAGCTGCTGGGAGACCAGGACATTGCACGCAACCTTCTGGTTTGCATTGCACACAGTGCATTCCTGCCAAACTGGAAGGTGATGCCCAATGCCTTCCTTCAAAGAGGACGGGAAGAAGCTGCAGCCAGGCCAGCCGGGGAAACAGCCCTTCTGAGGAGGGCTCCTCCACAAGGCCCTCATGCCCTTCCCTGTAAGCACCGGCAACGGTCACACTCGTCCCATCCCAGCTATCGGTCCGCAGACGGGAAGTCGAGCGCACCCCAGAAAGCCTGCCAAACCAGCATCTCCACCTGACTTCCAGCATCAGGAAGGGGCAGCCAGCGTTGCTGGGGACCTCGCTCCCGCCTGGAACTGGCCCAGCGGCAAGCTGTGCTGCGCGTCAGCTGAACACAAGTTCAGCGCACGCCAGGCCCTCCGATCTGCCTACCGACGTCTGCACAAGCCAGCTCTGACCCGTAATGGTAAAACCGGGGCAGCGGCTGCCCCTGGCACGCGGCTTGAACCACAACTGGCGGCAGAGGCTCTGCACCATCTCTGTGCCTCACCAGCACCTGCAAGGCGTGAAACCCAGCATCGCTGCTGCGAGGCTCTGATCAACCCCTTCCCGCTGTGCAGGCTACGGCGTGTCCAGACAGGTACCCTAAAACCTCTGGTTGCCAAGTCTCACCGCTAAGGCAGAGCGAAATACACCCACCGTGTCCTCTCTCCAGTTCCTCCAGCATTTGTCTTATGTATTCAGATGGCTGCAGGGACTTTTTTCCTCCGTCAGCTGGGTACTTGGCTCCGTCAGCTGGGTACTTGGCTCTCGGAGGACCTTAACGGAAAATACCTGGTTCAGTTTCATGCAAATAAATTACAGAAAACCAGCGCTTAGCCTGCGAGGTCGGCAGAGACAGACTACTCACCCCTGCGATGCCTGCCGGGCTGTAGAATAGCATCCAGCCGAGGAGTTGGAAAAGTCCTCCCTACAGGCCCATCTGTACCTAAACACCCAGAGAAGCTTCCGTCATCTGTCGTGATCTACATCGGCAGAACTGAATCGCAGAAGCGGTAAGGGGATCACGCAAGGAGAGGGCACACACGTGCAGGTCTCCGTCCTCACACCTGCAGAGCCGCCCGGCTGGCAGCTCCCAAAGGGAGGGAAAAGCCGTGACACGGCACGGGTGAGAGCTCTCCCAGTAAGAAAGCCCCACGGGGCACGTACCCATGCCATCTCCTGGACCCTCAGTCCTGGAGCCCAGATGGGAAGCTGCATCGCCTTTGCCTGTCAGCACGGCTGCAAAAAAGCACAGGACAGAACAGCTCCCGTGACACGGTTCAAGATAACTTCTTGAGACCAGAGTGGCAGTGAGCGCAGCTCAAAGATAAGATTACCCCCCCACACAGCACTCGTCTCTCCCTTCCACTCAGGAGCATGGCACAAAGAGTTGCCGCCTGCCTGCAGTGGCACCATGCTGGGGCAAAACGACCCACGCGCGGAGCTGCCAGGAGAAAAGCCTCCCTGGAGCTCACGCCAGCTCTAAACTCAACCCCAACAAGCCCGCTGGCTCGGCAGCCGGCACCGGGAACAGCTAAAGCTCCAAGGAGCCGGCATAGACAGCTTCGCAAGGCCAAATGCCTCAGGGCACGTCACTGAGCCCGACCCCTGCCCTCTCTCCTCTTCTCCGCGTCTGCGCAACGGACACGGAAGGAGCAACTTGCGTTTCACACGGAAAGAAAAGGGAAAGGGAAATGCTCCTTCCTCCCGCTGGCTTACCTGTGGGGTTGCTCTCAGGCTCGTGGACAGGAACGGACCAAGGAGTCGCAAAGCCACCGACTTCCAGAGGATCTTAAGGAAAATTGCACAGGCATAAGCTCTTGCCACTTTGTCAACGCTTATTCTTGCAAGGAGAGGGACATTGAGAACTTACCTGCAGGATGCCCCAAGGGCTCCAAACCAGCATCCAGCCGAGAAGCTGGATAACCACTGCCACCACCCTCGTCTAGAAGCAAGCACAGATAAGAAACGTTTCCATTGCGTGTTGGGACCCACTTGTGCCTTGGTGAAGCGCAGGCACTGGAAGGGGGTCAGGCAACAACATGGGAGCCAGACGTAGGTGGAGATTGCCAAAGCTGCAGAGGGGCCTGGTGACCTCTTGGCCGGCACATGGCAGCTCTCCCAACGCTCTTTCCAGGCCACGTGCAACACCCCTCGAGGAGCGGCTGGACCAACGTCAGGCCCTGCGGGGCTTTTTTACTGGGAGAGCTCTCACGCGCGCCGAGGAAGCCCTCGCTAAAGCACTGCAGGGAAATACCGTCACCCGCGCTTCTCGGGGAGAAGAGCCCGCTGGTCTGTGAAAGGCTGCACCAGCGCCGCCCGCTTATCTGCTCCCCGTGCTCGCCACGGAGCAGCCCTGGCAGCCCTGACATGCAGGGCCACCAGGAGGACGAGGAGGACGAGGAGGTGGCGGGCAGGGGCCATGGCTCCCTGCACTCACATCGTGCTGCTGCTGCTGCTGCTGCTGCTGCTGCTGCTGCCGCTGCGAGGGCCGGGAGCTGAGCAGTTGGTGCTTATGTCTGGCGTGTCACCGCGGGGCTCTGTGACCTCACATTCCCGCTGTGACCTCACGGCCGGGCCGAGAAGGCGTGACGACAGCTCTCGCCACGGGGTGCTTGTGGACAGCCGCTGGAGCACAGCCAGGGGAGCTGCCCTCCCGGGGCAATTATTTGACAGGCAAAAGGAAACCTCGAGAGAGCACGTGGTGGGTATATGCTGCCTGACCAACCTAGTGGCCTTCTAGGATGGAGTGGCTACATCAGTGGACCAGGGAAACGCTATGGATGTCATCCCTCGGGACTTCTGCAAGGCCTCTGACACAGTCCCCCACAACGTCCTTCTCTTGGAGACACCTGGATCTGACGGATGGACTGTTCGGTGGATGGGGAATTGGTTGCACGGCCACGCCCAGAGGGTAGTGCTCAACGGCTCAGTGTCTGGATGGAGATCGGTGACCAGGGATGTCCCTCAGGGGTCCGTATTGGGACCAGTGCTGTTTAGTATCTTCCTCAGTGACACAGGAGCGGGATCAAGTGCACCCTCAGCAAGTTTGCAGGCGACACCAAGCTGAGTGGTGTGGTTGACACGCCTGAGGGACGGGATGCCATCCAGAGGGACCTGGACGAGCTCGAGAAGTGAGCCCACGTGATCCTCACAAGGTTCAACAAGACCAAGTCCACAGTCCTGCACCTGAATCAGGAGACGCTCCAGTGCACCCATACAGGCTGGGGGATGAAGGGACTGAGAGCAGCCCTGGCCAGAAGGACTTGGGGGTGCTGGTGGATGAAAAACGGGGCATCAGCCGGCAGCCTGCGGTTGCAGCCCAGAAGGCCAACCATATCCTGGGTTGCATCAAAAGAAGCGTGGCTAGCAGGTCAAGAGAAGTAATTCTGCCCCTCTACTCCGCTCTGGTGAGATCGCACCTGCAGTACTGCGTCCAGCTCTGGGGTCCTCAGCACAGGATGGACACGGATATTACTGCCACCATTACTGTCCCTCTTTATTTTGAAACAAAGGGCTGAACCCGCGGCTGTCGGCAGGGCTTCTCTCAGCGCAACCCCAAGCCCTCCACCTGGAGGGTGTTGGCCGCGTCCCGCTGCAGCAGAGCTGCCAGGGACGGGCTGGGGGGCCGCGGGGGCCGCGGGGAGGGCGGGCGTGCCGGTTGTTCAGGCAGGACCGTCGGCTGCTGTCGTTCCTTCCACCTCTCCTCGGTGCCGAGGCGGCTGGTCCAGCTCTCCCGGCGCGAGGGGTAGGCTGGAGCGGCAGAGGCACGCCTGTGGAGAGAGGAGGCCGCTGAGGCCCTCAGCTGCAGACGGGACAGAGGGACTCAGCTCCACAGCACGGCCCAGAGCTGGCAAGGCTCACCACCACGGGCAGAGCCGCTGGCACACCTCGGCCGAGGGGGACACCCACACCTCACGGCACCAGCGAGCAGGGGCATTCCTGCGGGCAGGTTTGGTGGTCAGGAGCGGGCGCTTGTGCGCATCTCGTGTTCTCCAGCAACCTTATCCCCCGCTCTTTCTCGTCCTGACCTTGCTTTGCCTATGGCTCTCCCTCCGGGGGGCTGCCCTTCTCCAGGCAGGCTCACTTTGAGCTAACACTGGCTCCAGCCTGAGCGGGCTCCCGAGAAGAGGGCCCACGAATTAAGAGGCCTCAGCAGCAAGAGTCTTTTGGCCAGCCACTAACTCGCCACTCCACAGCAGCCTGACTAGAAATGCTTCGTGGCTACGAGCAGCCGTCGGAGGAAGCAGTGGGGAAGGGAAATCAAGAACTCACTGTTTCCTCTTCCTCCGCCGCCGGATCATGAAACAGCAGAATACTAGTCCAAGTGGCAGGACAATCATGAGTACTGCCGTGGCAATCATACAGCGCCTCCGCACATCTTGGGGACAGAGGACGCTGGCGGAGCTCTGGGGCTCGTGATCACTCGTGGGTCTCTCGCTGACCACGTCTGGAGGAGCAATTGGGAACGTTAGATCGTCCTGTGCACCGCTGGCAAGCTTGCAGCATGTTTGATAGGGCCAGGAAGGTCCCCCTTTCCCCCCAGTGCTGGTACCTGGGGGCACGCTCCCACCCTTTGGGACACGTTGTCCCACCAAACAAAACTCAGAAGGCCAGAACAGGAACGCGGTGGGGAGCGCAGCTGCTCCTTTGAGGGACACGCCAAAAAACATCCCTGCAGCAGGCAGTGCCCCCCCAGCTCTCCCTCCCCCTGGGCCAGCTCCCACCCCGAGGGGAAAGAGTCAGGCCCTCTCAGGAGGCACCTGGACCTTGCTCTCCCCTTCAGCCTTTTCTCCAGCATGCAGAGCCGCTCCCAGATTTTAGGACGCCTCTCCCACTTAGGGACCCCAGCAAGACTGCTCGGTACCTGAGTCCGCTCGAAGAAATTCATATACGCTGCTGCGGTGGTCTTCTCCGGGCTTTGACAGCGCTGCCAAAAAGCACAGACGGCAGCTGAAGCCTCAGCATGGCTCGGGCACAGAGGATGCAGGAGGACGGGAAGGCTCCCCCTAAGCCCCTGCCCAGTCTGCGAGTCAGGGCATCGCTCTGGACCTCAGCTCACGGGAGGGATCCCGCTCTGTGCTGCCTTTGTGCCTTGGGCCTCTAGAGACTCCGGGCAACCTCTGGGATGCAGCTACGGTGGCAGGCACATTCCATTAAGAGGCACACCTCCCACCATCTGCAGGACGTGGCCCAGAGGCCTCGAACCCAAAACACTTCCAGCTTTGGCTGCTGGCGTGACTGCAAGAGCCAACGCTGGGGGAAGAGCCTGCTGACACGCAGACATCCTGATGGGTGACACCAGCCAGTCACGGGACAGCACCTACCTGGTGTGCCAGGGGCCTGCCTCGCCTCCAGTTCTTCAGCGGAGACTGGCAGTGAGCCACTGCTTTCTCCCGACATCACCTCCTTCTGCACAGCCTCTCGGTCCGTCCCTTGAGAAAGCAAGCGGCACAGTTGGATCAGACAGAACCGTTCCCCACGAGGGTGATGGCATCGTCAGGAGGCAATCCTTCTCAAGGACATTGACGGGGTTTAGAAACAGCGCCTGGGCTTTCGGGGCTGCGCCTAGTCACCACCCCAGACAACAGCCACACCTGAGCTGCTGGGAGACCAGGACATTGCACGCAACCTTCTGGTTTGCATTGCACACAGTGCATTCCTGCCAAACTGGAAGGTGATGCCCAATGCCTTCCTTCAAAGAGGACGGGAAGAAGCTGCAGCCAGGCCAGCCGGGGAAACAGCCCTTCTGAGGAGGGCTCCTCCACAAGGCCCTCATGCCCTTCCCTGTAAGCACCGGCAACGGTCACACTCGTCCCATCCCAGCTATCGGTCCGCAGACGGGAAGTCGAGCGCACCCCAGAAAGCCTGCCAAACCAGCATCTCCACCTGACTTCCAGCATCAGGAAGGGGCAGCCAGCGTTGCTGGGGACCTCGCTCCCGCCTGGAACTGGCCCAGCGGCAAGCTGTGCTGCGCGTCAGCTGAACACAAGTTCAGCGCACGCCAGGCCCTCCGATCTGCCTACCGACGTCTGCACAAGCCAGCTCTGACCCGTAATGGTAAAACCGGGGCAGCGGCTGCCCCTGGCACGCGGCTTGAACCACAACTGGCGGCAGAGGCTCTGCACCATCTCTGTGCCTCACCAGCACCTGCAAGGCGTGAAACCCAGCATCGCTGCTGCGAGGCTCTGATCAACCCCTTCCCGCTGTGCAGGCTACGGCGTGTCCAGACAGGTACCCTAAAACCTCTGGTTGCCAAGTCTCACCGCTAAGGCAGAGCGAAATACACCCACCGTGTCCTCTCTCCAGTTCCTCCAGCATTTGTCTTATGTATTCAGATGGCTGCAGGGACTTTTTTCCTCCGTCAGCTGGGTACTTGGCTCCGTCAGCTGGGTACTTGGCTCTCGGAGGACCTTAACGGAAAATACCTGGTTCAGTTTCATGCAAATAAATTACAGAAAACCAGCGCTTAGCCTGCGAGGTCGGCAGAGACAGACTACTCACCCCTGCGATGCCTGCCGGGCTGTAGAATAGCATCCAGCCGAGGAGTTGGAAAAGTCCTCCCTACAGGCCCATCTGTACCTAAACACCCAGAGAAGCTTCCGTCATCTGTCGTGATCTACATCGGCAGAACTGAATCGCAGAAGCGGTAAGGGGATCACGCAAGGAGAGGGCACACACGTGCAGGTCTCCGTCCTCACACTTGCAGAGCCGCCCGGCTGGCAGCTCCCAAAGGGAGGGAAAAGCCGTGACACGGCACGGGTGAGAGCTCTCCCAGTAAGAAAGCCCCACGGGGCACGTACCCATGCCATCTCCTGGACCCTCAGTCCTGGAGCCCAGATGGGAAGCTGCATCACCTTTGCCTGTCAGCACGGCTGCAAAAAAGCACAGGACAGAACAGCTCCCGTGACACGGTTCAAGATAACTTCTTGAGACCAGAGTGGCAGTGAGCGCAGCTCAAAGATAAGATTACCCCCACACACAGCACTCGTCTCTCCCTTCCACTCAGGAGCATGGCACAAAGAGTTGCCGCCTGCCTGCAGTGGCACCATGCTGGGGCAAAACGACCCACGCGCGGAGCTGCCAGGAGAAAAGCCTCCCTGGAGCTCACGCCAGCTCTAAACTCAACCCCAACAAGCCCGCTGGCTCGGCAGCCGGCACCGGGAACAGCTAAAGCTCCAAGGAGCCGGCATAGACAGCTTCGCAAGGCCAAATGCCTCAGGGCACGTCACTGAGCCCGACCCCTGCCCTCTCTCCTCTTCTCCGCGTCTGCGCAACGGACACGGAAGGAGCAACTTGCGTTTCACACGGAAAGAAAAGGGAAAGGGAAATGCTCCTTCCTCCCGCTGGCTTACCTGTGGGGTTGCTCTCAGGCTCGTGGACAGGAACGGACCAAGGAGTCGCAAAGCCACCGACTTCCAGAGGATCTTAAGGAAAATTGCACAGGCATAAGCTCTTGCCACTTTGTCAACGCTTATTCTTGCAAGGAGAGGGACATTGAGAACTTACCTGCAGGATGCCCCAAGGGCTCCAAACCAGCATCCAGCCGAGAAGCTGGATAACCACTGCCACCACCCTCGTCTAGAAGCAAGCACAGATAAGAAACGTTTCCATTGCGTGTTGGGACCCACTTGTGCCTTGGTGAAGCGCAGGCACTGGAAGGGGGTCAGGCAACAACATGGGAGCCAGACGTAGGTGGAGATTGCCAAAGCTGCAGAGGGGCCTGGTGACCTCTTGGCCGGCACATGGCAGCTCTCCCAACGCTCTTTCCAGGCCACGTGCAACACCCCTCGAGGAGCGGCTGGACCAACGTCAGGCCCTGCGGGGCTTTTTTACTGGGAGAGCTCTCACGCGCGCCGAGGAAGCCCTCGCTAAAGCACTGCAGGGAAATACCGTCACCCGCGCTTCTCGGGGAGAAGAGCCCGCTGGTCTGTGAAAGGCTGCACCAGCGCCGCCCGCTTATCTGCTCCCCGTGCTCGCCACGGAGCAGCCCTGGCAGCCCTGACATGCAGGGCCACCAGGAGGACGAGGAGGACGAGGAGGTGGCGGGCAGGGGCCATGGCTCCCTGCACTCACATCGTGCTGCTGCTGCTGCTGCTGCTGCTGCTGCTGCCGCCGCTGCGAGGGCCGGGAGCTGAGCAGTTGGTGCTTATGTCTGGCGTGTCACCGCGGGGCTCTGTGACCTCACATTCCCGCTGTGACCTCACGGCCGGGCCGAGAAGGCGTGACGACAGCTCTCGCCACGGGGTGCTTGTGGACAGCCGCTGGAGCACAGCCAGGGGAGCTGCCCTCCCGGGGCAATTATTTGACAGGCAAAAGGAAACCTCGAGAGAGCACGTGGTGGGTATATGCTGCCTGACCAACCTAGTGGCCTTCTAGGATGGAGTGGCTACATCAGTGGACCAGGGAAACGCTATGGATGTCATCCCTCGGGACTTCTGCAAGGCCTCTGACACAGTCCCCCACAACGTCCTTCTCTTGGAGACACCTGGATCTGACGGATGGACTGTTCGGTGGATGGGGAATTGGTTGCACGGCCACGCCCAGAGGGTAGTGCTCAACGGCTCAGTGTCTGGATGGAGATCGGTGACCAGGGATGTCCCTCAGGGGTCCGTATTGGGACCAGTGCTGTTTAGTATCTTCCTCAGTGACACAGGAGCGGGATCAAGTGCACCCTCAGCAAGTTTGCAGGCGACACCAAGCTGAGTGGTGTGGTTGACACGCCTGAGGGACGGGATGCCATCCAGAGGGACCTGGACGAGCTCGAGAAGTGAGCCCACGTGATCCTCACAAGGTTCAACAAGACCAAGTCCACAGTCCTGCACCTGAATCAGGAGACGCTCCAGTGCACCCATACAGGCTGGGGGATGAAGGGACTGAGAGCAGCCCTGGCCAGAAGGACTTGGGGGTGCTGGTGGATGAAAAACGGGGCATCAGCCGGCAGCCTGCGGTTGCAGCCCAGAAGGCCAACCATATCCTGGGTTGCATCAAAAGAAGCGTGGCCAGCAGGTCAAGAGAAGTAATTCTGCCCCTCTACTCCGCTCTGGTGAGATCGCACCTGCAGTACTGCGTCCAGCTCTGGGGTCCTCAGCACAGGATGGACACGGATATTACTGCCACCATTACTGTCCCTCTTTATTTTGAAACAAAGGGCTGAACCCGCGGCTGTCGGCAGGGCTTCTCTCAGCGCAACCCCAAGCCCTCCACCTGGAGGGTGTTGGCCGCGTCCCGCTGCAGCAGAGCTGCCAGGGACGGGCTGGGGGGCCGCGGGGGCCGCGGGGAGGGCGGGCGTGCCGGTTGTTCAGGCAGGACCGTCGGCTGCTGTCGTTCCTTCCACCTCTCCTCGGTGCCGAGGCGGCTGGTCCAGCTCTCCCGGCGCGAGGGGTAGGCTGGAGCGGCAGAGGCACGCCTGTGGAGAGAGGAGGCCGCTGAGGCCCTCAGCTGCAGACGGGACAGAGGGACTCAGCTCCACAGCACGGCCCAGAGCTGGCAAGGCTCACCACCACGGGCAGAGCCGCTGGCACACCTCGGCCGAGGGGGACACCCACACCTCACGGCACCAGCGAGCAGGGGCATTCCTGCGGGCAGGTTTGGTGGTCAGGAGCGGGCGCTTGTGCGCATCTCGTGTTCTACAGCAACCTTATCCCCCGCTCTTTCTCGTCCTGACCTTGCTTTGCCTATGGCTCTCCCTCCGGGGGGCTGCCCTTCTCCAGGCAGGCTCACTTTGAGCTAACACTGGCTCCAGCCTGAGCGGGCTCCCGAGAAGAGGGCCCACGAATTAAGAGGCCTCAGCAGCAAGAGTCTTTTGGCCAGCCACTAACTCGCCACTCCACAGCAGCCTGACTAGAAATGCTTCGTGGCTACGAGCAGCCGTCGGAGGAAGCAGTGGGGAAGGGAAATCAAGAACTCACTGTTTCCTCTTCCTCCGCCGCCGGATCATGAAACAGCAGAATACTAGTCCAAGTGGCAGGACAATCATGAGTACTGCCGTGGCAATCATACAGCGCCTCCGCACATCTTGGGGACAGAGGACGCTGGCGGAGCTCTGGGGCTCGTGATCACTCGTGGGTCTCTCGCTGACCACGTCTGGAGGAGCAATTGGGAACGTTAGATCGTCCTGTGCACCGCTGGCAAGCTTGCAGCATGTTTGATAGGGCCAGGAAGGTCCCCCTTTCCCCCCAGTGCTGGTACCTGGGGGCACGCTCCCACCCTTTGGGACACGTTGTCCCACCAAACAAAACTCAGAAGGCCAGAACAGGAACGCGGTGGGGAGCGCAGATGCTCCTTTGAGGGACACGCCAAAAAACATCCCTGCAGCAGGCAGTGCCCCCCCAGCTCTCCCTCCCCCTGGGCCAGCTCCCACCCCGAGGGGAAAGAGTCAGGCCCTCTCAGGAGGCACCTGGACCTTGCTCTCCCCTTCAGCCTTTTCTCCAGCATGCAGAGCCGCTCCCAGATTTTAGGACGCCTCTCCCACTTAGGGACCCCAGCAAGACTGCTCGGTACCTGAGTCCGCTCGAAGAAATTCATATACGCTGCCGCGGTGGTCTTCTCCGGGCTTTGACAGCGCTGCCAAAAAGCACAGACGGCAGCTGAAGCCTCAGCATGGCTCGGGCACAGAGGATGCAGGAGGACGGGAAGGCTCCCCCTAAGCCCCTGCCCAGTCTGCGAGTCAGGGCATCGCTCTGGACCTCAGCTCACGGGAGGGATCCCGCTCTGTGCTGCCTTTGTGCCTTGGGCCTCTAGAGACTCCGGGCAACCTCTGGGATGCAGCTACGGTGGGAGCCACGTTCCATTAAGAGGCACACCTCCCACCATCTGCAGGACGTGGCCCAGAGGCCTCAAACCCAAAACACTTCCAGCTTTGGCTGCTGGCGTGACTGCAAGAGCCAACGCTGGGGGAAGAGCCTGCTGACACGCAGACATCCTGATGGGTGACACCAGCCAGCCACGGGACAGCACCTACCTGGTGTGCCAGGGGCCTGCCTCGCCTCCAGTTCTTCAGCGGAGACTGGCAGTGAGCCACTGCTTTCTCCCGACATCACCTCCTTCTGCACAGCCTCTCGGTCCGTCCCTTGAGAAAGCAAGCGGCACAGTTGGATCAGACAGAACCGTTCCCCACGAGGGTGATGGCATCGTCAGGAGGCAATCCTTCTCAAGGACATTGACGGGGTTTAGAAACAGCGCCTGGGCTTTCGGGGCTGCGCCTAGTCACCACCCCAGACAACAGCCACACCTGAGCTGCTGGGAGACCAGGACATTGCACGCAACCTTCTGGTTTGCATTGCACACAGTGCATTCCTGCCAAACTGGAAGGTGATGCCCAATGCCTTCCTTCAAAGAGGACGGGAAGAAGCTGCAGCCAGGCCAGCCGGGGAAACAGCCCTTCTGAGGAGGGCTCCTCCACAAGGCCCTCATGCCCTTCCCTGTAAGCACCGGCAACGGTCACACTCGTCCCATCCCAGCTATCGGTCCGCAGACGGGAAGTCGAGCACACCCCAGAAAGCCTGCCAAACCAGCATCTCCACCTGACTTCCAGCATCAGGAAAGGGCAGCCAGCGTTGCTGGGGACCTCGCTCCCGCCTGGAACTGGCCCAGCGGCAAGCTGTGCTGCGCGTCAGCTGAACACAAGTTCAGCGCACGCCAGGCCCTCCGATCTGCCTACCGACGTCTGCACAAGCCAGCTCTGACCCGTAATGGTAAAACCGGGGCAGCGGCTGCCCCTGGCACGCGGCTTGAACCACAACTGGCGGCAGAGGCTCTGCACCATCTCTGTGCCTCACCAGCACCTGCAAGGCGTGAAACCCAGCATCGCTGCTGCGAGGCTCTGATCAACCCCTTCCCGCTGTGCAGGCTACGGCGTGTCCAGACAGGTACCTAAAACCTCTGGTTGCCAAGTCTCACCGCTAAGGCAGAGTGAAATACACCCACCGTGTCCTCTCTCCAGTACCTCCAGCATTTGTCTTATGTATTCAGATGGCTGCAGGGACTTTTTTCCTCCATCAGCTGGGTACTTGGCTCCGTCAGCTGGGTACTTGGCTCTCGGAGGACCTTAACGGAAAATACCTGGTTCAGTTTCATGCAAATAAATTACAGAAAACCAGCGCTTAGCCTGCGAGGTCGGCAGAGACAGACTACTCACCCCTGCGATGCCTGCCGGGCTGTAGAATAGCATCCAGCCGAGGAGTTGGAAAAGTCCTCCCTACAGGCCCATCTGTACCTAAACACCCAGAGAAGCTTCCGTCATCTGTCGTGATCTACATCGGCAGAACTGAATCGCAGAAGAAGCGGTAAGGGGATCACGCAAGGAGAGGGCACACACGTGCAGGTCTCCGTCCTCACACCTGCAGAGCCGCCCGGCTGGCAGCTCCCAAAGGGAGGGAAAAGCCGTGACACGGCACGGGTGAGAGCTCTCCCAGTAAGAAAGCCCCACGGGGCACGTACCCATGCCATCTCCTGGACCCTCAGTCCTGGAGCCCAGATGGGAAGCTGCATCGCCTTTGCCTGTCAGCACGGCTGCAAAAAAGCACAGGACAGAACAGCTCCCGTGACACGGTTCAAGATAACTTCTTGAGACCAGAGTGGCAGTGAGCGCAGCTCAAAGATAAGATTACCCCCCCACACAGCACTCGTCTCTCCCTTCCACTCAGGAGCATGGCACAAAGAGTTGCCGCCTGCCTGCAGTGGCACCATGCTGGGGCAAAACGACCCACGCGCGGAGCTGCCAGGAGAAAAGCCTCCCTGGAGCTCACGCCAGCTCTAAACTCAACCCCAACAAGCCCGCTGGCTCGGCAGCCGGCACCGGGAACAGCTAAAGCTCCAAGGAGCCGGCATAGACAGCTTCGCAAGGCCAAATGCCTCAGGGCACGTCACTGAGCCCGACCCCTGCCCTCTCTCCTCTTCTCCGCGTCTGCGCAACGGACACGGAAGGAGCAACTTGCGTTTCACACGGAAAGAAAAGGGAAAGGGAAATGCTCCTTCCTCCCGCTGGCTTACCTGTGGGGTTGCTCTCAGGCTCGTGGACAGGAACGGACCAAGGAGTCGCAAAGCCACCGACTTCCAGAGGATCTTAAGGAAAATTGCACAGGCATAAGCTCTTGCCACTTTGTCAACGCTTATTCTTGCAAGGAGAGGGACATTGAGAACTTACCTGCAGGATGCCCCAAGGGCTCCAAACCAGCATCCAGCCGAGAAGCTGGATAACCACTGCCACCACCCTCGTCTAGAAGCAAGCACAGATAAGAAACGTTTCCATTGCGTGTTGGGACCCACTTGTGCCTTGGTGAAGCGCAGGCACTGGAAGGGGGTCAGGCAACAACATGGGAGCCAGACGTAGGTGGAGATTGCCAAAGCTGCAGAGGGGCCTGGTGACCTCTTGGCCGGCACATGGCAGCTCTCCCAACGCTCTTTCCAGGCCACGTGCAACACCCCTCGAGGAGCGGCTGGACCAACGTCAGGCCCTGCGGGGCTTTTTTACTGGGAGAGCTCTCACGCGCGCCGAGGAAGCCCTCGCTAAAGCACTGCAGGGAAATACCGTCACCCGCGCTTCTCGGGGAGAAGAGCCCGCTGGTCTGTGAAAGGCTGCACCAGCGCCGCCCGCTTATCTGCTCCCCGTGCTCGCCACGGAGCAGCCCTGGCAGCCCTGACATGCAGGGCCACCAGGAGGACGAGGAGGACGAGGAGGTGGCGGGCAGGGGCCATGGCTCCCTGCACTCACATCGTGCTGCTGCTGCTGCTGCTGCTGCTGCTGCCGCCGCTGCGAGGGCCGGGAGCTGAGCAGTTGGTGCTTATGTCTGGCGTGTCACCGCGGGGCTCTGTGACCTCACATTCCCGCTGTGACCTCACGGCCGGGCCGAGAAGGCGTGACGACAGCTCTCGCCACGGGGTGCTTGTGGACAGCCGCTGGAGCACAGCCAGGGGAGCTGCCCTCCCGGGGCAATTATTTGACAGGCAAAAGGAAACCTCGAGAGAGCACGTGGTGGGTATATGCTGCCTGACCAACCTAGTGGCCTTCTAGGATGGAGTGGCTACATCAGTGGACCAGGGAAACGCTATGGATGTCATCCCTCGGGACTTCTGCAAGGCCTCTGACACAGTCCCCCACAACGTCCTTCTCTTGGAGACACCTGGATCTGACGGATGGACTGTTCGGTGGATGGGGAATTGGTTGCACGGCCACGCCCAGAGGGTAGTGCTCAACGGCTCAGTGTCTGGATGGAGATCGGTGACCAGGGATGTCCCTCAGGGGTCCGTATTGGGACCAGTGCTGTTTAGTATCTTCCTCAGTGACACAGGAGCGGGATCAAGTGCACCCTCAGCAAGTTTGCAGGCGACACCAAGCTGAGTGGTGTGGTTGACACGCCTGAGGGACGGGATGCCATCCAGAGGGACCTGGACGAGCTCGAGAAGTGAGCCCACGTGATCCTCACAAGGTTCAACAAGACCAAGTCCACAGTCCTGCACCTGAATCAGGAGACGCTCCAGTGCACCCATACAGGCTGGGGGATGAAGGGACTGAGAGCAGCCCTGGCCAGAAGGACTTGGGGGTGCTGGTGGATGAAAAACGGGGCATCAGCCGGCAGCCTGCGGTTGCAGCCCAGAAGGCCAACCATATCCTGGGTTGCATCAAAAGAAGCGTGGCCAGCAGGTCAAGAGAAGTAATTCTGCCCCTCTACTCCGCTCTGGTGAGATCGCACCTGCAGTACTGCGTCCAGCTCTGGGGTCCTCAGCACAGGATGGACACGGATATTACTGCCACCATTACTGTCCCTCTTTATTTTGAAACAAAGGGCTGAACCCGCGGCTGTCGGCAGGGCTTCTCTCAGCGCAACCCCAAGCCCTCCACCTGGAGGGTGTTGGCCGCGTCCCGCTGCAGCAGAGCTGCCAGGGACGGGCTGGGGGGCCGCGGGGGCCGCGGGGAGGGCGGGCGTGCCGGTTGTTCAGGCAGGACCGTCGGCTGCTGTCGTTCCTTCCACCTCTCCTCGGTGCCGAGGCGGCTGGTCCAGCTCTCCCGGCGCGAGGGGTAGGCTGGAGCGGCAGAGGCACGCCTGTGGAGAGAGGAGGCCGCTGAGGCCCTCAGCTGCAGACGGGACAGAGGGACTCAGCTCCACAGCACGGCCCAGAGCTGGCAAGGCTCACCACCACGGGCAGAGCCGCTGGCACACCTCGGCCGAGGGGGACACCCACACCTCACGGCACCAGCGAGCAGGGGCATTCCTGCGGGCAGGTTTGGTGGTCAGGAGCGGGCGCTTGTGCGCATCTCGTGTTCTACAGCAACCTTATCCCCCGCTCTTTCTCGTCCTGACCTTGCTTTGCCTATGGCTCTCCCTCCAGGGGGCTGCCCTTCTCCAGGCAGGCTCACTTTGAGCTAACACGGGCTCCAGCCTGAGCGGGCTCCCGAGAAGAGGGCCCACGAATTAAGAGGCCTCAGCAGCAAGAGTCTTTTGGCCAGCCACTAACTCGCCACTCCACAGCAGCCTGACTAGAAATGCTTCGTGGCTACGAGCAGCCGTCGGAGGAAGCAGTGGGGGAGGGAAATCAAGAACTCAATGTTTCCTCTTCCTCCGCCGCCGGATCATGAAACAGCAGAATACTAGTCCAAGTGGCAGGACAATCATGAGTACTGCCGTGGCAATCATACAGCGCCTCCGCACATCTTGGGGACAGAGGACGCTGGCGGAGCTCTGGGGCTCGTGATCACTCGTGGGTCTCTCGCTGACCACGTCTGGAGGAGCAATTGGGAACGTTAGATCGTCCTGTGCACCGCTGGCAAGCTTGCAGCATGTTTGATAGGCCCAGGAAGGTCCCCCTTTCCCCCCAGTGCTGGTACCTGGGGGCACGCTCCCACCCTTTGGGACACGTTGTCCCACCGAACAAAACTCAGAAGGCCAGAACAGGAACGCGGTGGGGAGCGCAGCTGCTCCTTTGAGGGACACGCCAAAAAACATCCCTGCAGCAGGCAGTGCCCCCCCCAGCTCTCCCTCCCCCTGGACCAGCCCCCACCCCGAGGGGAAAGAGTCAGGCCCTCTCAGGAGGCACCTGGACCTTGCTCTCCCCTTCAGCCTTTTCTCCAGCATGCAGAGCCGCTCCCAGATTTTAGGACGCCTCTCCCACTTAGGGACCCCAGCAAGACTGCTCGGTACCTGAGTCCGCTCGAAGAAATTCATATACGCTGCCGCGGTGGTCTTCTCCGGGCTTTGACAGCGCTGCCAAAAAGCACAGACGGCAGCTGAAGCCTCAGCATGGCTCGGGCACAGAGGATGCAGGAGGACGGGAAGGCTCCCCCTAAGCCCCTGCCCAGTCTGCGAGTCAGGGCATCGCTCTGGACCTCAGCTCACGGGAGGGATCCCGCTCTGTGCTGCCTTTGTGCCTTGGGCCTCTAGAGACTCCGGGCAACCTCTGGGATGCAGCTACGGTGGGAGCCACGTTCCATTAAGAGGCACACCTCCCACCATCTGCAGGACGTGGCCCAGAGGCCTCAAACCCAAAACACTTCCAGCTTTGGCTGCTGGCGTGACTGCAAGAGCCAACGCTGGGGGAAGAGCCTGCTGACACGCAGACATCCTGATGGGTGACACCAGCCAGCCACGGGACAGCACCTACCTGGTGTGCCAGGGGCCTGCCTCGCCTCCAGTTCTTCAGCGGAGACTGGCAGTGAGCCACTGCTTTCTCCCGACATCACCTCCTTCTGCACAGCCTCTCGGTCCGTCCCTTGAGAAAGCAAGCGGCACAGTTGGATCAGACAGAACCGTTCCCCACGAGGGTGATGGCATCGTCAGGAGGCAATCCTTCTCAAGGACATTGACGGGGTTTAGAAACAGCGCCTGGGCTTTCGGGGCTGCGCCTAGTCACCACCCCAGACAACAGCCACACCTGAGCTGCTGGGAGACCAGGACATTGCACGCAACCTTCTGGTTTGCATTGCACACAGTGCATTCCTGCCAAACTGGAAGGTGATGCCCAATGCCTTCCTTCAAAGAGGACGGGAAGAAGCTGCAGCCAGGCCAGCCGGGGAAACAGCCCTTCTGAGGAGGGCTCCTCCACAAGGCCCTCATGCCCTTCCCTGTAAGCACCGGCAACGGTCACACTCGTCCCATCCCAGCTATCGGTCCGCAGACGGGAAGTCGAGCACACCCCAGAAAGCCTGCCAAACCAGCATCTCCACCTGACTTCCAGCATCAGGAAAGGGCAGCCAGCGTTGCTGGGGACCTCGCTCCCGCCTGGAACTGGCCCAGCGGCAAGCTGTGCTGCGCGTCAGCTGAACACAAGTTCAGCGCACGCCAGGCCCTCCGATCTGCCTACCGACGTCTGCACAAGCCAGCTCTGACCCGTAATGGTAAAACCGGGGCAGCGGCTGCCCCTGGCACGCGGCTTGAACCACAACTGGCGGCAGAGGCTCTGCACCATCTCTGTGCCTCACCAGCACCTGCAAGGCGTGAAACCCAGCATCGCTGCTGCGAGGCTCTGATCAACCCCTTCCCGCTGTGCAGGCTACGGCGTGTCCAGACAGGTACCTAAAACCTCTGGTTGCCAAGTCTCACCGCTAAGGCAGAGTGAAATACACCCACCGTGTCCTCTCTCCAGTACCTCCAGCATTTGTCTTATGTATTCAGATGGCTGCAGGGACTTTTTTCCTCCATCAGCTGGGTACTTGGCTCCGTCAGCTGGGTACTTGGCTCTCGGAGGACCTTAACGGAAAATACCTGGTTCAGTTTCATGCAAATAAATTACAGAAAACCAGCGCTTAGCCTGCGAGGTCGGCAGAGACAGACTACTCACCCCTGCGATGCCTGCCGGGCTGTAGAATAGCATCCAGCCGAGGAGTTGGAAAAGTCCTCCCTACAGGCCCATCTGTACCTAAACACCCAGAGAAGCTTCCGTCATCTGTCGTGATCTACATCGGCAGAACTGAATCGCAGAAGAAGCGGTAAGGGGATCACGCAAGGAGAGGGCACACACGTGCAGGTCTCCGTCCTCACACCTGCAGAGCCGCCCGGCTGGCAGCTCCCAAAGGGAGGGAAAAGCCGTGACACGGCACGGGTGAGAGCTCTCCCAGTAAGAAAGCCCCACGGGGCACGTACCCATGCCATCTCCTGGACCCTCAGTCCTGGAGCCCAGATGGGAAGCTGCATCGCCTTTGCCTGTCAGCACGGCTGCAAAAAAGCACAGGACAGAACAGCTCCCGTGACACGGTTCAAGATAACTTCTTGAGACCAGAGTGGCAGTGAGCGCAGCTCAAAGATAAGATTACCCCCCCACACAGCACTCGTCTCTCCCTTCCACTCAGGAGCATGGCACAAAGAGTTGCCGCCTGCCTGCAGTGGCACCATGCTGGGGCAAAACGACCCACGCGCGGAGCTGCCAGGAGAAAAGCCTCCCTGGAGCTCACGCCAGCTCTAAACTCAACCCCAACAAGCCCGCTGGCTCGGCAGCCGGCACCGGGAACAGCTAAAGCTCCAAGGAGCCGGCATAGACAGCTTCGCAAGGCCAAATGCCTCAGGGCACGTCACTGAGCCCGACCCCTGCCCTCTCTCCTCTTCTCCGCGTCTGCGCAACGGACACGGAAGGAGCAACTTGCGTTTCACACGGAAAGAAAAGGGAAAGGGAAATGCTCCTTCCTCCCGCTGGCTTACCTGTGGGGTTGCTCTCAGGCTCGTGGACAGGAACGGACCAAGGAGTCGCAAAGCCACCGACTTCCAGAGGATCTTAAGGAAAATTGCACAGGCATAAGCTCTTGCCACTTTGTCAACGCTTATTCTTGCAAGGAGAGGGACATTGAGAACTTACCTGCAGGATGCCCCAAGGGCTCCAAACCAGCATCCAGCCGAGAAGCTGGATAACCACTGCCACCACCCTCGTCTAGAAGCAAGCACAGATAAGAAACGTTTCCATTGCGTGTTGGGACCCACTTGTGCCTTGGTGAAGCGCAGGCACTGGAAGGGGGTCAGGCAACAACATGGGAGCCAGACGTAGGTGGAGATTGCCAAAGCTGCAGAGGGGCCTGGTGACCTCTTGGCCGGCACATGGCAGCTCTCCCAACGCTCTTTCCAGGCCACGTGCAACACCCCTCGAGGAGCGGCTGGACCAACGTCAGGCCCTGCGGGGCTTTTTTACTGGGAGAGCTCTCACGCGCGCCGAGGAAGCCCTCGCTAAAGCACTGCAGGGAAATACCGTCACCCGCGCTTCTCGGGGAGAAGAGCCCGCTGGTCTGTGAAAGGCTGCACCAGCGCCGCCCGCTTATCTGCTCCCCGTGCTCGCCACGGAGCAGCCCTGGCAGCCCTGACATGCAGGGCCACCAGGAGGACGAGGAGGACGAGGAGGTGGCGGGCAGGGGCCATGGCTCCCTGCACTCACATCGTGCTGCTGCTGCTGCTGCTGCTGCTGCTGCCGCCGCTGCGAGGGCCGGGAGCTGAGCAGTTGGTGCTTATGTCTGGCGTGTCACCGCGGGGCTCTGTGACCTCACATTCCCGCTGTGACCTCACGGCCGGGCCGAGAAGGCGTGACGACAGCTCTCGCCACGGGGTGCTTGTGGACAGCCGCTGGAGCACAGCCAGGGGAGCTGCCCTCCCGGGGCAATTATTTGACAGGCAAAAGGAAACCTCGAGAGAGCACGTGGTGGGTATATGCTGCCTGACCAACCTAGTGGCCTTCTAGGATGGAGTGGCTACATCAGTGGACCAGGGAAACGCTATGGATGTCATCCCTCGGGACTTCTGCAAGGCCTCTGACACAGTCCCCCACAACGTCCTTCTCTTGGAGACACCTGGATCTGACGGATGGACTGTTCGGTGGATGGGGAATTGGTTGCACGGCCACGCCCAGAGGGTAGTGCTCAACGGCTCAGTGTCTGGATGGAGATCGGTGACCAGGGATGTCCCTCAGGGGTCCGTATTGGGACCAGTGCTGTTTAGTATCTTCCTCAGTGACACAGGAGCGGGATCAAGTGCACCCTCAGCAAGTTTGCAGGCGACACCAAGCTGAGTGGTGTGGTTGACACGCCTGAGGGACGGGATGCCATCCAGAGGGACCTGGACGAGCTCGAGAAGTGAGCCCACGTGATCCTCACAAGGTTCAACAAGACCAAGTCCACAGTCCTGCACCTGAATCAGGAGACGCTCCAGTGCACCCATACAGGCTGGGGGATGAAGGGACTGAGAGCAGCCCTGGCCAGAAGGACTTGGGGGTGCTGGTGGATGAAAAACGGGGCATCAGCCGGCAGCCTGCGGTTGCAGCCCAGAAGGCCAACCATATCCTGGGTTGCATCAAAAGAAGCGTGGCCAGCAGGTCAAGAGAAGTAATTCTGCCCCTCTACTCCGCTCTGGTGAGATCGCACCTGCAGTACTGCGTCCAGCTCTGGGGTCCTCAGCACAGGATGGACACGGATATTACTGCCACCATTACTGTCCCTCTTTATTTTGAAACAAAGGGCTGAACCCGCGGCTGTCGGCAGGGCTTCTCTCAGCGCAACCCCAAGCCCTCCACCTGGAGGGTGTTGGCCGCGTCCCGCTGCAGCAGAGCTGCCAGGGACGGGCTGGGGGGCCGCGGGGGCCGCGGGGAGGGCGGGCGTGCCGGTTGTTCAGGCAGGACCGTCGGCTGCTGTCGTTCCTTCCACCTCTCCTCGGTGCCGAGGCGGCTGGTCCAGCTCTCCCGGCGCGAGGGGTAGGCTGGAGCGGCAGAGGCACGCCTGTGGAGAGAGGAGGCCGCTGAGGCCCTCAGCTGCAGACGGGACAGAGGGACTCAGCTCCACAGCACGGCCCAGAGCTGGCAAGGCTCACCACCACGGGCAGAGCCGCTGGCACACCTCGGCCGAGGGGGACACCCACACCTCACGGCACCAGCGAGCAGGGGCATTCCTGCGGGCAGGTTTGGTGGTCAGGAGCGGGCGCTTGTGCGCATCTCGTGTTCTACAGCAACCTTATCCCCCGCTCTTTCTCGTCCTGACCTTGCTTTGCCTATGGCTCTCCCTCCAGGGGGCTGCCCTTCTCCAGGCAGGCTCACTTTGAGCTAACACGGGCTCCAGCCTGAGCGGGCTCCCGAGAAGAGGGCCCACGAATTAAGAGGCCTCAGCAGCAAGAGTCTTTTGGCCAGCCACTAACTCGCCACTCCACAGCAGCCTGACTAGAAATGCTTCGTGGCTACGAGCAGCCGTCGGAGGAAGCAGTGGGGGAGGGAAATCAAGAACTCAATGTTTCCTCTTCCTCCGCCGCCGGATCATGAAACAGCAGAATACTAGTCCAAGTGGCAGGACAATCATGAGTACTGCCGTGGCAATCATACAGCGCCTCCGCACATCTTGGGGACAGAGGACGCTGGCGGAGCTCTGGGGCTCGTGATCACTCGTGGGTCTCTCGCTGACCACGTCTGGAGGAGCAATTGGGAACGTTAGATCGTCCTGTGCACCGCTGGCAAGCTTGCAGCATGTTTGATAGGCCCAGGAAGGTCCCCCTTTCCCCCCAGTGCTGGTACCTGGGGGCACGCTCCCACCCTTTGGGACACGTTGTCCCACCGAACAAAACTCAGAAGGCCAGAACAGGAACGCGGTGGGGAGCGCAGCTGCTCCTTTGAGGGACACGCCAAAAAACATCCCTGCAGCAGGCAGTGCCCCCCCCAGCTCTCCCTCCCCCTGGACCAGCCCCCACCCCGAGGGGAAAGAGTCAGGCCCTCTCAGGAGGCACCTGGACCTTGCTCTCCCCTTCAGCCTTTTCTCCAGCATGCAGAGCCGCTCCCAGATTTTAGGACGCCTCTCCCACTTAGGGACCCCAGCAAGACTGCTCGGTACCTGAGTCCGCTCGAAGAAATTCATATACGCTGCCGCGGTGGTCTTCTCCGGGCTTTGGCAGCGCTGCTAAAAAGCAGAGACGGCAGCTGAAGGGACGGAGGGACTGTTCCGTGGATGAGGAATTGGTTGCATGGTCACATCCAGGGGGTAGTGCTCAACGGCTCAATGTCGGGATGGAGATCGGTGACCAGGGGTGTCCCTCAGGGGTCCGTATTGGGACCAGTGCTGTTTAGTATCTTCCTCAGTGACACAGGTAGCGGGATCAAGTGCACCCTCAGCAAGTTTGCAGGCGACACCAAGCTGAGTGTGACTAGATGGAAGGAAGACTTTTTTTACAGTGAGGGCAGTGAAACACTGGCACAGGTCGCCCAGAGAGGTGGCAGATGCCCCAGCCCTGGAAACATTCAAGGTCAGGTTGGAGGGGGCTCTGAGCAACCTGATCGAGTGGAAGATGTCCCTGCTCATTGCAGGGGGCTTGGACTAGATGACCTTTAGAGGTCCCTTCCAAGCCAAACCATGCTAGAATCCAATATTTCAAGGATCCTGCCTTAGTGATTGCATATGTCCATACATTCTGTGTGATATGTCTAAACATTTGTATGGTTTTACTATTTTGTACCGGCCGTGGAAACTGCTTTGCTGCTGGATGACTGTAAAGGCGAGATTTGGTAAACAATTGTTAGAAATCTAATACTGACACTATGGTTGAAACAATAGACAAAAGTGTAGCCAAGTAATTAAACTAGTAGAGGTAGTTACTCATAAGTTTTGCAGTTCTTTGCTCTTCTGACTGGATGTTCCTGTACATTAGATAAGAATAATATTGAAACTGACCGTATGTGACTGAAACCACGTTAAGCTCCAAGGTCAAAGAACAAGGGTGACGAACAAAGACTTGAAGGCTGGCCAGCTGAATTTCAAATGGGTCGGTGGTCGCAAAAGCAGCCCTTCGACTCAAATGAAGAACTGTTGCACGTGATCGGATGGAGGCGGTACCATGATAACCGGTTACAATAATTTTTATGCATAGGTATATGTATTGGTGTTGTGGGGCAAGGTTTTGGTAGCGGGGGGGCGGGGGGTTACAGGGGTGGCTTCTTTAAGAAGCTGCTGGAAGCTTCCCCTGTGTTTGAGAGAGCCCGTACCAGCCGGCTCTAAGACGGACCCGCCACCGGCCAAGGCCGAGCCAATCAGTGATAGTGGTAATGCCTCTGTGATAACATTTTTAAGAAGGGAAAAAGTTGTGACGGGGAGAAAACAGCCGCCGGAGAGAGGAGTGACAACATGTAAGAGAAACAACCCTGTGGACACCAAGGTCCGTGAAGAAGGAGGGGGAGGAGATGCTCCAGGCGCCGGAGCGAAGATTCCCCTGCAGCCTGTGGGGAATACCCTGGTGAGGCAGGCTGTCCCCCTGCAGCCCAGGGAGGTCCACGGTGGGGCAGATATCCACCTGCAGCCCGGGGAGGACCCCCCCGCCGGAGCAGGCGGGTTCCCGAAGGAGGCTGTGACCCCGTGGGAAGCCCGCGCTGGAGCAGGCTCCTGGCAGGACCTGCGGATCTGTGGAGAGAGGAGCCCACGGAGCAGGTTTTCTGGCAGGACTTGTGACCCCGTGGGGGACCCACGCTGGAGCAGTGTGCTCCTGTGCACACCGTGGAAAGAACCCATGCTGGAGCAGTTCGTGAAGAACTGCAGCCTGTGGGAATGGCCCATGTTGGAGAAGTTCGTGGAGGACTGTCTCCCGTGGGTGGGACCCCACGCTGGAGCAGGGGAAGTGTGTGATGAGCCCTCCCCCTGAGGAGGTGAAGCAGCAGAAAATAACGTGTGATGACCGTAAACCCCATCCCCGTCCCCCTGTGCCGCTGTGGGGGGTTGGTAGAGAAATCTGGGAGTGAAGTTGTGCCTGGGAAGAAGGGAGGGGTGGAAGGAAGGTGTTCTGAGATTTGGGGTTATTTCTCATTACCTTACTCTGGTTGATTTGTAATAAATTGAGTTAATTTTCCCAAACTGAGTCTGTTTTGCCCGTGACGGTAATTAGTGAATGCTCTCTCCTGTCCTTATCTCGACCCGCAAGCTTTTTTGTTATATTTTTCTCTGCCCTGTCCAGCTGAGGATGGGGGAGTGATAGAACGGCTTTGGTGGGCACCTGGCATCCAGCCAGGGCCAACCCATCACAGTATACTAACCTGATTCATATGTAATCAGTTACTCCATAGAACCTGTTTGTGCTGCAGCTGTAGCGTGCACGCTAGGTGGAATTATGCCCCGTGCATCCAGCGCTGCAATAAAGAACGCCTGCTTTCTAAAACTCCAAAACGCGTCTTTACAGGCCCTCAGTTTCGGTATCATTAGCGGTGAGACCTGGCAACCGGAGGTTTTAGATATGTGCCTGGACACGCTGTAGGCTGCACAGCAGGAAGGGATCGATCAGAGCCTCACTGCAGCGACACTGGGTTTCACACCTTCTGTCATGCCTACTGCATCACAGTAACCTCTTGTGGTAATGTTAATGTTTCCAGCTCTGTGGCCAGCAGAGCACGAGCAACAGTAGGACTCTGTCTCGAACCCTGTGGTAAGCCAGTCAGCGTAAATGGCAGTCCCTGCCAGGTGAAAGCAACCCTCTCCCTATCTGTCCCAAGGTACGGGGGGTCTAAAAAACGTATCCTTCCCATCTGCTGTTGCCCTTCCTGGCAAGGCTTGTTCCGTTGAGGCAACGGACTATCGGATCAGAGCGGGAGCCGCCACAGTGGGCAGTTCAGTGGCGTTGTTCAGGGCTCTGTAACCTACCGCTAGTCACCACTTGCCCGGAGGTTTCTCTACTGCCCGTGCAGGAGAACCGTATTGGGAAGGAGGCCTGACCACGCTTCCCTGTTCGTCTAGCTCTTTTATCAGTTCAGGAACAGCGCGGGTGGCATCAGAAGGTGACTCGTATTGTAGGATAAAGGGGCAGGACCTGGAGCTCATGCTAACGGCCTGTTTGTCAGGGATGTGTTGATGCGAGGTAAACTGTGGGGAAGAGCCTGCAGTGCCCCTACTGCCCACTTTCCCCACGAGGCCACCCTCGACTGACCCATTCCATGCACCCATACCTCACCTATTAAGGGGACCTAGAAGTAAAGCTGGACCGTCCGTCCATCCCATAGAATTGATTTAGCCCTGACCAGTGGGTGGGTAGTGGTTTGCCATGGCCACCTACAAGAGCATCTATTCGCTTGCTAAGTGGAGGCTTTCCTTGGTTAAGTGTCCTTACCCATCATCGATAGTTGGGCTCCTGTGTCAGTGAGGAATGTTGGAAAGTAGCAATCGCCACCATCAGCTCCGGACCGGGAGCCTGAGCAGTGGGGGCAACGGCCCCAGGGATCAAGCCCTGGCCCCAGCTGCCTGCAGATTGGCAGTCCTGGTTCAGCCCTGATGGATTTGGGCACCTCCTCGGGCTCACACCCCTAACACCCGCCGGCTCCCACGTTGTACGGTGTCGCTCCATCTCCTCACACAGACCCCGGAGAACGATCGTGAGGGAAACCCGGCCAGCTGCTGCAAAACGGGAGTTGGCAGACCGCTGAACGGACTCGGAGAGAGCCCTTTGCCGGACCACATCCTCCTCCACCTCTCATGCTCCGTGGCGACTGAGGGTGCTCCCCAGTTTCCCCTCTCTGCTTTGGTCATTTGCACGGAGGCAGGCTGGGTCTTTTCTATTAGACTGACTTTAGCTGAGGTTCTCCCCTGCTTTTTGTCCCCGGGGGTGCACAGTGGTAAAGAGCATAAGGAAGACATGGCCCTGCTGGAGTGGGTCCGGAGCAGGGCCACAAAGATGATGAGGGGGCTGGAGCAGGGGTCAGTAGCTCAGGTGCCTAAAGTTAGGTCACCTGCACGCGGTCAAGGAGGCAAGGGGCAATAGGTTATCTGAAGGTGGAATTGGAGGAAAGGGACGTGCGGCCCCTCACTGCAACAGAAGGGCAGGCGGGTCCGCAGGGTGGGAGCCCCCGGCGCGCTGCTTGCGCGGCCCCTTGGTCAGGACCCGGACTCGCTAAGTTTTCGCGCAAGCCAAGGCGGGCGAAAGTGCAACGGAGTATTTGTGGAGAGTTTGTCTAAGGGGGGAGGATGGGATCCTGTTGAGTGATGCTGAAGCGAGAGGTTGCTGGGGACCGGGCGTGTTTCTGAGTGCCGGCCCGGCGGGTGATCAGTGGAGGAGGTCCCGAGTAGCCTACGGGGCTGGGGGTGCGGACCCCGAGGAGGGAGGAGAACCTGTTCCTAGCCGGGAAAAGGGCCTGTCGAGGCTAAGGGAGGGCAGCAGGGAGGTCCGCCCAGGCGGCTGCCAACCCCGCGGCGAGCGGTCTCGAACTCGCGGCCGCTCGGGCCGGAACTCCGATCCCGGAAGGGACGCTCTCTGGCGCAAGGCCCCGGCACTGGGGGCAGGCCGGGCCGCGCGGCAGGGGCCGTCCGCCGGCGGCGTCCGGGGGGGATTGCTGGAGGGGAAGGCTGGAGAGCAGAGGGAAGCGGGGAAAGCTAGAGAGCCGAGGGAAGCGGGGAAAGCTAGAGAGCCGAGGGAAGCGGGGAAAGCTAGAGAGCCGAGGGAAGCGCCAGCGAGGCCGCCCCCTCGGGCAGAGGAACGGGACCCTCTCGCGGCACTGCGAGAGGAACCGGAAGGGCTGAACACGGGGAGCTGCGGTTTGGGGTGCAGGCCGCCCGGGCCGCGCGGGGAATAGCTGCCAACGGTCTGCCGATAACGAGCCTTAGATACACATTCCTGTGGGCCCAGAACAGAAAAGTTTGGGATTCTTACTCGATACAGTGTTTTAAACGAATGACACGCTAGTGAGCTGGGAATTCAGCCCTCAGGGAAGGCTGTAAACGTTGGAGGAGTGACAGGGGCGACAGAAAAGGCCCCAGAGCTCGAACTCAGCTTTGGTTACTGGGGGGGGGGGGGGGGGGGGGGGGTAAAAAAGAGCGACAGCTGTGGAAGTGGCTTTCAGCCCCTATGAGGGAAATACACTGGGATTTGATGTGCTGGCAGGCAGCCAGTGGGACCTACCCAGTTACCGGTAGGGTGTGGGGCTTTGGGGGCAGGGGGGCAGAGGCTGTTCATGTGAGAACGTTGCAGGTTGCTCCTGCACTACCGCAGTCTGAGGTGACACGTGTCCCTCACTACCCACTTCCAGCCGCAGCCAAACGGGGCATTTCAGAAGCAATTAACGATGTGGAGAAACGAGAGATCATCAGTCACGCACATTCCCCTTCTTATCCCCTTGTTTGGCCACTCCGTGAATCAGATGAAAGGTGGCGGCTAACCATTGATTATACAAGATTGAACAGGAATACCCCACCATTAACTTCTGCCATCCCAAGCATTACCTCAGCGATAACAGCAATGCAGGCTGCAGCCCCCCCATGGATGGTTGCTGTAGATGTGGTTCCCCTAAGGGAAGAGGACAAACCCCAGTTCACCTTCACTTGGGAAGGGACCCAATACACTTTCAACTGCCTTCCCCAGGGATACAAGGACGCCCCCGCTATTGCTCACAATGCCTCAGCCAAGCTTCCTGATGCTGTGGAAGTACCATCAGGTGTCCACATATATCAATATATAGATGGTATCCTGGCTGGTGGGGACAACAAGGAACAGGTGGGGCAAGCTGCCCTCCATTGGTATTGTTCCTAGGACCTTAGCAAAACCCAGAGGCCTGCATGCCTGGGAAGCCTTGGGTACTGAGACGGGAAACCAAAGAAACCTTAGTAGATATAGTAGATATATGAATGTAGATAGGAATTGTTTAATAATTATCTAGCTTATAATGAAGTTAAAGAAGTTTCAATAAGAGGTAGACATGGCCCAAGGGGATGAGAAGTGATGTTTAACGCTTGCATTGTTGAGGCTGGGTGGGACAGGAGATAGTCCCTGATAAGAAGCAGCAGTGGCTCCAAGAACCAGCTAAGACCGACCTTGTGATTTGGACTAATGCCAAGGGACAACTGAGTCTGCGCAGGGACAGAAGGTTAAGAGTTCACCGTGAAGAAGACATACAGCCTTCATCTTCACGACCACCAGACGACCACCATAAGGAGGCACTGCGCAAGCGCAGTTGAGAGGAGGCTATGGAAATGACTTCCTAAAGCTAATTTTAATATGAAGCGGGGATAGGTAATGCCTATGCATAGGCGTATTGCGAAACTCTGTGTATATGTAACACTTGACTGTATAAATTTAAAGTGAACTCCCAAATCAGGCGCGCACGACTGTGGTGGGACTACCCCCCTGTGCTGCCCAGCGCTGAATGAACATACCTACTTTGCAGTCTCACCGATTGTGGAGTCTGTTTTCCGCGCGTCAGTTTGGCGAGCCAGGCAGGAGACTCTCTGCTCGGCCGCGGGACTGACTGCGGAGCGGACGCCCCTGGGCGCGCCCCGAGCACTTTCCTCGGAGGAGCCTCCGCTGCCAGCCGCTCACCGTGGGAGCAGACAAGGACCTCCTGAAGCCGCGGACCAAATGGTATGTTCTACAAAGGGGAGCCTGTAAAAGTACGGGCCGGGGCAGCTGGTAAATTGCGCAGAGACGTCTGGTGTGCAGCGGAGTCCCCGTATGGGAGGAGGGTACCCTGTATGGTAACAAGGGGGGATTTGCTGACCGATAGAGCGGCCGCTAGCGATCTTGGGGGTAGATCGAGCAAATCCGGGGTGACTGCTGCATCCCAGTATCGGGAGCCAGGACGGACCTGTCAATGACTGGTATATAAGAGGCAGGAGGAGGGTAAGCGCACCCCCTCGCAATTGCGCTTGGTTTATGGGGTAAGTGGACCCCCTCGCAATTGCGCTTGGTTTATTTTTGCAGCTGCTGAAGGTTGTCAACTGGAGCGATGCTTGTATGATGTGAATGTTTGGAAATTTAATGTTAAAGATTTTGTGTGAGAATGTGAAAATGCTATGTTGAGATTTATATGTGTATGTTTGTTAATGTGTAAATATCTAAAACTGTGGATTGAATGTTTGAGTAAAAGAGACACAGCTCAGCTGCGGAGCGTGTGTGGAGTTCTGATCCACAGTTTCGTAACTCTACACGGGGTATGGCTGGACACAGACGAAGTGTGACTCACTGATGATTTGAAACTTGAATTTATATGTTAAAGTTGTAATTGTAAGTTTGAGTTTGATTATCTTAATCATTTTGTGGTGTTGGTATAAGAAAGTCCCTGTATGGTGCATTGCATAAATGTGGGTATTAGAATGGTGTCTTTTACATCCAGGAAATGAGTGTACACCCTCATATGTCCTGGAATGTGTGTGGTGTAAACAGAGGTTGCAAATAGATTGTGGCGGGGATATTGAATGCCCTGAGTGTGGGGTTTGGACTCCTTGGGATAAGAGGGAACGAGCTACATACACGGTTGGGATTGTTTGTGGTTGAAAGATAGCCGAAATAGTGAAATTGGTGTGAAAAGGAAAATTTAATCCCGGAATTCGGGACATGTGAGAGAAAAACCGGGAGAATTCTATAAAGAGGTATAAGAAACAATTTGCATGGAATCGTATTAAAAGGAGAAGTAATAAAATGGGAAACAATCAAGGGGGAATATTGAGGAAGAGTCCTCTGGGTTGTATTATTACCCACTGGAAAGATATTGTTGGGACCGGAGGTACGGAAAATAAAAAGAACCTTATTAAGTATTGCAATCAGTGGTGGCCGTTATACAAGTTAGAAGGTGATGCTAAGTGGCCACTAAATGGGTCAGCAGATTATAATACTCTATTACAACTAATGCTGTTTTTAAGGAGAGAAAGAAAATGGGATGAAGTTTCATATGCAGACATGTTTTTCACCCTCCGAAACCATCTGGAGTGGCAAAGGGACTGTGGAATAGTACCCCCACAGGACCCCATGGTGCTCGCAGTTGAGCGGGAAAACAACAAGGAACTTAGAGGTAAACTGAGGCGGTGTTGTTCGGCATGTAGTATTGGACAAAGGTGTACAAAGACAAATAAAATTCATCAGGTACCAGAACAAGATCTAACTGATTTGTTTAAGCCTCCCCCTCGACCACAGGAACAGGATGCAGACTCGGATAAAACTCCGACCCCCCCCGGACAGCCCTGTATCTTCCCGTACTAGGAAGAAAACTACCTCAACAGCTTTACAAGCACCTCTCCGAGAGGCGGTGAGGCTGGATGGTGGGACGATGTTAATCAAGGTACCCTTTTCTACTGCTGACCTAGGGGAATGGAAAAAGATTGCTAAAGATTATAGGAGTGATCCGGTAAGTGTAACTAAACATTTCCAATTTATTGTAAAACAACATAACCCTGATTGGAAGGATATACAGCGATTATTAGAATATATGACCGAAACAGAGAAACAGCTGATTTTAAAAACAGCAGGGAACTTAGCTGAAGATCATTATAAGATCACAGGAGGGGACATTAAAGAATATTTCCCTCTCCAAGACCCAAAGTGGGATGCTAATAGATCTGCACATATGGAAAGATTGCAGGGCTATCAGGAGTGGATTACAAAAGGAATGGAGAGGGCAATCCCCAAAACTATAAATTGGTCAGCTTTATATGCAGTCAAACAGAGTCCTTGCGAGTCTCCATCTGAATTCCTGGATCGATTGAGGGATGCAATGCGCCGCAACACACCGCTGGATCCTGGGTCAGAGGTAGGAATACAACAATTGGTCTCCCTGTTTTTGGGTCAATCTACAGGGGATATAAGGCGCAAACTTCAAAAATTACGCCCTACAGAGAGTAGGAATTTAGAAATATTATTGGATGAAGCATGGAGAGTATTTAGTAACAGAGAAGAAGGATATAGGCAGGGGCAAAGAAAATTAATGGCTGTTATCCAGGAAGAAAGAGGAAGAGGGCCTAGGCGAGGCTTGCCCCGACTGGGCAAGGATCAATGCGCTTTGTGTCAGAAATTCGGTCATTGGAAAAGGGAATGCCCAAAGAACAAGAAGGAGGATCAGGGGGCTCAAACAGGAAGAACGGTAGCCCATGTGAAGGGAGACTGACAGGAACATGGGGAATCTACCCTAGCGGATCCACTGGTTATAGTTAAGCTAGGGAAAACACAACAAGAGGTAGAATTTTTGGTAGATACAGGAGCAACATACTCTGTTCTGAATCAGGCTTTGATGCCCCTGGGAAATGATTATGTCATGGTGAAAGGAGCGACTGGCCAACGTGAAAAGGCATATTTTTGTAAACCTTTAGAATATAAATTAGGAAAACAGTGGGGCATTCATAAATTTTTATATATGCCCAACTCCCCAAAGCACTTTTGGGAAGGGACTTGTTGGAACAATTGGGAGCAAAAATTGTATTCAAAAAGGGAGAAATTACTCTGGAGGTAAAAGATCAGCAATATATTCAAATATTGAGCCTAACCTTAACCAGTCTCCCCCTAGAAGGAAGTATTAACGAGGACATCTTAAACCAAGTGTACCTGGGGGTGTGGGCTACCGATGCAC
This sequence comes from Astur gentilis, assembly GCF_929443795.1. NCBI lineage: Eukaryota > Metazoa > Chordata > Aves > Accipitriformes > Accipitridae > Astur > Astur gentilis. The sequence continues at coordinate 26,416,775 of NC_064892.1, read as the reverse complement.
CTGGAAGAGCGAAAAGTGCTCCACCTGTTGAAGTTAGGATCAAGGAAGGCCAAAAGCCGGTAAGAATTAAACAATATCCCCTAAAGAAAGAAGACAGAGAAGGAATCTGGCCGGTGATAGAAAAATTTTTGCAGTTGGGATTATTAAAAGAGTGCGAGTCTGAATTCAATGCCCCTATATTACCTGTTTGGAAGCCCGATGGGTCATATCGGGTCGTTCAAGACTTACGGGCAGTGAACAAGATAACTGAAGATCTTTACCCAGTAGTGGCGAACCCATATACCCTGTTAACCGTATTAACACCTGAATTGACTTGGTTTACTGTTTTAGATTTGAAGGATGCTTTCTTTTGCCTCCCTCTCCATGAAGCCAGCCAAAAATTGTTTGCATTTGAATGGGAAAACCCCAAGAGTGGTCGAAAGACCCAGCTCACTTGGACAGTGTTGCCACAAGGATTTAAGAATAGTCCTACCATTTTTGGCAATCAACTTGCGAAAGACTTAGAATCCTGGGAAGCCCCGTCTGAGGAAGGGAAGATGTTGCAGTATGTGGATGTTATCCTGATGGCCACCAAAACAGAGAAAGATAGTATGACATGGACGGTGAGTCTGTTGAATTTCCTGGGACTCCAGGGGTACCGGGTATCCAAGAAAAAGGCACAGGTAATGCAACGCAAAGTGAATTATTTGGGCTATGAAATTAGTGCGGGACAGAGAACTTTGGGACAGGCCCGTAAAGAGGCAATATGTCAAACTCGGAGACCTCAGACAGTAAAAGAGTTACGGACTTTTCTGGGAATGACAGGGTGGCGCCGATTGTGGATCTGTAATTACGGATTGCTTGTTAAACCACTGTATGCATTGACAGCCACTGAGCAGGGACACCTTGAATGGAACAAGGAGACCGAACGAGCCTTTGAGCTACTGAAAAAGGCTTTGATGTCAGCCCCGGCCTTAGGACTCCCAGATGTGAGTAAGCCGTATCTTCTTTACTCCCACGAGAAGCAGGGCATTGCCCTGGGAATATTAGCACAAAACCTGGGCCCGTATCGACGGGCAGTTGCCTACCTCTCTAAGCAGTTAGACACGACTGCAAAAGGTTGGCCTGGATGCCTGCGGGCGGTTGCGGCCGTGATACTGAATATACAGGAAGCCCGAAAGTTTACTCTGGGCTAGAAAATGACTGTTCTGGTGTCTCACACAGTATCAGCAGTACTGGAAGCAAAAGGTGGACAGTGGCTCTCTCCACAAAGATTCCTGAGATATCAAGCCATATTGGTAGAGTAGGATGACGTGGAGATTGTAGTCACTAACATTGTCAACCCAGCTTCTTTTCTCAGCGGGAACACAGGAGAACCGGTACATCATGACTGTTTGGAAACCATCGAAGCAACATACGCCAGTCGCCCAGACCTGAAAGACAGCCCCATGGAAAATGGGGAAACTTGGTTCACAGACGGAAGCAGTTACGTCCTAAATGGTAATCGACACGCGGGATACGCCGTCACCACCAGCCAAGAGGTAATAGAATCAGGGGCTTTGCCCATGAACACCTCCGCTCAGAAGGCAGAAATAATTGCTCTAACCCACGCCCTGGAATTGGCCCAGGGCAAAGTTGTGAACACTTCTACAGACTCAAAATATGCCTTTGGAGTTGTACACGAACATGGAGCAATTTGGAAGGAGAGAGGACTATTGAGTTCTCAAGGGAAAAATGTCAAACATGCAGAAGAAATTCTGAAGTTACTGGAAGGTGTCCAGCTCCCTAAGAAAGTAGCAATTATGCATATTAAGGCACACCAGAAAGCGAGCTCAGATTTGGAAAAAGGGAATGAGCTGGCGGACAGAGAGGCAAAACAAGTGGCCAAAACAAAGGTAAAAACAGAAGGGGCCTTAATTCCTGAGAGGCAGATTTCCCTAGAAGGTAAGCCAGAATACACTAAGGAAGATCAAAAGCTCATTACAGATTTAGAAGGGTCATATAATGAAGAGGGGTGGGCTCATACCCCACAGGGAAAGCTAATGGTTCCCTCTTGCTTATTATGGCATTTGATACGGGAGGAACGTAGGAAAAGACATTGGGGAACAGAAGCGCTGTATAATCATTTGATAAGAGAAATTGTGGCTAGAAGTTTATACACCACGGTGAGACAGGTGACACAACAGTGTGATCTTTGCCTCCAGACTAATCCTAAGAATACCCCCAAGCTGGAAATGGGCCAGACTGGAAAAAGCAATCGGCCTGGATGACAATGGCAAATTGATTTTACAGAACTTCCTAGAAAAGGGGGGTATCGATATTTATTGGTATTAACTGATACCTTTTCAGGTTGGCCAGAAGCATGCCCAACAAGAACGGCTAAAGCTCGGGAGGTAACTAAAATACTGGTACAAGAGATAATACCACATTTTGGGGTTCCAGCAACCATATCCTCTGACAGAGGACCACATTTTGTCTCAAAAATAGTACAACAAATTAGCCAGCACTTGGGTATAGATTGGCAGCTTCATACTCCATATCACCCCCAGTCGAGCGGTCAAGTGGAAAAAATGAACCACTTAATCAAACAGCAAATTGTGAAATTAGGACAAGAAGCAAATTTGACATGGCCTCAGTCTCTCCCTTTAGCCCTTCTGCGTATACGAACAAGACCAAGGGCGAAGGAAGGACTGAGCCCCTTTGAAATTCTGTATGGACAACCCTATGGGATACAGTGAGGGGTGTCTGTACAAGCGGGGGATGAAATTATGACTTCTTACATGGTGGCATTAGGTAAGCAACTTAATAAAATCAGGAGGCATGTGGTAGGGACTCGAGGGAGAGGTTTGGATGGGCCTGTGCATAATATACAACCAGGAGATTATGTGTATATAAAGTCTCTTACAGAAAAAACTCTGGAGCCGCAGTGGGAAGGACCATTTCAAGTACTACTTACCTCCTTCACCGCGATTAAGATCAAGGAACAGAACGCCTGGATCCATCACACTAGGGTGAAGAAGGCACCCAAAGGACAATGGACTTGACAAGAAAAAGGACCTCTGAAGCTAAAATTTGTGAGACATTGATTGTTATGTTCCTGAGTTGGACCTTGTCCAAGGGGCAGACTTGGGATCGAAATACTTGTTTAAACATGACAGAGAGTATCTCGAAAGTACTAAATTTATCAGACTGTTGTGTATGTAATCCCCTTCCTCGGGGGAACATGGAACTCCCCTTTTTAGGAATCCCGACCACAAATTGGACATCTCTTATTAAAGACAGGCCAGACAGGAATGGATCATGCCCTCATGGAAAGGGAAATACCCAGCGGGGCTTTAGAGATTATAGAAAGTGCTATAATTGATGCAATTAGATGGCTGCAACTGGAAATACAATCCCTAAGTAGTACTCCAAAATAGAATGGGATTGGACATCCTTTAGCAAAAGAAGGGGGCTGTACCTATATCAATCAAACCCAACGAATTGAAAAAGATCTTGAGGAGATATGGGAAAAGACTAAAATACTACATGAACTTTCCCAAGATGACACTTCTTGGGGCTTGACAGGCATATTAGAAAAACTAATCTCCTGGTTGCCAAATTTGACATGGTTAAAGCAATTGTTTGTCACTATAATAATCATCATTCTCTTGTCTGTGGTCCTTTGCATAGTGGTTCGATGTGGCCTTCTGTACTGTAAGAGTACAGGAGACTTCTGCGGTGAATAGAAAAAGAATCAGTTACGATGAAAACTCGAGACGAACAAATACTTTGAGAGGATGCTAGATAGGGAAATAATGTATTAGAAGTACTAGGATTAAATATAGTAAAAGAATTTACTATTTTCTAGAAAAGGGGGGACTGAGACAAGAGGGGTCAAAAGAATCTCAGTAGACATAATAAAGGGGGCTGAAAGATAATGTTCAGTGCTAACATTGTTGAAATTAGCTGAGGTAAAGATAAGAACCTTGATAAGAACCAGGAGCAGGCCCCAAGAGCCAGCTACGACTGGTCTTGTGGCTTGGGTGAATACCAAGAAATCACTGAGCCTGCGCAAGGAAAGACGTTACTAGCGGTGACGAAGAGGAGTCATCTGTCTTCATCTCCATGACCACCAGACGACCACAATAAAGAGGCCCTGCGCAGGCGCAGTTGAGAGGAGAGTATGGAAATGACCACTCAGAGCTAATTTTAATATGAAGCGGGGATAGGTCATGCATATCTATAGGCATATTGAGAATATGTAATACCTGACTGTAAACTTGAGGCAAATTGCCGAGTCGGGTGCGCACGACTTTGGTGGGAGTACCCCCCGTGCTACCCAGCGCTGAATGAACATGCCTACTTTACAATCTCACTGATTGTGAAGTCTGTTTTCTGCACATCACATATACACACTGCGTGCTCTCTCAAGGTTTCCTTTTGCCTGTCAGATAATTGCCCTGGGAGGGCAGCTCCCCTGGCTGTGCTCCAGCGGCTGTCCACAAGCACCCCGTGGCGAGAGCCATCCTCACGCCTTCTCGGCCCGGCCGTGAGGTCACAGCGGGACTGTGAGGTCACAGAGCCCCGCGGCGACGCGCCAGACATAAGCACCAACCGCTCAGCCCCCGGCCCTCAGTCCGGCGGTGGCAGCAGCAGCAGCAGCAGCAGCACGGTGTGAGCGTAGGGAGCAATGTCCCCAGCCCGCCACCTCCTCGTCCTCCTCATCCTCTTGGTGGCCCTGCATGTCAGGGCTGCCAGGGCTGCTCTGTGGCGAGCACGGGGAGCAGGTAAGCGGGCGGCGCTGGTGCAGCCTTTCACAGACCAGCGGGCTCTTCTCCCCGAGAAGCGCGGATGATGGTATTTCCCTGCCAGCGGGAGGAAGGAGCACTTCCCTTTCCCTCTTCTTTCCGTGTGAAACGCAAGTTGCTCCTTCCGTGTCCGTTGCGCAGACGCGGAGAAGAGGAGAGAGGGCACGGGTCAGGCTCAGTGACGTGCCCCGAGGCATTTGGCCTTGCGAAGCTGTCTATGCCGGCCCCTCGGAGCCTGAGCTGCTCCCGGTGCTGGCTGCCGAGCCAGCGGGCTTGTTGGGGCTGAGTTTAGAGCTGGCGTGAGCTCAGGAAGCCTTTTCTTCTGGCAGCTCCGCGCGTGGGTCGTTTTGCCCCGGCATGCTGCCACTGCAGGCAGGCAGCAGCTCTTTGTGCCATGCTCCTGAGTGGAAGGGAGAGATGAGTGCCGTGGGGTAATCCTGTCTTTGAGCTGCGCTCACTGCCACTCCGGTCTGAAGAAGTATCTTGAACCGTGTGACGGGAGCTGTTCTGTCCTGTGCTTTTTTGCAGCCGTGCTGGCAGGCAAAGGCGATGCAGCTTCGCATCTGGGCTCCAGGACTGAGGGTCCGGGAGATGGCATGGGTAGGTCACGGCTTTTCCCTCCCTTTGAGAGCTGCCAGCCGGGCGGCTCTGCAGGTGTGAGGACGGAGACCTGCACGTGTGTGCCCTCTCCTTGCGTGATCGCCTTACCGCTTCTGCGATTCAGTTCTGCCGATGTAGATCACGATAGATGACGGAAGCTTCTCTGGGTGTTTAGGTACAGATGGGCCTGTAGGGAAGACTTTTCCAGCTCCACGGCTGGATGCTGTTCTACAGCCCGGCTGGCATCGCAGGGGTGAGTAGTCTGTCTCTGCCGACCTCACAGGCTAAGCGCTGGTTTTCTGTAATTTATTTGCATGAAATTGAACCACGTATTTTCCGTTAAGCTCCTCCGAGAGCCGAGTACCTAGCTGACGGAGGAAAAAAGTCCCTGCAGCCATCTGAATTCGTAAGACAAATGCTGGAGGAACTGGAAAGAGGACACGGTGGGTGTGTTTCGCTCTGCCTTAGCGGTGAGACTCGGCAACCAGAGGTTTTAGGGTACCTGTCTGGACACGCCGTAGCCTGCACAGCGGGAAGGGGTCGATCAGAGCCTCGCAGCAGCGACGCTGGGTTTCACGCCTTGCAGGTGCTGGTGAGGCACAGAGATGGTGCAGAGCCTCTGCTGCCAGCTGTGGTTCAAGCCACGTGCCAGGGGCAGCTGCTGCCCCGGTTTTACCATTATGGGTCAGAGCTGGCTTGTGCAGACGTCGGTAGGCAGATCGGAGGGCCTGGCGTGCGCTGAACTTGTGTTCAGCTGACGCGCAGCACAGCTTGCCGCTGGGCCAGTTCCAGGTGGGAGTGAGGTCCCCAGCAACGCTGCCTGCCCTTTCCTGATGCTGGAAGTCAGGTGGAGATGCTGGTTTGGCAGGCTTTCTGGGGTGCGCTCGACTTCCCGTCTGCGGACCGATAGCTGGGATGGGACGAATGTGACCGTTGCCGGTGCTTACAGGGAAGGGCATGAGGGCCTTGCGGAGGAGCCCTTCTCAGAAGGGCTGTTTCCCCGGCTGGCCTGGCTGCAGCTTCTTCCCGTCCTCTTTGAAGGAAGGCATTGAGCATCACCTTCCAGTTTGCCAGGAATGCACTGCGTGCAATGCAAACCAGAAGGTTGCGTGCAATGTGCTGGTCTCCAGCAGCTCAGGCGTGGCTGTTGCCTGGGGTGGTGACTAGGCGCAGCCCCGAAAGCCCAGGCGCTGTTTCTAAACCCCGTCAATGTCCTTGAGAAGGACTGCCTCCTGAAGATGCCATCACCCTCGTGGGGAATGGTTCTGTCTGATCCAACTGTGCCGCTTGCTTTCTCAAGGGACGGACCGAGAGGCTGTGCAGAAGGAGGTGATGTCGGGAGAAAGCAGTGGCTCACTGCCAGTCTCCGCTGAAGAACTGGAGGCGAGGCAGGCCCCTGGCACACCAGGTAGTTGCTGTCCCGTGGCCGGCTGGTGTCACCCATCAGGATGGCTGCGTGTCAGCAGGCTCTTCCCCCAGCGTTCGCTCTTGCACGTCACGCCAGCAGGCAAAGCTGGAAGTGTTTTGGGTTCGAGGCCTCTGGGCCACGTCCTGCAGATGGTGGGAGATGTGCCTCTTAATGGAACGTGCATCCCGCCGTAGCTGCATCCCAGAGGTTGCCCGGAGTCTCTAGAGGCCCAAGGCACAAAAGCAGCACAGAGCGGGATCCCTCTTGTGAGCCGAGGTCCAGAGCGATGCCCTGACTCACAGACTGGGCAGGGGCTTAGGGGCAGCCTCCCCGTCCTCCTGCATCCTCTGTGCCCGAGCCATGCTGAGGCTTCAGCTGCCGTCTGTGCTTTTTAGCAGCGCTGCCAAAGCCCGGAGAAGACCACCGTGGTAGTGTATATCAATTTCTTCGAGCGGACTCAGGTACTGAGCAGTCTGGGGGGGTCCCTAAGTGGGAGAGGCGTCCTAAAATCTGGGAGCGGCTGCAAGCGGTGCGCATGCTGGAGAAAAGGCTGAAGGGGAGAGCAAGGTCCAGGTGTCTCCTGAGAGGGCCTGACTCTGTCCCCTCGGGGTGGGAGCTGGCCCAGGGGGAGGGAGAGCTGGGGGGGCACTGCCTGCTGCAGGGATGTTTTTTGCCCGTGTCCCTCAAAGGAGCAGCTGCGCTCCCCACCGCGTTCCTGTTCGGGGCTTCTGAGTTTTGTTCGGTGGGACAACGTGTCCCAAAGGGTGGGAGCGTGCCCCCAGGCACCAGCACTGGGGGGAAAGAGGGACCTTCCTGGCCCTATCAAATGTGCTGCAAGCTTGCCAGTGGTGCACAGGACGATCTAACGTTCCCAGTTGCTCCTCCAGACCTGGTCAACGAGAGAACCACGAGTGATAATGAGCCCCAGAGCTCCGCCAGCGTCCTCTGTCCCCAAGATGTGTGGAGGCGCTGTATGATAATCACGGCAGTGCTCATGACTGTCCTGCCACTTGGACTGGTGGTCTGCTGTTTCGTGATCTGGCGGCGGAGGAAGAGGAAACAGTGAGTTCTTGATTTCCCTCCCCCACTGCTTCCTTCGACGGCTGCTCGTAGCCACGAAGCATTTCTAGTCAGGCTGCTGTGGAGTGGCGAGTTAGTGGCTGGCCAAAAGACTCTTTCTGCTGAGGCCTCTTAATTCGCGCGCCCTCTTCTCGGGAGCCCGCTCTGGCTGGAGCCAGTGTTAGCTCAAAGTGAGCCTGCCTGGAGAAGGGCAGCCCCCCGGAGGCAGAGCCATAGGCAAAGCAAGGTCAGGACGAGAAAGAGCGGGGGATGAGGTTGCCGTCGAACACGAGACGCGCACAAGCGCCCGCTCCTGACCAGCAAATCTGCCCGCGGGAATGCCCCTACTCGCTGGTGCCATGAGGTGCGGGTGTTCACCTCGGCCGAGGTGTGCCAGCGGCTCTGCCCGTGGTGGTGAGCCTTGCCAGCTCTGGGCCGTGCTGTGGAGCTGAGTCCCTCTGTCCCATCTGCAGCCTCCTCTCTCCACAGGCGTGCCTCTGCCGCTCCAGCCTACCCCTCGCGCCGGGAGAGCTGGACCAGACGCCTCGGCACCGACGAGAGATGGAACGAACGAGAGCAGCCGACGGTCCTGCCTGAAAAACCGGCGCGCCCGCCCTCCCCGCGGCCCCCGCGGCCCCCCAGCCCGTCCCTGGCGGCTCTGCTGCAGCGGGACGCGGCCAGCTCCCTCCAGGTGGAGGGCTTGGGGTTGCGCTGAGAGAAGCCCTGCCGACAGCCGCGGGTTCAGCCCTTTCTTTGAAAATAAAGAGGGACAGAGCTGTCAGGAAAGTGTCTGGGCCATTTGTTTCAAAATACAGAGCTGTCAGGCAAGTGTCCGTGTGGTACCAACAGCAAGCCCCGCGAAGCACCAGCACTGGCTGAGCTATGCACCCGAGCGCAGCCGTGGATGCCCACGCTGTCGGCAGGCAGGAGCCAGGCACACGGCTCCCCCGACCGGCGCTGGGAGCCTGGGGGAGCCCCTGGCCATGGCCAGCAACAGACAGCGACACCAACCTCACCGACGTACGGATCGGGAGGCAGTGGCGGGAGTCCGACTGGCCGCTCGCACGGACTGGCGCGGGAGCGTCCGTCGGGTGAGGGAACATTTATTGCAGCAGGATCATCTGGCCATGGGCCTCCTCAGGTGGGATCCCCAGGACAGGAGGGAAGCCATCAAGAACATCTCCAGGGACAGAAGCCTGCCGAGCCAATGCACTGCAGGCACAACAAAGGTCCTCGCCGACTGACTTGACGGGCCCTAACTGATGGGCCATCACCAACTGGGGGTGCTGCAAAGTATCTCCACATCTGGGCGCTGAGCCTCCTGTTAAGGCACTCCCTGAGGGAGGCTGTTACTGCCTTGGCGGTACCAAAGCGGTGGCCACCCCGCTGCTTGCACAGCGTCTTGAAAGGCTGGCTGGAGCCTTTGTAAGAGTTCAGCTGCGTGCTAAGGCTGCGGCCACTCCTCGCAGGACACTGAAGCAGAACACACGTTTAGAACCAAGGCCGTTCGTGAGTACAGAGAGGGCAGTTCTGGGGGGGTGCAACAGTAAGCACATGGCTTTTGAGTCTAAAGGGTGGCTGGGCCTGTTGTTAGTGCTGAGGCCTTGGCTTAGATCACGGTTACTACTGCCAAGAAGGTGTAAAAGTACCGAGGGGGAGAGGGGATTGCCGCTTCTCCAAGAGCAGCGCGGATGACGGGTTTTCCCTGCAGTGCTTTAGCGAGGGCTTCCTCGGCGTGCGTGAGAGCTCTCCCGTTAAGAAAGCCCCGCGGGGCCCGATGTTGGTCCCGCCGCTCCTCGAGGGGTGTTGCACGTGGCCTGGAAAGAGCGTTGGGAGAGCGGCCAGGTGCCGGCCAAGAGGTCACCAGGCCCCTCTGCTGCTCCCACAATCGCTGCTGTAGATCGCAGGGGCGCAGGAGAGCAGCCGGGGGAGCGATCACCTGCTTGCCTTGCTCTTATGTGCCATCCTGGGCTTCAGCCAGAGGCAAGGGACCTGAGGCTAGAGCGCCTTTGGGGCGGATGCAGTCTTCCTGTGGAGAGTGTTATGGATGCACAGCTAACCAAATCCGACAGGTGTTAAGACCCAGAGTTACTCTTCAGCAAAAGCTAGTTAGAAGTCCGGTAACATCTTAGAAAACCACAGGCTCAATGACGTAAAGAGAATTAATTCTACACGGCCAACTTAGAATCCCCAAGATTTAAAGTGATGGCTCAAAATGCGCCTATCACTCGCCTAAAAGCTGAGGGCTCTCTCCCCCGAGGAGTTACCTCAGGCGGTGCCCGACCCGAGGGGGAGTCCCCCACTGCAGACCCGCTGCTCCGAGGAGGACTGCCGACGTGTCCTCCGGTGGGACCCCGTTGTGTGATGTGGTGAGTCTTTCCACTCCCACCCAAGGCTTCCCAGGCATGCAGGCCTCTCTCTGGGTTTTGCTAAGGTCCTAGGAACAATACCAATGGAGGGCAGCTTGCCCCACCTGTTCCTTGTTGTCCCCACCAGCCAGGATACCATCTATATATTGATATATGTGGACACCTGATGGTACTTCCACAGCATCAGGAAGCTTGGCTGAGGCATTGTGAGCAATAGCGGGGGCGTCCTTGTATCCCTGGGGAAGTCAGTTGAAAGTGTATTGGGTCCCTACCCAAGTGAAGGTGAACTGGGGTTTGTCCTCTTCCCTTAGGGGAACCACATCTACAGCAACCATCCATGGGGGGGCTGCAGCCTGCATTGCTGTTATCCCTGAGGTAATGCTTGGGATGGCAGAAGTTAATGGTGGGGTATTCCTGTTCAATCTTGTATAATCAATGGTTAGCCGCCACCTTTCATCTGATTCACGGACTGGCCAAACAAGGGGATAAGAAGGGGAATGTGCGTGACTGATGATCTCTCGTTTCTCCACATCGTTAATTGCTTCTGAAATGCCCCGTTTGGCTGCGGCTGGAAGTGGGTAGTGAGGGACACGTGTCACCTCAGACTGCGGTAGTGCAGGAGCAACCTGCAACGTTCTCACATGAACAGCCTCTGCCCCCCTGCCCCCAAAGCCCCACACCCTACCGGTAACTGGGTAGGTCCCACTGGCTGCCTGCCAGCACATCAAATCCCAGTGTATTTCCCTCATAGGGGCTGAAAGCCACTTCCACAGCTGTCGCTCTTTTTTACCCCCCCCCCCCCCCCCCAGTAACCAAAGCTGAGTTCGAGCTCTGGGGCCTTTTCTGTCGCCCCTGTCACTCCTCCAACGTTTACAGCCTTCCCTGAGGGCTGAATTCCCAGCTCACTAGCGTGTCATTCGTTTAAAACACTGTATCGAGTAAGAATCCCAAACTTTTCTGTTCTGGGCCCACAGGAATGTGTATCTAAGGCTCGTTATCGGCAGACCGTTGGCAGCTATTCCCCGCGCGGCCCGGGCGGCCTGCACCCCAAACCGCAGCTCCCCGTGTTCAGCCCTTCCGGTTCCTCTCGCAGTGCCGCGAGAGGGTCCCGTTCCTCTGCCCGAGGGGGCGGCCTCGCTGGCGCTTCCCTCGGCTCTCTAGCTTTCCCCGCTTCCCTCGGCTCTCTAGCTTTCCCCGCTTCCCTCTGCTCTCCAGCCTTCCCCTCCAGCAATCCCCCCCGGACGCCGCCGGCGGACGGCCCCTGCCGCGCGGCCCGGCCTGCCCCCAGTGCCGGGGCCTTGCGCCAGAGAGCGTCCCTTCCGGGATCGGAGTTCCGGCCCGAGCGGCCGCGAGTTCGAGACCGCTCGCCGCGGGGTTGGCAGCCGCCTGGGCGGACCTCCCTGCTGCCCTCCCTTAGCCTCGACAGGCCCTTTTCCCGGCTAGGAACAGGTTCTCCTCCCTCCTCGGGGTCCGCACCCCCAGCCCCGTAGGCTACTCGGGACCTCCTCCACTGATCACCCGCCGGGCCGGCACTCAGAAACACGCCCGGTCCCCAGCAACCTCTCGCTTCAGCATCACTCAACAGGATCCCATCCTCCCCCCTTAGACAAACTCTCCACAAATACTCCGTTGCACTTTCGCCCGCCTTGGCTTGCGCGAAAACTTAGCGAGTCCGGGTCCTGACCAAGGGGCCGCGCAAGCAGCGCGCCGGGGGCTCCCACCCTGCGGACCCGCCTGCCCTTCTGTTGCAGTGAGGGGCCGCACGTCCCTTTCCTCCAATTCCACCTTCAGATAACCTATTGCCCCTTGCCTCCTTGACCGCGTGCAGGTGACCTAACTTTAGGCACCTGAGCTACTGACCCCTGCTCCAGCCCCCTCATCATCTTTGTGGCCCTGCTCCGGACCCACTCCAGCAGGGCCATGTCTTCCTTATGCTCTTTACCACTGTGCACCCCCGGGGACAAAAAGCAGGGGAGAACCTCAGCTAAAGTCAGTCTAATAGAAAAGACCCAGCCTGCCTCCGTGCAAATGACCAAAGCAGAGAGGGGAAACTGGGGAGCACCCTCAGTCGCCACGGAGCATGAGAGGTGGAGGAGGATGTGGTCCGGCAAAGGGCTCTCTCCGAGTCCGTTCAGCGGTCTGCCAACTCCCGTTTTGCAGCAGCTGGCCGGGTTTCCCTCACGATCGTTCTCCGGGGTCTGTGTGAGGAGATGGAGCGACACCGTACAACGTGGGAGCCGGCGGGTGTTAGGGGTGTGAGCCCGAGGAGGTGCCCAAATCCATCAGGGCTGAACCAGGACTGCCAATCTGCAGGCAGCTGGGGCCAGGGCTTGATCCCTGGGGCCGTTGCCCCCACTGCTCAGGCTCCCGGTCCGGAGCTGATGGTGGCGATTGCTACTTTCCAACATTCCTCACTGACACAGGAGCCCAACTATCGATGATGGGTAAGGACACTTAACCAAGGAAAGCCTCCACTTAGCAAGCGAATAGATGCTCTTGTAGGTGGCCATGGCAAACCACTACCCACCCACTGGTCAGGGCTAAATCAATTCTATGGGATGGACGGACGGTCCAGCTTTACTTCTAGGTCCCCTTAATAGGTGAGGTATGGGTGCATGGAATGGGTCAGTCGAGGGTGGCCTCGTGGGGAAAGTGGGCAGTAGGGGCACTGCAGGCTCTTCCCCACAGTTTACCTCGCATCAACACATCCCTGACAAACAGGCCGTTAGCATGAGCTCCAGGTCCTGCCCCTTTATCCTACAATACGAGTCACCTTCTGATGCCACCCGCGCTGTTCCTGAACTGATAAAAGAGCTAGACGAACAGGGAAGCGTGGTCAGGCCTCCTTCCCAATACGGTTCTCCTGCACGGGCAGTAGAGAAACCTCCGGGCAAGTGGTGACTAGCGGTAGGTTACAGAGCCCTGAACAACGCCACTGAACTGCCCACTGTGGCGGCTCCCGCTCTGATCCGATAGTCCGTTGCCTCAACGGAACAAGCCTTGCCAGGAAGGGCAACAGCAGATGGGAAGGATACGTTTTTTAGACCCCCCGTACCTTGGGACAGATAGGGAGAGGGTTGCTTTCACCTGGCAGGGACTGCCATTTACGCTGACTGGCTTACCACAGGGTTCGAGACAGAGTCCTACTGTTGCTCGTGCTCTGCTGGCCACAGAGCTGGAAACATTAACATTACCACAAGAGGTTACTGTGATGCAGTAGGCATGACAGAAGGTGTGAAACCCAGTGTCGCTGCAGTGAGGCTCTGATCGATCCCTTCCTGCTGTGCAGCCTACAGCGTGTCCAGGCACATATCTAAAACCTCCGGTTGCCAGGTCTCACCGCTAATGATACCGAAACTGAGGGCCTGTAAAGACGCGTTTTGGAGTTTTAGAAAGCAGGCGTTCTTTATTGCAGCGCTGGATGCACGGGGCATAATTCCACCTAGCGTGTACGCTACAGCTGCAGCACAAACAGGTTCTATGGAGTAACTGATTACATATGAATCAGGTTAGTATACTGTGATGGGTTGGCCCTGGCTGGATGCCAGGTGCCCACCAAAGCCGTTCTATCACTCCCCCATCCTCAGCTGGACAGGGCAGAGAAAAATATAACAAAAAAGCTTGCGGGTCGAGATAAGGACAGGAGAGAGCATTCACTAATTACCGTCACGGGCAAAACAGACTCAGTTTGGGAAAATTAACTCAATTTATTACAAATCAACCAGAGTAAGGTAATGAGAAATAACCCCAAATCTCAGAACACCTTCCTTCCACCCCTCCCTTCTTCCCAGGCACAACTTCACTCCCAGATTTCTCTACCAACCCCCCACAGCGGCACAGGGGGACGGGGATGGGGTTTACGGTCATCACACGTTATTTTCTGCCGCTTCACCTCCTCAGGGGGAGGGCTCATCACACACTTCCCCTGCTCCAGCGTGGGGTCCCACCCACGGGAGACAGTCCTACCGATGCACCTGGAAGAGCGAAAAGTGCCCCCCCTGTTGAAGTTAGGATCAAGGAAGGCCGAAAGCCGGTAAAGATTAAACAATATCCCCTAAAGAAGGAAGACAGAGAAGGAATCCGGCCGGTGATAGAAAAATTTTTGCAGTTAGGATTACTACCAGTTCGGAAGCCCGATGGGTCATATCGGGTGGTCCAAGACTTACGAGCGGTGCCCATATACCCTGTTAACACCTGAATTAACTTGGTTTACTGTTTTAGATTTGACAAATCTCCCTAAAAGGTAAGCCAGAATATACCAAGGAAGATCAGAAACTTATTACAGATTTAGAGGGGTCATATAATGAAGAAGGGTGGGCTCATACCCCACAGGGAAAACTAATCATTCCCTCTTGCTTACTGTGGCATTTGATACAGGAGGACCACAGGAAAAGACATTGGGGGACAGAGGCTCTATATAAACATTTAATAAGAGAAACTGTGGCTAGAAATTTATATACCACAGTGAAACAAGTGACTCAACAAAGCGATCTTTGCCTTCAGACTAATCCTAAGAATACCCCCAAACTAGAAATGAGCCAGATTGGGAAAGGCAATGGGCCTGGACAACAATGGCAAATTGACTTCACAGAACTTCCAAGAAAAGGGGGGTATCGATATTTACTAGTATTAACTGATACCTTTTCAGGTTGGCCAGAAGCATTCCCAACAAGAACGGCTAAAGCCCGGGAGGTAACTAAAATATTAGTGCAAGAAATAATACCACGTTTCGGGCTTCCAGCAACCATGTCCTCTGACAGAGAACCACATTTTGTCTCAAGAATAGTACAACAAATTAGCCGCCATTTGGGTATAGATTGGCAGCTTCATACTCCATATCACCCCCAGTCAAGTGGTCAAGTGGAAAAAATGAACCACTTAATCAAACAGCAAATTGTAAAATTAGGACAAGAAGCAAATTTGACATGGCCTCAGTCTCTCCCTTTAGCCCTTTTGCGTATATGAACAAGACCAAGGGCAAGGGAAGGACTGAGCCCCTTTGAAATGTTATATGGAAGACCCTATGAAATACGGAAAGGGTTGTCTGTACAAGCTGGGGATGAAATTGTGACCTCTTACATGATAGCATTAAGTAAACAGCTCAATAAAATCAGGAAACATGTGGTAGGGACTCGAGGAAGACGTTTAGATGGACCTGTACATAATATACAACCTGGTGATTATGTATATGTAAAGTCTCTTACAGAAAAAACCCTGGAACCACAGTGGGAAGGACCATTCCAAGTACTAGTCACCTCCT
Source organism: Astur gentilis (assembly GCF_929443795.1). Classification (NCBI taxonomy): domain Eukaryota; kingdom Metazoa; phylum Chordata; class Aves; order Accipitriformes; family Accipitridae; genus Astur; species Astur gentilis. The sequence goes on along the minus strand of NC_064892.1, from coordinate 26,401,310 downwards.
TTACTGCAGTCAGAATCAAGGAACAGAACGCTTGGATTCATCACACCAGAGTGAAAAAGTCACCCAAAACTCCATGGAAAGTCACCACAAAACCCGATGGACACTTAGTTTTTACGCGGTAATATGGGCAACCTTAGGGACAAGGAGCGTAGCATGGGATGGGAACACGTTTGTTCAACTCCACGAGAGTATTGCAAAAATAGTCAATCAAACTGATTGCTGGATATGTTCACGTTTTCCTAAGAGTCTCGGACGAGGCTACCCTGTAATTGCTACAGTCTTTTCTAACATCTCTGTGATAGTAACAGCTTTTAATAACATGTCCCTCACAAAGTACACTGAAACACCCCCTGAGAACCTTCAGTGGCAAGCAGATTTAAGCGAATTGTGGAATGAAACACAAAAGGTTCCATGTGTTCAAAGGTGCCATCTGAAAAACACAAGTAAGAATTCTGGAGGTAATAACACAGACCCTAAATGAGGATTAGTTAAGTTGTTACCCCAATTGCACTGAATATATTAAGTATGGTGGCGCAAACATGTGGAACTTCAATCAAACCCGGGTTGCAAGAACCCGGGGGCATAATTCTATTACACCCAGGGGATGGCCCACTCCAGTAGGGTTAGGATGGTATTGGATTTGTGGACAGACAGGATATAAAGTACTGCCTCTAGGTTGGACTGGCCAATGTGCCGTAGGAACCATAGCTCCTAATACCATCATGGTTAAAAATTTAACTAACCATGATTCCCAAAACTTTTTACGGACTTATATGAAACCAGTAATAAGGCAAAGACGCACCAGCAATCCTCTAGTGGAAAGACCAACTAGCTTTCATAGTTTTGTACGATGGCTCATTCCATCATGGGGAGTTAGTGAGTTAGAAAAAGCTCTGGTAAATCTTTCTGCCACTATGGAAATTATTAATAATGCCACAATCGATGCTATAAAGGCCCTCCAGGAAGAAACCACTTCCCTAGGAAAAATGGTGCTCCAGAATCGACTAGGTCTAGACATGCTCTTTGCTCAGCAAGGGGGCCTGTGCCCTGTAATTAATGAACGCTGTTGCACCTATGTTAACCAAAAGAGACGAATAGAAACAGATCTCTCTCAAATTTGGAAAAAACCCAACTTTTACATTTAATGTCAGAAGATGACACTTCATGGGGATTCACTGAGATATGGGAAAAATTAACCTCCTGGTTGCCAAATTTGACATGGTTAAAACAATTGTTTTTCACTGTAATAATCATCATTCTCTTGTCTGTAGTCCTTTGCATAATGGTTCAATGTGGCGTTTGGTGCTGTAAGAGTACAGGGGACTGTTAGAGTGAATGGAAAAAGAATCAGTGGCGACGAAAACTTGAGTCCAACAAATATTTTGAGAGAATGCTAAATAAAGAAATAATACATTAAGATACTAGAGTTGGATATAGTAAAAGAATTTACTATTTTCTAGAAAAGGGGGGACTGAGACGGGAAACCAAAGAAACCTTAGTAGATATAGTAGATACATGAATGTAGATAGGAATTGTTTAATAATTATCTAGCTTATAATGAAGTTAAAGAAGTTTCAATAAGAGGTAGACATGGCCCAAGGGGATGAGAAGTGATGTTTAACGCTTGCATTGTTGAGGCTGGGTGGGACAGGAGATAGTCCCTGATAAGAAGCAGCAGTGGCTCCAAGAACCAGCTAAGACCGACCTTGTGATTTGGACAAATGCCAAGGGACATCAGGTGTCCACATATATCAATATATAGATGGTATCCTTAACGGGAGAGCTCTCACGCACGCCGAGGAAGCCCTCGCTAAAGCACTGCAGGGAAAACCCGTCATCCGCGCTTCTCGGGGAGAAGCGGCAATCCCCTCTCCCCCTCGGTACTTTTACACCTTCTTGGCAGTAGTAACCGTGATCTAAGCCAAGGCCTCAGCACTAACAACAGGCCCAGCCACCCTTTAGACTCAAAAGCCATGTGCTTACTGTTGCACCCCCCCAGAACTGCCCTGTCTGTACTCAGGAACGGCCTTGGTTCTAAACGTGTGTTCTGCTTCAGTGTCCTGCGAGGAGTGGCCGCAGCCTTAGCACGCAGCTGAACTCTTACAAAGGCTCCAGCCAGCCTTTCAAGACGCTGTGCAAGCAGCGGGGTGGCCACCGCTTTGGTACCGCCAAGGCAGTAACAGCCTCCCTCAGGGAGTGCCTTAACAGGAGGCTCAGCGCCCAGATGTGGAGATACTTTGCAGCACCCCCAGTTGGTGATGGCCCATCAGTTAGGGCCCGTCAAGTCAGTCGGCGAGGACCTTTGTTGTGCCTGCAGTGCATTGGCTCGGCAGGCTTCTGTCCCTGGAGATGTTCTTGATGGCTTCCCTCCTGTCCTGGGGATCCCACCTGAGGAGGCCCATGGCCAGATGATCCTGCTGCAATAAATGTTCCCTCACCCGACGGACGCTCCCGCGCCAGTCCGTGCGAGCGGCCAGTCGGACTCCCGCCACTGCCTCCCGATCCGTACGTCGGTGAGGTTGGTGTCGCTGTCTGTTGCTGGCCATGGCCAGGGGCTCCCCCAGGCTCCCAGCGCCGGTCGGGGGAGCCGTGTGCCTGGCTCCTGCCTGCCGACAGCGTGGGCATCCACGGCTGCGCTCGGGTGCATAGCTCAGCCAGTGCTGGTGCTTCGCGGGGCTTGCTGTTGGTACCACACGGACACTTGCCTGACAGCTCTGTATTTTGAAACAAATGGCCCAGACACTTTCCTGACAGCTCTGTCCCTCTTTATTTTCAAAGAAAGGGCTGAACCCGCGGCTGTCGGCAGGGCTTCTCTCAGCGCAACCCCAAGCCCTCCACCTGGAGGGAGCTGGCCGCGTCCCGCTGCAGCAGAGCCGCCAGGGACGGGCTGGGGGGCCGCGGGGGCCGCGGGGAGGGCGGGCGCGCCGGTTTTTCAGGCAGGACCGTCGGCTGCTCTCGTTCGTTCCATCTCTCGTCGGTGCCGAGGCGTCTGGTCCAGCTCTCCCGGCGCGAGGGGTAGGCTGGAGCGGCAGAGGCACGCCTGTGGAGAGAGGAGGCTGCAGATGGGACAGAGGGACTCAGCTCCACAGCACGGCCCAGAGCTGGCAAGGCTCACCACCACGGGCAGAGCCGCTGGCACACCTCAGCCGAGGTGAACACCCGCACCTCATGGCACTAGCGAGTACGGGCATTCCCGCGGGCAGATTTGCTGGTCAGGAGCGGGCGCTTGTGCGCGTCTCGTGTTCGACGGCAACCTCATCCCCCGCTCTTTCTCGTCCTGACCTTGCTTTGCCTATGGCTCTGCCTCCGGGGGGCTGCCCTTCTCCAGGCAGGCTCACTTTGAGCTAACACTGGCTCCAGCCAGAGCGGGCTCCCGAGAAGAGGGCGCGCGAATTAAGAGGCCTCAGCAGAAAGAGTCTTTTGGCCAGCCACTAACTCGCCACTCCACAGCAGCCTGACTAGAAATGCTTCGTGGCTACGAGCAGCCGTCGAAGGAAGCAGTGGGGGAGGGAAATCAAGAACTCACTGTTTCCTCTTCCTCCGCCGCCGGATCACGAAACAGCAGACCACCAGTCCAAGTGGCAGGACAGTCATGAGCACTGCCGTGATTATCATACAGCGCCTCCGCACATCTTGGGGACAGAGGACACTGGCGGAGCTCTGGGGCTCATTATCACTCGTGGTTCTCTCGTTGACCAGGTCTGGAGGAGCAACTGGGAACGTTAGATCGTCCTGTGCACCACTGGCAAGCTTGCAGCACATTTGATAGGGCCAGGAAGGTCCCTCTTTCCCCCCAGTGCTGGTGCCTGGGGGCACGCTCCCACCCTTTGGGACACGTTGTCCCACCGAACAAAACTCAGAAGCCCCGAACAGGAACGCGGTGGGGAGCGCAGCTGCTCCGTTGAGGGACACGGGCAAAAAACATCCCTGCAGCAGGCAGTGCCCCCCCAGCTCTCCCTCCCCCTGGGCCAGCTCCCACCCCGAGGGGACAGAGTCAGGCCCTCTCAGGAGACACCTGGACCTTGCTCTCCCCTTCAGCCTTTTCTCCAGCATGCGCACCGCTTGCAGCCGCTCCCAGATTTTAGGACGCCTCTCCCACTTAGGGACCCCCCCAGACTGCTCAGTACCTGAGTCCGCTCGAAGAAATTCATATACACTACCACGGTGGTCTTCTCTGGGCTTTGGCAGCGCTGCTAAAAAGCAGAGACGGCAGCTGAAGCCTCAGCATGGCTCGGGCACAGAGGATGCAGGAGGACGGGGAGGCTGCCCCTAAGCCCCTGCCCAGTCTGTGAGTCAGGGCATCGCTCTGGACCTCGGCTCACAAGAGGGATCCCGCTCTGTGCTGCTTTTGTGCCTTGGGCCTCTAGAGACTCCGGGCAACCTCTGGGATGCAGCTACGGCGGGACGCACGTTCCATTAAGAGGCACATCTCCCACCATCTGCAGGACGTGGCCCAGAGGCCTCGAACCCAAAACACTTCCAGCTTTGCCTGCTGGCGTGACGTGCAAGAGCGAACGCTGGGGGAAGAGCCTGCTGACACGCAGCCATCCTGATGGGTGACACCAGCCGGCCACGGGACAGCAACTACCTGGTGTGCCAGGGGCCTGCCTCGCCTCCAGTTCTTCAGCGGAGACTGGCAGTGAGCCACTGCTTTCTCCCGACATCACCTCCTTCTGCACAGCCTCTCGGTCCGTCCCTTGAGAAAGCAAGCGGCACAGTTGGATCAGACAGAACCGTTCCCCACGAGGGTGATGGCATCTTCAGGAGGCAGTCCTTCTCAAGGACATTGACGGGGTTTAGAAACAGCGCCTGGGCTTTTGGGGCTGCGCCTAGTCACCACCCCAGACAACAGCCACACCTGAGCTGCTGGGAGACCAGGACATTGCACGCAACCTTCTGGTTTGCATTGCACGCAGTGCATTCCTGGCAAACTGGAAGGTGGTGCTCAATGCCTTCCTTCAAAGAGGACGGGAAGAAGCTGCAGCCAGGCCAGCCGGGGAAGCAGCCCTTCTGAGGAGGGCTCCTCCACAAGGCCCTCATGCCCTTCCCTGTAAGCACCGGCAACGGTCACACTCGTCCCATCCCAGCTATCGGTCCGCAGACGGGAAGTCGAGTGCACCCCAGAAAGCCTGCCAAACCAGCATCTCCACCTGACTTCCAGCATCGGGAAAGGGCAGCCAGCGTTGCTGGGGACCTCGCTCCCGCCTGGAACTGGCCCAGCGGCAAGCTGTGCTGCGCGTCAGCTGAACACAAGTTCAGCGCACGCCAGGCCCTCCGATCTGCCTACCGACGCCTGCACAAGCCAGCTCTGACCCGTAATGGTAAAACCGGGGCAGCGGCTGCCCCTGGCACGCGGCTTGAACCACAGCTGGCAGCAGAGGCTCTGCACCATCTCTGTGCCTCACCAGCACCTGCAAGGCGTGAAACCCAGCATCGCTGCTGCGAGGCTCTGATCGACTCCTTCCCGCTGTGCAGGCTACGGCGTGTCCAGACAGGTACCCTAAAACCTCTGGTTGCCGAGTCTCACCGCTAAGGCAGAGCCAAACACACCCACCGTGTCCTCTCTCCAGTTCCTCCAGCATTTGTCTTATGTATTCAGATGGCCGCAGGGACTTTTTTCCTCCGTCAGCTGGGTACTTGGCTCCGTCAGCTGGGTACTTGGCTCTCGGAGGACCTTAACGGAAAATACATGGTTCAGTTTCATGCAAATAAATTACAGAAAACCAGCGCTTAGCCTGTGAGGTCGGCAGAGACAGACTACTCACCACTACGGTGCCTGCCGGGCTGTAGCATAGCATCCAGCCGAGGAGTTGGAAAAGTCCTCCCTACAGGCCCATCTGTACCTAAACACCCAGAGAAGCTTCCGTCATCTATCGTGATCTACATCGGCAGAACTGAATCGCAGAAGCGGTAAGGCGATCACGCAAGGAGAGGGCACACACGTGCAGGTCTCCGTCCTCACACCTGCAGAGCCGCCCGGCTGGCAGCTCTCAAAGGGACGGAAAAGCCGCGACCTACCCATGCCATCTCCCGGACCCTCAGTCCTGGAGCCCAGATGCGAAGCTGCATCGCCTTTGCCTGCCAGCACGGCTGCAAAAAAGCACAGGACAGAACAGCTCCCGTCACACGGTTCAAGATACTTCTTCAGACCGGAGTGGCAGTGAGCGCAGCTCAAAGACAGGATTACCCCACGGCACTCATCTCTCCCTTCCACTCAGGAGCATGGCACAAAGAGCTGCCGCCTGCCTGCAGTGGCACCTTGCTGGGGCAAAACGACCCACGCGCGGAGCTGCCAGAAGAAAAGGCTCCCTGAGCTCACGCCAGCTCTAAACTCAGCCCCAACAAGCCCGCTGGCTCGGCAGCCAGCACCGGGAGCAGCTCAGGCTCCGAGGGGCCGGCATAGACAGCTTCGCAAGGCCAAATGCCTCGGGGCACGTCACTGAGCCTGACCCGTGCCCTCTCTCCTCTTCTCCGCATCTGCGCAACGGACACGGAAGGAGCAACTTGCGTTTCACACGGAAAGAAGAGGGAAAGGGAAGTGCTCCTTCCTCCCGCTGGCAGGGAAATACCATCATCCGCGCTTCTCGGGGAGAAGAGCCCGCTGGTCTGTGAAAGGCTGCACCAGCGCCGCCCGCTTACCTGCTCCCCGTGCTCGCCACAGAGCAGCCCTGGCAGCCCTGACATGCAGGGCCACCAAGAGGATGAGGAGGACGAAGAGGTGGCGGGCTGGGGACATGGCTCCCTACGCTCACACCGTGCTGCTGCTGCTGCTGCTGCTGCCACCGCCGGACTGAGGGCCGGGGGCTGAGTGGTTGGTGCTTATGTCTGGCGCGTCGCCGTGAGGCTCTGTGACCTCACAGTCCCGCTGTGACCTCACGGCCGGGCCGAGAAGGCGTGAGGATGGCTCTCGCCACGGGGTGCTCGTGGACAGCCGCTGGAGCACAGCCAGGGGAGCTGCCCTCCCGGGGCAATTATTTGACAGGCAAAAGGAAACCTCGAGAGAGCATGTGGTGGGTATATGCTGCCTGACCAACCTAGTGGCCTTCTAGGATGGAGTGGCTACATCAGTGGACCAGGGAAACGCTACGGATGTCATCCCTCTGGACTTCTGCAAGGCCTTTGACACGGTCCCCCACAACGTCCTTCTCTTGAAGTGGAGACGTGGATCTGACGGAGGGACTGTTCCGTGGATGAGGAATTGGTTGCATGGTCACATCCAGGGGGTAGTGCTCAACGGCTCAATGTCGGGATGGAGATCGGTGACCAGGGGTGTCCCTCAGGGGTCCGTATTGGGACCAGTGCTGTTTAGTATCTTCCTCAGTGACACAGGTAGCGGGATCAAGTGCACCCTCAGCAAGTTTGCAGGCGACACCAAGCTGAGTGTGACTAGATGGGAGGAAGACTTTTTTTACAGTGAGGGCAGTGAAACACTGGCACAGGTCGCCCAGAGAGGTGGCAGATGCCCCAGCCCTGGAAACATTCAAGGTCAGGTTGGAGGGGGCTCTGAGCAACCTGATCGAGTGGAAGATGTCCCTGCTCATTGCAGGGGGCTTGGACTAGATGACCTTTAGAGGTCCCTTCCAAGCCAAACCATGCTAGGATCCAATATTTCAAGGATCCTGCCTTAGTGATTGCATATGTCCATACATTCTGTATGATATGTCTAAACATTTGTATGGTTTTACTATTTTGTACCGGCCGTGGAAACTGCTTTGCTGCTGGATGACTGTAAAGGCGAGATTTGGTAAACAATTGTTAGAAATCCAATACTGACACTATGGTTGAAACAATAGACAAAAGTGTAGCCAGGTAATTAAACTAGTAGAGGTAGTTACTCATAAGTTTTGCAGTTCTTTGCTCTTCTGACTGGATGTTCCTGTACATTAGATAAGAATAATATTGAAACTGACCGTATGTGACTGAAACCACGTTAAGCTCCAAGGTCAAAGAACAAGGGTGACGAACAAAGACTTGAAGGCTGGCCAGCTGAATTTCAAATGGGTCGGTGGTCGCAAAAGCAGCCCTTCGACTCAAATGAAGAACTGTTGCACGTGATCGGATGGAGGCGGTACCATGATAACCGGTTACAATAATTTTTATGCATAGGTATATGTATTGGTGTTGTGGGGCAAGGTTTTGGTAGCGGGGGGGCGGGGGGTTACAGGGGTGGCTTCTTTAAGAAGCTGCTGGAAGCTTCCCCTGTGTTTGAGAGAGCCCGTACCAGCCGGCTCTAAGATGGACCCGCCACCGGCCAAGGCCGAGCCAATCGGTGATAGTGGTAACGCCTCTGTGATAACATTTTTAAGAAGGGAAAAAGTTGTGACGGGGAGAAAACAGCCGCCGGAGAGAGGAGTGACAACATGTAAGAGAAACAACCCTGTGGACACCAAGGTCCGTGAAGAAGGAGGGGGAGGAGATGCTCCAGGCGCCGGAGCGAAGATTCCCCTGCAGCCTGTGGGGAATACCCTGGTGAGGCAGGCTGTCCCCCTGCAGCCCAGGGAGGTCCACGGTGGGGCAGATATCCACCTGCAGCCCGGGGAGGACCCCCCCGCCGGAGAAGGCGGGTTCCCGAAGGAGGCTGTGACCCCGTGGGAAGCCCGCGCTGGAGCAGGCTCCTGGCAGGACCTGCGGATCTGTGGAGAGAGGAGCCCACGGAGCAGGTTTTCTGGCAGGACTTGTGACCCCGTGGGGGACCCACGCTGGAGCAGTGTGCTCCTGTGCACACCGTGGAAAGAACCCATGCTGGAGCAGTTCGTGAAGAACTGCAGCCTGTGGGAATGGCCCATGTTGGAGAAGTTCGTGGAGGACTGTCTCCCGTGGGTGGGACCCCACGCTGGAGCAGGGGAAGTGTGTGATGAGCCCTCCCCCTGAGGAGGTGAAGCGGCAGAAAATAACGTGTGATGACCGTAAACCCCATCCCCGTTCCCTGTGCCGCTGTGGGGGGTTGGTAGAGAAATCTGGGAGTGAAGTTGTGCCTGGGAAGAAGGGAGGGGTGGAAGGAAGGTGTTCTGAGATTTGGGTTTATTTCTCATTACCTTACTCTGGTTGATTTGTAATAAATTGAGTTAATTTTCCCAAATTGAGTCTGTTTTGCCCGTGACGGTAATTAGTGAATGCTCTCTCCTGTCCTTATCTCGACCCGCAAGCTTTTTTGTTATATTTTTCTCTGCCCTGTCCAGCTGAGGATGGGGGAGTGATAGAACGGCTTTGGTGGGCACCTGGCATCCAGCCAGGGCCAACCCATCACAGTATACTAACCTGATTCATATGTAATCAGTTACTCCATAGAACCTGTTTGTGCTGCAGCTGTAGCGTGCACGCTAGGTGGAATTATGCCCCGTGCATCCAGCGCTGCAATAAAGAACGCCTGCTTTCTAAAACTCCAAAACGCGTCTTTACAGGCCCTCAGTTTCGGTATCATTAGCGGTGAGACCTGGCAACCGGAGGTTTTAGATATGTGCCTGGACACGCTGTAGGCTGCACAGCAGGAAGGGATCGATCAGAGCCTCACTGCAGCGACACTGGGTTTCACACCTTCTGTCATGCCTACTGCATCACAGTAACCTCTTGTGGTAATGTTAATGTTTCCAGCTCTGTGGCCAGCAGAGCACGAGCAACAGTAGGACTCTGTCTCGAACCCTGTGGTAAGCCAGTCAGCGTAAATGGCAGTCCCTGCCAGGTGAAAGCAACCCTCTCCCTATCTGTCCCAAGGTACGGGGGGTCTAAAAAACGTATCCTTCCCATCTGCTGTTGCCCTTCCTGGCAAGGCTTGTTCCGTTGAGGCAACGGACTATCGGATCAGAGCGGGAGCCGCCACAGTGGGCAGTTCAGTGGCGTTGTTCAGGGCTCTGTAACCTACCGCTAGTCACCACTTGCCCGGAGGTTTCTCTACTGCCCGTGCAGGAGAACCGTATTGGGAAGGAGGCCTGACCACGCTTCCCTGTTCGTCTAGCTCTTTTATCAGTTCAGGAACAGCGCGGGTGGCATCAGAAGGTGACTCGTATTGTAGGATAAAGGGGCAGGACCTGGAGCTCATGCTAACGGCCTGTTTGTCAGGGATGTGTTGATGCGAGGTAAACTGTGGGGAAGAGCCTGCAGTGCCCCTACTGCCCACTTTCCCCACGAGGCCACCCTCGACTGACCCATTCCATGCACCCATACCTCACCTATTAAGGGGACCTAGAAGTAAAGCTGGACCGTCCGTCCATCCCATAGAATTGATTTAGCCCTGACCAGTGGGTGGGTAGTGGTTTGCCATGGCCACCTACAAGAGCATCTATTCGCTTGCTAAGTGGAGGCTTTCCTTGGTTAAGTGTCCTTACCCATCATCGATAGTTGGGCTCCTGTGTCAGTGAGGAATGTTGGAAAGTAGCAATCGCCACCATCAGCTCCGGACCGGGAGCCTGAGCAGTGGGGGCAACGGCCCCAGGGATCAAGCCCTGGCCCCAGCTGCCTGCAGATTGGCAGTCCTGGTTCAGCCCTGATGGATTTGGGCACCTCCTCGGGCTCACACCCCTAACACCCGCCGGCTCCCACGTTGTACGGTGTCGCTCCATCTCCTCACACAGACCCCGGAGAACGATCGTGAGGGAAACCCGGCCAGCTGCTGCAAAACGGGAGTTGGCAGACCGCTGAACGGACTCGGAGAGAGCCCTTTGCCGGACCACATCCTCCTCCACCTCTCATGCTCAGTGGCGACTGAGGGTGCTCCCCAGTTTCCCCTCTCTGCTTTGGTCATTTGCACGGAGGCAGGCTGGGTCTTTTCTATTAGACTGACTTTAGCTGAGGTTCTCCCCTGCTTTTTGTCCCCGGGGGTGCACAGTGGTAAAGAGCATAAGGAAGACATGGCCCTGCTGGAGTGGGTCCGGAGCAGGGCCACAAAGATGATGAGGGGGCTGGAGCAGGGGTCAGTAGCTCAGGTGCCTAAAGTTAGGTCACCTGCACGCGGTCAAGGAGGCAAGGGGCAATAGGTTATCTGAAGGTGGAATTGGAGGAAAGGGACGTGCGGCCCCTCACTGCAACAGAAGGGCAGGCGGGTCCGCAGGGTGGGAGCCCCCGGCGCGCTGCTTGCGCGGCCCCTTGGTCAGGACCCGGACTCGCTAAGTTTTCGCGCAAGCCAAGGCGGGCGAAAGTGCAACGGAGTATTTGTGGAGAGTTTGTCTAAGGGGGGAGGATGGGATCCTGTTGAGTGATGCTGAAGCGAGAGGTTGCTGGGGACCGGGCGTGTTTCTGAGTGCCGGCCCGGCGGGTGATCAGTGGAGGAGGTCCCGAGTAGCCTACGGGGCTGGGGGTGCGGACCCCGAGGAGGGAGGAGAACCTGTTCCTAGCCGGGAAAAGGGCCTGTCGAGGCTAAGGGAGGGCAGCAGGGAGGTCCGCCCAGGCGGCTGCCAACCCCGCGGCGAGCGGTCTCGAACTCGCGGCCGCTCGGGCCGGAACTCCGATCCCGGAAGGGACGCTCTCTGGCGCAAGGCCCCGGCACTGGGGGCAGGCCGGGCCGCGCGGCAGGGGCCGTCCGCCGGCGGCGTCCGGGGGGGATTGCTGGAGGGGAAGGCTGGAGAGCAGAGGGAAGCGGGGAAAGCTAGAGAGCCGAGGGAAGCGGGGAAAGCTAGAGAGCCGAGGGAAGCGCCAGCGAGGCCGCCCCCTCGGGCAGAGGAACGGGACCCTCTCGCGGCACTGCGAGAGGAACCGGAAGGGCTGAACACGGGGAGCTGCGGTTTGGGGTGCAGGCCGCCCGGGCCGCGCGGGGAATAGCTGCCAACGGTCTGCCGATAACGAGCCTTAGATACACATTCCTGTGGGCCCAGAACAGAAAAGTTTGGGATTCTTACTCGATACAGTGTTTTAAACGAATGACACGCTAGTGAGCTGGGAATTCAGCCCTCAGGGAAGGCTGTAAACGTTGGAGGAGTGACAGGGGCGACAGAAAAGGCCCCAGAGCTCGAACTCAGCTTTGGTTACTGGGGGGGGGGGGGGGGGGGGGGGGGGGGGGTAAAAAAGAGCGACAGCTGTGGAAGTGGCTTTCAGCCCCTATGAGGGAAATACACTGGGATTTGATGTGCTGGCAGGCAGCCAGTGGGACCTACCCAGTTACCGGTAGGGTGTGGGGCTTTGGGGGCAGGGGGGCAGAGGCTGTTCATGTGAGAACGTTGCAGGTTGCTCCTGCACTACCGCAGTCTGAGGTGACACGTGTCCCTCACTACCCACTTCCAGCCGCAGCCAAACGGGGCATTTCAGAAGCAATTAACGATGTGGAGAAACGAGAGATCATCAGTCACGCACATTCCCCTTCTTATCCCCTTGTTTGGCCACTCCGTGAATCAGATGAAAGGTGGCGGCTAACCATTGATTATACAAGATTGAACAGGAATACCCCACCATTAACTTCTGCCATCCCAAGTATTACCTGAGGGATAACAGGCTGCAGCCCACCCATGGATGGTTGCTTTAGATGTCAAGGATATGGGGGTTTTTTATGGTTTCCCCTAAGGGAAGAGGACAAACCCCAGTTCACCTTCACTTGGGAAGGGACCCAATACACTTTCAACTGCCTTCCCCAGGGATACAAGGACGCCCCCGCTATTGCTCACAATGCCTCAGCCAAGCTTCCTGATGCTGTGGAAGTACCATCAGGTGTCCACATATATCAATATATAGATGGTATCCTGGCTGGTGGGGACAACAAGGAACAGGTGGGGCAAGCTGCCCTCCATTGGTATTGTTCCTAGGACCTTAGCAAAACCCAGAGGCCTGCATGCCTGGGAAGCCTTGGGTACTGAGACGGGAAACCAAAGAAACCTTAGTAGATATAGTAGATATATGAATGTAGATAGGAATTGTTTAATAATTATCTAGCTTATAATGAAGTTAAAGAAGTTTCAATAAGAGGTAGACATGGCCCAAGGGGATGAGAAGTGATGTTTAACGCTTGCATTGTTGAGGCTGGGTGGGACAGGAGATAGTCCCTGATAAGAAGCAGCAGTGGCTCCAAGAACCAGCTAAGACCGACCTTGTGATTTGGACTAATGCCAAGGGACAACTGAGTCTGCGCAGGGACAGAAGGTTAAGAGTTCACCGTGAAGAAGACATACAGCCTTCATCTTCACGACCACCAGACGACCACCATAAGGAGGCACTGCGCAAGCGCAGTTGAGAGGAGGCTATGGAAATGACTTCCTAAAGCTAATTTTAATATGAAGCGGGGATAGGTAATGCCTATGCATAGGCGTATTGCGAAACTCTGTGTATATGTAACACTTGACTGTATAAATTTAAAGTGAACTCCCAAATCAGGCGCGCACGACTGTGGTGGGACTACCCCCCGTGCTGCCCAGCGCTGAATGAACATACCTACTTTGCAGTCTCACCGATTGTGGAGTCTGTTTTCCGCGCGTCAGTTTGGCGAGCCAGGCAGGAGACTCTCTGCTCGGCCGCGGGACCGACTGCGGAGCGGACGCCCCTGGGCGCGCCCCGAGCACTTTCCTCGGAGGAGCCTCCGCTGCCAGCCGCTCACCGTGGGAGCAGACAAGGACCTCCTGAAGCCGCGGACCAAATGGTATGTTCTACAAAGGGGAGCCTGTAAAAGTACGGGCCGGGGCAGCTGGTAAATTGCGCAGAGACGTCTGGTGTGCAGCGGAGTCCCCGTATGGGAGGAGGGTACCCTGTATGGTAACAAGGGGGGATTTGCTGACCGATAGAGCGGCCGCTAGCGATCTTGGGGGTAGATCGAGCAAATCCGGGGTGACTGCTGCATCCCAGTATCGGGAGCCAGGACGGACCTGTCAATGACTGGTATATAAGAGGCAGGAGGAGGGTAAGCGCACCCCCTCGCAATTGCGCTTGGTTTATGGGGTAAGTGGACCCCCTCGCAATTGCGCTTGGTTTATTTTTGCAGCTGCTGAAGGTTGTCAACTGGAGCGATGCTTGTATGATGTGAATGTTTGGAAATTTAATGTTAAAGATTTTGTGTGAGAATGTGAAAATGCTATGTTGAGATTTATATGTGTATGTTTGTTAATGTGTAAATATCTAAAACTGTGGATTGAATGTTTGAGTAAAAGAGACACAGCTCAGCTGCGGAGCGTGTGTGGAGTTCTGATCCACAGTTTCGTAACTCTACACGGGGTATGGCTGGACACAGACGAAGTGTGACTCACTGATGATTTGAAACTTGAATTTATATGTTAAAGTTGTAATTGTAAGTTTGAGTTTGATTATCTTAATCATTTTGTGGTGTTGGTATAAGAAAGTCCCTGTATGGTGCATTGCATAAATGTGGGTATTAGAATGGTGTCTTTTACATCCAGGAAATGAGTGTACACCCTCATATGTCCTGGAATGTGTGTGGTGTAAACAGAGGTTGCAAATAGATTGTGGCGGGGATATTGAATGCCCTGAGTGTGGGGTTTGGACTCCTTGGGATAAGAGGGAACGAGCTACATACACGGTTGGGATTGTTTGTGGTTGAAAGATAGCCGAAATAGTGAAATTGGTGTGAAAAGGAAAATTTAATCCCGGAATTCGGGACATGTGAGAGAAAAACCGGGAGAATTCTATAAAGAGGTATAAGAAACAATTTGCATGGAATCGTATTAAAAGGAGAAGTAATAAAATGGGAAACAATCAAGGGGGAATATTGAGGAAGAGTCCTCTGGGTTGTATTATTACCCACTGGAAAGATATTGTTGGGACCGGAGGTACGGAAAATAAAAAGAACCTTATTAAGTATTGCAATCAGTGGTGGCCGTTATACAAGTTAGAAGGTGATGCTAAGTGGCCACTAAATGGGTCAGCAGATTATAATACTCTATTACAACTAATGCTGTTTTTAAGGAGAGAAAGAAAATGGGATGAAGTTTCATATGCAGACATGTTTTTCACCCTCCGAAACCATCTGGAGTGGCAAAGGGACTGTGGAATAGTACCCCCACAGGACCCCATGGTGCTCGCAGTTGAGCGGGAAAACAACAAGGAACTTAGAGGTAAACTGAGGCGGTGTTGTTCGGCATGTAGTATTGGACAAAGGTGTACAAAGACAAATAAAATTCATCAGGTACCAGAACAAGATCTAACTGATTTGTTTAAGCCTCCCCCTCGACCACAGGAACAGGATGCAGACTCGGATAAAACTCCGACCCCCCCCGGACAGCCCTGTATCTTCCCGTACTAGGAAGAAAACTACCTCAACAGCTTTACAAGCACCTCTCCGAGAGGCGGTGAGGCTGGATGGTGGGACGATGTTAATCAAGGTACCCTTTTCTACTGCTGACCTAGGGGAATGGAAAAAGATTGCTAAAGATTATAGGAGTGATCCGGTAAGTGTAACTAAACATTTCCAATTTATTGTAAAACAACATAACCCTGATTGGAAGGATATACAGCGATTATTAGAATATATGACCGAAACAGGGAAACAGCTGATTTTAAAAACAGCAGGGAACTTAGCTGAAGATCATTATAAGATCACAGGAGGGGACATTAAAGAATATTTCCCTCTCCAAGACCCAAAGTGGGATGCTAATAGATCTGCACATATGGAAAGATTGCAGGGCTATCAGGAGTGGATTACAAAAGGAATGGAGAGGGCAATCCCCAAAACTATAAATTGGTCAGCTTTATATGCAGTCAAACAGAGTCCTTGCGAGTCTCCATCTGAATTCCTGGATCGATTGAGGGATGCAATGCGCCGCAACACACCGCTGGATCCTGGGTCAGAGGTAGGAATACAACAATTGGTCTCCCTGTTTTTGGGTCAATCTACAGGGGATATAAGGCGCAAACTTCAAAAATTACGCCCTACAGAGAGTAGGAATTTAGAAATATTATTGGATGAAGCATGGAGAGTATTTAGTAACAGAGAAGAAGGATATAGGCAGGGGCAAAGAAAATTAATGGCTGTTATCCAGGAAGAAAGAGGAAGAGGGCCTAGGCGAGGCTTGCCCCGACTGGGCAAGGATCAATGCGCTTTGTGTCAGAAATTCGGTCATTGGAAAAGGGAATGCCCAAAGAACAAGAAGGAGGATCAGGGGGCTCAAACAGGAAGAACGGTAGCCCATGTGAAGGGAGACTGACAGGAACATGGGGAATCTACCCTAGCGGATCCACTGGTTATAGTTAAGCTAGGGAAAACACAACAAGAGGTAGAATTTTTGGTAGATACAGGAGCAACATACTCTGTTCTGAATCAGGCTTTGATGCCCCTGGGAAATGATTATGTCATGGTGAAAGGAGCGACTGGCCAACGTGAAAAGGCATATTTTTGTAAACCTTTAGAATATAAATTAGGAAAACAGTGGGGCATTCATAAATTTTTATATATGCCCAACTCCCCAAAGCACTTTTGGGAAGGGACTTGTTGGAACAATTGGGAGCAAAAATTGTATTCAAAAAGGGAGAAATTACTCTGGAGGTAAAAGATCAGCAATATATTCAAATATTGAGCCTAACCTTAACCAGTCTCCCCCTAGAAGGAAGTATTAACGAGGACATCTTAAACCAAGTGTACCTGGGGGTGTGGGCTACCGATGCACCTGGAAGAGCGAAAAGTGCTCCACCTGTTGAAGTTAGGATCAAGGAAGGCCAAAAGCCGGTAAGAATTAAACAATATCCCCTAAAGAAAGAAGACAGAGAAGGAATCTGGCCGGTGATAGAAAAATTTTTGCAGTTGGGATTATTAAAAGAGTGCGAGTCTGAATTCAATGCCCCTATATTACCTGTTTGGAAGCCCGATGGGTCATATCGGGTCGTTCAAGACTTACGGGCAGTGAACAAGATAACTGAAGATCTTTACCCAGTAGTGGCGAACCCATATACCCTGTTAACCGTATTAACACCTGAATTGACTTGGTTTACTGTTTTAGATTTGAAGGATGCTTTCTTTTGCCTCCCTCTCCATGAAGCCAGCCAAAAATTGTTTGCATTTGAATGGGAAAACCCCAAGAGTGGTCGAAAGACCCAGCTCACTTGGACAGTGTTGCCACAAGGATTTAAGAATAGTCCTACCATTTTTGGCAATCAACTTGCGAAAGACTTAGAATCCTGGGAAGCCCCGTCTGAGGAAGGGAAGATGTTGCAGTATGTGGATGTTATCCTGATGGCCACCAAAACAGAGAAAGATAGTATGACATGGACGGTGAGTCTGTTGAATTTCCTGGGACTCCAGGGGTACCGGGTATCCAAGAAAAAGGCACAGGTAATGCAACGCAAAGTGAATTATTTGGGCTATGAAATTAGTGCGGGACAGAGAACTTTGGGACAGGCCCGTAAAGAGGCAATATGTCAAACTCGGAGACCTCAGACAGTAAAAGAGTTACGGACTTTTCTGGGAATGACAGGGTGGCGCCGATTGTGGATCTGTAATTACGGATTGCTTGTTAAACCACTGTATGCATTGACAGCCACTGAGCAGGGACACCTTGAATGGAACAAGGAGACCGAACGAGCCTTTGAGCTACTGAAAAAGGCTTTGATGTCAGCCCCGGCCTTAGGACTCCCAGATGTGAGTAAGCCGTATCTTCTTTACTCCCACGAGAAGCAGGGCATTGCCCTGGGAATATTAGCACAAAACCTGGGCCCGTATCGACGGGCAGTTGCCTACCTCTCTAAGCACTTAGACACGACTGCAAAAGGTTGGCCTGGATGCCTGCGGGCGGTTGCGGCCGTGATACTGAATATACAGGAAGCCCGAAAGTTTACTCTGGGCTAGAAAATGACTGTTCTGGTGTCTCACACAGTATCAGCAGTACTGGAAGCAAAAGGTGGACAGTGGCTCTCTCCACAAAGATTCCTGAGATATCAAGCCATATTGGTAGAGTAGGATGACGTGGAGATTGTAGTCACTAACATTGTCAACCCAGCTTCTTTTCTCAGCGGGAACACAGGAGAACCGGTACATCATGACTGTTTGGAAACCATCGAAGCAACATACGCCAGTCGCCCAGACCTGAAAGACAGCCCCATGGAAAATGGGGAAACTTGGTTCACAGACGGAAGCAGTTACGTCCTAAATGGTAATCGACACGCGGGATACGCCGTCACCACCAGCCAAGAGGTAATAGAATCAGGGGCTTTGCCCATGAACACCTCCGCTCAGAAGGCAGAAATAATTGCTCTAACCCACGCCCTGGAATTGGCCCAGGGCAAAGTTGTGAACACTTCTACAGACTCAAAATATGCCTTTGGAGTTGTACACGAACATGGAGCAATTTGGAAGGAGAGAGGACTATTGAGTTCTCAAGGGAAAAATGTCAAACATGCAGAAGAAATTCTGAAGTTACTGGAAGGTGTCCAGCTCCCTAAGAAAGTAGCAATTATGCATATTAAGGCACACCAGAAAGCGAGCTCAGATTTGGAAAAAGGGAATGAGCTGGCGGACAGAGAGGCAAAACAAGTGGCCAAAACAAAGGTAAAAACAGAAGGGGCCTTAATTCCTGAGAGGCAGATTTCCCTAGAAGGTAAGCCAGAATACACTAAGGAAGATCAAAAGCTCATTACAGATTTAGAAGGGTCATATAATGAAGAGGGGTGGGCTCATACCCCACAGGGAAAGCT
The DNA here is from genome assembly GCF_929443795.1 of Astur gentilis. Lineage (NCBI taxonomy): Eukaryota > Metazoa > Chordata > Aves > Accipitriformes > Accipitridae > Astur > Astur gentilis. The sequence goes on along the minus strand of NC_064892.1, from coordinate 26,382,764 downwards.
AATGGTTCCCTCTTGCTTATTATGGCATTTGATACGGGAGGAACGTAGGAAAAGACATTGGGGAACAGAAGCGCTGTATAATCATTTGATAAGAGAAATTGTGGCTAGAAGTTTATACACCACGGTGAGACAGGTGACACAACAGTGTGATCTTTGCCTCCAGACTAATCCTAAGAATACCCCCAAGCTGGAAATGGGCCAGACTGGAAAAAGCAATCGGCCTGGATGACAATGGCAAATTGATTTTACAGAACTTCCTAGAAAAGGGGGGTATCGATATTTATTGGTATTAACTGATACCTTTTCAGGTTGGCCAGAAGCATGCCCAACAAGAACGGCTAAAGCTCGGGAGGTAACTAAAATACTGGTACAAGAGATAATACCACATTTTGGGGTTCCAGCAACCATATCCTCTGACAGAGGACCACATTTTGTCTCAAAAATAGTACAACAAATTAGCCAGCACTTGGGTATAGATTGGCAGCTTCATACTCCATATCACCCCCAGTCGAGCGGTCAAGTGGAAAAAATGAACCACTTAATCAAACAGCAAATTGTGAAATTAGGACAAGAAGCAAATTTGACATGGCCTCAGTCTCTCCCTTTAGCCCTTCTGCGTATACGAACAAGACCAAGGGCGAAGGAAGGACTGAGCCCCTTTGAAATTCTGTATGGACAACCCTATGGGATACAGTGAGGGGTGTCTGTACAAGCGGGGGATGAAATTATGACTTCTTACATGGTGGCATTAGGTAAGCAACTTAATAAAATCAGGAGGCATGTGGTAGGGACTCGAGGGAGAGGTTTGGATGGGCCTGTGCATAATATACAACCAGGAGATTATGTGTATGTAAAGTCTCTTACAGAAAAAACTCTGGAGCCGCAGTGGGAAGGACCATTTCAAGTACTACTTACCTCCTTCACCGCGATTAAGATCAAGGAACAGAACGCCTGGATCCATCACACTAGGGTGAAGAAGGCACCCAAAGGACAATGGACTTGACAAGAAAAAGGACCTCTGAAGCTAAAATTTGTGAGACATTGATTGTTATGTTCCTGAGTTGGACCTTGTCCAAGGGGCAGACTTGGGATCGAAATACTTGTTTAAACATGACAGAGAGTATCTCGAAAGTACTAAATTTATCAGACTGTTGTGTATGTAATCCCCTTCCTCGGGGGAACATGGAACTCCCCTTTTTAGGAATCCCGACCACAAATTGGACATCTCTTATTAAAGACAGGCCAGACAGGAATGGATCATGCCCTCATGGAAAGGGAAATACCCAGCGGGGCTTTAGAGATTATAGAAAGTGCTATAATTGATGCAATTAGATGGCTGCAACTGGAAATACAATCCCTAAGTAGTACTCCAAAATAGAATGGGATTGGACATCCTTTAGCAAAAGAAGGGGGCTGTACCTATATCAATCAAACCCAACGAATTGAAAAAGATCTTGAGGAGATATGGGAAAAGACTAAAATACTACATGAACTTTCCCAAGATGACACTTCTTGGGGCTTGACAGGCATATTAGAAAAACTAATCTCCTGGTTGCCAAATTTGACATGGTTAAAGCAATTGTTTGTCACTATAATAATCATCATTCTCTTGTCTGTGGTCCTTTGCATAGTGGTTCGATGTGGCCTTCTGTACTGTAAGAGTACAGGAGACTTCTGCGGTGAATAGAAAAAGAATCAGTTACGATGAAAACTCGAGACGAACAAATACTTTGAGAGGATGCTAGATAGGGAAATAATGTATTAGAAGTACTAGGATTAAATATAGTAAAAGAATTTACTATTTTCTAGAAAAGGGGGGACTGAGACAAGAGGGGTCAAAAGAATCTCAGTAGACATAATAAAGGGGGCTGAAAGATAATGTTCAGTGCTAACATTGTTGAAATTAGCTGAGGTAAAGATAAGAACCTTGATAAGAACCAGGAGCAGGCCCCAAGAGCCAGCTACGACTGGTCTTGTGGCTTGGGTGAATACCAAGAAATCACTGAGCCTGCGCAAGGAAAGACGTTACTAGCGGTGACGAAGAGGAGTCATCTGTCTTCATCTCCATGACCACCAGACGACCACAATAAAGAGGCCCTGCGCAGGCGCAGTTGAGAGGAGAGTATGGAAATGACCACTCAGAGCTAATTTTAATATGAAGCGGGGATAGGTCATGCATATCTATAGGCATATTGAGAATATGTAATACCTGACTGTAAACTTGAGGCAAATTGCCGAGTCGGGTGCGCACGACTTTGGTGGGAGTACCCCCCGTGCTACCCAGCGCTGAATGAACATGCCTACTTTACAATCTCACTGATTGTGAAGTCTGTTTTCTGCACATCACATATACCCACTGCGTGCTCTCTCAAGGTTTCCTTTTGCCTGTCAGATAATTGCCCTGGGAGGGCAGCTCCCCTGGCTGTGCTCCAGCGGCTGTCCACAAGCACCCCGTGGCGAGAGCCATCCTCACGCCTTCTCGGCCCGGCCGTGAGGTCACAGCGGGACTGTGAGGTCACAGAGCCCCGCGGCGACGCGCCAGACATAAGCACCAACCGCTCAGCCCCCGGCCCTCAGTCCGGCGGTGGCAGCAGCAGCAGCAGCAGCAGCACGGTGTGAGCGTAGGGAGCAATGTCCCCAGCCCGCCACCTCTTCGTCCTCCTCATCCTCTTGGTGGCCCTGCATGTCAGGGCTGCCAGGGCTGCTCTGTGGCGAGCACGGGGAGCAGGTAAGCGGGCGGCGCTGGTGCAGCCTTTCACAGACCAGCGGGCTCTTCTCCCCGAGAAGCGCGGATGATGGTATTTCCCTGCCAGCGGGAGGAAGGAGCACTTCCCTTTCCCTCTTCTTTCCGTGTGAAACGCAAGTTGCTCCTTCCGTGTCCGTTGCGCAGATGCGGAGAAGAGGAGAGAGGGCACGGGTCAGGCTCAGTGACGTGCCCCGAGGCATTTGGCCTTGCGAAGCTGTCTATGCCGGCCCCTCGGAGCCTGAGCTGCTCCCGGTGCTGGCTGCCGAGCCAGCGGGCTTGTTGGGGCTGAGTTTAGAGCTGGCGTGAGCTCAGGAAGCCTTTTCTTCTGGCAGCTCCGCGCGTGGGTCGTTTTGCCCCGGCATGCTGCCACTGCAGGCAGGCAGCAGCTCTTTGTGCCATGCTCCTGAGTGGAAGGGAGAGATGAGTGCCGTGGGGTAATCCTGTCTTTGAGCTGCGCTCACTGCCACTCCGGTCTGAAGAAGTATCTTGAACCGTGTGACGGGAGCTGTTCTGTCCTGTGCTTTTTTGCAGCCGTGCTGGCAGGCAAAGGCGATGCAGCTTCGCATCTGGGCGCCAGGACTGAGGGTCCGGGAGATGGCATGGGTAGGTCACGGCTTTTCCCTCCCTTTGAGAGCTGCCAGCCGGGCGGCTCTGCAGGTGTGAGGACGGAGACCTGCACGTGTGTGCCCTCTCCTTGCGTGATCGCCTTACCGCTTCTGCGATTCAGTTCTGCCGATGTAGATCACGATAGATGACGGAAGCTTCTCTGGGTGTTTAGGTACAGATGGGCCTGTAGGGAAGACTTTTCCAGCTCCACGGCTGGATGCTGTTCTACAGCCCGGCTGGCATCGCAGGGGTGAGTAGTCTGTCTCTGCCGACCTCACAGGCTAAGCGCTGGTTTTCTGTAATTTATTTGCATGAAATTGAACCACGTATTTTCCGTTAAGCTCCTCCGAGAGCCGAGTACCTAGCTGACGGAGGAAAAAAGTCCCTGCAGCCATCTGAATTCGTAAGACAAATGCTGGAGGAACTGGAGAGAGGACACGGTGGGTGTGTTTCGCTCTGCCTTAGCGGTGAGACTCGGCAACCAGAGGTTTTAGGGTACCTGTCTGGACACGCCGTAGCCTGCACAGCGGGAAGGGGTCGATCAGAGCCTCGCAGCAGCGATGCTGGGTTTCACGCCTTGCAGGTGCTGGTGAGGCACAGAGATGGTGCAGAGCCTCTGCTGCCAGCTGTGGTTCAAGCCGCGTGCCAGGGGCAGCCGCTGCCCCGGTTTTACCATTACGGGTCAGAGCTGGCTTGTGCAGGCGTCGGTAGGCAGATCGGAGGGCCTGGCGTGCGCTGAACTTGTGTTCAGCTGACGCGCAGCACAGCTTGCCGCTGGGCCAGTTCCAGGCGGGAGCGAGGTCCCCAGCAACGCTGGCTGCCCTTTCCTGATGCTGGAAGTCAGGTGGAGATGCTGGTTTGGCAGGCTTTCTGGGGTGCGCTCGACTTCCCGTCTGCGGACCGATAGCTGGGATGGGACGAGTGTGACCGTTGCCGGTGCTTACAGGGAAGGGCATGAGGGCCTTGCGGAGGAGCCCTTCTCAGAAGGGCTGTTTCCCCGGCTGGCCTGGCTGCAGCTTCTTCCCGTCCTCTTTGAAGGAAGGCATTGAGCACCACCTTCCAGTTTGCCAGGAATGCACTGCGTGCAATGCAAACCAGAAGGTTGCGTGCAATGTGCTGGTCTCCCAGCAGCTCAGGCGTGGCTGTTGCCTGGGGTGGTGACTAGGCGCAGCCCCGAAAGCCCAGGCGCTGTTTCTAAACCCCGTCAATGTCCTTGAGAAGGACTGCCTCCTGAAGATGCCATCACCCTCGTGGGGAACGGTTCTGTCTGATCCAACTGTGCCGCTTGCTTTCTCAAGGGACGGACCGAGAGGCTGTGCAGAAGGAGGTGGTTTTGGGAGAAAGCAGTGGCTCACTGCCAGTCTCCGCTGAAGAACTGGAGGCGAGGCAGGCCCCTGGCACACCAGGTAGTTGCTGTCCCGTGGCCAGCTGGTGTCACCCATCAGGATGGCTGCGTGTCAGCAGGCTCTTCCCCCAGCGTTCGCTCTTGCACGTCACGCCAGCAGGCAAAGCTGGAAGTGTTTTGGGTTCGAGGCCTCTGGGCCACGTCCTGCAGATGGTGGGAGATGTGCCTCTTAATGGAACGTGCGTCCCGCCGTAGCTGCATCCCAGAGGTTGCCCGGAGTCTCTAGAGGCCCAAGGCACAAAGGCAGCACAGAGCGGGATCCCTCTTGTGAGCCGAGGTCCAGAGCGATGCCCTGACTCACAGACTGGGCAGGGGCTTAGGGGCAGCCTCCCCGTCCTCCTGCATCCTCTGTGCCCGAGCCATGCTGAGGCTTCAGCTGCCGTCTCTGCTTTTTAGCAGCGCTGCCAAAGCCTGGAGAAGACCACCGTGGTAGTGTATATGAATTTCTTCGAGCGGACTCAGGTACTGAGCAGTCTGGGGGGGTCCCTAAGTGGGAGAGGCGTCCTAAAATCTGGGAGCGGCTGCAAGCGGTGCGCATGCTGGAGAAAAGGCTGAAGGGGAGAGCAAGGTCCAGGTGTCTCCTGAGAGGGCCTGACTCTGTCCCCTCGGGGTGGGAGCTGGCCCAGGGGGAGGGAGAGCTGGGGGGGCACTGCCTGCTGCAGGGATGTTTTTTGCCCGTGTCCCTCAAAGGAGCAGCTGCGCTCCCCGCCGCGCTCCTCTTCTGGGCTTCTGAGTTTTGTTCGGTGGGACAACGTGTCCCAAAGGGTGGGAGCGTGCCCCCAGGCACCAGCACTGGGGGGAAAGAGGGACCTTCCTGGCCCTATCAAATGTGCTGCAAGCTTGCCAGTGGTGCACAGGACGATCTAACGTTCCCAGTTGCTCCTCCAGACACGGTCAACGAGAGAACCACGAGTGATAATGAGCCCCCGAGCTCCGCCAGTGTCCTCTGTCCTCAAGATGTGCGGAGGCGCTGTATGATAATCACGGCAGTGCTCATGACTGTCCTGCCACTTGGACTGGTGGTCTGCTGTTTCGTGATCCGGCGGCGGAGGAAGAGGAAACAGTGAGTTCTTGATTTCCCTCCCCCACTGCTTCCTTCGACGGCTGCTCGTAGCCACGAAGCATTTCTAGTCAGGCTGCTGTGGAGTGGCGAGTTAGTGGCTGGCCAAAAGACTCTTTCTGCTGAGGCCTCTTAATTCGCGCGCCCTCTTCTCGGGAGCCCGCTCTGGCTGGAGCCAGTGTTAGCTCAAAGTGAGCCTGCCTGGAGAAGGGCAGCCCCCCGGAGGCAGAGCCATAGGCAAAGCAAGGTCAGGACGAGAAAGAGCGGGGGATGAGGTTGCCGTCGAACACGAGACGCGCACAAGCGCCCGCTCCTGACCAGCAAATCTGCCCGTGGGAATGCCCCTACTCGCTGGTGCCATGAGGTGCGGGTGTTCACCTCGGCCGAGGTGTGCCAGCGGCTCTGCCCGTGGTGGTGAGCCTTGCCAGCTCTGGGCCGTGCTGTGGAGCCGAGTCCCTCTGTCCCATCTGCAGCCTCCTCTCTCCACAGGCGTGCCTCTGCCGCTCCAGCCTACCCCTCGCGCCGGGAGAGCTGGACCAGACGCCTCGGCACCGACGAGAGATGGAACGAACGAGAGCAGCCGACGGTCCTGCCTGAAAAACCGGCGCGCCCGCCCTCCCCGCGGCCCCCGCGGCCCCCCAGCCCGTCCCTGGCGGCTCTGCTGCAGCGGGACGCGGCCAGCTCCCTCCAGGTGGAGGGCTTGGGGTTGCCCTAAGAGAAGCCCTGCCGACAGCCGCGGGTTCAGCCCTTTCTTTGAAAATAAAGAGGGACAGAGCTGTCAGGAAAGTGTCTGGGCCATTTGTTTCAAAATACAGAGCTGTCAGGCAAGTGTCCGTGTGGTACCAACAGCAAGCCCCGCGAAGCACCAGCACTGGCTGAGCTATGCACCCGAGCGCAGCCGTGGATGCCCACGCTGTCGGCAGGCAGGAGCCAGGCACACGGCTCCCCCGACCGGCGCTGGGAGCCTGGGGGAGCCCCTGGCCATGGCCAGCAACAGACAGCGACACCAACCTCACCGACGTACGGATCGGGAGGCAGTGGCGGGAGTCCGACTGGCCGCTCGCACGGACTGGCGCGGGAGCGTCCGTCGGGTGAGGGAACATTTATTGCAGCAGGATCATCTGGCCATGGGCCTCCTCAGGTGGGATCCCCAGGACAGGAGGGAAGCCATCAAGAACATCTCCAGGGACAGAAGCCTGCCGAGCCAATGCACTGCAGGCACAACAAAGGTCCTCGCCGACTGACTTGACGGGCCCTAACTGATGGGCCATCACCAACTGGGGGTGCTGCAAAGTATCTCCACATCTGGGCGCTGAGCCTCCTGTTAAGGCACTCCCTGAGGGAGGCTGTTACTGCCTTGGCGGTACCAAAGCGGTGGCCACCCCGCTGCTTGCACAGCGTCTTGAAAGGCTGGCTGGAGCCTTTGTAAGAGTTCAGCTGCGTGCTAAGGCTGCGGCCACTCCTCGCAGGACACTGAAGCAGAACACACGTTTAGAACCAAGGCCGTTCGTGAGTACGGAGAGGGCAGTTCTGGGGGGGTGCAACAGTAAGCACATGGCTTTTGAGTCTAAAGGGTGGCTGGGCCTGTTGTTAGTGCTGAGGCCTTGGCTTAGATCACGGTTACTACTGCCAAGAAGGTGTAAAAGTACCGAGGGGGAGAGGGGATTGCCGCTTCTCCCCGAGCAGCGCGGATGACGGGTTTTCCCTGCAGTGCTTTAGCGAGGGCTTCCTCGGCGTGCGTGAGAGCTCTCCCGTTAAGAAAGCCCCGCGGGGCCCGATGTTGGTCCCGCCGCTCCTCGAGGGGTGTTGCACGTGGCCTGGAAAGAGCGTTGGGAGAGCGGCCAGGTGCCGGCCAAGAGGTCACCAGGCCCCTCTGCTGCTCCCACAATCGCTGCTGTAGATCGCAGGGGCGCAGGAGAGCAGCCGGGGGAGCGATCACCTGCTTGCCTTGCTCTTATGTGCCATCCTGGGCTTCAGCCAGAGGCAAGGGACCTGAGGCTAGAGCGCCTTTGGGGCGGATGCAGTCTTCCTGTGGAGAGTGTTATGGATGCACAGCTAACCAAATCCGACAGGTGTTAAGACCCAGAGTTACTCTTCAGCAAAAGCTAGTTAGAAGTCCGGTAACATCTTAGAAAACCACAGGCTCAATGACGTAAAGAGAATTAATTCTACACGGCCAACTTAGAATCCCCAAGATTTAAAGTGATGACTCAAAATGCGCCTATCACTCGCCTAAAAGCTGAGGGCTCTCTCCCCCGAGGAGTTACCTCAGGCGGTGCCTGACCCGAGGGGGAGTCCCCCACTGCAGACCCGCTGCTCTGAGGAGGACTGCCGACGTGTCCTCCGGTGGGACCCCGTTGTGTGATGTGGTGAGTCTTTCCACTCCCACCCAAGGCTTCCCAGGCATGCAGGCCTCTCTCTGGGTTTTGCTAAGGTCCTAGGAACAATACCAATGGAGGGCAGCTTGCCCCACCTGTTCCTTGTTGTCCCCACCAGCCAGGATACCATCTATATATTGATATATGTGGACACCTGATGTCCCTTGGCATTTGTCCAAATCACAAGGTCGGTCTTAGCTGGTTCTTGGAGCCACTGCTGCTTCTTATCAGGGACTATCTCCTGTCCCACCCAGCCTCAACAATGCAAGCGTTAAACATCACTTCTCATCCCCTTGGGCCATGTCTACCTCTTATTGAAACTTCTTTAACTTCATTATAAGCTAGATAATTATTAAACAATTCCTATCTACATTCATGTATCTACTATATCTACTAAGGTTTCTTTGGTTTCCCGTCTCAGTCCCCCCTTTTCTAGAAAATAGTAAATTCTTTTACTATATCCAACTCTAGTATCTTAATGTATTATTTCTTTATTTAGCATTCTCTCAAAATATTTGTTGGACTCAAGTTTTCGTCGCCACTGATTCTTTTTCCATTCACTCTAACAGTCCCCTGTACTCTTACAGCACCAAACGCCACATTGAACCATTATGCAAAGGACTACAGACAAGAGAATGATGATTATTACAGTGAAAAACAATTGTTTTAACCATGTCAAATTTGGCAACCAGGAGGTTAATTTTTCCCATATCTCAGTGAATCCCCATGAAGTGTCATCTTGTGACATTAAATGTAAAAGTTGGGTTTTTTCCAAATTTGAGAGAGATCTGTTTCTATTCGTCTCTTTTGGTTAACATAGGTGCAACAGCGTTCATTAATTACAGGGCACAGGCCCCCTTGCTGAGCAAAGAGCATGTCTAGACCTAGTCGATTCTGGAGCACCATTTTTCCTAGGGAAGTGGTTTCTTCCTGGAGGGCCTTTATAGCATCGATTGTGGCATTATTAATAATTTCCATAGTGGCAGAAAGATTTACCAGAGCTTTTTCTAACTCACTAACTCCCCATGATGGAATGAGCCATCGTACAAAACTATGAAAGCTAGTTGGTCTTTCCACTAGAGGATTGCTGGTGCGTCTTTGCCTTATTACTGGTTTCATATAAGTCCGTAAAAAGTTTTGGGAATCATGGTTAGTTAAATTTTTAACCATGATGGTATTAGGAGCTATGGTTCCTACGGCACATTGGCCAGTCCAACCTAGAGGCAGTACTTTATATCCTGTCTGTCCACAAATCCAATACCATCCTAACCCTACTGGAGTGGGCCATCCCCTGGGTGTAATAGAATTATGCCCCCGGGTTCTTGCAACCCGGGTTTGATTGAAGTTCCACATGTTTGCGCCACCATACTTAATATATTCAGTGCAATTGGGGTAACAACTTAACTAATCCTCATTTAGGGTCTGTGTTATTACCTCCAGAATTCTTACTTGTGTTTTTCAGATGGCACCTTTGAACACATGGAACCTTTTGTGTTTCATTCCACAATTCGCTTAAATCTGTTTGCCACTGAAGGTTCTCAGGGGGTGTTTCAGTGTACTTTGTGAGGGACATGTTATTAAAAGCTGTTACTATCACAGAGATGTTAGAAAAGACTGTAGCAATTACAGGGTAGCCTCGTCCGAGACTCTTAGGAAAACGTGAACATATCCAGCAATCAGTTTGATTGACTATTTTTGCAATACTCTCGTGGAGTTGAACAAACGTGTTCCCATCCCATGCTACGCTCCTTGTCCCTAAGGTTGCCCATATTACCGCGTAAAAACTAAGTGTCCATCGGGTTTTGTGGTGACTTTCCATGGAGTTTTGGGTGACTTTTTCACTCTGGTGTGATGAATCCAAGCGTTCTGTTCCTTGATTCTGACTGCAGTAAAGGAGGTGACTAGTACTTGGAATGGTCCTTCCCACTGTGGTTCCAGGGTTTTTTCTGTAAGAGACTTTACATATACATAATCACCAGGTTGTATATTATGTACAGGTCCATCTAAACGTCTTCCTCGAGTCCCTACCACATGTTTCCTGATTTTATTGAGCTGTTTACTTAATGCTATCATGTAAGAGGTCACAATTTCATCCCCAGCTTGTACAGACAACCCTTTCCGTATTTCATAGGGTCTTCCATATAACATTTCAAAGGGGCTCAGTCCTTCCCTTGCCCTTGGTCTTGTTCATATACGCAAAAGGGCTAAAGGGAGAGACTGAGGCCATGTCAAATTTGCTTCTTGTCCTAATTTTACAATTTGCTGTTTGATTAAGTGGTTCATTTTTTCCACTTGACCACTTGACTGGGGGTGATATGGAGTATGAAGCTGCCAATCTATACCCAAATGGCGGCTAATTTGTTGTACTATTCTTGAGACAAAATGTGGTTCTCTGTCAGAGGACATGGTTGCTGGAAGCCCGAAACGTGGTATTATTTCTTGCACTAATATTTTAGTTACCTCCCGGGCTTTAGCCGTTCTTGTTGGGAATGCTTCTGGCCAACCTGAAAAGGTATCAGTTAATACTAGTAAATATCGATACCCCCCTTTTCTTGGAAGTTCTGTGAAGTCAATTTGCCATTGTCATCCAGGCCCATTGCCTTTCCCAATCTGGCTCATTTCTAGTTTGGGGGTATTCTTAGGATTAGTCTGAAGGCAAAGATCGCTTTGTTGAGTCACTTGTTTCACTGTGGTATATAAATTTCTAGCCACAGTTTCTCTTATTAAATGTTTATATAGAGCCTCTGTCCCCCAATGTCTTTTCCTGTGGTCCTCCTGTATCAAATGCCACAGTAAGCAAGAGGGAATGATTAGTTTTCCCTGTGGGGTATGAGCCCACCCTTCTTCATTATATGACCCCTCTAAATCTGTAATAAGTTTCTGATCTTCCTTGGTATATTCTGGCTTACCTTTTAGGGAGATTTGTCAAATCTAAAACAGTAAACCAAGTTAATTCAGGTGTTAACAGGGTATATGGGCACCGCTCGTAAGTCTTGGACCACCCGATATGACCCATCGGGCTTCCGAACTGGTAGTAATCCTAACTGCAAAAATTTTTCTATCACCGGCCGGATTCCTTCTCTGTCTTCCTTCTTTAGGGGATATTGTTTAATCTTTACCGGCTTTCGGCCTTCCTTGATCCTAACTTCAACAGGGGGGGCACTTTTCGCTCTTCCAGGTGCATCGGTAGGACTGTCTCCCGTGGGTGGGACCCCACGCTGGAGCAGGGGAAGAGTGTGATGAGCCCTCCCCCTGAGGAGGTGAAGCGGCAGAAAATAACGTGTGATGACCGTAAACCCCATCCCCGTCCCCCTGTGCCGCTGCGGGGGGTTGGTAGAGAAATCTGGGAGTGAAGTTGTGCCTGGGAAGAAGGGAGGGGTGGAAGGAAGGTGTTCTGAGATTTGGGGTTATTTCTCATTACCTTACTCTGGTTGATTTGTAATAAATTGAGTTAATTTTCCCAAACTGAGTCTGTTTTGCCCATGACGGTAATTAGTGAATGCTCTCTCCTGTCCTTATCTCGACCCGCAAGCTTTTTTGTTATATTTTTCTCTGCCCTGTCCAGCTGAGGATGGGGGAGTGATAGAACGGCTTTGGTGGGCACCTGGCATCCAGCCAGGGCCAACCCATCACAGTATACTAACCTGATTCATATGTAATCAGTTACTCCATAGAACCTGTTTGTGCTGCAGCTGTAGCGTGCACGCTAGGTGGAATTATGCCCCGTGCATCCAGCGCTGCAATAAAGAACGCCTGCTTTCTAAAACTCCAAAACGCGTCTTTACAGGCCCTCAGTTTCGGTATCATTAGCGGTGAGACCTGGCAACCGGAGGTTTTAGATATGTGCCTGGACACGCTGTAGGCTGCACAGCAGGAAGGGATCGATCAGAGCCTCACTGCAGCGACACTGGGTTTCACACCTTCTGTCATGCCTACTGCATCACAGTAACCTCTTGTGGTAATGTTAATGTTTCCAGCTCTGTGGCCAGCAGAGCACGAGCAACAGTAGGACTCTGTCTCGAACCCTGTGGTAAGCCAGTCAGCGTAAATGGCAGTCCCTGCCAGGTGAAAGCAACCCTCTCCCTATCTGTCCCAAGGTACGGGGGGTCTAAAAAACGTATCCTTCCCATCTGCTGTTGCCCTTCCTGGCAAGGCTTGTTCCGTTGAGGCAACGGACTATCGGATCAGAGCGGGAGCCGCCACAGTGGGCAGTTCAGTGGCGTTGTTCAGGGCTCTGTAACCTACCGCTAGTCACCACTTGCCCGGAGGTTTCTCTACTGCCCGTGCAGGAGAACCGTATTGGGAAGGAGGCCTGACCACGCTTCCCTGTTCGTCTAGCTCTTTTATCAGTTCAGGAACAGCGCGGGTGGCATCAGAAGGTGACTCGTATTGTAGGATAAAGGGGCAGGACCTGGAGCTCATGCTAACGGCCTGTTTGTCAGGGATGTGTTGATGCGAGGTAAACTGTGGGGAAGAGCCTGCAGTGCCCCTACTGCCCACTTTCCCCACGAGGCCACCCTCGACTGACCCATTCCATGCACCCATACCTCACCTATTAAGGGGACCTAGAAGTAAAGCTGGACCGTCCGTCCATCCCATAGAATTGATTTAGCCCTGACCAGTGGGTGGGTAGTGGTTTGCCATGGCCACCTACAAGAGCATCTATTCGCTTGCTAAGTGGAGGCTTTCCTTGGTTAAGTGTCCTTACCCATCATCGATAGTTGGGCTCCTGTGTCAGTGAGGAATGTTGGAAAGTAGCAATCGCCACCATCAGCTCCGGACCGGGAGCCTGAGCAGTGGGGGCAACGGCCCCAGGGATCAAGCCCTGGCCCCAGCTGCCTGCAGATTGGCAGTCCTGGTTCAGCCCTGATGGATTTGGGCACCTCCTCGGGCTCACACCCCTAACACCCGCCGGCTCCCACGTTGTACGGTGTCGCTCCATCTCCTCACACAGACCCCGGAGAACGATCGTGAGGGAAACCCGGCCAGCTGCTGCAAAACGGGAGTTGGCAGACCGCTGAACGGACTCGGAGAGAGCCCTTTGCCGGACCACATCCTCCTCCACCTCTCATGCTCAGTGGCGACTGAGGGTGCTCCCCAGTTTCCCCTCTCTGCTTTGGTCATTTGCACGGAGGCAGGCTGGGTCTTTTCTATTAGACTGACTTTAGCTGAGGTTCTCCCCTGCTTTTTGTCCCCGGGGGTGCACAGTGGTAAAGAGCATAAGGAAGACATGGCCCTGCTGGAGTGGGTCCGGAGCAGGGCCACAAAGATGATGAGGGGGCTGGAGCAGGGGTCAGTAGCTCAGGTGCCTAAAGTTAGGTCACCTGCACGCGGTCAAGGAGGCAAGGGGCAATAGGTTATCTGAAGGTGGAATTGGAGGAAAGGGACGTGCGGCCCCTCACTGCAACAGAAGGGCAGGCGGGTCCGCAGGGTGGGAGCCCCCGGCGCGCTGCTTGCGCGGCCCCTTGGTCAGGACCCGGACTCGCTAAGTTTTCGCGCAAGCCAAGGCGGGCGAAAGTGCAACGGAGTATTTGTGGAGAGTTTGTCTAAGGGGGGAGGATGGGATCCTGTTGAGTGATGCTGAAGCGAGAGGTTGCTGGGGACCGGGCGTGTTTCTGAGTGCCGGCCCGGCGGGTGATCAGTGGAGGAGGTCCCGAGTAGCCTACGGGGCTGGGGGTGCGGACCCCGAGGAGGGAGGAGAACCTGTTCCTAGCCGGGAAAAGGGCCTGTCGAGGCTAAGGGAGGGCAGCAGGGAGGTCCGCCCAGGCGGCTGCCAACCCCGCGGCGAGCGGTCTCGAACTCGCGGCCGCTCGGGCCGGAACTCCGATCCCGGAAGGGACGCTCTCTGGCGCAAGGCCCCGGCACTGGGGGCAGGCCGGGCCGCGCGGCAGGGGCCGTCCGCCGGCGGCGTCCGGGGGGGATTGCTGGAGGGGAAGGCTGGAGAGCAGAGGGAAGCGGGGAAAGCTAGAGAGCCGAGGGAAGCGGGGAAAGCTAGAGAGCCGAGGGAAGCGCCAGCGAGGCCGCCCCCTCGGGCAGAGGAACGGGACCCTCTCGCGGCACTGCGAGAGGAACCGGAAGGGCTGAACACGGGGAGCTGCGGTTTGGGGTGCAGGCCGCCCGGGCCGCGCGGGGAATAGCTGCCAACGGTCTGCCGATAACGAGCCTTAGATACACATTCCTGTGGGCCCAGAACAGAAAAGTTTGGGATTCTTACTCGATACAGTGTTTTAAACGAATGACACGCTAGTGAGCTGGGAATTCAGCCCTCAGGGAAGGCTGTAAACGTTGGAGGAGTGACAGGGGCGACAGAAAAGGCCCCAGAGCTCGAACTCAGCTTTGGTTACTGGGGGGGGGGGGGGGGGGGGGGGGGGTAAAAAAGAGCGACAGCTGTGGAAGTGGCTTTCAGCTCCTATGAGGGAAATACACTGGGATTTGATGTGCTGGCAGGCAGCCAGTGGGACCTACCCAGTTACCGGTAGGGTGTGGGGCTTTGGGGGCAGGGGGGCAGAGGCGGTTCATGTGAGAACGTTGCAGGTTGCTCCTGCACTACCGCAGTCTGAGGTGACACGTGTCCCTCACTACCCACTTCCAGCCGCAGCCAAACGGGGCATTTCAGAAGCAATTAACGATGTGGAGAAACGAGAGATCATCAGTCACGCACATTCCCCTTCTTATCCCCTTGTTTGGCCACTCCGTGAATCAGATGAAAGGTGGCGGCTAACCATTGATTATACAAGATTGAACAGGAATACCCCACCATTAACTTCTGCCATCCCAAGCATTACCTCAGCGATAACAGCAATGCAGGCTGCAGCCCCCCCATGGATGGTTGCTGTAGATGTGGTTCCCCTAAGGGAAGAGGACAAACCCCAGTTCACCTTCACTTGGGAAGGGACCCAATACACTTTCAACTGACTTCCCCAGGGATACAAGGACGCCCCCGCTATTGCTCACAATGCCTCAGCCAAGCTTCCTGATGCTGTGGAAGTACCATCAGGTGTCCACATATATCAATATATAGATGGTATCCTGGCTGGTGGGGACAACAAGGAACAGGTGGGGCAAGCTGCCCTCCATTGGTATTGTTCCTAGGACCTTAGCAAAACCCAGAGAGAGGCCTGCATGCCTGGGAAGCCTTGGGTGGGAGTGGAAAGACTCACCACATCACACAACGGGGTCCCACCGGAGGACACGTCGGCAGTCCTCCTCGGAGCAGCGGGTCTGCAGTGGGGGACTCCCCCTCGGGTCGGGCACCGCCTGAGGTAACTCCTCGGGGGAGAGAGCCCTCAGCTTTTAGGCGAGTGATAGGCGCATTTTGAGCCATCACTTTAAATCTTGGGGATTCTAAGTTGGCCGTGTAGAATTAATTCTCTTTACGTCATTGAGCCTGTGGTTTTCTAAGATGTTACCGGACTTCTAACTAGCTTTTGCTGAAGAGTAACTCTGGGTCTTAACACCTGTCGGATTTGGTTAGCTGTGCATCCATAACACTCTCCACAGGAAGACTGCATCCGCCCCAAAGGCGCTCTAGCCTCAGGTCCCTTGCCTCTGGCTGAAGCCCAGGATGGCACATAAGAGCAAGGCAAGCAGGTGATCGCTCCCCCGGCTGCTCTCCTGCGCCCCTGCGATCTACAGCAGCGATTGTGGGAGCAGCAGAGGGGCCTGGTGACCTCTTGGCCGGCACCTGGCCGCTCTCCCAATGCTCTTTCCAGGCCACGTGCAACACCCCTCGAGGAGCGGCGGGACCAACATCGGGCCCCGCGGGGCTTTCTTAACGGGAGAGCTCTCACGCACGCCGAGGAAGCCCTCGCTAAAGCACTGCAGGGAAAACCCGTCATCCGCGCTGCTCGGGGAGAAGCGGCAATCCCCTCTCCCCCTCGGTACTTTTACACCTTCTTGGCAATAGTAACCGTGATCTAAGCCAAGGCCTCAGCACTAACAACAGGCCCAGCCACCCTTTAGACTCAAAAGCCATGTGCTTACTGTTGCACCCCCCCAGAACTGCCCTGTCTGTACTCACGAACGGCCTTGGTTCTAAACGTGTGTTCTGCTTCAGTGTCCTGCGAGGAGTGGCCGCAGCCTTAGCACGCAGCTGAACTCTTACAAAGGCTCCAGCCAGCCTTTCAAGACGCTGTGCAAGCAGCGGGGTGGCCACCGCTTTGGTACCGCCAAGGCAGTAACAGCCTCCCTCAGGGAGTGCCTTAACAGGAGGCTCAGCGCCCAGATGTGGAGATACTTTGCAGCACCCCCAGTTGGTGATGGCCCATCAGTTAGGGCCCGTCAAGTCAGTCGGCGAGGACCTTTGTTGTGCCTGCAGTGCATTGGCTCGGCAGGCTTCTGTCCCTGGAGATGTTCTTGATGGCTTCCCTCCTGTCCTGGGGATCCCACCTGAGGAGGCCCATGGCCAGATGATCCTGCTGCAATAAATGTTCCCTCACCCGACGGACGCTCCCGCGCCAGTCCGTGCGAGCGGCCAGTCGGACTCCCGCCACTGCCTCCCGATCCGTACGTCGGTGAGGTTGGTGTCGCTGTCTGTTGCTGGCCATGGCCAGGGGCTCCCCCAGGCTCCCAGCGCCGGTCGGGGGAGCCGTGTGCCTGGCTCCTGCCTGCCGACAGCGTGGGCATCCACGGCTGCGCTCGGGTGCATAGCTCAGCCAGTGCTGGTGCTTCGCGGGGCTTGCTGTTGGTACCACACGGACACTTGCCTGACAGCTCTGTATTTTGAAACAAATGGCCCAGACACTTTCCTGACAGCTCTGTCCCTCTTTATTTTCAAAGAAAGGGCTGAACCCGCGGCTGTCGGCAGGGCTTCTCTCAGCGCAACCCCAAGCCCTCCACCTGGAGGGAGCTGGCCGCGTCCCGCTGCAGCAGAGCCGCCAGGGACGGGCTGGGGGGCCGCGGGGGCCGCGGGGAGGGCGGGCGCGCCGGTTTTTCAGGCAGGACCGTCGGCTGCTCTCGTTCGTTCCATCTCTCGTCGGTGCCGAGGCGTCTGGTCCAGCTCTCCCGGCGCGAGGGGTAGGCTGGAGCGGCAGAGGCACGCCTGTGGAGAGAGGAGGCTGCAGATGGGACAGAGGGACTCAGCTCCACAGCACGGCCCAGAGCTGGCAAGGCTCACCACCACGGGCAGAGCCGCTGGCACACCTCGGCCGAGGTGAACACCCGCACCTCATGGCACCAGCGAGTAGGGGCATTCCCACGGGCAGATTTGCTGGTCAGGAGCGGGCGCTTGTGCGCGTCTCGTGTTCGACAGCAACCTCATCCCCCGCTCTTTCTCGTCCTGACCTTGCTTTGCCTATGGCTCTGCCTCCGGGGGGCTGCCCTTCTCCAGGCAGGCTCACTTTGAGCTAACACTGGCTCCAGCCAGAGCGGGCTCCCGAGAAGAGGGCGCGCGAATTAAGAGGCCTCAGCAGAAAGAGTCTTTTGGCCAGCCACTAACTCGCCACTCCACAGCAGCCTGACTAGAAATGCTTCGTGGCTACGAGCAGCCGTCGAAGGAAGCAGTGGGGGAGGGAAATCAAGAACTCACTGTTTCCTCTTCCTCCGCCGCCGGATCACGAAACAGCAGACCACCAGTCCAAGTGGCAGGACAGTCATGAGCACTGCCGTGATTATCATACAGCGCCTCCGCACATCTTGAGGACAGAGGACACTGGCGGAGCTCGGGGGCTCATTATCACTCGTGGTTCTCTCGTTGACCAGGTCTGGAGGAGCAACTGGGAACGTTAGATCGTCCTGTGCACCACTGGCAAGCTTGCAGCACATTTGATAGGGCCAGGAAGGTCCCTCTTTCCCCCCAGTGCTGGTGCCTGGGGGCACGCTCCCACCCTTTGGGACACGTTGTCCCACCGAACAAAACTCAGAAGCCCAGAAGAGGAGCGCGGCGGGGAGCGCAGCTGCTCCTTTGAGGGACACGGGCAAAAAACATCCCTGCAGCAGGCAGTGCCCCCCCAGCTCTCCCTCCCCCTGGGCCAGCTCCCACCCCGAGGGGACAGAGTCAGGCCCTCTCAGGAGACACCTGGACCTTGCTCTCCCCTTCAGCCTTTTCTCCAGCATGCGCACCGCTTGCAGCCGCTCCCAGATTTTAGGACGCCTCTCCCACTTAGGGACCCCCCCAGACTGCTCAGTACCTGAGTCCGCTCGAAGAAATTCATATACACTACCACGGTGGTCTTCTCTAGGCTTTGGCAGCGCTGCTAAAAAGCAGAGACGGCAGCTGAAGCCTCAGCATGGCTCGGGCACAGAGGATGCAGGAGGACGGGGAGGCTGCCCCTAAGCCCCTGCCCAGTCTGTGAGTCAGGGCATCGCTCTGGACCTCGGCTCACAAGAGGGATCCCGCTCTGTGCTGCCTTTGTGCCTTGGGCCTCTAGAGACTCCGGGCAACCTCTGGGATGCAGCTACGGCGGGACGCACGTTCCATTAAGAGGCACATCTCCCACCATCTGCAGGACGTGGCCCAGAGGCCTCGAACCCAAAACACTTCCAGCTTTGCCTGCTGGCGTGACGTGCAAGAGCGAACGCTGGGGGAAGAGCCTGCTGACACGCAGCCATCCTGATGGGTGACACCAGCTGGCCACGGGACAGCAACTACCTGGTGTGCCAGGGGCCTGCCTCGCCTCCAGTTCTTCAGCGGAGACTGGCAGTGAGCCACTGCTTTCTCCCAAAACCACCTCCTTCTGCACAGCCTCTCGGTCCGTCCCTTGAGAAAGCAAGCGGCACAGTTGGATCAGACAGAACCGTTCCCCACGAGGGTGATGGCATCTTCAGGAGGCAGTCCTTCTCAAGGACATTGACGGGGATTAGAAACAGCGCCTGGGCTTTCGGGGCTGCGCCTAGTCACCACCCCAGGCAACAGCCACGCCTGAGCTGCTGGGAGACCAGGACATTGCACGCAACCTTCTGGTTTGCATTGCACGCAGTGCATTCCTGGCAAACTGGAAGGTGGTGCTCAATGCCTTCCTTCAAAGAGGACGGGAAGAAGCTGCAGCCAGGCCAGCCGGGGAAACAGCCCTTCTGAGAAGGGCTCCTCCGCAAGGCCCTCATGCCCTTCCCTGTAAGCACCGGCAACGGTCACACTCGTCCCATCCCAGCTATCGGTCCGCAGACGGGAAGTCGAGCGCACCCCAGAAAGCCTGCCAAACCAGCATCTCCACCTGACTTCCAGCATCAGGAAAGGGCAGCCAGCGTTGCTGGGGACCTCGCTCCCGCCTGGAACTGGCCCAGCGGCAAGCTGTGCTGCGCGTCAGCTGAACACAAGTTCAGCGCACGCCAGGCCCTCCGATCTGCCTACCGACGTCTACACAAGCCAGCTCTGACCCGTAATGGTAAAACCGGGGCAGCGGCTGCCCCTGGCACGCGGCTTGAACCACAGCTGGCAGCAGAGGCTCTGCACCATCTCTGTGCCTCACCAGCACCTGCAAGGCGTGAAACCCAGCATCGCTGCTGCGAGGCTCTGATCGACCCCTTCCCGCTGTGCAGGCTACGGCGTGTCCAGACAGGTACCCTAAAACCTCTGGTTGCCGAGTCTCACCGCTAAGGCAGAGCGAAACACACCCACCGTGTCCTCTCTCCAGTTCCTCCAGCATTTGTCTTACGAATTCAGATGGCTGCAGGGACTTTTTTCCTCCGTCAGCTAGGTACTCGGCTCTCGGAGGAGCTTAACGGAAAATACGTGGTTCAATTTCATGCAAATAAATTACAGAAAACCAGCGCTTAGCCTGTGAGGTCGGCAGAGACAGACTACTCACCCCTGCGATGCCAGCCGGGCTGTAGAACAGCATCCAGCCGTGGAGCTGGAAAAGTCTTCCCTACAGGCCCATCTGTACCTAAACACCCAGAGAAGCTTCCGTCATCTATCGTGATCTACATCGGCAGAACTGAATCGCAGAAGCGGTAAGGCGATCACGCAAGGAGAGGGCACACACGTGCAGGTCTCCGTCCTCACACCTGCAGAGCCGCCCGGCTGGCAGCTCTCAAAGGGAGGGAAAAGCCGTGACCTACCCATGCCATCTCCCGGACCCTCAGTCCTGGCGCCCAGATGCGAAGCTGCATCGCCTTTGCCTGCCAGCACGGCTGCAAAAAAGCACAGGACAGAACAGCTCCCGTCACACGGTTCAAGATACTTCTTCAGACCGGAGTGGCAGTGAGCGCAGCTCAAAGACAGGATTACCCCACGGCACTCATCTCTCCCTTCCACTCAGGAGCATGGCACAAAGAGCTGCTGCCTGCCTGCAGTGGCAGCATGCCGGGGCAAAACGACCCACGCGCGGAGCTGCCAGAAGAAAAGGCTTCCTGAGCTCACGCCAGCTCTAAACTCAGCCCCAACAAGCCCGCTGGCTCGGCAGCCAGCACCGGGAGCAGCTCAGGCTCCGAGGGGCCGGCATAGACAGCTTCGCAAGGCCAAATGCCTCGGGGCACGTCACTGAGCCTGACCCGTGCCCTCTCTCCTCTTCTCCGCATCTGCGCAACGGACACGGAAGGAGCAACTTGCGTTTCACACGGAAAGAAGAGGGAAAGGGAAGTGCTCCTTCCTCCCGCTGGCAGGGAAATACCATCATCCGCGCTTCTCGGGGAGAAGAGCCCGCTGGTCTGTGAAAGGCTGCACCAGCGCCGCCCGCTTACCTGCTCCCCGTGCTCGCCACAGAGCAGCCCTGGCAGCCCTGACATGCAGGGCCACCAAGAGGATGAGGAGGACGAAGAGGTGGCGGGCTGGGGACATTGCTCCCTACGCTCACACCGTGCTGCTGCTGCTGCTGCTGCTGCCACCGCCGGACTGAGGGCCGGGGGCTGAGCGGTTGGTGCTTATGTCTGGCGCGTCGCCGCGGGGCTCTGTGACCTCACAGTCCCGCTGTGACCTCACGGCCGGGCCGAGAAGGCGTGAGGATGGCTCTCGCCACGGGGTGCTTGTGGACAGCCGCTGGAGCACAGCCAGGGGAGCTGCCCTCCCAGGGCAATTATCTGACAGGCAAAAGGAAACCTTGAGAGAGCACGCAGTGGGTATATGTGATGTGCAGAAAACAGACTTCACAATCAGTGAGATTGTAAAGTAGGCATGTTCATTCAGCGCTGGGTAGCACGGGGGGTACTCCCACCAAAGTCGTGCGCACCCGACTCGGCAATTTGCCTCAAGTTTACAGTCAGGTATTACATATTCTCAATATGCCTATAGATATGCATGACCTATCCCCGCTTCATATTAAAATTAGCTCTGAGTGGTCATTTCCATACTCTCCTCTCAACTGCGCCTGCGCAGGGCCTCTTTATTGTGGTCGTCTGGTGGTCATGGAGATGAAGACAGATGACTCCTCTTCGTCACCGCTAGTAACGTCTTTCCTTGCGCAGGCTCAGTGATTTCTTGGTATTCACCCAAGCCACAAGACCAGTCGTAGCTGGCTCTTGGGGCCTGCTCCTGGTTCTTATCAAGGTTCTTATCTTTACCTCAGCTAATTTCAACAATGTTAGCACTGAACATTATCTTTCAGCCCCCTTTATTATGTCTACTGAGATTCTTTTGACCCCTCTTGTCTCAGTCCCCCCTTTTCTAGAAAATAGTAAATTCTTTTACTATATTTAATCCTAGTACTTCTAATACATTATTTCCCTATCTAGCATCCTCTCAAAGTATTTGTTCGTCTCGAGTTTTCATCGTAACTGATTCTTTTTCTATTCACCGCAGAAGTCTCCTGTACTCTTACAGTACAGAAGGCCACATCGAACCACTATGCAAAGGACCACAGACAAGAGAATGATGATTATTATAGTGACAAACAATTGCTTTAACCATGTCAAATTTGGCAACCAGGAGATTAGTTTTTCTAATATGCCTGTCAAGCCCCAAGAAGTGTCATCTTGGGAAAGTTCATGTAGTATTTTAGTCTTTTCCCATATCTCCTCAAGATCTTTTTCAATTCGTTGGGTTTGATTGATATAGGTACAGCCCCCTTCTTTTGCTAAAGGATGTCCAATCCCATTCTATTTTGGAGTACTACTTAGGGATTGTATTTCCAGTTGCAGCCATCTAATTGCATCAATTATAGCACTTTCTATAATCTCTAAAGCCCCGCTGGGTATTTCCCTTTCCATGAGGGCATGATCCATTCCTGTCTGGCCTGTCTTTAATAAGAGATGTCCAATTTGTGGTCGGGATTCCTAAAAAGGGGAGTTCCATGTTCCCCCGAGGAAGGGGATTACATACACAACAGTCTGATAAATTTAGTACTTTCGAGATACTCTCTGTCATGTTTAAACAAGTATTTCGATCCCAAGTCTGCCCCTTGGACAAGGTCCAACTCAGGAACATAACAATCAATGTCTCACAAATTTTAGCTTCAGAGGTCCTTTTTCTTGTCAAGTCCATTGTCCTTTGGGTGCCTTCTTCACCCTAGTGTGATGGATCCAGGCGTTCTGTTCCTTGATCTTAATCGCGGTGAAGGAGGTAAGTAGTACTTGAAATGGTCCTTCCCACTGCGGCTCCAGAGTTTTTTCTGTAAGAGACTTTACATACACATAATCTCCTGGTTGTATATTATGCACAGGCCCATCCAAACCTCTCCCTCGAGTCCCTACCACATGCCTCCTGATTTTATTAAGTTGCTTACCTAATGCCACCATGTAAGAAGTCATAATTTCATCCCCCGCTTGTACAGACACCCCTCACTGTATCCCATAGGGTTGTCCATACAGAATTTCAAAGGGGCTCAGTCCTTCCTTCGCCCTTGGTCTTGTTCGTATACGCAGAAGGGCTAAAGGGAGAGACTGAGGCCATGTCAAATTTGCTTCTTGTCCTAATTTCACAATTTGCTGTTTGATTAAGTGGTTCATTTTTTCCACTTGACCGCTCGACTGGGGGTGATATGGAGTATGAAGCTGCCAATCTATACCCAAGTGCTGGCTAATTTGTTGTACTATTTTTGAGACAAAATGTGGTCCTCTGTCAGAGGATATGGTTGCTGGAACCCCAAAATGTGGTATTATCTCTTGTACCAGTATTTTAGTTACCTCCCGAGCTTTAGCCGTTCTTGTTGGGCATGCTTCTGGCCAACCTGAAAAGGTATCAGTTAATACCAATAAATATCGATACCCCCCTTTTCTAGGAAGTTCTGTAAAATCAATTTGCCATTGTCATCCAGGCCGATTGCTTTTTCCAGTCTGGCCCATTTCCAGCTTGGGGGTATTCTTAGGATTAGTCTGGAGGCAAAGATCACACTGTTGTGTCACCTGTCTCACCGTGGTGTATAAACTTCTAGCCACAATTTCTCTTATCAAATGATTATACAGCGCTTCTGTTCCCCAATGTCTTTTCCTACGTTCCTCCCGTATCAAATGCCATAATAAGCAAGAGGGAACCATTAACTTTCCCTGTGGGGTATGAGCCCACCCCTCTTCATTATATGACCCTTCTAAATCTGTAATGAGCTTTTGATCTTCCTTAGTGTATTCTGGCTTACCTTCTAGGGAAATCTGCCTCTCAGGAATTAAGGCCCCTTCTGTTTTTACCTTTGTTTTGGCCACTTGTTTTGCCTCTCTGTCCGCCAGCTCATTCCCTTTTTCCAAATCTGAGCTCGCTTTCTGGTGTGCCTTAATATGCATAATTGCTACTTTCTTAGGGAGCTGGACACCTTCCAGTAACTTCAGAATTTCTTCTGCATGTTTGACATTTTTCCCTTGAGAACTCAATAGTCCTCTCTCCTTCCAAATTGCTCCATGTTCGTGTACAACTCCAAAGGCATATTTTGAGTCTGTAGAAGTGTTCACAACTTTGCCCTGGGCCAATTCCAGGGCGTGGGTTAGAGCAATTATTTCTGCCTTCTGAGCGGAGGTGTTCATGGGCAAAGCCCCTGATTCTATTACCTCTTGGCTGGTGGTGACGGCGTATCCCGCGTGTCGATTACCATTTAGGACGTAACTGCTTCCGTCTGTGAACCAAGTTTCCCCATTTTCCATGGGGCTGTCTTTCAGGTCTGGGCGACTGGCGTATGTTGCTTCGATGGTTTCCAAACAGTCATGATGTACCGGTTCTCCTGTGTTCCCGCTGAGAAAAGAAGCTGGGTTGACAATGTTAGTGACTACAATCTCCACGTCATCCTACTCTACCAATATGGCTTGATATCTCAGGAATCTTTGTGGAGAGAGCCACTGTCCACCTTTTGCTTCCAGTACTGCTGATACTGTGTGAGACACCAGAACAGTCATTTTCTAGCCCAGAGTAAACTTTCGGGCTTCCTGTATATTCAGTATCACGGCCGCAACCGCCCGCAGGCATCCAGGCCAACCTTTTGCAGTCGTGTCTAACTGCTTAGAGAGGTAGGCAACTGCCCGTCGATACGGGCCCAGGTTTTGTGCTAATATTCCCAGGGCAATGCCCTGCTTCTCGTGGGAGTAAAGAAGATACGGCTTACTCACATCTGGGAGTCCTAAGGCCGGGGCTGACATCAAAGCCTTTTTCAGTAGCTCAAAGGCTCGTTCGGTCTCCTTGTTCCATTCAAGGTGTCCCTGCTCAGTGGCTGTCAATGCATACAGTGGTTTAACAAGCAATCCGTAATTACAGATCCACAATCGGCGCCACCCTGTCATTCCCAGAAAAGTCCGTAACTCTTTTACTGTCTGAGGTCTCCGAGTTTGACATATTGCCTCTTTACGGGCCTGTCCCAAAGTTCTCTGTCCCGCACTAATTTCATAGCCCAAATAATTCACTTTGCGTTGCATTACCTGTGCCTTTTTCTTGGATACCCGGTACCCCTGGAGTCCCAGGAAATTCAACAGACTCACCGTCCATGTCATACTATCTTTCTCTGTTTTGGTGGCCATCAGGATAACATCCACATACTGCAACATCTTCCCTTCCTCAGACGGGGCTTCCCAGGATTCTAAGTCTTTCGCAAGTTGATTGCCAAAAATGGTAGGACTATTCTTAAATCCTTGTGGCAACACTGTCCAAGTGAGCTGGGTCTTTCGACCACTCTTGGGGTTTTCCCATTCAAATGCAAACAATTTTTGGCTGGCTTCATGGAGAGGGAGGCAAAAGAAAGCATCCTTCAAATCTAAAACAGTAAACCAAGTCAATTCAGGTGTTAATACGGTTAACAGGGTATATGGGTTCGCCACTACTGGGTAAAGATCTTCAGTTATCTTGTTCACTGCCCGTAAGTCTTGAACGACCCGATATGACCCATCGGGCTTCCAAACAGGTAATATAGGGGCATTGAATTCAGACTCGCACTCTTTTAATAATCCCAACTGCAAAAATTTTTCTATCACCGGCCAGATTCCTTCTCTGTCTTCTTTCTTTAGGGGATATTGTTTAATTCTTACCGGCTTTTGGCCTTCCTTGATCCTAACTTCAACAGGTGGAGCACTTTTCGCTCTTCCAGGTGCATCGGTAGCCCACACCCCCAGGTACACTTGGTTTAAGATGTCCTCGTTAATACTTCCTTCTAGGGGGAGACTGGTTAAGGTTAGGCTCAATATTTGAATATATTGCTGATCTTTTACCTCCAGAGTAATTTCTCCCTTTTTGAATACAATTTTTGCTCCCAATTGTTCCAACAAGTCCCTTCCCAAAAGTGCTTTGGGGAGTTGGGCATATATAAAAATTTATGAATGCCCCACTGTTTTCCTAATTTATATTCTAAAGGTTTACAAAAATATGCCTTTTCACGTTGGCCAGTCGCTCCTTTCACCATGACATAATCATTTCCCAGGGGCATCAAAGCCTGATTCAGAACAGAGTATGTTGCTCCTGTATCTACCAAAAATTCTACCTCTTGTTGTGTTTTCCCTAGCTTAACTATAACCAGTGGATCCGCTAGGGTAGATTCCCCATGTTCCTGTCAGTCTCCCTTCACATGGGCTACCGTTCTTCCTGTTTGAGCCCCCTGATCCTCCTTCTTGTTCTTTGGGCATTCCCTTTTCCAATGACCGAATTTCTGACACAAAGCGCATTGATCCTTGCCCAGTCGGGGCAAGCCTCGCCTAGGCCCTCTTCCTCTTTCTTCCTGGATAACAGCCATTAATTTTCTTTGCCCCTGCCTATATCCTTCTTCTCTGTTACTAAATACTCTCCATGCTTCATCCAATAATATTTCTAAATTCCTACTCTCTGTAGGGCGTAATTTTTGAAGTTTGCGCCTTATATCCCCTGTAGATTGACCCAAAAACAGGGAGACCAATTGTTGTATTCCTACCTCTGACCCAGGATCCAGCGGTGTGTTGCGGCGCATTGCATCCCTCAATCGATCCAGGAATTCAGATGGAGACTCGCAAGGACTCTGTTTGACTGCATATAAAGCTGACCAATTTATAGTTTTGGGGATTGCCCTCTCCATTCCTTTTGTAATCCACTCCTGATAGCCCTGCAATCTTTCCATATGTGCAGATCTATTAGCATCCCACTTTGGGTCTTGGAGAGGGAAATATTCTTTAATGTCCCCTCCTGTGATCTTATAATGATCTTCAGCTAAGTTCCCTGCTGTTTTTAAAATCAGCTGTTTCTCTGTTTCGGTCATATATTCTAATAATCGCTGTATATCCTTCCAATCAGGGTTATGTTGTTTTACAATAAATTGGAAATGTTTAGTTACACTTACCGGATCACTCCTATAATCTTTAGCAATCTTTTTCCATTCCCCTAGGTCAGCAGTAGAAAAGGGTACCTTGATTAACATCGTCCCACCATCCAGCCTCACCGCCTCTCGGAGAGGTGCTTGTAAAGCTGTTGAGGTAGTTTTCTTCCTAGTACGGGAAGATACAGGGCTGTCCGGGGGGGGTCGGAGTTTTATCCGAGTCTGCATCCTGTTCCTGTGGTCGAGGGGGAGGCTTAAACAAATCAGTTAGATCTTGTTCTGGTACCTGATGAATTTTATTTGTCTTTGTACACCTTTGTCCAATACTACATGCCGAACAACACCGCCTCAGTTTACCTCTAAGTTCCTTGTTGTTTTCCCGCTCAACTGCGAGCACCATGGGGTCCTGTGGGGGTACTATTCCACAGTCCCTTTGCCACTCCAGATGGTTTCGGAGGGTGAAAAACATGTCTGCATATGAAACTTCATCCCATTTTCTTTCTCTCCTTAAAAACAGCATTAGTTGTAATAGAGTATTATAATCTGCTGACCCATTTAGTGGCCACTTAGCATCACCTTCTAACTTGTATAACGGCCACCACTGATTGCAATACTTAATAAGGTTCTTTTTATTTTCCGTACCTCCGGTCCCAACAATATCTTTCCAGTGGGTAATAATACAACCCAGAGGACTCTTCCTCAATATTCCCCCTTGATTGTTTCCCATTTTATTACTTCTCCTTTTAATACGATTCCATGCAAATTGTTTCTTATACCTCTTTATAGAATTCTCCCGGTTTTTCTCTCACATGTCCCGAATTCCGGGATTAAATTTTCCTTTTCACACCAATTTCACTATTTCGGCTATCTTTCAACCACAAACAATCCCAACCGTGTATGTAGCTCGTTCCCTCTTATCCCAAGGAGTCCAAACCCCACACTCAGGGCATTCAATATCCCCGCCACAATCTATTTGCAACCTCTGTTTACACCACACACATTCCAGGACATATGAGGGTGTACACTCATTTCCTGGATGTAAAAGACACCATTCTAATACCCACATTTATGCAATGCACCATACAGGGACTTTCTTATACCAACACCACAAAATGATTAAGATAATCAAACTCAAACTTACAATTACAACTTTAACATATAAATTCAAGTTTCAAATCATCAGTGAGTCACACTTCGTCTGTGTCCAGCCATACCCCGTGTAGAGTTACGAAACTGTGGATCAGAACTCCACACACGCTCCGCAGCTGAGCTGTGTCTCTTTTACTCAAACATTCAATCCACAGTTTTAGATATTTACACATTAACAAACATACACATATAAATCTCAACATAGCATTTTCACATTCTCACACAAAATCTTTAACATTAAATTTCCAAACATTCACATCATACAAGCATCGCTCCAGTTGACAACCTTCAGCAGCTGCAAAAATAAACCAAGCGCAATTGCGAGGGGGTCCACTTACCCCATAAACCAAGCGCAATTGCGAGGGGGTGCGCTTACCCTCCTCCTGCCTCTTATATACCAGTCATTGACAGGTCCGTCCTGGCTCCCGATACTGGGATGCAGCAGTCACCCCGGATTTGCTCGATCTACCCCCAAGATCGCTAGCGGCCGCTCTATCGGTCAGCAAATCCCCCCTTGTTACCATACAGGGTACCCTCCTCCCATACGGGGACTCCGCTGCACACCAGACGTCTCTGCGCAATTTACCAGCTGCCCCGGCCCGTACTTTTACAGGCTCCCCTTTGTAGAACATACCATTTGGTCCGCGGCTTCAGGAGGTCCTTGTCTGCTCCCACGGTGAGCGGCTGGCAGCGGAGGCTCCTCCGAGGAAAGTGCTCGGGGCGCGCCCAGGGGCGTCCGCTCCGCAGTCGGTCCCGCGGCCGAGCAGAGAGTCTCCTGCCTGGCTCGCCAAACTGACGCGCGGAAAACAGACTCCACAATCGGTGAGACTGCAAAGTAGGTATGTTCATTCAGCGCTGGGCAGCACGGGGGGTAGTCCCACCACAGTCGTGCGCGCCTGATTTGGGAGTTCACTTTAAATTTATACAGTCAAGTGTTACATATACACAGAGTTTCGCAATACGCCTATGCATAGGCATTACCTATCCCCGCTTCATATTAAAATTAGCTTTAGGAAGTCATTTCCATAGCCTCCTCTCAACTGCGCTTGCGCAGTGCCTCCTTATGGTGGTCGTCTGGTGGTCGTGAAGATGAAGGCTGTATGTCTTCTTCACGGTGAACTCTTAACCTTCTGTCCCTGCGCAGACTCAGTTGTCCCTTGGCATTAGTCCAAATCACAAGGTCGGTCTTAGCTGGTTCTTGGAGCCACTGCTGCTTCTTATCAGGGACTATCTCCTGTCCCACCCAGCCTCAACAATGCAAGCGTTAAACATCACTTCTCATCCCCTTGGGCCATGTCTACCTCTTATTGAAACTTCTTTAACTTCATTATAAGCTAGATAATTATTAAACAATTCCTATCTACATTCATATATCTACTATATCTACTAAGGTTTCTTTGGTTTCCCGTCTCAGTACCCAAGGCTTCCCAGGCATGCAGGCCTCTGGGTTTTGCTAAGGTCCTAGGAACAATACCAATGGAGGGCAGCTTGCCCCACCTGTTCCTTGTTGTCCCCACCAGCCAGGATACCATCTATATATTGATATATGTGGACACCTGATGGTACTTCCACAGCATCAGGAAGCTTGGCTGAGGCATTGTGAGCAATAGCGGGGGCGTCCTTGTATCCCTGGGGAAGGCAGTTGAAAGTGTATTGGGTCCCTTCCCAAGTGAAGGTGAACTGGGGTTTGTCCTCTTCCCTTAGGGGAAACCATAAAAAACCCCCATATCCTTGACATCTAAAGCAACCATCCATGGGTGGGCTGCAGCCTGTTATCCCTCAGGTAATACTTGGGATGGCAGAAGTTAATGGTGGGGTATTCCTGTTCAATCTTGTATAATCAATGGTTAGCCGCCACCTTTCATCTGATTCACGGACTGGCCAAACAAGGGGATAAGAAGGGGAATGTGCGTGACTGATGATCTCTCGTTTCTCCACATCGTTAATTGCTTCTGAAATGCCCCGTTTGGCTGCGGCTGGAAGTGGGTAGTGAGGGACACGTGTCACCTCAGACTGCGGTAGTGCAGGAGCAACCTGCAACGTTCTCACATGAACCGCCTCTGCCCCCCTGCCCCCAAAGCCCCACACCCTACCGGTAACTGGGTAGGTCCCACTGGCTGCCTGCCAGCACATCAAATCCCAGTGTATTTCCCTCATAGGGGCTGAAAGCCACTTCCACAGCTGTCGCTCTTTTTTACCCCCCCCCCCCAGTAACCAAAGCTGAGTTCGAGCTCTGGGGCCTTTTCTGTCGCCCCTGTCACTCCTCCAACGTTTACAGCCTTCCCTGAGGGCTGAATTCCCAGCTCACTAGCGTGTCATTCGTTTAAAACACTGTATCGAGTAAGAATCCCAAACTTTTCTGTTCTGGGCCCACAGGAATGTGTATCTAAGGCTCGTTATCGGCAGACCGTTGGCAGCTATTCCCCGCGCGGCCCGGGCGGCCTGCACCCCAAACCGCAGCTCCCCGTGTTCAGCCCTTCCGGTTCCTCTCGCAGTGCCGCGAGAGGGTCCCGTTCCTCTGCCCGAGGGGGCGGCCTCGCTGGCGCTTCCCTCGGCTCTCTAGCTTTCCCCGCTTCCCTCGGCTCTCTAGCTTTCCCCGCTTCCCTCTGCTCTCCAGCCTTCCCCTCCAGCAATCCCCCCCGGACGCCGCCGGCGGACGGCCCCTGCCGCGCGGCCCGGCCTGCCCCCAGTGCCGGGGCCTTGCGCCAGAGAGCGTCCCTTCCGGGATCGGAGTTCCGGCCCGAGCGGCCGCGAGTTCGAGACCGCTCGCCGCGGGGTTGGCAGCCGCCTGGGCGGACCTCCCTGCTGCCCTCCCTTAGCCTCGACAGGCCCTTTTCCCGGCTAGGAACAGGTTCTCCTCCCTCCTCGGGGTCCGCACCCCCAGCCCCGTAGGCTACTCGGGACCTCCTCCACTGATCACCCGCCGGGCCGGCACTCAGAAACACGCCCGGTCCCCAGCAACCTCTCGCTTCAGCATCACTCAACAGGATCCCATCCTCCCCCCTTAGACAAACTCTCCACAAATACTCCGTTGCACTTTCGCCCGCCTTGGCTTGCGCGAAAACTTAGCGAGTCCGGGTCCTGACCAAGGGGCCGCGCAAGCAGCGCGCCGGGGGCTCCCACCCTGCGGACCCGCCTGCCCTTCTGTTGCAGTGAGGGGCCGCACGTCCCTTTCCTCCAATTCCACCTTCAGATAACCTATTGCCCCTTGCCTCCTTGACCGCGTGCAGGTGACCTAACTTTAGGCACCTGAGCTACTGACCCCTGCTCCAGCCCCCTCATCATCTTTGTGGCCCTGCTCCGGACCCACTCCAGCAGGGCCATGTCTTCCTTATGCTCTTTACCACTGTGCACCCCCGGGGACAAAAAGCAGGGGAGAACCTCAGCTAAAGTCAGTCTAATAGAAAAGACCCAGCCTGCCTCCGTGCAAATGACCAAAGCAGAGAGGGGAAACTGGGGAGCACCCTCAGTCGCCACTGAGCATGAGAGGTGGAGGAGGATGTGGTCCGGCAAAGGGCTCTCTCCGAGTCCGTTCAGCGGTCTGCCAACTCCCGTTTTGCAGCAGCTGGCCGGGTTTCCCTCACGATCGTTCTCCGGGGTCTGTGTGAGGAGATGGAGCGACACCGTACAACGTGGGAGCCGGCGGGTGTTAGGGGTGTGAGCCCGAGGAGGTGCCCAAATCCATCAGGGCTGAACCAGGACTGCCAATCTGCAGGCAGCTGGGGCCAGGGCTTGATCCCTGGGGCCGTTGCCCCCACTGCTCAGGCTCCCGGTCCGGAGCTGATGGTGGCGATTGCTACTTTCCAACATTCCTCACTGACACAGGAGCCCAACTATCGATGATGGGTAAGGACACTTAACCAAGGAAAGCCTCCACTTAGCAAGCGAATAGATGCTCTTGTAGGTGGCCATGGCAAACCACTACCCACCCACTGGTCAGGGCTAAATCAATTCTATGGGATGGACGGACGGTCCAGCTTTACTTCTAGGTCCCCTTAATAGGTGAGGTATGGGTGCATGGAATGGGTCAGTCGAGGGTGGCCTCGTGGGGAAAGTGGGCAGTAGGGGCACTGCAGGCTCTTCCCCACAGTTTACCTCGCATCAACACATCCCTGAC
Source organism: Astur gentilis (assembly GCF_929443795.1). NCBI lineage: Eukaryota > Metazoa > Chordata > Aves > Accipitriformes > Accipitridae > Astur > Astur gentilis. The sequence goes on along the minus strand of NC_064892.1, from coordinate 26,350,746 downwards.
AAACAGGCCGTTAGCATGAGCTCCAGGTCCTGCCCCTTTATCCTACAATACGAGTCACCTTCTGATGCCACCCGCGCTGTTCCTGAACTGATAAAAGAGCTAGACGAACAGGGAAGCGTGGTCAGGCCTCCTTCCCAATACGGTTCTCCTGCACGGGCAGTAGAGAAACCTCCGGGCAAGTGGTGACTAGCGGTAGGTTACAGAGCCCTGAACAACGCCACTGAACTGCCCACTGTGGCGGCTCCTGCTCTGATCCGATAGTCCGTTGCCTCAACGGAACAAGCCTTGCCAGGAAGGGCAACAGCAGATGGGAAGGATACGTTTTTTAGACCCCCCGTACCTTGGGACAGATAGGGAGAGGGTTGCTTTCACCTGGCAGGGACTGCCATTTACGCTGACTGGCTTACCACAGGGTTCGAGACAGAGTCCTACTGTTGCTCGTGCTCTGCTGGCCACAGAGCTGGAAACATTAACATTACCACAAGAGGTTACTGTGATGCAGTAGGCATGACAGAAGGTGTGAAACCCAGTGTCGCTGCAGTGAGGCTCTGATCGATCCCTTCCTGCTGTGCAGCCTACAGCGTGTCCAGGCACATATCTAAAACCTCCGGTTGCCAGGTCTCACCGCTAATGATACCGAAACTGAGGGCCTGTAAAGACGCGTTTTGGAGTTTTAGAAAGCAGGCGTTCTTTATTGCAGCGCTGGATGCACGGGGCATAATTCCACCTAGCGTGCACGCTACAGCTGCAGCACAAACAGGTTCTATGGAGTAACTGATTACATATGAATCAGGTTAGTATACTGTGATGGGTTGGCCCTGGCTGGATGCCAGGTGCCCACCAAAGCCGTTCTATCACTCCCCCATCCTCAGCTGGACAGGGCAGAGAAAAATATAACAAAAAAGCTTGCGGGTCGAGATAAGGACAGGAGAGAGCATTCACTAATTACCGTCACGGGCAAAACAGACTCAATTTGGGAAAATTAACTCAATTTATTACAAATCAACCAGAGTAAGGTAATGAGAAATAAACCCAAATCTCAGAACACCTTCCTTCCACCCCTCCCTTCTTCCCAGGCACAACTTCACTCCCAGATTTCTCTACCAACCCCCCACAGCGGCACAGGGGGACGGGGATGGGGTTTACGGTCATCACACGTTATTTTCTGCCGCTTCACCTCCTCAGGGGGAGGGCTCATCACACACTTCCCCTGCTCCAGCGTGGGGTCCCACCCACGGGAGACAGTCCTCCACGAACTTCTCCAACATGGGCCATTCCCACAGGCTGCAGTTCTTCACGAACTGCTCCAGCATGGGTTCTTTCCACGGTGTGCACAGGAGCACACTGCTCCAGCGTGGGTCCCCCACGGGGTCACAAGTCCTGCCAGAAAACCTGCTCCGTGGGCTCCTCTCTCCACAGATCCGCAGGTCCTGCCAGGAGCCTGCTCCAGCGCGGGCTTCCCACGGGGTCACAGCCTCCTTCGGGAACCCGCCTGCTCCGGCGGGGGGGTCCTCCCCGGGCTGCAGGTGGATATCTGCCCCACCGTGGACCTCCCTGGGCTGCAGGGGGACAGCCTGCCTCACCAGGGTATTCCCCACAGGCTGCAGGGGAATCTTCGCTCCGGCGCCTGGAGCATCTCCTCCCCCTCCTTCTTCACGGACCTTGGTGTCCACAGGGTTGTTTCTCTTACATGTTGTCACTCCTCTCTCCGGCGGCTGTTTTCTCCCCGTCACAACTTTTTCCCTTCTTAAAAATGTTATCACAGAGGCGTTACCACTATCACTGATTGGCTCGGCCTTGGCCGGTGGCGGGTCCATCTTAGAGCCGGCTGGTACGGGCTCTCTCAAACACAGGGGAAGCTTCCAGCAGCTTCTTAAAGAAGCCACCCCTGTAACCCCCCGCCCCCCCGCTACCAAAACCTTGCCCCACAACACCAATACATATACCTATGCATAAAAATTATTGTAACCGGTTATCATGGTACCGCCTCCATCCGATCACGTGCAACAGTTCTTCATTTGAGTCGAAGGGCTGCTTTTGCGACCACCGACCCATTTGAAATTCAGCTGGCCAGCCTTCAAGTCTTTGTTCGTCACCCTTGTTCTTTGACCTTGGAGCTTAACGTGGTTTCAGTCACATACGGTCAGTTTCAATATTATTCTTATCTAATGTACAGGAACATCCAGTCAGAAGAGCAAAGAACTGCAAAACTTATGAGTAACTACCTCTACTAGTTTAATTACCTGGCTACACTTTTGTCTATTGTTTCAACCATAGTGTCAGTATTGGATTTCTAACAATTGTTTACCAAATCTCGCCTTTACAGTCATCCAGCAGCAAAGCAGTTTCCACGGCCGGTACAAAATAGTAAAACCATACAAATGTTTAGACATATCACACAGAATGTATGGACATATGCAATCACTAAGGCAGGATCCTTGAAATATTGGATCCTAGCATGGTTTGGCTTGGAAGGGACCTCTAAAGGTCATCTAGTCCAAGCCCCCTGCAATGAGCAGGGACATCTTCCACTCGATCAGGTTGCTCAGAGCCCCCTCCAACCTGACCTTGAATGTTTCCAGGGCTGGGGCATCTGCCACCTCTCTGGGCGACCTGTGCCAGTGTTTCACTGCCCTCACTGTAAAAAAAGTCTTCCTTCCATCTAGTCACACTCAGCTTGGTGTCGCCTGCAAACTTGCTGAGGGTGCACTTGATCCCGCTACCTGTGTCACTGAGGAAGATACTAAACAGCACTGGTCCCAATACGGACCCCTGAGGGACACCCCTGGTCACCGATCTCCATCCCGACATTGAGCCGTTGAGCACTACCCCCTGGATGTGACCATGCAACCAATTCCTCATCCACGGAACAGTCCCTCCGTCAGATCCACGTCTCCACTTCAAGAGAAGGACGTTGTGGGGGACCGTGTCAAAGGCCTTGCAGAAGTCCAGAGGGATGACATCCGTAGCGTTTCCCTGGTCCACTGATGTAGCCACTCCATCCTAGAAGGCCACTAGGTTGGTCAGGCAGCATATACCCACCACGTGCTCTCTCGAGGTTTCCTTTTGCCTGTCAAATAATTGCCCCGGGAGGGCAGCTCCCCTGGCTGTGCTCCAGCGGCTGTCCACGAGCACCCCGTGGCGAGAGCCATCCTCACGCCTTCTCGGCCCGGCCGTGAGGTCACAGCGGGACTGTGAGGTCACAGAGCCCCACGGCGACGCGCCAGACATAAGCACCAACCACTCAGCCCCCGGCCCTCAGTCCGGCGGTGGCAGCAGCAGCAGCAGCAGCAGCACGGTGTGAGCGTAGGGAGCCATGTCCCCAGCCCGCCACCTCTTCGTCCTCCTCATCCTCTTGGTGGCCCTGCATGTCAGGGCTGCCAGGGCTGCTCTGTGGCGAGCACGGGGAGCAGGTAAGCGGGCGGCGCTGGTGCAGCCTTTCACAGACCAGCGGGCTCTTCTCCCCGAGAAGCGCGGATGATGGTATTTCCCTGCCAGCGGGAGGAAGGAGCACTTCCCTTTCCCTCTTCTTTCCGTGTGAAACACAAGTTGCTCCTTCCGTGTCCGTTGCGCAGATGCGGAGAAGAGGAGAGAGGGCACGGGTCAGGCTCAGTGACGTGCCCCGAGGCATTTGGCCTTGCGAAGCTGTCTATGCCGGCCCCTCGGAGCCTGAGCTGCTCCCGGTGCTGGCTGCCGAGCCAGCGGGCTTGTTGGGGCTGAGTTTAGAGCTGGCGTGAGCTCAGGGAGCCTTTTCTTCTGGCAGCTCCGCGCGTGGGTCGTTTTGCCCCAGCAAGGTGCCACTGCAGGCAGGCGGCAACTCTTTGTGCCATGCTCCTGAGTGGAAGGGAGAGACGAGTGCTGTGTGGGGGGGTAATCTTATCTTTGAGCTGCGCTCACTGCCACTCCGGTCTGAAGAAGTATCTTGAACCGTGTGATGGGAGCTGTTCTGTCCTGTGCTTTTTTGCAGCCGTGCTGGCAGGCAAAGGCGATGCAGCTTCGCATCTGGGCTCCAGGACTGAGGGTCCGGGAGATGGCATGGGTAGGTCGCGGCTTTTCCGTCCCTTTGAGAGCTGCCAGCCGGGCGGCTCTGCAGGTGTGAGGACGGAGACCTGCACGTGTGTGCCCTCTCCTTGCGTGATCGCCTTACCGCTTCTGCGATTCAGTTCTGCCGATGTAGATCACGATAGATGACGGAAGCTTCTCTGGGTGTTTAGGTACAGATGGGCCTGTAGGGAAGACTTTTCCAGCTCCACGGCTGGATGCTGTTCTACAGCCCGGCTGGCATCGCAGGGGTGAGTAGTCTGTCTCTGCCGACCTCACAGGCTAAGCGCTGGTTTTCTGTAATTTATTTGCATGAAACTGAACCATGTATTTTCCGTTAAGGTCCTCCGAGAGCCAAGTACCCAGCTGACGGAGCCAAGTACCCGGCTGACGGAGGAAAAAAGTCCCTGCGGCCATCTGAATACATAAGACAAATGCTGGAGGAACTGGAGAGAGGACACGGTGGGTGTGTTTCGCTCTGCCTTAGCGGTGAGACTCGGCAACCAGAGGTTTTAGGGTACCTGTCTGGACACGCTGTAGCCTGCACAGCGGGAAGGAGTCGATCAGAGCCTCGCAGCAGCGATGCTGGGTTTCACGCCTTGCAGGTGCTGGAGAGGCACAGAGATGGTGCAGAGCCTCTGCTGCCAGCTGTGGTTCAAGCCGCGTGCCAGGGGCAGCCGCTGCCCCGGTTTTACCATTACGGGTCAGAGCTGGCTTGTGCAGGCGTCGGTAGGCAGATCGGAGGGCCTGGCGTGCGCTGAACTTGTGTTCAGCTGACGCGCAGCACAGCTTGCCGCTGGGCCAGTTCCAGGTGGGAGTGAGGTCCCCAGCAACGCTGCCTGCCCTTTCCTGATGCTGGAAGTCAGGTGGAGATGCTGGTTTGGCAGGCTTTCTGGGGTGCGCTCGACTTCCCGTCTGCGGACCGATAGCTGGGATGGGACGAATGTGACCGTTGCCGGTGCTTACAGGGAAGGGCATGAGGGCCTTGTGGAGGAGCCCTCCCCAGAAGGGCTGTTTCCCTGGCTGGCCTGGCTGCAGCTTCTTCCCGTCCTCTTTGAAGGAAGGCATTGGGCATCACCTTCCAGTTTGCCAGGAATGCACTGTGTGCAATGCAAACCAGAAGGTTGCGTGCAATGTCCTGGTCTCCCAGCAGCTCAGGTGTGGCTGTTGTCTGGGGTGGTGACTAGGCGCAGCCCCGAAAGCCCAGGCGCTGTTTCTAAACCCCGTCAATGTCCTTGAGAAGGACTGCCTCCTGAAGATGCCATCACCCTCGTGGGGAACGGTTCTGTCTGATCCAACTGTGCCGCTTGCTTTCTCAAGGGACGGACCGAGAGGCTGTGCAGAAGGAGGTGATGTCGGGAGAAAGCAGTGGCTCACTGCCAGTCTCCGCTGAAGAACTGGAGGCGAGGCAGGCCCCTGGCACACCAGGTAGTTGCTGTCCCGTGGCCAGCTGGTGTCACCCATCAGGATGGCTGCGTGTCAGCAGGCTCTTCCCCCAGCGTTCGCTCTTGCACGTCACGCCAGCAGGCAAAGCTGGAAGTGTTTTGGGTTCGAGGCCTCTGGGCCACGTCCTGCAGATGGTGGGAGATGTGCCTCTTAATGGAACGTGCGTCCCGCCGTAGCTGCATCCCAGAGGTTGCCCGGAGTCTCTAGAGGCCCAAGGCACAAAAGCAGCACAGAGCGGGATCCCTCTTGTGAGCCGAGGTCCAGAGCGATGCCCTGACTCACAGACTGGGCAGGGGCTTAGGGGCAGCCTCCCCGTCCTCCTGCATCCTCTGTGCCCGAGCCATGCTGAGGCTTCAGCTGCCGTCTCTGCTTTTTAGCAGCGCTGCCAAAGCCCAGAGAAGACCACCGTGGTAGTGTATATGAATTTCTTCGAGCGGACTCAGGTACTGAGCAGTCTGGGGGGGTCCCTAAGTGGGAGAGGCGTCCTAAAATCTGGGAGCGGCTGCAAGCGGTGCGCATGCTGGAGAAAAGGCTGAAGGGGAGAGCAAGGTCCAGGTGTCTCCTGAGAGGGCCTGACTCTGTCCCCTCGGGGTGGGAGCTGGCCCAGGGGGAGGGAGAGCTGGGGGGGCACTGCCTGCTGCAGGGATGTTTTTTGCCCGTGTCCCTCAAAGGAGCAGCTGCGCTCCCCGCCGCGTTCCTGTTCGGGGCTTCTGAGTTTTGTTCGGTGGGACAACGTGTCCCAAAGGGTGGGAGCGTGCCCCCAGGCACCAGCACTGGGGGGAAAGAGGGACCTTCCTGGCCCTATCAAATGTGCTGCAAGCTTGCCAGTGGTGCACAGGACGATCTAACGTTCCCAGTTGCTCCTCCAGACCTGGTCAACGAGAGAACCACGAGTGATAATGAGCCCCAGAGCTCCGCCAGCGTCCTCTGTCCCCAAGATGTGCGGAGGCGCTGTATGATAATCACGGCAGTGCTCATGACTGTCCTGCCACTTGGACTGGTGGTCTGCTGTTTCATGATCCGGCGGCGGAGGAAGAGGAAACAGTGAGTTCTTGATTTCCCTCCCCCACTGCTTCCTTCGACGGCTGCTCGTAGCCACGAAGCATTTCTAGTCAGGCTGCTGTGGAGTGGCGAGTTAGTGGCTGGCCAAAAGACTCTTTCTGCTGAGGCCTCTTAATTCGCGCGCCCTCTTCTCGGGAGCCCGCTCTGGCTGGAGCCAGTGTTAGCTCAAAGTGAGCCTGCCTGGAGAAGGGCAGCCCCCCGGAGGCAGAGCCATAGGCAAAGCAAGGTCAGGACGAGAAAAGAGCGGGGGATGAGGTTGCCGTCGAACACGAGACGCGCACAAGCGCCCGCTCCTGACCAGCAAATCTGCCCGCGGGAATGCCCGTACTCGCTAGTGCCATGAGGTGCGGGTGTTCACCTCGGCTGAGGTGTGCCAGCGGCTCTGCCCGTGGTGGTGAGCCTTGCCAGCTCTGGGCCGTGCTGTGGAGCTGAGTCCCTCTGTCCCATCTGCAGCCTCCTCTCTCCACAGGCGTGCCTCTGCCGCTCCAGCCTACCCCTCGCGCCGGGAGAGCTGGACCAGACGCCTCGGCACCGACGAGAGATGGAACGAACGAGAGCAGCCGACGGTCCTGCCTGAAAAACCGGCGCGCCCGCCCTCCCCGCGGCCCCCGCGGCCCCCCAGCCCGTCCCTGGCGGCTCTGCTGCAGCGGGACGCGGCCAGCTCCCTCCAGGTGGAGGGCTTGGGGTTGCGCTGAGAGAAGCCCTGCCGACAGCCGCGGGTTCAGCCCTTTCTTTGAAAATAAAGAGGGACAGAGCTGTCAGGAAAGTGTCTGGGCCATTTGTTTCAAAATACAGAGCTGTCAGGCAAGTGTCCGTGTGGTACCAACAGCAAGCCCCGCGAAGCACCAGCACTGGCTGAGCTATGCACCCGAGCGCAGCCGTGGATGCCCACGCTGTCGGCAGGCAGGAGCCAGGCACACGGCTCCCCCGACCGGCGCTGGGAGCCTGGGGGAGCCCCTGGCCATGGCCAGCAACAGACAGCGACACCAACCTCACCGACGTACGGATCGGGAGGCAGTGGCGGGAGTCCGACTGGCCGCTCGCACGGACTGGCGCGGGAGCGTCCGTCGGGTGAGGGAACATTTATTGCAGCAGGATCATCTGGCCATGGGCCTCCTCAGGTGGGATCCCCAGGACAGGAGGGAAGCCATCAAGAACATCTCCAGGGACAGAAGCCTGCCGAGCCAATGCACTGCAGGCACAACAAAGGTCCTCGCCGACTGACTTGACGGGCCCTAACTGATGGGCCATCACCAACTGGGGGTGCTGCAAAGTATCTCCACATCTGGGCGCTGAGCCTCCTGTTAAGGCACTCCCTGAGGGAGGCTGTTACTGCCTTGGCGGTACCAAAGCGGTGGCCACCCCGCTGCTTGCACAGCGTGTTGAAAGGCTGGCTGGAGCCTTTGTAAGAGTTCAGCTGCGTGCTAAGGCTGCGGCCACTCCTCGCAGGACACTGAAGCAGAACACACGTTTAGAACCAAGGCCGTTCCTGAGTACAGACAGGGCAGTTCTGGGGGGGGTGCAACAGTAAGCACATGGCTTTTGAGTCTAAAGGGTGGCTGGGCCTGTTGTTAGTGCTGAGGCCTTGGCTTAGATCACGGTTACTACTGCCAAGAAGGTGTAAAAGTACCGAGGGGGAGAGGGGATTGCCGCTTCTCCCCGAGAAGCGCGGATGACGGGTTTTCCCTGCAGTGCTTTAGCGAGGGCTTCCTCGGCGTGCGTGAGAGCTCTCCCGTTAAGGATACCATCTATATATTGATATATGTGGACACCTGATGTCCCTTGGCATTTGTCCAAATCACAAGGTCGGTCTTAGCTGGTTCTTGGAGCCACTGCTGCTTCTTATCAGGGACTATCTCCTGTCCCACCCAGCCTCAACAATGCAAGCGTTAAACATCACTTCTCATCCCCTTGGGCCATGTCTACCTCTTATTGAAACTTCTTTAACTTCATTATAAGCTAGATAATTATTAAACAATTCCTATCTACATTCATGTATCTACTATATCTACTAAGGTTTCTTTGGTTTCCCGTCTCAGTCCCCCCTTTTCTAGAAAATAGTAAATTCTTTTACTATATCCAACTCTAGTATCTTAATGTATTATTTCTTTATTTAGCATTCTCTCAAAATATTTGTTGGACTCAAGTTTTCGTCGCCACTGATTCTTTTTCCATTCACTCTAACAGTCCCCTGTACTCTTACAGCACCAAACGCCACATTGAACCATTATGCAAAGGACTACAGACAAGAGAATGATGATTATTACAGTGAAAAACAATTGTTTTAACCATGTCAAATTTGGCAACCAGGAGGTTAATTTTTCCCATATCTCAGTGAATCCCCATGAAGTGTCATCTTGTGACATTAAATGTAAAAGTTGGGTTTTTTCCAAATTTGAGAGAGATCTGTTTCTATTCGTCTCTTTTGGTTAACATAGGTGCAACAGCGTTCATTAATTACAGGGCACAGGCCCCCTTGCTGAGCAAAGAGCATGTCTAGACCTAGTCGATTCTGGAGCACCATTTTTCCTAGGGAAGTGGTTTCTTCCTGGAGGGCCTTTATAGCATCGATTGTGGCATTATTAATAATTTCCATAGTGGCAGAAAGATTTACCAGAGCTTTTTCTAACTCACTAACTCCCCATGATGGAATGAGCCATCGTACAAAACTATGAAAGCTAGTTGGTCTTTCCACTAGAGGATTGCTGGTGCGTCTTTGCCTTATTACTGGTTTCATATAAGTCCGTAAAAAGTTTTGGGAATCATGGTTAGTTAAATTTTTAACCATGATGGTATTAGGAGCTATGGTTCCTACGGCACATTGGCCAGTCCAACCTAGAGGCAGTACTTTATATCCTGTCTGTCCACAAATCCAATACCATCCTAACCCTACTGGAGTGGGCCATCCCCTGGGTGTAATAGAATTATGCCCCTGGGTTCTTGCAACCCGGGTTTGATTGAAGTTCCACATGTTTGCGCCACCATACTTAATATATTCAGTGCAATTGGGGTAACAACTTAACTAATCCTCATTTAGGGTCTGTGTTATTACCTCCAGAATTCTTACTTGTGTTTTTCAGATGGCACCTTTGAACACATGGAACCTTTTGTGTTTCATTCCACAATTCGCTTAAATCTGTTTGCCACTGAAGGTTCTCAGGGGGTGTTTCAGTGTACTTTGTGAGGGACATGTTATTAAAAGCTGTTACTATCACAGAGATGTTAGAAAAGACTGTAGCAATTACAGGGTAGCCTCGTCCGAGACTCTTAGGAAAACGTGAACATATCCAGCAATCAGTTTGATTGACTATTTTTGCAATACTCTCGTGGAGTTGAACAAACGTGTTCCCATCCCATGCTACGCTCCTTGTCCCTAAGGTTGCCCATATTACCGCGTAAAAACTAAGTGTCCATCGGGTTTTGTGGTGACTTTCCATGGAGTTTTGGGTGACTTTTTCACTCTGGTGTGATGAATCCAAGCGTTCTGTTCCTTGATTCTGACTGCAGTAAAGGAGGTGACTAGTACTTGGAATGGTCCTTCCCACTGTGGTTCCAGGGTTTTTTCTGTAAGAGACTTTACATATACATAATCACCAGGTTGTATATTATGTACAGGTCCATCTAAACGTCTTCCTCGAGTCCCTACCACATGTTTCCTGATTTTATTGAGCTGTTTACTTAATGCTATCATGTAAGAGGTCACAATTTCATCCCCAGCTTGTACAGACAACCCTTTCCGTATTTCATAGGGTCTTCCATATAACATTTCAAAGGGGCTCAGTCCTTCCCTTGCCCTTGGTCTTGTTCATATACGCAAAAGGGCTAAAGGGAGAGACTGAGGCCATGTCAAATTTGCTTCTTGTCCTAATTTTACAATTTGCTGTTTGATTAAGTGGTTCATTTTTTCCACTTGACCACTTGACTGGGGGTGATATGGAGTATGAAGCTGCCAATCTATACCCAAATGGCGGCTAATTTGTTGTACTATTCTTGAGACAAAATGTGGTTCTCTGTCAGAGGACATGGTTGCTGGAAGCCCGAAACGTGGTATTATTTCTTGCACTAATATTTTAGTTACCTCCCGGGCTTTAGCCGTTCTTGTTGGGAATGCTTCTGGCCAACCTGAAAAGGTATCAGTTAATACTAGTAAATATCGATACCCCCCTTTTCTTGGAAGTTCTGTGAAGTCAATTTGCCATTGTCATCCAGGCCCATTGCCTTTCCCAATCTGGCTCATTTCTAGTTTGGGGGTATTCTTAGGATTAGTCTGAAGGCAAAGATCGCTTTGTTGAGTCACTTGTTTCACTGTGGTATATAAATTTCTAGCCACAGTTTCTCTTATTAAATGTTTATATAGAGCCTCTGTCCCCCAATGTCTTTTCCTGTGGTCCTCCTGTATCAAATGCCACAGTAAGCAAGAGGGAATGATTAGTTTTCCCTGTGGGGTATGAGCCCACCCTTCTTCATTATATGACCCCTCTAAATCTGTAATAAGTTTCTGATCTTCCTTGGTATATTCTGGCTTACCTTTTAGGGAGATTTGTCAAATCTAAAACAGTAAACCAAGTTAATTCAGGTGTTAACAGGGTATATGGGCACCGCTCGTAAGTCTTGGACCACCCGATATGACCCATCGGGCTTCCGAACTGGTAGTAATCCTAACTGCAAAAATTTTTCTATCACCGGCCGGATTCCTTCTCTGTCTTCCTTCTTTAGGGGATATTGTTTAATCTTTACCGGCTTTCGGCCTTCCTTGATCCTAACTTCAACAGGGGGGGCACTTTTCGCTCTTCCAGGTGCATCGGTAGGACTGTCTCCCGTGGGTGGGACCCCACGCTGGAGCAGGGGAAGAGTGTGATGAGCCCTCCCCCTGAGGAGGTGAAGCGGCAGAAAATAACGTGTGATGACCGTAAACCCCATCCCCGTCCCCCTGTGCCGCTGTGGGGGGTTGGTAGAGAAATCTGGGAGTGAAGTTGTGCCTGGGAAGAAGGGAGGGGTGGAAGGAAGGTGTTCTGAGATTTGGGGTTATTTCTCATTACCTTACTCTGGTTGATTTGTAATAAATTGAGTTAATTTTCCCAAACTGAGTCTGTTTTGCCCATGACGGTAATTAGTGAATGCTCTCTCCTGTCCTTATCTCGACCCGCAAGCTTTTTTGTTATATTTTTCTCTGCCCTGTCCAGCTGAGGATGGGGGAGTGATAGAACGGCTTTGGTGGGCACCTGGCATCCAGCCAGGGCCAACCCATCACAGTATACTAACCTGATTCATATGTAATCAGTTACTCCATAGAACCTGTTTGTGCTGCAGCTGTAGCGTGCACGCTAGGTGGAATTATGCCCCGTGCATCCAGCGCTGCAATAAAGAACGCCTGCTTTCTAAAACTCCAAAACGCGTCTTTACAGGCCCTCAGTTTCGGTATCATTAGCGGTGAGACCTGGCAACCGGAGGTTTTAGATATGTGCCTGGACACGCTGTAGGCTGCACAGCAGGAAGGGATCGATCAGAGCCTCACTGCAGCGACACTGGGTTTCACACCTTCTGTCATGCCTACTGCATCACAGTAACCTCTTGTGGTAATGTTAATGTTTCCAGCTCTGTGGCCAGCAGAGCACGAGCAACAGTAGGACTCTGTCTCGAACCCTGTGGTAAGCCAGTCAGCGTAAATGGCAGTCCCTGCCAGGTGAAAGCAACCCTCTCCCTATCTGTCCCAAGGTACGGGGGCTCTAAAAAACGTATCCTTCCCATCTGCTGTTGCCCTTCCTGGCAAGGCTTGTTCCGTTGAGGCAACGGACTATCGGATCAGAGCGGGAGCCGCCACAGTGGGCAGTTCAGTGGCGTTGTTCAGGGCTCTGTAACCTACCGCTAGTCACCACTTGCCCGGAGGTTTCTCTACTGCCCGTGCAGGAGAACCGTATTGGGAAGGAGGCCTGACCACGCTTCCCTGTTCGTCTAGCTCTTTTATCAGTTCAGGAACAGCGCGGGTGGCATCAGAAGGTGACTCGTATTGTAGGATAAAGGGGCAGGACCTGGAGCTCATGCTAACGGCCTGTTTGTCAGGGATGTGTTGATGCGAGGTAAACTGTGGGGAAGAGCCTGCAGTGCCCCTACTGCCCACTTTCCCCACGAGGCCACCCTCGACTGACCCATTCCATGCACCCATACCTCACCTATTAAGGGGACCTAGAAGTAAAGCTGGACCGTCCGTCCATCCCATAGAATTGATTTAGCCCTGACCAGTGGGTGGGTAGTGGTTTGCCATGGCCACCTACAAGAGCATCTATTCGCTTGCTAAGTGGAGGCTTTCCTTGGTTAAGTGTCCTTACCCATCATCGATAGTTGGGCTCCTGTGTCAGTGAGGAATGTTGGAAAGTAGCAATCGCCACCATCAGCTCCGGACCGGGAGCCTGAGCAGTGGGGGCAACGGCCCCAGGGATCAAGCCCTGGCCCCAGCTGCCTGCAGATTGGCAGTCCTGGTTCAGCCCTGATGGATTTGGGCACCTCCTCGGGCTCACACCCCTAACACCCGCCGGCTCCCACGTTGTACGGTGTCGCTCCATCTCCTCACACAGACCCCGGAGAACGATCGTGAGGGAAACCCGGCCAGCTGCTGCAAAACGGGAGTTGGCAGACCGCTGAACGGACTCGGAGAGAGCCCTTTGCCGGACCACATCCTCCTCCACCTCTCATGCTCAGTGGCGACTGAGGGTGCTCCCCAGTTTCCCCTCTCTGCTTTGGTCATTTGCACGGAGGCAGGCTGGGTCTTTTCTATTAGACTGACTTTAGCTGAGGTTCTCCCCTGCTTTTTGTCCCCGGGGGTGCACAGTGGTAAAGAGCATAAGGAAGACATGGCCCTGCTGGAGTGGGTCCGGAGCAGGGCCACAAAGATGATGAGGGGGCTGGAGCAGGGGTCAGTAGCTCAGGTGCCTAAAGTTAGGTCACCTGCACGCGGTCAAGGAGGCAAGGGGCAATAGGTTATCTGAAGGTGGAATTGGAGGAAAGGGACGTGCGGCCCCTCACTGCAACAGAAGGGCAGGCGGGTCCGCAGGGTGGGAGCCCCCGGCGCGCTGCTTGCGCGGCCCCTTGGTCAGGACCCGGACTCGCTAAGTTTTCGCGCAAGCCAAGGCGGGCGAAAGTGCAACGGAGTATTTGTGGAGAGTTTGTCTAAGGGGGGAGGATGGGATCCTGTTGAGTGATGCTGAAGCGAGAGGTTGCTGGGGACCGGGCGTGTTTCTGAGTGCCGGCCCGGCGGGTGATCAGTGGAGGAGGTCCCGAGTAGCCTACGGGGCTGGGGGTGCGGACCCCGAGGAGGGAGGAGAACCTGTTCCTAGCCGGGAAAAGGGCCTGTCGAGGCTAAGGGAGGGCAGCAGGGAGGTCCGCCCAGGCGGCTGCCAACCCCGCGGCGAGCGGTCTCGAACTCGCGGCCGCTCGGGCCGGAACTCCGATCCCGGAAGGGACGCTCTCTGGCGCAAGGCCCCGGCACTGGGGGCAGGCCGGGCCGCGCGGCAGGGGCCGTCCGCCGGCGGCGTCCGGGGGGGATTGCTGGAGGGGAAGGCTGGAGAGCAGAGGGAAGCGGGGAAAGCTAGAGAGCCGAGGGAAGCGGGGAAAGCTAGAGAGCCGAGGGAAGCGCCAGCGAGGCCGCCCCCTCGGGCAGAGGAACGGGACCCTCTCGCGGCACTGCGAGAGGAACCGGAAGGGCTGAACACGGGGAGCTGCGGTTTGGGGTGCAGGCCGCCCGGGCCGCGCGGGGAATAGCTGCCAACGGTCTGCCGATAACGAGCCTTAGATACACATTCCTGTGGGCCCAGAACAGAAAAGTTTGGGATTCTTACTCGATACAGTGTTTTAAACGAATGACACGCTAGTGAGCTGGGAATTCAGCCCTCAGGGAAGGCTGTAAACGTTGGAGGAGTGACAGGGGCGACAGAAAAGGCCCCAGAGCTCGAACTCAGCTTTGGTTACTGGGGGGGGGGGGGTAAAAAAGAGCGACAGCTGTGGAAGTGGCTTTCAGCCCCTATGAGGGAAATACACTGGGATTTGATGTGCTGGCAGGCAGCCAGTGGGACCTACCCAGTTACCGGTAGGGTGTGGGGCTTTGGGGGCAGGGGGGCAGAGGCTGTTCATGTGAGAACGTTGCAGGTTGCTCCTGCACTACCGCAGTCTGAGGTGACACGTGTCCCTCACTACCCACTTCCAGCCGCAGCCAAACGGGGCATTTCAGAAGCAATTAACGATGTGGAGAAACGAGAGATCATCAGTCACGCACATTCCCCTTCTTATCCCCTTGTTTGGCCAGTCCGTGAATCAGATGAAAGGTGGCGGCTAACCATTGATTATACAAGATTGAACAGGAATACCCCACCATTAACTTCTGCCATCCCAAGTATTACCTGAGGGATAACAGGCTGCAGCCCACCCATGGATGGTTGCTTTAGATGTCAAGGATATGGGGGTTTTTTATGGTTTCCCCTAAGGGAAGAGGACAAACCCCAGTTCACCTTCACTTGGGAAGGGACCCAATACACTTTCAACTGCCTTCCCCAGGGATACAAGGACGCCCCCGCTATTGCTCACAATGCCTCAGCCAAGCTTCCTGATGCTGTGGAAGTACCATCAGGTGTCCACATATATCAATATATAGATGGTATCCTGGCTGGTGGGGACAACAAGGAACAGGTGGGGCAAGCTGCCCTCCATTGGTATTGTTCCTAGGACCTTAGCAAAACCCAGAGGCCTGCATGCCTGGGAAGCCTTGGGTACTGAGACGGGAAACCAAAGAAACCTTAGTAGATATAGTAGATATATGAATGTAGATAGGAATTGTTTAATAATTATCTAGCTTATAATGAAGTTAAAGAAGTTTCAATAAGAGGTAGACATGGCCCAAGGGGATGAGAAGTGATGTTTAACGCTTGCATTGTTGAGGCTGGGTGGGACAGGAGATAGTCCCTGATAAGAAGCAGCAGTGGCTCCAAGAACCAGCTAAGACCGACCTTGTGATTTGGACTAATGCCAAGGGACAACTGAGTCTGCGCAGGGACAGAAGGTTAAGAGTTCACCGTGAAGAAGACATACAGCCTTCATCTTCACGACCACCAGACGACCACCATAAGGAGGCACTGCGCAAGCGCAGTTGAGAGGAGGCTATGGAAATGACTTCCTAAAGCTAATTTTAATATGAAGCGGGGATAGGTAATGCCTATGCATAGGCGTATTGCGAAACTCTGTGTATATGTAACACTTGACTGTATAAATTTAAAGTGAACTCCCAAATCAGGCGCGCACGACTGTGGTGGGACTACCCCCCGTGCTGCCCAGCGCTGAATGAACATACCTACTTTGCAGTCTCACCGATTGTGGAGTCTGTTTTCCGCGCGTCAGTTTGGCGAGCCAGGCAGGAGACTCTCTGCTCGGCCGCGGGACCGACTGCGGAGCGGACGCCCCTGGGCGCGCCCCGAGCACTTTCCTCGGAGGAGCCTCCGCTGCCAGCCGCTCACCGTGGGAGCAGACAAGGACCTCCTGAAGCCGCGGACCAAATGGTATGTTCTACAAAGGGGAGCCTGTAAAAGTACGGGCCGGGGCAGCTGGTAAATTGCGCAGAGACGTCTGGTGTGCAGCGGAGTCCCCGTATGGGAGGAGGGTACCCTGTATGGTAACAAGGGGGGATTTGCTGACCGATAGAGCGGCCGCTAGCGATCTTGGGGGTAGATCGAGCAAATCCGGGGTGACTGCTGCATCCCAGTATCGGGAGCCAGGACGGACCTGTCAATGACTGGTATATAAGAGGCAGGAGGAGGGTAAGCGCACCCCCTCGCAATTGCGCTTGGTTTATGGGGTAAGTGGACCCCCTCGCAATTGCGCTTGGTTTATTTTTGCAGCTGCTGAAGGTTGTCAACTGGAGCGATGCTTGTATGATGTGAATGTTTGGAAATTTAATGTTAAAGATTTTGTGTGAGAATGTGAAAATGCTATGTTGAGATTTATATGTGTATGTTTGTTAATGTGTAAATATCTAAAACTGTGGATTGAATGTTTGAGTAAAAGAGACACAGCTCAGCTGCGGAGCGTGTGTGGAGTTCTGATCCACAGTTTCGTAACTCTACACGGGGTATGGCTGGACACAGACGAAGTGTGACTCACTGATGATTTGAAACTTGAATTTATATGTTAAAGTTGTAATTGTAAGTTTGAGTTTGATTATCTTAATCATTTTGTGGTGTTGGTATAAGAAAGTCCCTGTATGGTGCATTGCATAAATGTGGGTATTAGAATGGTGTCTTTTACATCCAGGAAATGAGTGTACACCCTCATATGTCCTGGAATGTGTGTGGTGTAAACAGAGGTTGCAAATAGATTGTGGCGGGGATATTGAATGCCCTGAGTGTGGGGTTTGGACTCCTTGGGATAAGAGGGAACGAGCTACATACACGGTTGGGATTGTTTGTGGTTGAAAGATAGCCGAAATAGTGAAATTGGTGTGAAAAGGAAAATTTAATCCCGGAATTCGGGACATGTGAGAGAAAAACCGGGAGAATTCTATAAAGAGGTATAAGAAACAATTTGCATGGAATCGTATTAAAAGGAGAAGTAATAAAATGGGAAACAATCAAGGGGGAATATTGAGGAAGAGTCCTCTGGGTTGTATTATTACCCACTGGAAAGATATTGTTGGGACCGGAGGTACGGAAAATAAAAAGAACCTTATTAAGTATTGCAATCAGTGGTGGCCGTTATACAAGTTAGAAGGTGATGCTAAGTGGCCACTAAATGGGTCAGCAGATTATAATACTCTATTACAACTAATGCTGTTTTTAAGGAGAGAAAGAAAATGGGATGAAGTTTCATATGCAGACATGTTTTTCACCCTCCGAAACCATCTGGAGTGGCAAAGGGACTGTGGAATAGTACCCCCACAGGACCCCATGGTGCTCGCAGTTGAGCGGGAAAACAACAAGGAACTTAGAGGTAAACTGAGGCGGTGTTGTTCGGCATGTAGTATTGGACAAAGGTGTACAAAGACAAATAAAATTCATCAGGTACCAGAACAAGATCTAACTGATTTGTTTAAGCCTCCCCCTCGACCACAGGAACAGGATGCAGACTCGGATAAAACTCCGACCCCCCCCGGACAGCCCTGTATCTTCCCGTACTAGGAAGAAAACTACCTCAACAGCTTTACAAGCACCTCTCCGAGAGGCGGTGAGGCTGGATGGTGGGACGATGTTAATCAAGGTACCCTTTTCTACTGCTGACCTAGGGGAATGGAAAAAGATTGCTAAAGATTATAGGAGTGATCCGGTAAGTGTAACTAAACATTTCCAATTTATTGTAAAACAACATAACCCTGATTGGAAGGATATACAGCGATTATTAGAATATATGACCGAAACAGAGAAACAGCTGATTTTAAAAACAGCAGGGAACTTAGCTGAAGATCATTATAAGATCACAGGAGGGGACATTAAAGAATATTTCCCTCTCCAAGACCCAAAGTGGGATGCTAATAGATCTGCACATATGGAAAGATTGCAGGGCTATCAGGAGTGGATTACAAAAGGAATGGAGAGGGCAATCCCCAAAACTATAAATTGGTCAGCTTTATATGCAGTCAAACAGAGTCCTTGCGAGTCTCCATCTGAATTCCTGGATCGATTGAGGGATGCAATGCGCCGCAACACACCGCTGGATCCTGGGTCAGAGGTAGGAATACAACAATTGGTCTCCCTGTTTTTGGGTCAATCTACAGGGGATATAAGGCGCAAACTTCAAAAATTACGCCCTACAGAGAGTAGGAATTTAGAAATATTATTGGATGAAGCATGGAGAGTATTTAGTAACAGAGAAGAAGGATATAGGCAGGGGCAAAGAAAATTAATGGCTGTTATCCAGGAAGAAAGAGGAAGAGGGCCTAGGCGAGGCTTGCCCCGACTGGGCAAGGATCAATGCGCTTTGTGTCAGAAATTCGGTCATTGGAAAAGGGAATGCCCAAAGAACAAGAAGGAGGATCAGGGGGCTCAAACAGGAAGAACGGTAGCCCATGTGAAGGGAGACTGACAGGAACATGGGGAATCTACCCTAGCGGATCCACTGGTTATAGTTAAGCTAGGGAAAACACAACAAGAGGTAGAATTTTTGGTAGATACAGGAGCAACATACTCTGTTCTGAATCAGGCTTTGATGCCCCTGGGAAATGATTATGTCATGGTGAAAGGAGCGACTGGCCAACGTGAAAAGGCATATTTTTGTAAACCTTTAGAATATAAATTAGGAAAACAGTGGGGCATTCATAAATTTTTATATATGCCCAACTCCCCAAAGCACTTTTGGGAAGGGACTTGTTGGAACAATTGGGAGCAAAAATTGTATTCAAAAAGGGAGAAATTACTCTGGAGGTAAAAGATCAGCAATATATTCAAATATTGAGCCTAACCTTAACCAGTCTCCCCCTAGAAGGAAGTATTAACGAGGACATCTTAAACCAAGTGTACCTGGGGGTGTGGGCTACCGATGCACCTGGAAGAGCGAAAAGTGCTCCACCTGTTGAAGTTAGGATCAAGGAAGGCCAAAAGCCGGTAAGAATTAAACAATATCCCCTAAAGAAAGAAGACAGAGAAGGAATCTGGCCGGTGATAGAAAAATTTTTGCAGTTGGGATTATTAAAAGAGTGCGAGTCTGAATTCAATGCCCCTATATTACCTGTTTGGAAGCCCGATGGGTCATATCGGGTCGTTCAAGACTTACGGGCAGTGAACAAGATAACTGAAGATCTTTACCCAGTAGTGGCGAACCCATATACCCTGTTAACCGTATTAACACCTGAATTGACTTGGTTTACTGTTTTAGATTTGAAGGATGCTTTCTTTTGCCTCCCTCTCCATGAAGCCAGCCAAAAATTGTTTGCATTTGAATGGGAAAACCCCAAGAGTGGTCGAAAGACCCAGCTCACTTGGACAGTGTTGCCACAAGGATTTAAGAATAGTCCTACCATTTTTGGCAATCAACTTGCGAAAGACTTAGAATCCTGGGAAGCCCCGTCTGAGGAAGGGAAGATGTTGCAGTATGTGGATGTTATCCTGATGGCCACCAAAACAGAGAAAGATAGTATGACATGGACGGTGAGTCTGTTGAATTTCCTGGGACTCCAGGGGTACCGGGTATCCAAGAAAAAGGCACAGGTAATGCAACGCAAAGTGAATTATTTGGGCTATGAAATTAGTGCGGGACAGAGAACTTTGGGACAGGCCCGTAAAGAGGCAATATGTCAAACTCGGAGACCTCAGACAGTAAAAGAGTTACGGACTTTTCTGGGAATGACAGGGTGGCGCCGATTGTGGATCTGTAATTACGGATTGCTTGTTAAACCACTGTATGCATTGACAGCCACTGAGCAGGGACACCTTGAATGGAACAAGGAGACCGAACGAGCCTTTGAGCTACTGAAAAAGGCTTTGATGTCAGCCCCGGCCTTAGGACTCCCAGATGTGAGTAAGCCGTATCTTCTTTACTCCCACGAGAAGCAGGGCATTGCCCTGGGAATATTAGCACAAAACCTGGGCCCGTATCGACGGGCAGTTGCCTACCTCTCTAAGCACTTAGACACGACTGCAAAAGGTTGGCCTGGATGCCTGCGGGCGGTTGCGGCCGTGATACTGAATATACAGGAAGCCCGAAAGTTTACTCTGGGCTAGAAAATGACTGTTCTGGTGTCTCACACAGTATCAGCAGTACTGGAAGCAAAAGGTGGACAGTGGCTCTCTCCACAAAGATTCCTGAGATATCAAGCCATATTGGTAGAGTAGGATGACGTGGAGATTGTAGTCACTAACATTGTCAACCCAGCTTCTTTTCTCAGCGGGAACACAGGAGAACCGGTACATCATGACTGTTTGGAAACCATCGAAGCAACATACGCCAGTCGCCCAGACCTGAAAGACAGCCCCATGGAAAATGGGGAAACTTGGTTCACAGACGGAAGCAGTTACGTCCTAAATGGTAATCGACACGCGGGATACGCCGTCACCACCAGCCAAGAGGTAATAGAATCAGGGGCTTTGCCCATGAACACCTCCGCTCAGAAGGCAGAAATAATTGCTCTAACCCACGCCCTGGAATTGGCCCAGGGCAAAGTTGTGAACACTTCTACAGACTCAAAATATGCCTTTGGAGTTGTACACGAACATGGAGCAATTTGGAAGGAGAGAGGACTATTGAGTTCTCAAGGGAAAAATGTCAAACATGCAGAAGAAATTCTGAAGTTACTGGAAGGTGTCCAGCTCCCTAAGAAAGTAGCAATTATGCATATTAAGGCACACCAGAAAGCGAGCTCAGATTTGGAAAAAGGGAATGAGCTGGCGGACAGAGAGGCAAAACAAGTGGCCAAAACAAAGGTAAAAACAGAAGGGGCCTTAATTCCTGAGAGGCAGATTTCCCTAGAAGGTAAGCCAGAATACACTAAGGAAGATCAAAAGCTCATTACAGATTTAGAAGGGTCATATAATGAAGAGGGGTGGGCTCATACCCCACAGGGAAAGCTAATGGTTCCCTCTTGCTTATTATGGCATTTGATACGGGAGGAACGTAGGAAAAGACATTGGGGAACAGAAGCGCTGTATAATCATTTGATAAGAGAAATTGTGGCTAGAAGTTTATACACCACGGTGAGACAGGTGACACAACAGTGTGATCTTTGCCTCCAGACTAATCCTAAGAATACCCCCAAGCTGGAAATGGGCCAGACTGGAAAAAGCAATCGGCCTGGATGACAATGGCAAATTGATTTTACAGAACTTCCTAGAAAAGGGGGGTATCGATATTTATTGGTATTAACTGATACCTTTTCAGGTTGGCCAGAAGCATGCCCAACAAGAACGGCTAAAGCTCGGGAGGTAACTAAAATACTGGTACAAGAGATAATACCACATTTTGGGGTTCCAGCAACCATATCCTCTGACAGAGGACCACATTTTGTCTCAAAAATAGTACAACAAATTAGCCAGCACTTGGGTATAGATTGGCAGCTTCATACTCCATATCACCCCCAGTCGAGCGGTCAAGTGGAAAAAATGAACCACTTAATCAAACAGCAAATTGTGAAATTAGGACAAGAAGCAAATTTGACATGGCCTCAGTCTCTCCCTTTAGCCCTTCTGCGTATACGAACAAGACCAAGGGCGAAGGAAGGACTGAGCCCCTTTGAAATTCTGTATGGACAACCCTATGGGATACAGTGAGGGGTGTCTGTACAAGCGGGGGATGAAATTATGACTTCTTACATGGTGGCATTAGGTAAGCAACTTAATAAAATCAGGAGGCATGTGGTAGGGACTCGAGGGAGAGGTTTGGATGGGCCTGTGCATAATATACAACCAGGAGATTATGTGTATGTAAAGTCTCTTACAGAAAAAACTCTGGAGCCGCAGTGGGAAGGACCATTTCAAGTACTACTTACCTCCTTCACCGCGATTAAGATCAAGGAACAGAACGCCTGGATCCATCACACTAGGGTGAAGAAGGCACCCAAAGGACAATGGACTTGACAAGAAAAAGGACCTCTGAAGCTAAAATTTGTGAGACATTGATTGTTATGTTCCTGAGTTGGACCTTGTCCAAGGGGCAGACTTGGGATCGAAATACTTGTTTAAACATGACAGAGAGTATCTCGAAAGTACTAAATTTATCAGACTGTTGTGTATGTAATCCCCTTCCTCGGGGGAACATGGAACTCCCCTTTTTAGGAATCCCGACCACAAATTGGACATCTCTTATTAAAGACAGGCCAGACAGGAATGGATCATGCCCTCATGGAAAGGGAAATACCCAGCGGGGCTTTAGAGATTATAGAAAGTGCTATAATTGATGCAATTAGATGGCTGCAACTGGAAATACAATCCCTAAGTAGTACTCCAAAATAGAATGGGATTGGACATCCTTTAGCAAAAGAAGGGGGCTGTACCTATATCAATCAAACCCAACGAATTGAAAAAGATCTTGAGGAGATATGGGAAAAGACTAAAATACTACATGAACTTTCCCAAGATGACACTTCTTGGGGCTTGACAGGCATATTAGAAAAACTAATCTCCTGGTTGCCAAATTTGACATGGTTAAAGCAATTGTTTGTCACTATAATAATCATCATTCTCTTGTCTGTGGTCCTTTGCATAGTGGTTCGATGTGGCCTTCTGTACTGTAAGAGTACAGGAGACTTCTGCGGTGAATAGAAAAAGAATCAGTTACGATGAAAACTCGAGACGAACAAATACTTTGAGAGGATGCTAGATAGGGAAATAATGTATTAGAAGTACTAGGATTAAATATAGTAAAAGAATTTACTATTTTCTAGAAAAGGGGGGACTGAGACAAGAGGGGTCAAAAGAATCTCAGTAGACATAATAAAGGGGGCTGAAAGATAATGTTCAGTGCTAACATTGTTGAAATTAGCTGAGGTAAAGATAAGAACCTTGATAAGAACCAGGAGCAGGCCCCAAGAGCCAGCTACGACTGGTCTTGTGGCTTGGGTGAATACCAAGAAATCACTGAGCCTGCGCAAGGAAAGACGTTACTAGCGGTGACGAAGAGGAGTCATCTGTCTTCATCTCCATGACCACCAGACGACCACAATAAAGAGGCCCTGCGCAGGCGCAGTTGAGAGGAGAGTATGGAAATGACCACTCAGAGCTAATTTTAATATGAAGCGGGGATAGGTCATGCATATCTATAGGCATATTGAGAATATGTAATACCTGACTGTAAACTTGAGGCAAATTGCCGAGTCGGGTGCGCACGACTTTGGTGGGAGTACCCCCCGTGCTACCCAGCGCTGAATGAACATGCCTACTTTACAATCTCACTGATTGTGAAGTCTGTTTTCTGCACATCACATATACACACTGCGTGCTCTCTCAAGGTTTCCTTTTGCCTGTCAGATAATTGCCCTGGGAGGGCAGCTCCCCTGGCTGTGCTCCAGCGGCTGTCCACAAGCACCCCGTGGCGAGAGCCATCCTCACGCCTTCTCGGCCCGGCCGTGAGGTCACAGCGGGACTGTGAGGTCACAGAGCCCCGCGGCGACGCGCCAGACATAAGCACCAACCGCTCAGCCCCCGGCCCTCAGTCCGGCGGTGGCAGCAGCAGCAGCAGCAGCAGCACGGTGTGAGCGTAGGGAGCAATGTCCCCAGCCCGCCACCTCTTCGTCCTCCTCATCCTCTTGGTGGCCCTGCATGTCAGGGCTGCCAGGGCTGCTCTGTGGCGAGCACGGGGAGCAGGTAAGCGGGCGGCGCTGGTGCAGCCTTTCACAGACCAGCGGGCTCTTCTCCCCGAGAAGCGCGGATGATGGTATTTCCCTGCCAGCGGGAGGAAGGAGCACTTCCCTTTCCCTCTTCTTTCCGTGTGAAACGCAAGTTGCTCCTTCCGTGTCCGTTGCGCAGATGCGGAGAAGAGGAGAGAGGGCACGGGTCAGGCTCAGTGACGTGCCCCGAGGCATTTGGCCTTGCGAAGCTGTCTATGCCGGCCCCTCGGAGCCTGAGCTGCTCCCGGTGCTGGCTGCCGAGCCAGCGGGCTTGTTGGGGCTGAGTTTAGAGCTGGCGTGAGCTCAGGAAGCCTTTTCTTCTGGCAGCTCCGCGCGTGGGTCGTTTTGCCCCGGCATGCTGCCACTGCAGGCAGGCAGCAGCTCTTTGTGCCATGCTCCTGAGTGGAAGGGAGAGATGAGTGCCGTGGGGTAATCCTGTCTTTGAGCTGCGCTCACTGCCACTCCGGTCTGAAGAAGTATCTTGAACCGTGTGACGGGAGCTGTTCTGTCCTGTGCTTTTTTGCAGCCGTGCTGGCAGGCAAAGGCGATGCAGCTTCGCATCTGGGCGCCAGGACTGAGGGTCCGGGAGATGGCATGGGTAGGTCACGGCTTTTCCCTCCCTTTGAGAGCTGCCAGCCGGGCGGCTCTGCAGGTGTGAGGACGGAGACCTGCACGTGTGTGCCCTCTCCTTGCGTGATCGCCTTACCGCTTCTGCGATTCAGTTCTGCCGATGTAGATCACGATAGATGACGGAAGCTTCTCTGGGTGTTTAGGTACAGATGGGCCTGTAGGGAAGACTTTTCCAGCTCCACGGCTGGATGCTGTTCTACAGCCCGGCTGGCATCGCAGGGGTGAGTAGTCTGTCTCTGCCGACCTCACAGGCTAAGCGCTGGTTTTCTGTAATTTATTTGCATGAAATTGAACCACGTATTTTCCGTTAAGCTCCTCCGAGAGCCGAGTACCTAGCTGACGGAGGAAAAAAGTCCCTGCAGCCATCTGAATTCGTAAGACAAATGCTGGAGGAACTGGAGAGAGGACACGGTGGGTGTGTTTCGCTCTGCCTTAGCGGTGAGACTCGGCAACCAGAGGTTTTAGGGTACCTGTCTGGACACGCCGTAGCCTGCACAGCGGGAAGGGGTCGATCAGAGCCTCGCAGCAGCGATGCTGGGTTTCACGCCTTGCAGGTGCTGGTGAGGCACAGAGATGGTGCAGAGCCTCTGCTGCCAGCTGTGGTTCAAGCCGCGTGCCAGGGGCAGCCGCTGCCCCGGTTTTACCATTACGGGTCAGAGCTGGCTTGTGTAGACGTCGGTAGGCAGATCGGAGGGCCTGGCGTGCGCTGAACTTGTGTTCAGCTGACGCGCAGCACAGCTTGCCGCTGGGCCAGTTCCAGGCGGGAGCGAGGTCCCCAGCAACGCTGGCTGCCCTTTCCTGATGCTGGAAGTCAGGTGGAGATGCTGGTTTGGCAGGCTTTCTGGGGTGCGCTCGACTTCCCGTCTGCGGACCGATAGCTGGGATGGGACGAGTGTGACCGTTGCCGGTGCTTACAGGGAAGGGCATGAGGGCCTTGCGGAGGAGCCCTTCTCAGAAGGGCTGTTTCCCCGGCTGGCCTGGCTGCAGCTTCTTCCCGTCCTCTTTGAAGGAAGGCATTGAGCACCACCTTCCAGTTTGCCAGGAATGCACTGCGTGCAATGCAAACCAGAAGGTTGCGTGCAATGTCCTGGTCTCCCAGCAGCTCAGGCGTGGCTGTTGCCTGGGGTGGTGACTAGGCGCAGCCCCGAAAGCCCAGGCGCTGTTTCTAATCCCCGTCAATGTCCTTGAGAAGGACTGCCTCCTGAAGATGCCATCACCCTCGTGGGGAACGGTTCTGTCTGATCCAACTGTGCCGCTTGCTTTCTCAAGGGACGGACCGAGAGGCTGTGCAGAAGGAGGTGGTTTTGGGAGAAAGCAGTGGCTCACTGCCAGTCTCCGCTGAAGAACTGGAGGCGAGGCAGGCCCCTGGCACACCAGGTAGTTGCTGTCCCGTGGCCAGCTGGTGTCACCCATCAGGATGGCTGCGTGTCAGCAGGCTCTTCCCCCAGCGTTCGCTCTTGCACGTCACGCCAGCAGGCAAAGCTGGAAGTGTTTTGGGTTCGAGGCCTCTGGGCCACGTCCTGCAGATGGTGGGAGATGTGCCTCTTAATGGAACGTGCGTCCCGCCGTAGCTGCATCCCAGAGGTTGCCCGGAGTCTCTAGAGGCCCAAGGCACAAAGGCAGCACAGAGCGGGATCCCTCTTGTGAGCCGAGGTCCAGAGCGATGCCCTGACTCACAGACTGGGCAGGGGCTTAGGGGCAGCCTCCCCGTCCTCCTGCATCCTCTGTGCCCGAGCCATGCTGAGGCTTCAGCTGCCGTCTCTGCTTTTTAGCAGCGCTGCCAAAGCCTAGAGAAGACCACCGTGGTAGTGTATATGAATTTCTTCGAGCGGACTCAGGTACTGAGCAGTCTGGGGGGGTCCCTAAGTGGGAGAGGCGTCCTAAAATCTGGGAGCGGCTGCAAGCGGTGCGCATGCTGGAGAAAAGGCTGAAGGGGAGAGCAAGGTCCAGGTGTCTCCTGAGAGGGCCTGACTCTGTCCCCTCGGGGTGGGAGCTGGCCCAGGGGGAGGGAGAGCTGGGGGGGCACTGCCTGCTGCAGGGATGTTTTTTGCCCGTGTCCCTCAAAGGAGCAGCTGCGCTCCCCGCCGCGCTCCTCTTCTGGGCTTCTGAGTTTTGTTCGGTGGGACAACGTGTCCCAAAGGGTGGGAGCGTGCCCCCAGGCACCAGCACTGGGGGGAAAGAGGGACCTTCCTGGCCCTATCAAATGTGCTGCAAGCTTGCCAGTGGTGCACAGGACGATCTAACGTTCCCAGTTGCTCCTCCAGACCTGGTCAACGAGAGAACCACGAGTGATAATGAGCCCCCGAGCTCCGCCAGTGTCCTCTGTCCTCAAGATGTGCGGAGGCGCTGTATGATAATCACGGCAGTGCTCATGACTGTCCTGCCACTTGGACTGGTGGTCTGCTGTTTCGTGATCCGGCGGCGGAGGAAGAGGAAACAGTGAGTTCTTGATTTCCCTCCCCCACTGCTTCCTTCGACGGCTGCTCGTAGCCACGAAGCATTTCTAGTCAGGCTGCTGTGGAGTGGCGAGTTAGTGGCTGGCCAAAAGACTCTTTCTGCTGAGGCCTCTTAATTCGCGCGCCCTCTTCTCGGGAGCCCGCTCTGGCTGGAGCCAGTGTTAGCTCAAAGTGAGCCTGCCTGGAGAAGGGCAGCCCCCCGGAGGCAGAGCCATAGGCAAAGCAAGGTCAGGACGAGAAAGAGCGGGGGATGAGGTTGCCGTCGAACACGAGACGCGCACAAGCGCCCGCTCCTGACCAGCAAATCTGCCCGTGGGAATGCCCCTACTCGCTGGTGCCATGAGGTGCGGGTGTTCACCTCGGCCGAGGTGTGCCAGCGGCTCTGCCCGTGGTGGTGAGCCTTGCCAGCTCTGGGCCGTGCTGTGGAGCTGAGTCCCTCTGTCCCATCTGCAGCCTCCTCTCTCCACAGGCGTGCCTCTGCCGCTCCAGCCTACCCCTCGCGCCGGGAGAGCTGGACCAGACGCCTCGGCACCGACGAGAGATGGAACGAACGAGAGCAGCCGACGGTCCTGCCTGAAAAACCGGCGCGCCCGCCCTCCCCGCGGCCCCCGCGGCCCCCCAGCCCGTCCCTGGCGGCTCTGCTGCAGCGGGACGCGGCCAGCTCCCTCCAGGTGGAGGGCTTGGGGTTGCGCTGAGAGAAGCCCTGCCGACAGCCGCGGGTTCAGCCCTTTCTTTGAAAATAAAGAGGGACAGAGCTGTCAGGAAAGTGTCTGGGCCATTTGTTTCAAAATACAGAGCTGTCAGGCAAGTGTCCGTGTGGTACCAACAGCAAGCCCCGCGAAGCACCAGCACTGGCTGAGCTATGCACCCGAGCGCAGCCGTGGATGCCCACGCTGTCGGCAGGCAGGAGCCAGGCACACGGCTCCCCCGACCGGCGCTGGGAGCCTGGGGGAGCCCCTGGCCATGGCCAGCAACAGACAGCGACACCAACCTCACCGACGTACGGATCGGGAGGCAGTGGCGGGAGTCCGACTGGCCGCTCGCACGGACTGGCGCGGGAGCGTCCGTCGGGTGAGGGAACATTTATTGCAGCAGGATCATCTGGCCATGGGCCTCCTCAGGTGGGATCCCCAGGACAGGAGGGAAGCCATCAAGAACATCTCCAGGGACAGAAGCCTGCCGAGCCAATGCACTGCAGGCACAACAAAGGTCCTCGCCGACTGACTTGACGGGCCCTAACTGATGGGCCATCACCAACTGGGGGTGCTGCAAAGTATCTCCACATCTGGGCGCTGAGCCTCCTGTTAAGGCACTCCCTGAGGGAGGCTGTTACTGCCTTGGCGGTACCAAAGCGGTGGCCACCCCGCTGCTTGCACAGCGTCTTGAAAGGCTGGCTGGAGCCTTTGTAAGAGTTCAGCTGCGTGCTAAGGCTGCGGCCACTCCTCGCAGGACACTGAAGCAGAACACACGTTTAGAACCAAGGCCGTTCCTGAGTACAGACAGGGCAGTTCTGGGGGGGTGCAACAGTAAGCACATGGCTTTTGAGTCTAAAGGGTGGCTGGGCCTGTTGTTAGTGCTGAGGCCTTGGCTTAGATCACGGTTACTACTGCCAAGAAGGTGTAAAAGTACCGAGGGGGAGAGGGGATTGCCGCTTCTCCCCGAGAAGCGCGGATGACGGGTTTTCCCTGCAGTGCTTTAGCGAGGGCTTCCTCGGCGTGCGTGAGAGCTCTCCCGTTAAGGATACCATCTATATATTGATATATGTGGACACCTGATGTCCCTTGGCATTTGTCCAAATCACAAGGTCGGTCTTAGCTGGTTCTTGGAGCCACTGCTGCTTCTTATCAGGGACTATCTCCTGTCCCACCCAGCCTCAACAATGCAAGCGTTAAACATCACTTCTCATCCCCTTGGGCCATGTCTACCTCTTATTGAAACTTCTTTAACTTCATTATAAGCTAGATAATTATTAAACAATTCCTATCTACATTCATGTATCTACTATATCTACTAAGGTTTCTTTGGTTTCCCGTCTCAGTCCCCCCTTTTCTAGAAAATAGTAAATTCTTTTACTATATCCAACTCTAGTATCTTAATGTATTATTTCTTTATTTAGCATTCTCTCAAAATATTTGTTGGACTCAAGTTTTCGTCGCCACTGATTCTTTTTCCATTCACTCTAACAGTCCCCTGTACTCTTACAGCACCAAACGCCACATTGAACCATTATGCAAAGGACTACAGACAAGAGAATGATGATTATTACAGTGAAAAACAATTGTTTTAACCATGTCAAATTTGGCAACCAGGAGGTTAATTTTTCCCATATCTCAGTGAATCCCCATGAAGTGTCATCTTGTGACATTAAATGTAAAAGTTGGGTTTTTTCCAAATTTGAGAGAGATCTGTTTCTATTCGTCTCTTTTGGTTAACATAGGTGCAACAGCGTTCATTAATTACAGGGCACAGGCCCCCTTGCTGAGCAAAGAGCATGTCTAGACCTAGTCGATTCTGGAGCACCATTTTTCCTAGGGAAGTGGTTTCTTCCTGGAGGGCCTTTATAGCATCGATTGTGGCATTATTAATAATTTCCATAGTGGCAGAAAGATTTACCAGAGCTTTTTCTAACTCACTAACTCCCCATGATGGAATGAGCCATCGTACAAAACTATGAAAGCTAGTTGGTCTTTCCACTAGAGGATTGCTGGTGCGTCTTTGCCTTATTACTGGTTTCATATAAGTCCGTAAAAAGTTTTGGGAATCATGGTTAGTTAAATTTTTAACCATGATGGTATTAGGAGCTATGGTTCCTACGGCACATTGGCCAGTCCAACCTAGAGGCAGTACTTTATATCCTGTCTGTCCACAAATCCAATACCATCCTAACCCTACTGGAGTGGGCCATCCCCTGGGTGTAATAGAATTATGCCCCCGGGTTCTTGCAACCCGGGTTTGATTGAAGTTCCACATGTTTGCGCCACCATACTTAATATATTCAGTGCAATTGGGGTAACAACTTAACTAATCCTCATTTAGGGTCTGTGTTATTACCTCCAGAATTCTTACTTGTGTTTTTCAGATGGCACCTTTGAACACATGGAACCTTTTGTGTTTCATTCCACAATTCGCTTAAATCTGCTTGCCACTGAAGGTTCTCAGGGGGTGTTTCAGTGTACTTTGTGAGGGACATGTTATTAAAAGCTGTTACTATCACAGAGATGTTAGAAAAGACTGTAGCAATTACAGGGTAGCCTCGTCCGAGACTCTTAGGAAAACGTGAACATATCCAGCAATCAGTTTGATTGACTATTTTTGCAATACTCTCGTGGAGTTGAACAAACGTGTTCCCATCCCATGCTACGCTCCTTGTCCCTAAGGTTGCCCATATTACCGCGTAAAAACTAAGTGTCCATCGGGTTTTGTGGTGACTTTCCATGGAGTTTTGGGTGACTTTTTCACTCTGGTGTGATGAATCCAAGCGTTCTGTTCCTTGATTCTGACTGCAGTAAAGGAGGTGACTAGTACTTGGAATGGTCCTTCCCACTGTGGTTCCAGGGTTTTTTCTGTAAGAGACTTTACATATACATAATCACCAGGTTGTATATTATGTACAGGTCCATCTAAACGTCTTCCTCGAGTCCCTACCACATGTTTCCTGATTTTATTGAGCTGTTTACTTAATGCTATCATGTAAGAGGTCACAATTTCATCCCCAGCTTGTACAGACAACCCTTTCCGTATTTCATAGGGTCTTCCATATAACATTTCAAAGGGGCTCAGTCCTTCCCTTGCCCTTGGTCTTGTTCATATACGCAAAAGGGCTAAAGGGAGAGACTGAGGCCATGTCAAATTTGCTTCTTGTCCTAATTTTACAATTTGCTGTTTGATTAAGTGGTTCATTTTTTCCACTTGACCACTTGACTGGGGGTGATATGGAGTATGAAGCTGCCAATCTATACCCAAATGGCGGCTAATTTGTTGTACTATTCTTGAGACAAAATGTGGTTCTCTGTCAGAGGACATGGTTGCTGGAAGCCCGAAACGTGGTATTATTTCTTGCACTAATATTTTAGTTACCTCCCGGGCTTTAGCCGTTCTTGTTGGGAATGCTTCTGGCCAACCTGAAAAGGTATCAGTTAATACTAGTAAATATCGATACCCCCCTTTTCTTGGAAGTTCTGTGAAGTCAATTTGCCATTGTCATCCAGGCCCATTGCCTTTCCCAATCTGGCTCATTTCTAGTTTGGGGGTATTCTTAGGATTAGTCTGAAGGCAAAGATCGCTTTGTTGAGTCACTTGTTTCACTGTGGTATATAAATTTCTAGCCACAGTTTCTCTTATTAAATGTTTATATAGAGCCTCTGTCCCCCAATGTCTTTTCCTGTGGTCCTCCTGTATCAAATGCCACAGTAAGCAAGAGGGAATGATTAGTTTTCCCTGTGGGGTATGAGCCCACCCTTCTTCATTATATGACCCCTCTAAATCTGTAATAAGTTTCTGATCTTCCTTGGTATATTCTGGCTTACCTTTTAGGGAGATTTGTCAAATCTAAAACAGTAAACCAAGTTAATTCAGGTGTTAACAGGGTATATGGGCACCGCTCGTAAGTCTTGGACCACCCGATATGACCCATCGGGCTTCCGAACTGGTAGTAATCCTAACTGCAAAAATTTTTCTATCACCGGCCGGATTCCTTCTCTGTCTTCCTTCTTTAGGGGATATTGTTTAATCTTTACCGGCTTTCGGCCTTCCTTGATCCTAACTTCAACAGGGGGGGCACTTTTCGCTCTTCCAGGTGCATCGGTAGGACTGTCTCCCGTGGGTGGGACCCCACGCTGGAGCAGGGGAAGTGTGTGATGAGCCCTCCCCCTGAGGAGGTGAAGCGGCAGAAAATAACGTGTGATGACCGTAAACCCCATCCCCGTCCCCCTGTGCCGCTGTGGGGGGTTGGTAGAGAAATCTGGGAGTGAAGTTGTGCCTGGGAAGAAGGGAGGGGTGGAAGGAAGGTGTTCTGAGATTTGGGGTTATTTCTCATTACCTTACTCTGGTTGATTTGTAATAAATTGAGTTAATTTTCCCAAACTGAGTCTGTTTTGCCCGTGACGGTAATTAGTGAATGCTCTCTCCTGTCCTTATCTCGACCCGCAAGCTTTTTTGTTATATTTTTCTCTGCCCTGTCCAGCTGAGGATGGGGGAGTGATAGAACGGCTTTGGTGGGCACCTGGCATCCAGCCAGGGCCAACCCATCACAGTATACTAACCTGATTCATATGTAATCAGTTACTCCATAGAACCTGTTTGTGCTGCAGCTGTAGCGTACACGCTAGGTGGAATTATGCCCCGTGCATCCAGCGCTGCAATAAAGAACGCCTGCTTTCTAAAACTCCAAAACGCGTCTTTACAGGCCCTCAGTTTCGGTATCATTAGCGGTGAGACCTGGCAACCGGAGGTTTTAGATATGTGCCTGGACACGCTGTAGGCTGCACAGCAGGAAGGGATCGATCAGAGCCTCACTGCAGCGACACTGGGTTTCACACCTTCTGTCATGCCTACTGCATCACAGTAACCTCTTGTGGTAATGTTAATGTTTCCAGCTCTGTGGCCAGCAGAGCACGAGCAACAGTAGGACTCTGTCTCGAACCCTGTGGTAAGCCAGTCAGCGTAAATGGCAGTCCCTGCCAGGTGAAAGCAACCCTCTCCCTATCTGTCCCAAGGTACGGGGGGTCTAAAAAACGTATCCTTCCCATCTGCTGTTGCCCTTCCTGGCAAGGCTTGTTCCGTTGAGGCAACGGACTATCGGATCAGAGCGGGAGCCGCCACAGTGGGCAGTTCAGTGGCGTTGTTCAGGGCTCTGTAACCTACCGCTAGTCACCACTTGCCCGGAGGTTTCTCTACTGCCCGTGCAGGAGAACCGTATTGGGAAGGAGGCCTGACCACGCTTCCCTGTTCGTCTAGCTCTTTTATCAGTTCAGGAACAGCGCGGGTGGCATCAGAAGGTGACTCGTATTGTAGGATAAAGGGGCAGGACCTGGAGCTCATGCTAACGGCCTGTTTGTCAGGGATGTGTTGATGCGAGGTAAACTGTGGGGAAGAGCCTGCAGTGCCCCTACTGCCCACTTTCCCCACGAGGCCACCCTCGACTGACCCATTCCATGCACCCATACCTCACCTATTAAGGGGACCTAGAAGTAAAGCTGGACCGTCCGTCCATCCCATAGAATTGATTTAGCCCTGACCAGTGGGTGGGTAGTGGTTTGCCATGGCCACCTACAAGAGCATCTATTCGCTTGCTAAGTGGAGGCTTTCCTTGGTTAAGTGTCCTTACCCATCATCGATAGTTGGGCTCCTGTGTCAGTGAGGAATGTTGGAAAGTAGCAATCGCCACCATCAGCTCCGGACCGGGAGCCTGAGCAGTGGGGGCAACGGCCCCAGGGATCAAGCCCTGGCCCCAGCTGCCTGCAGATTGGCAGTCCTGGTTCAGCCCTGATGGATTTGGGCACCTCCTCGGGCTCACACCCCTAACACCCGCCGGCTCCCACGTTGTACGGTGTCGCTCCATCTCCTCACACAGACCCCGGAGAACGATCGTGAGGGAAACCCGGCCAGCTGCTGCAAAACGGGAGTTGGCAGACCGCTGAACGGACTCGGAGAGAGCCCTTTGCCGGACCACATCCTCCTCCACCTCTCATGCTCAGTGGCGACTGAGGGTGCTCCCCAGTTTCCCCTCTCTGCTTTGGTCATTTGCACGGAGGCAGGCTGGGTCTTTTCTATTAGACTGACTTTAGCTGAGGTTCTCCCCTGCTTTTTGTCCCCGGGGGTGCACAGTGGTAAAGAGCATAAGGAAGACATGGCCCTGCTGGAGTGGGTCCGGAGCAGGGCCACAAAGATGATGAGGGGGCTGGAGCAGGGGTCAGTAGCTCAGGTGCCTAAAGTTAGGTCACCTGCACGCGGTCAAGGAGGCAAGGGGCAATAGGTTATCTGAAGGTGGAATTGGAGGAAAGGGACGTGCGGCCCCTCACTGCAACAGAAGGGCAGGCGGGTCCGCAGGGTGGGAGCCCCCGGCGCGCTGCTTGCGCGGCCCCTTGGTCAGGACCCGGACTCGCTAAGTTTTCGCGCAAGCCAAGGCGGGCGAAAGTGCAACGGAGTATTTGTGGAGAGTTTGTCTAAGGGGGGAGGATGGGATCCTGTTGAGTGATGCTGAAGCGAGAGGTTGCTGGGGACCGGGCGTGTTTCTGAGTGCCGGCCCGGCGGGTGATCAGTGGAGGAGGTCCCGAGTAGCCTACGGGGCTGGGGGTGCGGACCCCGAGGAGGGAGGAGAACCTGTTCCTAGCCGGGAAAAGGGCCTGTCGAGGCTAAGGGAGGGCAGCAGGGAGGTCCGCCCAGGCGGCTGCCAACCCCGCGGCGAGCGGTCTCGAACTCGCGGCCGCTCGGGCCGGAACTCCGATCCCGGAAGGGACGCTCTCTGGCGCAAGGCCCCGGCACTGGGGGCAGGCCGGGCCGCGCGGCAGGGGCCGTCCGCCGGCGGCGTCCGGGGGGGATTGCTGGAGGGGAAGGCTGGAGAGCAGAGGGAAGCGGGGAAAGCTAGAGAGCCGAGGGAAGCGGGGAAAGCTAGAGAGCCGAGGGAAGCGCCAGCGAGGCCGCCCCCTCGGGCAGAGGAACGGGACCCTCTCGCGGCACTGCGAGAGGAACCGGAAGGGCTGAACACGGGGAGCTGCGGTTTGGGGTGCAGGCCGCCCGGGCCGCGCGGGGAATAGCTGCCAACGGTCTGCCGATAACGAGCCTTAGATACACATTCCTGTGGGCCCAGAACAGAAAAGTTTGGGATTCTTACTCGATACAGTGTTTTAAACGAATGACACGCTAGTGAGCTGGGAATTCAGCCCTCAGGGAAGGCTGTAAACGTTGGAGGAGTGACAGGGGCGACAGAAAAGGCCCCAGAGCTCGAACTCAGCTTTGGTTACTGGGGGGGGGGGGGGGGGGGGGGGGGGGTAAAAAAGAGCGACAGCTGTGGAAGTGGCTTTCAGCTCCTATGAGGGAAATACACTGGGATTTGATGTGCTGGCAGGCAGCCAGTGGGACCTACCCAGTTACCGGTAGGGTGTGGGGCTTTGGGGGCAGGGGGGCAGAGGCGGTTCATGTGAGAACGTTGCAGGTTGCTCCTGCACTACCGCAGTCTGAGGTGACACGTGTCCCTCACTACCCACTTCCAGCCGCAGCCAAACGGGGCATTTCAGAAGCAATTAACGATGTGGAGAAACGAGAGATCATCAGTCACGCACATTCCCCTTCTTATCCCCTTGTTTGGCCACTCCGTGAATCAGATGAAAGGTGGCGGCTAACCATTGATTATACAAGATTGAACAGGAATACCCCACCATTAACTTCTGCCATCCCAAGCATTACCTCAGCGATAACAGCAATGCAGGCTGCAGCCCCCCCATGGATGGTTGCTGTAGATGTGGTTCCCCTAAGGGAAGAGGACAAACCCCAGTTCACCTTCACTTGGGAAGGGACCCAATACACTTTCAACTGACTTCCCCAGGGATACAAGGACGCCCCCGCTATTGCTCACAATGCCTCAGCCAAGCTTCCTGATGCTGTGGAAGTACCATCAGGTGTCCACATATATCAATATATAGATGGTATCCTGGCTGGTGGGGACAACAAGGAACAGGTGGGGCAAGCTGCCCTCCATTGGTATTGTTCCTAGGACCTTAGCAAAACCCAGAGAGAGGCCTGCATGCCTGGGAAGCCTTGGGTGGGAGTGGAAAGACTCACCACATCACACAACGGGGTCCCACCGGAGGACACGTCGGCAGTCCTCCTCGGAGCAGCGGGTCTGCAGTGGGGGACTCCCCCTCGGGTCGGGCACCGCCTGAGGTAACTCCTCGGGGGAGAGAGCCCTCAGCTTTTAGGCGAGTGATAGGCGCATTTTGAGCCATCACTTTAAATCTTGGGGATTCTAAGTTGGCCGTGTAGAATTAATTCTCTTTACGTCATTGAGCCTGTGGTTTTCTAAGATGTTACCGGACTTCTAACTAGCTTTTGCTGAAGAGTAACTCTGGGTCTTAACACCTGTCGGATTTGGTTAGCTGTGCATCCATAACACTCTCCACAGGAAGACTGCATCCGCCCCAAAGGCGCTCTAGCCTCAGGTCCCTTGCCTCTGGCTGAAGCCCAGGATGGCACATAAGAGCAAGGCAAGCAGGTGATCGCTCCCCCGGCTGCTCTCCTGCGCCCCTGCGATCTACAGCAGCGATTGTGGGAGCAGCAGAGGGGCCTGGTGACCTCTTGGCCGGCACCTGGCCGCTCTCCCAACGCTCTTTCCAGGCCACGTGCAACACCCCTCGAGGAGCGGCGGGACCAACATCGGGCCCCGCGGGGCTTTCTTAACGGGAGAGCTCTCACGCACGCCGAGGAAGCCCTCGCTAAAGCACTGCAGGGAAAACCCGTCATCCGCGCTGCTCGGGGAGAAGCGGCAATCCCCTCTCCCCCTCGGTACTTTTACACCTTCTTGGCAATAGTAACCGTGATCTAAGCCAAGGCCTCAGCACTAACAACAGGCCCAGCCACCCTTTAGACTCAAAAGCCATGTGCTTACTGTTGCACCCCCCCAGAACTGCCCTGTCTGTACTCACGAACGGCCTTGGTTCTAAACGTGTGTTCTGCTTCAGTGTCCTGCGAGGAGTGGCCGCAGCCTTAGCACGCAGCTGAACTCTTACAAAGGCTCCAGCCAGCCTTTCAAGACGCTGTGCAAGCAGCGGGGTGGCCACCGCTTTGGTACCGCCAAGGCAGTAACAGCCTCCCTCAGGGAGTGCCTTAACAGGAGGCTCAGCGCCCAGATGTGGAGATACTTTGCAGCACCCCCAGTTGGTGATGGCCCATCAGTTAGGGCCCGTCAAGTCAGTCGGCGAGGACCTTTGTTGTGCCTGCAGTGCATTGGCTCGGCAGGCTTCTGTCCCTGGAGATGTTCTTGATGGCTTCCCTCCTGTCCTGGGGATCCCACCTGAGGAGGCCCATGGCCAGATGATCCTGCTGCAATAAATGTTCCCTCACCCGACGGACGCTCCCGCGCCAGTCCGTGCGAGCGGCCAGTCGGACTCCCGCCACTGCCTCCCGATCCGTACGTCGGTGAGGTTGGTGTCGCTGTCTGTTGCTGGCCATGGCCAGGGGCTCCCCCAGGCTCCCAGCGCCGGTCGGGGGAGCCGTGTGCCTGGCTCCTGCCTGCCGACAGCGTGGGCATCCACGGCTGCGCTCGGGTGCATAGCTCAGCCAGTGCTGGTGCTTCGCGGGGCTTGCTGTTGGTACCACACGGACACTTGCCTGACAGCTCTGTATTTTGAAACAAATGGCCCAGACACTTTCCTGACAGCTCTGTCCCTCTTTATTTTCAAAGAAAGTGCTGAACCCGCGGCTGTCGGCAGGGCTTCTCTTAGGGCAACCCCAAGCCCTCCACCTGGAGGGAGCTGGCCGCGTCCCGCTGCAGCAGAGCCGCCAGGGACGGGCTGGGGGGCCGCGGGGGCCGCGGGGAGGGCGGGCGCGCCGGTTTTTCAGGCAGGACCGTCGGCTGCTCTCGTTCGTTCCATCTCTCGTCGGTGCCGAGGCGTCTGGTCCAGCTCTCCCGGCGCGAGGGGTAGGCTGGAGCGGCAGAGGCACGCCTGTGGAGAGAGGAGGCTGCAGATGGGACAGAGGGACTCAGCTCCACAGCACGGCCCAGAGCTGGCAAGGCTCACCACCACGGGCAGAGCCGCTGGCACACCTCGGCCGAGGTGAACACCCGCACCTCATGGCACCAGCGAGTAGGGGCATTCCCACGGGCAGATTTGCTGGTCAGGAGCGGGCGCTTGTGCGCGTCTCGTGTTCGACGGCAACCTCATCCCCCGCTCTTTCTCGTCCTGACCTTGCTTTGCCTATGGCTCTGCCTCCGGGGGGCTGCCCTTCTCCAGGCAGGCTCACTTTGAGCTAACACTGGCTCCAGCCAGAGCGGGCTCCCGAGAAGAGGGCGCGCGAATTAAGAGGCCTCAGCAGAAAGAGTCTTTTGGCCAGCCACTAACTCGCCACTCCACAGCAGCCTGACTAGAAATGCTTCGTGGCTACGAGCAGCCGTCGAAGGAAGCAGTGGGGGAGGGAAATCAAGAACTCACTGTTTCCTCTTCCTCCGCCGCCGGATCACGAAACAGCAGACCACCAGTCCAAGTGGCAGGACAGTCATGAGCACTGCCGTGATTATCATACAGCGCCTCCGCACATCTTGAGGACAGAGGACACTGGCGGAGCTCGGGGGCTCATTATCACTCGTGGTTCTCTCGTTGACCAGGTCTGGAGGAGCAACTGGGAACGT
Source organism: Astur gentilis (assembly GCF_929443795.1). Lineage (NCBI taxonomy): Eukaryota > Metazoa > Chordata > Aves > Accipitriformes > Accipitridae > Astur > Astur gentilis. The sequence goes on along the minus strand of NC_064892.1, from coordinate 26,312,486 downwards.
TAGATCGTCCTGTGCACCACTGGCAAGCTTGCAGCACATTTGATAGGGCCAGGAAGGTCCCTCTTTCCCCCCAGTGCTGGTGCCTGGGGGCACGCTCCCACCCTTTGGGACACGTTGTCCCACCGAACAAAACTCAGAAGCCCAGAAGAGGAGCGCGGCGGGGAGCGCAGCTGCTCCTTTGAGGGACACGGGCAAAAAACATCCCTGCAGCAGGCAGTGCCCCCCCAGCTCTCCCTCCCCCTGGGCCAGCTCCCACCCCGAGGGGACAGAGTCAGGCCCTCTCAGGAGACACCTGGACCTTGCTCTCCCCTTCAGCCTTTTCTCCAGCATGCGCACCGCTTGCAGCCGCTCCCAGATTTTAGGACGCCTCTCCCACTTAGGGACCCCCCCAGACTGCTCAGTACCTGAGTCCGCTCGAAGAAATTCATATACACTACCACGGTGGTCTTCTCCAGGCTTTGGCAGCGCTGCTAAAAAGCAGAGACGGCAGCTGAAGCCTCAGCATGGCTCGGGCACAGAGGATGCAGGAGGACGGGGAGGCTGCCCCTAAGCCCCTGCCCAGTCTGTGAGTCAGGGCATCGCTCTGGACCTCGGCTCACAAGAGGGATCCCGCTCTGTGCTGCCTTTGTGCCTTGGGCCTCTAGAGACTCCGGGCAACCTCTGGGATGCAGCTACGGCGGGACGCACGTTCCATTAAGAGGCACATCTCCCACCATCTGCAGGACGTGGCCCAGAGGCCTCGAACCCAAAACACTTCCAGCTTTGCCTGCTGGCGTGACGTGCAAGAGCGAACGCTGGGGGAAGAGCCTGCTGACACGCAGCCATCCTGATGGGTGACACCAGCTGGCCACGGGACAGCAACTACCTGGTGTGCCAGGGGCCTGCCTCGCCTCCAGTTCTTCAGCGGAGACTGGCAGTGAGCCACTGCTTTCTCCCAAAACCACCTCCTTCTGCACAGCCTCTCGGTCCGTCCCTTGAGAAAGCAAGCGGCACAGTTGGATCAGACAGAACCGTTCCCCACGAGGGTGATGGCATCTTCAGGAGGCAGTCCTTCTCAAGGACATTGACGGGGTTTAGAAACAGCGCCTGGGCTTTCGGGGCTGCGCCTAGTCACCACCCCAGGCAACAGCCACGCCTGAGCTGCTGGGAGACCAGCACATTGCACGCAACCTTCTGGTTTGCATTGCACGCAGTGCATTCCTGGCAAACTGGAAGGTGGTGCTCAATGCCTTCCTTCAAAGAGGACGGGAAGAAGCTGCAGCCAGGCCAGCCGGGGAAACAGCCCTTCTGAGAAGGGCTCCTCCGCAAGGCCCTCATGCCCTTCCCTGTAAGCACCGGCAACGGTCACACTCGTCCCATCCCAGCTATCGGTCCGCAGACGGGAAGTCGAGCGCACCCCAGAAAGCCTGCCAAACCAGCATCTCCACCTGACTTCCAGCATCAGGAAAGGGCAGCCAGCGTTGCTGGGGACCTCGCTCCCGCCTGGAACTGGCCCAGCGGCAAGCTGTGCTGCGCGTCAGCTGAACACAAGTTCAGCGCACGCCAGGCCCTCCGATCTGCCTACCGACGCCTGCACAAGCCAGCTCTGACCCGTAATGGTAAAACCGGGGCAGCGGCTGCCCCTGGCACGCGGCTTGAACCACAGCTGGCAGCAGAGGCTCTGCACCATCTCTGTGCCTCACCAGCACCTGCAAGGCGTGAAACCCAGCATCGCTGCTGCGAGGCTCTGATCGACCCCTTCCCGCTGTGCAGGCTACGGCGTGTCCAGACAGGTACCCTAAAACCTCTGGTTGCCGAGTCTCACCGCTAAGGCAGAGCGAAACACACCCACCGTGTCCTCTCTCCAGTTCCTCCAGCATTTGTCTTACGAATTCAGATGGCTGCAGGGACTTTTTTCCTCCGTCAGCTAGGTACTCGGCTCTCGGAGGAGCTTAACGGAAAATACGTGGTTCAATTTCATGCAAATAAATTACAGAAAACCAGCGCTTAGCCTGTGAGGTCGGCAGAGACAGACTACTCACCCCTGCGATGCCAGCCGGGCTGTAGAACAGCATCCAGCCGTGGAGCTGGAAAAGTCTTCCCTACAGGCCCATCTGTACCTAAACACCCAGAGAAGCTTCCGTCATCTATCGTGATCTACATCGGCAGAACTGAATCGCAGAAGCGGTAAGGCGATCACGCAAGGAGAGGGCACACACGTGCAGGTCTCCGTCCTCACACCTGCAGAGCCGCCCGGCTGGCAGCTCTCAAAGGGAGGGAAAAGCCGTGACCTACCCATGCCATCTCCCGGACCCTCAGTCCTGGCGCCCAGATGCGAAGCTGCATCGCCTTTGCCTGCCAGCACGGCTGCAAAAAAGCACAGGACAGAACAGCTCCCGTCACACGGTTCAAGATACTTCTTCAGACCGGAGTGGCAGTGAGCGCAGCTCAAAGACAGGATTACCCCACGGCACTCATCTCTCCCTTCCACTCAGGAGCATGGCACAAAGAGCTGCTGCCTGCCTGCAGTGGCAGCATGCCGGGGCAAAACGACCCACGCGCGGAGCTGCCAGAAGAAAAGGCTTCCTGAGCTCACGCCAGCTCTAAACTCAGCCCCAACAAGCCCGCTGGCTCGGCAGCCAGCACCGGGAGCAGCTCAGGCTCCGAGGGGCCGGCATAGACAGCTTCGCAAGGCCAAATGCCTCGGGGCACGTCACTGAGCCTGACCCGTGCCCTCTCTCCTCTTCTCCGCATCTGCGCAACGGACACGGAAGGAGCAACTTGCGTTTCACACGGAAAGAAGAGGGAAAGGGAAGTGCTCCTTCCTCCCGCTGGCAGGGAAATACCATCATCCGCGCTTCTCGGGGAGAAGAGCCCGCTGGTCTGTGAAAGGCTGCACCAGCGCCGCCCGCTTACCTGCTCCCCGTGCTCGCCACAGAGCAGCCCTGGCAGCCCTGACATGCAGGGCCACCAAGAGGATGAGGAGGACGAAGAGGTGGCGGGCTGGGGACATTGCTCCCTACGCTCACACCGTGCTGCTGCTGCTGCTGCTGCTGCCACCGCCGGACTGAGGGCCGGGGGCTGAGCGGTTGGTGCTTATGTCTGGCGCGTCGCCGCGGGGCTCTGTGACCTCACAGTCCCGCTGTGACCTCACGGCCGGGCCGAGAAGGCGTGAGGATGGCTCTCGCCACGGGGTGCTTGTGGACAGCCGCTGGAGCACAGCCAGGGGAGCTGCCCTCCCAGGGCAATTATCTGACAGGCAAAAGGAAACCTTGAGAGAGCACGCAGTGGGTATATGTGATGTGCAGAAAACAGACTTCACAATCAGTGAGATTGTAAAGTAGGCATGTTCATTCAGCGCTGGGTAGCACGGGGGGTACTCCCACCAAAGTCGTGCGCACCCGACTCGGCAATTTGCCTCAAGTTTACAGTCAGGTATTACATATTCTCAATATGCCTATAGATATGCATGACCTATCCCCGCTTCATATTAAAATTAGCTCTGAGTGGTCATTTCCATACTCTCCTCTCAACTGCGCCTGCGCAGGGCCTCTTTATTGTGGTCGTCTGGTGGTCATGGAGATGAAGACAGATGACTCCTCTTCGTCACCGCTAGTAACGTCTTTCCTTGCGCAGGCTCAGTGATTTCTTGGTATTCACCCAAGCCACAAGACCAGTCGTAGCTGGCTCTTGGGGCCTGCTCCTGGTTCTTATCAAGGTTCTTATCTTTACCTCAGCTAATTTCAACAATGTTAGCACTGAACATTATCTTTCAGCCCCCTTTATTATGTCTACTGAGATTCTTTTGACCCCTCTTGTCTCAGTCCCCCCTTTTCTAGAAAATAGTAAATTCTTTTACTATATTTAATCCTAGTACTTCTAATACATTATTTCCCTATCTAGCATCCTCTCAAAGTATTTGTTCGTCTCGAGTTTTCATCGTAACTGATTCTTTTTCTATTCACCGCAGAAGTCTCCTGTACTCTTACAGTACAGAAGGCCACATCGAACCACTATGCAAAGGACCACAGACAAGAGAATGATGATTATTATAGTGACAAACAATTGCTTTAACCATGTCAAATTTGGCAACCAGGAGATTAGTTTTTCTAATATGCCTGTCAAGCCCCAAGAAGTGTCATCTTGGGAAAGTTCATGTAGTATTTTAGTCTTTTCCCATATCTCCTCAAGATCTTTTTCAATTCGTTGGGTTTGATTGATATAGGTACAGCCCCCTTCTTTTGCTAAAGGATGTCCAATCCCATTCTATTTTGGAGTACTACTTAGGGATTGTATTTCCAGTTGCAGCCATCTAATTGCATCAATTATAGCACTTTCTATAATCTCTAAAGCCCCGCTGGGTATTTCCCTTTCCATGAGGGCATGATCCATTCCTGTCTGGCCTGTCTTTAATAAGAGATGTCCAATTTGTGGTCGGGATTCCTAAAAAGGGGAGTTCCATGTTCCCCCGAGGAAGGGGATTACATACACAACAGTCTGATAAATTTAGTACTTTCGAGATACTCTCTGTCATGTTTAAACAAGTATTTCGATCCCAAGTCTGCCCCTTGGACAAGGTCCAACTCAGGAACATAACAATCAATGTCTCACAAATTTTAGCTTCAGAGGTCCTTTTTCTTGTCAAGTCCATTGTCCTTTGGGTGCCTTCTTCACCCTAGTGTGATGGATCCAGGCGTTCTGTTCCTTGATCTTAATCGCGGTGAAGGAGGTAAGTAGTACTTGAAATGGTCCTTCCCACTGCGGCTCCAGAGTTTTTTCTGTAAGAGACTTTACATACACATAATCTCCTGGTTGTATATTATGCACAGGCCCATCCAAACCTCTCCCTCGAGTCCCTACCACATGCCTCCTGATTTTATTAAGTTGCTTACCTAATGCCACCATGTAAGAAGTCATAATTTCATCCCCCGCTTGTACAGACACCCCTCACTGTATCCCATAGGGTTGTCCATACAGAATTTCAAAGGGGCTCAGTCCTTCCTTCGCCCTTGGTCTTGTTCGTATACGCAGAAGGGCTAAAGGGAGAGACTGAGGCCATGTCAAATTTGCTTCTTGTCCTAATTTCACAATTTGCTGTTTGATTAAGTGGTTCATTTTTTCCACTTGACCGCTCGACTGGGGGTGATATGGAGTATGAAGCTGCCAATCTATACCCAAGTGCTGGCTAATTTGTTGTACTATTTTTGAGACAAAATGTGGTCCTCTGTCAGAGGATATGGTTGCTGGAACCCCAAAATGTGGTATTATCTCTTGTACCAGTATTTTAGTTACCTCCCGAGCTTTAGCCGTTCTTGTTGGGCATGCTTCTGGCCAACCTGAAAAGGTATCAGTTAATACCAATAAATATCGATACCCCCCTTTTCTAGGAAGTTCTGTAAAATCAATTTGCCATTGTCATCCAGGCCGATTGCTTTTTCCAGTCTGGCCCATTTCCAGCTTGGGGGTATTCTTAGGATTAGTCTGGAGGCAAAGATCACACTGTTGTGTCACCTGTCTCACCGTGGTGTATAAACTTCTAGCCACAATTTCTCTTATCAAATGATTATACAGCGCTTCTGTTCCCCAATGTCTTTTCCTACGTTCCTCCCGTATCAAATGCCATAATAAGCAAGAGGGAACCATTAGCTTTCCCTGTGGGGTATGAGCCCACCCCTCTTCATTATATGACCCTTCTAAATCTGTAATGAGCTTTTGATCTTCCTTAGTGTATTCTGGCTTACCTTCTAGGGAAATCTGCCTCTCAGGAATTAAGGCCCCTTCTGTTTTTACCTTTGTTTTGGCCACTTGTTTTGCCTCTCTGTCCGCCAGCTCATTCCCTTTTTCCAAATCTGAGCTCGCTTTCTGGTGTGCCTTAATATGCATAATTGCTACTTTCTTAGGGAGCTGGACACCTTCCAGTAACTTCAGAATTTCTTCTGCATGTTTGACATTTTTCCCTTGAGAACTCAATAGTCCTCTCTCCTTCCAAATTGCTCCATGTTCGTGTACAACTCCAAAGGCATATTTTGAGTCTGTAGAAGTGTTCACAACTTTGCCCTGGGCCAATTCCAGGGCGTGGGTTAGAGCAATTATTTCTGCCTTCTGAGCGGAGGTGTTCATGGGCAAAGCCCCTGATTCTATTACCTCTTGGCTGGTGGTGACGGCGTATCCCGCGTGTCGATTACCATTTAGGACGTAACTGCTTCCGTCTGTGAACCAAGTTTCCCCATTTTCCATGGGGCTGTCTTTCAGGTCTGGGCGACTGGCGTATGTTGCTTCGATGGTTTCCAAACAGTCATGATGTACCGGTTCTCCTGTGTTCCCGCTGAGAAAAGAAGCTGGGTTGACAATGTTAGTGACTACAATCTCCACGTCATCCTACTCTACCAATATGGCTTGATATCTCAGGAATCTTTGTGGAGAGAGCCACTGTCCACCTTTTGCTTCCAGTACTGCTGATACTGTGTGAGACACCAGAACAGTCATTTTCTAGCCCAGAGTAAACTTTCGGGCTTCCTGTATATTCAGTATCACGGCCGCAACCGCCCGCAGGCATCCAGGCCAACCTTTTGCAGTCGTGTCTAAGTGCTTAGAGAGGTAGGCAACTGCCCGTCGATACGGGCCCAGGTTTTGTGCTAATATTCCCAGGGCAATGCCCTGCTTCTCGTGGGAGTAAAGAAGATACGGCTTACTCACATCTGGGAGTCCTAAGGCCGGGGCTGACATCAAAGCCTTTTTCAGTAGCTCAAAGGCTCGTTCGGTCTCCTTGTTCCATTCAAGGTGTCCCTGCTCAGTGGCTGTCAATGCATACAGTGGTTTAACAAGCAATCCGTAATTACAGATCCACAATCGGCGCCACCCTGTCATTCCCAGAAAAGTCCGTAACTCTTTTACTGTCTGAGGTCTCCGAGTTTGACATATTGCCTCTTTACGGGCCTGTCCCAAAGTTCTCTGTCCCGCACTAATTTCATAGCCCAAATAATTCACTTTGCGTTGCATTACCTGTGCCTTTTTCTTGGATACCCGGTACCCCTGGAGTCCCAGGAAATTCAACAGACTCACCGTCCATGTCATACTATCTTTCTCTGTTTTGGTGGCCATCAGGATAACATCCACATACTGCAACATCTTCCCTTCCTCAGACGGGGCTTCCCAGGATTCTAAGTCTTTCGCAAGTTGATTGCCAAAAATGGTAGGACTATTCTTAAATCCTTGTGGCAACACTGTCCAAGTGAGCTGGGTCTTTCGACCACTCTTGGGGTTTTCCCATTCAAATGCAAACAATTTTTGGCTGGCTTCATGGAGAGGGAGGCAAAAGAAAGCATCCTTCAAATCTAAAACAGTAAACCAAGTCAATTCAGGTGTTAATACGGTTAACAGGGTATATGGGTTCGCCACTACTGGGTAAAGATCTTCAGTTATCTTGTTCACTGCCCGTAAGTCTTGAACGACCCGATATGACCCATCGGGCTTCCAAACAGGTAATATAGGGGCATTGAATTCAGACTCGCACTCTTTTAATAATCCCAACTGCAAAAATTTTTCTATCACCGGCCAGATTCCTTCTCTGTCTTCTTTCTTTAGGGGATATTGTTTAATTCTTACCGGCTTTTGGCCTTCCTTGATCCTAACTTCAACAGGTGGAGCACTTTTCGCTCTTCCAGGTGCATCGGTAGCCCACACCCCCAGGTACACTTGGTTTAAGATGTCCTCGTTAATACTTCCTTCTAGGGGGAGACTGGTTAAGGTTAGGCTCAATATTTGAATATATTGCTGATCTTTTACCTCCAGAGTAATTTCTCCCTTTTTGAATACAATTTTTGCTCCCAATTGTTCCAACAAGTCCCTTCCCAAAAGTGCTTTGGGGAGTTGGGCATATATAAAAATTTATGAATGCCCCACTGTTTTCCTAATTTATATTCTAAAGGTTTACAAAAATATGCCTTTTCACGTTGGCCAGTCGCTCCTTTCACCATGACATAATCATTTCCCAGGGGCATCAAAGCCTGATTCAGAACAGAGTATGTTGCTCCTGTATCTACCAAAAATTCTACCTCTTGTTGTGTTTTCCCTAGCTTAACTATAACCAGTGGATCCGCTAGGGTAGATTCCCCATGTTCCTGTCAGTCTCCCTTCACATGGGCTACCGTTCTTCCTGTTTGAGCCCCCTGATCCTCCTTCTTGTTCTTTGGGCATTCCCTTTTCCAATGACCGAATTTCTGACACAAAGCGCATTGATCCTTGCCCAGTCGGGGCAAGCCTCGCCTAGGCCCTCTTCCTCTTTCTTCCTGGATAACAGCCATTAATTTTCTTTGCCCCTGCCTATATCCTTCTTCTCTGTTACTAAATACTCTCCATGCTTCATCCAATAATATTTCTAAATTCCTACTCTCTGTAGGGCGTAATTTTTGAAGTTTGCGCCTTATATCCCCTGTAGATTGACCCAAAAACAGGGAGACCAATTGTTGTATTCCTACCTCTGACCCAGGATCCAGCGGTGTGTTGCGGCGCATTGCATCCCTCAATCGATCCAGGAATTCAGATGGAGACTCGCAAGGACTCTGTTTGACTGCATATAAAGCTGACCAATTTATAGTTTTGGGGATTGCCCTCTCCATTCCTTTTGTAATCCACTCCTGATAGCCCTGCAATCTTTCCATATGTGCAGATCTATTAGCATCCCACTTTGGGTCTTGGAGAGGGAAATATTCTTTAATGTCCCCTCCTGTGATCTTATAATGATCTTCAGCTAAGTTCCCTGCTGTTTTTAAAATCAGCTGTTTCCCTGTTTCGGTCATATATTCTAATAATCGCTGTATATCCTTCCAATCAGGGTTATGTTGTTTTACAATAAATTGGAAATGTTTAGTTACACTTACCGGATCACTCCTATAATCTTTAGCAATCTTTTTCCATTCCCCTAGGTCAGCAGTAGAAAAGGGTACCTTGATTAACATCGTCCCACCATCCAGCCTCACCGCCTCTCGGAGAGGTGCTTGTAAAGCTGTTGAGGTAGTTTTCTTCCTAGTACGGGAAGATACAGGGCTGTCCGGGGGGGGTCGGAGTTTTATCCGAGTCTGCATCCTGTTCCTGTGGTCGAGGGGGAGGCTTAAACAAATCAGTTAGATCTTGTTCTGGTACCTGATGAATTTTATTTGTCTTTGTACACCTTTGTCCAATACTACATGCCGAACAACACCGCCTCAGTTTACCTCTAAGTTCCTTGTTGTTTTCCCGCTCAACTGCGAGCACCATGGGGTCCTGTGGGGGTACTATTCCACAGTCCCTTTGCCACTCCAGATGGTTTCGGAGGGTGAAAAACATGTCTGCATATGAAACTTCATCCCATTTTCTTTCTCTCCTTAAAAACAGCATTAGTTGTAATAGAGTATTATAATCTGCTGACCCATTTAGTGGCCACTTAGCATCACCTTCTAACTTGTATAACGGCCACCACTGATTGCAATACTTAATAAGGTTCTTTTTATTTTCCGTACCTCCGGTCCCAACAATATCTTTCCAGTGGGTAATAATACAACCCAGAGGACTCTTCCTCAATATTCCCCCTTGATTGTTTCCCATTTTATTACTTCTCCTTTTAATACGATTCCATGCAAATTGTTTCTTATACCTCTTTATAGAATTCTCCCGGTTTTTCTCTCACATGTCCCGAATTCCGGGATTAAATTTTCCTTTTCACACCAATTTCACTATTTCGGCTATCTTTCAACCACAAACAATCCCAACCGTGTATGTAGCTCGTTCCCTCTTATCCCAAGGAGTCCAAACCCCACACTCAGGGCATTCAATATCCCCGCCACAATCTATTTGCAACCTCTGTTTACACCACACACATTCCAGGACATATGAGGGTGTACACTCATTTCCTGGATGTAAAAGACACCATTCTAATACCCACATTTATGCAATGCACCATACAGGGACTTTCTTATACCAACACCACAAAATGATTAAGATAATCAAACTCAAACTTACAATTACAACTTTAACATATAAATTCAAGTTTCAAATCATCAGTGAGTCACACTTCGTCTGTGTCCAGCCATACCCCGTGTAGAGTTACGAAACTGTGGATCAGAACTCCACACATGCTCCGCAGCTGAGCTGTGTCTCTTTTACTCAAACATTCAATCCACAGTTTTAGATATTTACACATTAACAAACATACACATATAAATCTCAACATAGCATTTTCACATTCTCACACAAAATCTTTAACATTAAATTTCCAAACATTCACATCATACAAGCATCGCTCCAGTTGACAACCTTCAGCAGCTGCAAAAATAAACCAAGCGCAATTGCGAGGGGGTCCACTTACCCCATAAACCAAGCGCAATTGCGAGGGGGTGCGCTTACCCTCCTCCTGCCTCTTATATACCAGTCATTGACAGGTCCGTCCTGGCTCCCGATACTGGGATGCAGCAGTCACCCCGGATTTGCTCGATCTACCCCCAAGATCGCTAGCGGCCGCTCTATCGGTCAGCAAATCCCCCCTTGTTACCATACAGGGTACCCTCCTCCCATACGGGGACTCCGCTGCACACCAGACGTCTCTGCGCAATTTACCAGCTGCCCCGGCCCGTACTTTTACAGGCTCCCCTTTGTAGAACATACCATTTGGTCCGCGGCTTCAGGAGGTCCTTGTCTGCTCCCACGGTGAGCGGCTGGCAGCGGAGGCTCCTCCGAGGAAAGTGCTCGGGGCGCGCCCAGGGGCGTCCGCTCCGCAGTCGGTCCCGCGGCCGAGCAGAGAGTCTCCTGCCTGGCTCGCCAAACTGACGCGCGGAAAACAGACTCCACAATCGGTGAGACTGCAAAGTAGGTATGTTCATTCAGCGCTGGGCAGCACGGGGGGTAGTCCCACCACAGTCGTGCGCGCCTGATTTGGGAGTTCACTTTAAATTTATACAGTCAAGTGTTACATATACACAGAGTTTCGCAATACGCCTATGCATAGGCATTACCTATCCCCGCTTCATATTAAAATTAGCTTTAGGAAGTCATTTCCATAGCCTCCTCTCAACTGCGCTTGCGCAGTGCCTCCTTATGGTGGTCGTCTGGTGGTCGTGAAGATGAAGGCTGTATGTCTTCTTCACGGTGAACTCTTAACCTTCTGTCCCTGCGCAGACTCAGTTGTCCCTTGGCATTAGTCCAAATCACAAGGTCGGTCTTAGCTGGTTCTTGGAGCCACTGCTGCTTCTTATCAGGGACTATCTCCTGTCCCACCCAGCCTCAACAATGCAAGCGTTAAACATCACTTCTCATCCCCTTGGGCCATGTCTACCTCTTATTGAAACTTCTTTAACTTCATTATAAGCTAGATAATTATTAAACAATTCCTATCTACATTCATATATCTACTATATCTACTAAGGTTTCTTTGGTTTCCCGTCTCAGTACCCAAGGCTTCCCAGGCATGCAGGCCTCTGGGTTTTGCTAAGGTCCTAGGAACAATACCAATGGAGGGCAGCTTGCCCCACCTGTTCCTTGTTGTCCCCACCAGCCAGGATACCATCTATATATTGATATATGTGGACACCTGATGGTACTTCCACAGCATCAGGAAGCTTGGCTGAGGCATTGTGAGCAATAGCGGGGGCGTCCTTGTATCCCTGGGGAAGGCAGTTGAAAGTGTATTGGGTCCCTTCCCAAGTGAAGGTGAACTGGGGTTTGTCCTCTTCCCTTAGGGGAAACCATAAAAAACCCCCATATCCTTGACATCTAAAGCAACCATCCATGGGTGGGCTGCAGCCTGTTATCCCTCAGGTAATACTTGGGATGGCAGAAGTTAATGGTGGGGTATTCCTGTTCAATCTTGTATAATCAATGGTTAGCCGCCACCTTTCATCTGATTCACGGAGTGGCCAAACAAGGGGATAAGAAGGGGAATGTGCGTGACTGATGATCTCTCGTTTCTCCACATCGTTAATTGCTTCTGAAATGCCCCGTTTGGCTGCGGCTGGAAGTGGGTAGTGAGGGACACGTGTCACCTCAGACTGCGGTAGTGCAGGAGCAACCTGCAACGTTCTCACATGAACCGCCTCTGCCCCCCTGCCCCCAAAGCCCCACACCCTACCGGTAACTGGGTAGGTCCCACTGGCTGCCTGCCAGCACATCAAATCCCAGTGTATTTCCCTCATAGGGGCTGAAAGCCACTTCCACAGCTGTCGCTCTTTTTTACCCCCCCCCCCCCCCCCCCCCCAGTAACCAAAGCTGAGTTCGAGCTCTGGGGCCTTTTCTGTCGCCCCTGTCACTCCTCCAACGTTTACAGCCTTCCCTGAGGGCTGAATTCCCAGCTCACTAGCGTGTCATTCGTTTAAAACACTGTATCGAGTAAGAATCCCAAACTTTTCTGTTCTGGGCCCACAGGAATGTGTATCTAAGGCTCGTTATCGGCAGACCGTTGGCAGCTATTCCCCGCGCGGCCCGGGCGGCCTGCACCCCAAACCGCAGCTCCCCGTGTTCAGCCCTTCCGGTTCCTCTCGCAGTGCCGCGAGAGGGTCCCGTTCCTCTGCCCGAGGGGGCGGCCTCGCTGGCGCTTCCCTCGGCTCTCTAGCTTTCCCCGCTTCCCTCGGCTCTCTAGCTTTCCCCGCTTCCCTCTGCTCTCCAGCCTTCCCCTCCAGCAATCCCCCCCGGACGCCGCCGGCGGACGGCCCCTGCCGCGCGGCCCGGCCTGCCCCCAGTGCCGGGGCCTTGCGCCAGAGAGCGTCCCTTCCGGGATCGGAGTTCCGGCCCGAGCGGCCGCGAGTTCGAGACCGCTCGCCGCGGGGTTGGCAGCCGCCTGGGCGGACCTCCCTGCTGCCCTCCCTTAGCCTCGACAGGCCCTTTTCCCGGCTAGGAACAGGTTCTCCTCCCTCCTCGGGGTCCGCACCCCCAGCCCCGTAGGCTACTCGGGACCTCCTCCACTGATCACCCGCCGGGCCGGCACTCAGAAACACGCCCGGTCCCCAGCAACCTCTCGCTTCAGCATCACTCAACAGGATCCCATCCTCCCCCCTTAGACAAACTCTCCACAAATACTCCGTTGCACTTTCGCCCGCCTTGGCTTGCGCGAAAACTTAGCGAGTCCGGGTCCTGACCAAGGGGCCGCGCAAGCAGCGCGCCGGGGGCTCCCACCCTGCGGACCCGCCTGCCCTTCTGTTGCAGTGAGGGGCCGCACGTCCCTTTCCTCCAATTCCACCTTCAGATAACCTATTGCCCCTTGCCTCCTTGACCGCGTGCAGGTGACCTAACTTTAGGCACCTGAGCTACTGACCCCTGCTCCAGCCCCCTCATCATCTTTGTGGCCCTGCTCCGGACCCACTCCAGCAGGGCCATGTCTTCCTTATGCTCTTTACCACTGTGCACCCCCGGGGACAAAAAGCAGGGGAGAACCTCAGCTAAAGTCAGTCTAATAGAAAAGACCCAGCCTGCCTCCGTGCAAATGACCAAAGCAGAGAGGGGAAACTGGGGAGCACCCTCAGTCGCCACTGAGCATGAGAGGTGGAGGAGGATGTGGTCCGGCAAAGGGCTCTCTCCGAGTCCGTTCAGCGGTCTGCCAACTCCCGTTTTGCAGCAGCTGGCCGGGTTTCCCTCACGATCGTTCTCCGGGGTCTGTGTGAGGAGATGGAGCGACACCGTACAACGTGGGAGCCGGCGGGTGTTAGGGGTGTGAGCCCGAGGAGGTGCCCAAATCCATCAGGGCTGAACCAGGACTGCCAATCTGCAGGCAGCTGGGGCCAGGGCTTGATCCCTGGGGCCGTTGCCCCCACTGCTCAGGCTCCCGGTCCGGAGCTGATGGTGGCGATTGCTACTTTCCAACATTCCTCACTGACACAGGAGCCCAACTATCGATGATGGGTAAGGACACTTAACCAAGGAAAGCCTCCACTTAGCAAGCGAATAGATGCTCTTGTAGGTGGCCATGGCAAACCACTACCCACCCACTGGTCAGGGCTAAATCAATTCTATGGGATGGACGGACGGTCCAGCTTTACTTCTAGGTCCCCTTAATAGGTGAGGTATGGGTGCATGGAATGGGTCAGTCGAGGGTGGCCTCGTGGGGAAAGTGGGCAGTAGGGGCACTGCAGGCTCTTCCCCACAGTTTACCTCGCATCAACACATCCCTGACAAACAGGCCGTTAGCATGAGCTCCAGGTCCTGCCCCTTTATCCTACAATACGAGTCACCTTCTGATGCCACCCGCGCTGTTCCTGAACTGATAAAAGAGCTAGACGAACAGGGAAGCGTGGTCAGGCCTCCTTCCCAATACGGTTCTCCTGCACGGGCAGTAGAGAAACCTCCGGGCAAGTGGTGACTAGCGGTAGGTTACAGAGCCCTGAACAACGCCACTGAACTGCCCACTGTGGCGGCTCCCGCTCTGATCCGATAGTCCGTTGCCTCAACGGAACAAGCCTTGCCAGGAAGGGCAACAGCAGATGGGAAGGATACGTTTTTTAGACCCCCCGTACCTTGGGACAGATAGGGAGAGGGTTGCTTTCACCTGGCAGGGACTGCCATTTACGCTGACTGGCTTACCACAGGGTTCGAGACAGAGTCCTACTGTTGCTCGTGCTCTGCTGGCCACAGAGCTGGAAACATTAACATTACCACAAGAGGTTACTGTGATGCAGTAGGCATGACAGAAGGTGTGAAACCCAGTGTCGCTGCAGTGAGGCTCTGATCGATCCCTTCCTGCTGTGCAGCCTACAGCGTGTCCAGGCACATATCTAAAACCTCCGGTTGCCAGGTCTCACCGCTAATGATACCGAAACTGAGGGCCTGTAAAGACGCGTTTTGGAGTTTTAGAAAGCAGGCGTTCTTTATTGCAGCGCTGGATGCACGGGGCATAATTCCACCTAGCGTGCACGCTACAGCTGCAGCACAAACAGGTTCTATGGAGTAACTGATTACATATGAATCAGGTTAGTATACTGTGATGGGTTGGCCCTGGCTGGATGCCAGGTGCCCACCAAAGCCGTTCTATCACTCCCCCATCCTCAGCTGGACAGGGCAGAGAAAAATATAACAAAAAAGCTTGCGGGTCGAGATAAGGACAGGAGAGAGCATTCACTAATTACCGTCACGGGCAAAACAGACTCAATTTGGGAAAATTAACTCAATTTATTACAAATCAACCAGAGTAAGGTAATGAGAAATAAACCCAAATCTCAGAACACCTTCCTTCCACCCCTCCCTTCTTCCCAGGCACAACTTCACTCCCAGATTTCTCTACCAACCCCCCACAGCGGCACAGGGAACGGGGATGGGGTTTACGGTCATCACACGTTATTTTCTGCCGCTTCACCTCCTCAGGGGGAGGGCTCATCACACACTTCCCCTGCTCCAGCGTGGGGTCCCACCCACGGGAGACAGTCCTCCACGAACTTCTCCAACATGGGCCATTCCCACAGGCTGCAGTTCTTCACGAACTGCTCCAGCATGGGTTCTTTCCACGGTGTGCACAGGAGCACACTGCTCCAGCGTGGGTCCCCCACGGGGTCACAAGTCCTGCCAGAAAACCTGCTCCGTGGGCTCCTCTCTCCACAGATCCGCAGGTCCTGCCAGGAGCCTGCTCCAGCGCGGGCTTCCCACGGGGTCACAGCCTCCTTCGGGAACCCGCCTTCTCCGGCGGGGGGGTCCTCCCCGGGCTGCAGGTGGATATCTGCCCCACCGTGGACCTCCCTGGGCTGCAGGGGGACAGCCTGCCTCACCAGGGTATTCCCCACAGGCTGCAGGGGAATCTTCGCTCCGGCGCCTGGAGCATCTCCTCCCCCTCCTTCTTCACGGACCTTGGTGTCCACAGGGTTGTTTCTCTTACATGTTGTCACTCCTCTCTCCGGCGGCTGTTTTCTCCCCGTCACAACTTTTTCCCTTCTTAAAAATGTTATCACAGAGGCGTTACCACTATCACCGATTGGCTCGGCCTTGGCCGGTGGCGGGTCCATCTTAGAGCCGGCTGGTACGGGCTCTCTCAAACACAGGGGAAGCTTCCAGCAGCTTCTTAAAGAAGCCACCCCTGTAACCCCCCGCCCCCCCCGCTACCAAAACCTTGCCCCACAACACCAATACATATACCTATGCATAAAAATTATTGTAACCGGTTATCATGGTACCGCCTCCATCCGATCACGTGCAACAGTTCTTCATTTGAGTCGAAGGGCTGCTTTTGCGACCACCGACCCATTTGAAATTCAGCTGGCCAGCCTTCAAGTCTTTGTTCGTCACCCTTGTTCTTTGACCTTGGAGCTTAACGTGGTTTCAGTCACATACGGTCAGTTTCAATATTATTCTTATCTAATGTACAGGAACATCCAGTCAGAAGAGCAAAGAACTGCAAAACTTATGAGTAACTACCTCTACTAGTTTAATTACCTGGCTACACTTTTGTCTATTGTTTCAACCATAGTGTCAGTATTGGATTTCTAACAATTGTTTACCAAATCTCGCCTTTACAGTCATCCAGCAGCAAAGCAGTTTCCACGGCCGGTACAAAATAGTAAAACCATACAAATGTTTAGACATATCATACAGAATGTATGGACATATGCAATCACTAAGGCAGGATCCTTGAAATATTGGATCCTAGCATGGTTTGGCTTGGAAGGGACCTCTAAAGGTCATCTAGTCCAAGCCCCCTGCAATGAGCAGGGACATCTTCCACTCGATCAGGTTGCTCAGAGCCCCCTCCAACCTGACCTTGAATGTTTCCAGGGCTGGGGCATCTGCCACCTCTCTGGGCGACCTGTGCCAGTGTTTCACTGCCCTCACTGTAAAAAAAGTCTTCCTCCCATCTAGTCACACTCAGCTTGGTGTCGCCTGCAAACTTGCTGAGGGTGCACTTGATCCCGCTACCTGTGTCACTGAGGAAGATACTAAACAGCACTGGTCCCAATACGGACCCCTGAGGGACACCCCTGGTCACCGATCTCCATCCCGACATTGAGCCGTTGAGCACTACCCCCTGGATGTGACCATGCAACCAATTCCTCATCCACGGAACAGTCCCTCCGTCAGATCCACGTCTCCACTTCAAGAGAAGGACGTTGTGGGGGACCGTGTCAAAGGCCTTGCAGAAGTCCAGAGGGATGACATCCGTAGCGTTTCCCTGGTCCACTGATGTAGCCACTCCATCCTAGAAGGCCACTAGGTTGGTCAGGCAGCATATACCCACCACATGCTCTCTCGAGGTTTCCTTTTGCCTGTCAAATAATTGCCCCGGGAGGGCAGCTCCCCTGGCTGTGCTCCAGCGGCTGTCCACGAGCACCCCGTGGCGAGAGCCATCCTCACGCCTTCTCGGCCCGGCCGTGAGGTCACAGCGGGACTGTGAGGTCACAGAGCCTCACGGCGACGCGCCAGACATAAGCACCAACCACTCAGCCCCCGGCCCTCAGTCCGGCGGTGGCAGCAGCAGCAGCAGCAGCAGCACGGTGTGAGCGTAGGGAGCCATGTCCCCAGCCCGCCACCTCTTCGTCCTCCTCATCCTCTTGGTGGCCCTGCATGTCAGGGCTGCCAGGGCTGCTCTGTGGCGAGCACGGGGAGCAGGTAAGCGGGCGGCGCTGGTGCAGCCTTTCACAGACCAGCGGGCTCTTCTCCCCGAGAAGCGCGGATGATGGTATTTCCCTGCCAGCGGGAGGAAGGAGCACTTCCCTTTCCCTCTTCTTTCCGTGTGAAACGCAAGTTGCTCCTTCCGTGTCCGTTGCGCAGATGCGGAGAAGAGGAGAGAGGGCACGGGTCAGGCTCAGTGACGTGCCCCGAGGCATTTGGCCTTGCGAAGCTGTCTATGCCGGCCCCTCGGAGCCTGAGCTGCTCCCGGTGCTGGCTGCCGAGCCAGCGGGCTTGTTGGGGCTGAGTTTAGAGCTGGCGTGAGCTCAGGGAGCCTTTTCTTCTGGCAGCTCCGCGCGTGGGTCGTTTTGCCCCAGCAAGGTGCCACTGCAGGCAGGCGGCAGCTCTTTGTGCCATGCTCCTGAGTGGAAGGGAGAGATGAGTGCCGTGGGGTAATCCTGTCTTTGAGCTGCGCTCACTGCCACTCCGGTCTGAAGAAGTATCTTGAACCGTGTGACGGGAGCTGTTCTGTCCTGTGCTTTTTTGCAGCCGTGCTGGCAGGCAAAGGCGATGCAGCTTCGCATCTGGGCTCCAGGACTGAGGGTCCGGGAGATGGCATGGGTAGGTCGCGGCTTTTCCGTCCCTTTGAGAGCTGCCAGCCGGGCGGCTCTGCAGGTGTGAGGACGGAGACCTGCACGTGTGTGCCCTCTCCTTGCGTGATCGCCTTACCGCTTCTGCGATTCAGTTCTGCCGATGTAGATCACGATAGATGACGGAAGCTTCTCTGGGTGTTTAGGTACAGATGGGCCTGTAGGGAGGACTTTTCCAACTCCTCGGCTGGATGCTATGCTACAGCCCGGCAGGCACCGTAGTGGTGAGTAGTCTGTCTCTGCCGACCTCACAGGCTAAGCGCTGGTTTTCTGTAATTTATTTGCATGAAACTGAACCATGTATTTTCCGTTAAGGTCCTCCGAGAGCCAAGTACCCAGCTGACGGAGCCAAGTACCCAGCTGACGGAGGAAAAAAGTCCCTGCGGCCATCTGAATACATAAGACAAATGCTGGAGGAACTGGAGAGAGGACACGGTGGGTGTGTTTGGCTCTGCCTTAGCGGTGAGACTCGGCAACCAGAGGTTTTAGGGTACCTGTCTGGACACACCGTAGCCTGCACAGCGGGAAGGAGTCGATCAGAGCCTCGCAGCAGCGATGCTGGGTTTCACGCCTTGCAGGTGCTGGTGAGGCACAGAGATGGTGCAGAGCCTCTGCTGCCAGCTGTGGTTCAAGCCGCGTGCCAGGGGCAGCCGCTGCCCCGGTTTTACCATTACGGGTCAGAGCTGGCTTGTGCAGGCGTCGGTAGGCAGATCGGAGGGCCTGGCGTGCGCTGAACTTGTGTTCAGCTGACGCGCAGCACAGCTTGCCGCTGGGCCAGTTCCAGGCGGGAGCGAGGTCCCCAGCAACGCTGGCTGCCCTTTCCCGATGCTGGAAGTCAGGTGGAGATGCTGGTTTGGCAGGCTTTCTGGGGTGCACTCGACTTCCCGTCTGCGGACCGATAGCTGGGATGGGACGAGTGTGACCGTTGCCGGTGCTTACAGGGAAGGGCATGAGGGCCTTGTGGAGGAGCCCTCCTCAGAAGGGCTGTTTCCCCGGCTGGCCTGGCTGCAGCTTCTTCCCGTCCTCTTTGAAGGAAGGCATTGAGCACCACCTTCCAGTTTGCCAGGAATGCACTGCGTGCAATGCAAACCAGAAGGTTGCGTGCAATGTCCTGGTCTCCCAGCAGCTCAGGTGTGGCTGTTGTCTGGGGTGGTGACTAGGCGCAGCCCCAAAAGCCCAGGCGCTGTTTCTAAACCCCGTCAATGTCCTTGAGAAGGACTGCCTCCTGAAGATGCCATCACCCTCGTGGGGAACGGTTCTGTCTGATCCAACTGTGCCGCTTGCTTTCTCAAGGGACGGACCGAGAGGCTGTGCAGAAGGAGGTGATGTCGGGAGAAAGCAGTGGCTCACTGCCAGTCTCCGCTGAAGAACTGGAGGCGAGGCAGGCCCCTGGCACACCAGGTAGTTGCTGTCCCGTGGCCGGCTGGTGTCACCCATCAGGATGGCTGCGTGTCAGCAGGCTCTTCCCCCAGCGTTCGCTCTTGCACGTCACGCCAGCAGGCAAAGCTGGAAGTGTTTTGGGTTCGAGGCCTCTGGGCCACGTCCTGCAGATGGTGGGAGATGTGCCTCTTAATGGAACGTGCGTCCCGCCGTAGCTGCATCCCAGAGGTTGCCCGGAGTCTCTAGAGGCCCAAGGCACAAAAGCAGCACAGAGCGGGATCCCTCTTGTGAGCCGAGGTCCAGAGCGATGCCCTGACTCACAGACTGGGCAGGGGCTTAGGGGCAGCCTCCCCGTCCTCCTGCATCCTCTGTGCCCGAGCCATGCTGAGGCTTCAGCTGCCGTCTCTGCTTTTTAGCAGCGCTGCCAAAGCCCAGAGAAGACCACCGTGGTAGTGTATATGAATTTCTTCGAGCGGACTCAGGTACTGAGCAGTCTGGGGGGGTCCCTAAGTGGGAGAGGCGTCCTAAAATCTGGGAGCGGCTGCAAGCGGTGCGCATGCTGGAGAAAAGGCTGAAGGGGAGAGCAAGGTCCAGGTGTCTCCTGAGAGGGCCTGACTCTGTCCCCTCGGGGTGGGAGCTGGCCCAGGGGGAGGGAGAGCTGGGGGGGCACTGCCTGCTGCAGGGATGTTTTTTGCCCGTGTCCCTCAACGGAGCAGCTGCGCTCCCCACCGCGTTCCTGTTCGGGGCTTCTGAGTTTTGTTCGGTGGGACAACGTGTCCCAAAGGGTGGGAGCGTGCCCCCAGGCACCAGCACTGGGGGGAAAGAGGGACCTTCCTGGCCCTATCAAATGTGCTGCAAGCTTGCCAGTGGTGCACAGGACGATCTAACGTTCCCAGTTGCTCCTCCAGACCTGGTCAACGAGAGAACCACGAGTGATAATGAGCCCCAGAGCTCCGCCAGTGTCCTCTGTCCCCAAGATGTGCGGAGGCGCTGTATGATAATCACGGCAGTGCTCATGACTGTCCTGCCACTTGGACTGGTGGTCTGCTGTTTCGTGATCCGGCGGCGGAGGAAGAGGAAACAGTGAGTTCTTGATTTCCCTCCCCCACTGCTTCCTTCGACGGCTGCTCGTAGCCACGAAGCATTTCTAGTCAGGCTGCTGTGGAGTGGCGAGTTAGTGGCTGGCCAAAAGACTCTTTCTGCTGAGGCCTCTTAATTCGCGCGCCCTCTTCTCGGGAGCCCGCTCTGGCTGGAGCCAGTGTTAGCTCAAAGTGAGCCTGCCTGGAGAAGGGCAGCCCCCCGGAGGCAGAGCCATAGGCAAAGCAAGGTCAGGACGAGAAAGAGCGGGGGATGAGGTTGCCGTCGAACACGAGACGCGCACAAGCGCCCGCTCCTGACCAGCAAATCTGCCCGCGGGAATGCCCGTACTCGCTAGTGCCATGAGGTGCGGGTGTTCACCTCGGCTGAGGTGTGCCAGCGGCTCTGCCCGTGGTGGTGAGCCTTGCCAGCTCTGGGCCGTGCTGTGGAGCTGAGTCCCTCTGTCCCATCTGCAGCCTCCTCTCTCCACAGGCGTGCCTCTGCCGCTCCAGCCTACCCCTCGCGCCGGGAGAGCTGGACCAGACGCCTCGGCACCGACGAGAGATGGAACGAACGAGAGCAGCCGACGGTCCTGCCTGAAAAACCGGCGCGCCCGCCCTCCCCGCGGCCCCCGCGGCCCCCCAGCCCGTCCCTGGCGGCTCTGCTGCAGCGGGACGCGGCCAGCTCCCTCCAGGTGGAGGGCTTGGGGTTGCGCTGAGAGAAGCCCTGCCGACAGCCGCGGGTTCAGCCCTTTCTTTGAAAATAAAGAGGGACAGAGCTGTCAGGAAAGTGTCTGGGCCATTTGTTTCAAAATACAGAGCTGTCAGGCAAGTGTCCGTGTGGTACCAACAGCAAGCCCCGCGAAGCACCAGCACTGGCTGAGCTATGCACCCGAGCGCAGCCGTGGATGCCCACGCTGTCGGCAGGCAGGAGCCAGGCACACGGCTCCCCCGACCGGCGCTGGGAGCCTGGGGGAGCCCCTGGCCATGGCCAGCAACAGACAGCGACACCAACCTCACCGACGTACGGATCGGGAGGCAGTGGCGGGAGTCCGACTGGCCGCTCGCACGGACTGGCGCGGGAGCGTCCGTCGGGTGAGGGAACATTTATTGCAGCAGGATCATCTGGCCATGGGCCTCCTCAGGTGGGATCCCCAGGACAGGAGGGAAGCCATCAAGAACATCTCCAGGGACAGAAGCCTGCCGAGCCAATGCACTGCAGGCACAACAAAGGTCCTCGCCGACTGACTTGACGGGCCCTAACTGATGGGCCATCACCAACTGGGGGTGCTGCAAAGTATCTCCACATCTGGGCGCTGAGCCTCCTGTTAAGGCACTCCCTGAGGGAGGCTGTTACTGCCTTGGCGGTACCAAAGCGGTGGCCACCCCGCTGCTTGCACAGCGTCTTGAAAGGCTGGCTGGAGCCTTTGTAAGAGTTCAGCTGCGTGCTAAGGCTGCGGCCACTCCTCGCAGGACACTGAAGCAGAACACACGTTTAGAACCAAGGCCGTTCCTGAGTACAGACAGGGCAGTTCTGGGGGGGTGCAACAGTAAGCACATGGCTTTTGAGTCTAAAGGGTGGCTGGGCCTGTTGTTAGTGCTGAGGCCTTGGCTTAGATCACGGTTACTACTGCCAAGAAGGTGTAAAAGTACCGAGGGGGAGAGGGGATTGCCGCTTCTCCCCGAGAAGCGCGGATGACGGGTTTTCCCTGCAGTGCTTTAGCGAGGGCTTCCTCGGCGTGCGTGAGAGCTCTCCCGTTAAGGATACCATCTATATATTGATATATGTGGACACCTGATGTCCCTTGGCATTTGTCCAAATCACAAGGTCGGTCTTAGCTGGTTCTTGGAGCCACTGCTGCTTCTTATCAGGGACTATCTCCTGTCCCACCCAGCCTCAACAATGCAAGCGTTAAACATCACTTCTCATCCCCTTGGGCCATGTCTACCTCTTATTGAAACTTCTTTAACTTCATTATAAGCTAGATAATTATTAAACAATTCCTATCTACATTCATGTATCTACTATATCTACTAAGGTTTCTTTGGTTTCCCGTCTCAGTCCCCCCTTTTCTAGAAAATAGTAAATTCTTTTACTATATCCAACTCTAGTATCTTAATGTATTATTTCTTTATTTAGCATTCTCTCAAAATATTTGTTGGACTCAAGTTTTCGTCGCCACTGATTCTTTTTCCATTCACTCTAACAGTCCCCTGTACTCTTACAGCACCAAACGCCACATTGAACCATTATGCAAAGGACTACAGACAAGAGAATGATGATTATTACAGTGAAAAACAATTGTTTTAACCATGTCAAATTTGGCAACCAGGAGGTTAATTTTTCCCATATCTCAGTGAATCCCCATGAAGTGTCATCTTGTGACATTAAATGTAAAAGTTGGGTTTTTTCCAAATTTGAGAGAGATCTGTTTCTATTCGTCTCTTTTGGTTAACATAGGTGCAACAGCGTTCATTAATTACAGGGCACAGGCCCCCTTGCTGAGCAAAGAGCATGTCTAGACCTAGTCGATTCTGGAGCACCATTTTTCCTAGGGAAGTGGTTTCTTCCTGGAGGGCCTTTATAGCATCGATTGTGGCATTATTAATAATTTCCATAGTGGCAGAAAGATTTACCAGAGCTTTTTCTAACTCACTAACTCCCCATGATGGAATGAGCCATCGTACAAAACTATGAAAGCTAGTTGGTCTTTCCACTAGAGGATTGCTGGTGCGTCTTTGCCTTATTACTGGTTTCATATAAGTCCGTAAAAAGTTTTGGGAATCATGGTTAGTTAAATTTTTAACCATGATGGTATTAGGAGCTATGGTTCCTACGGCACATTGGCCAGTCCAACCTAGAGGCAGTACTTTATATCCTGTCTGTCCACAAATCCAATACCATCCTAACCCTACTGGAGTGGGCCATCCCCTGGGTGTAATAGAATTATGCCCCCGGGTTCTTGCAACCCGGGTTTGATTGAAGTTCCACATGTTTGCGCCACCATACTTAATATATTCAGTGCAATTGGGGTAACAACTTAACTAATCCTCATTTAGGGTCTGTGTTATTACCTCCAGAATTCTTACTTGTGTTTTTCAGATGGCACCTTTGAACACATGGAACCTTTTGTGTTTCATTCCACAATTCGCTTAAATCTGCTTGCCACTGAAGGTTCTCAGGGGGTGTTTCAGTGTACTTTGTGAGGGACATGTTATTAAAAGCTGTTACTATCACAGAGATGTTAGAAAAGACTGTAGCAATTACAGGGTAGCCTCGTCCGAGACTCTTAGGAAAACGTGAACATATCCAGCAATCAGTTTGATTGACTATTTTTGCAATACTCTCGTGGAGTTGAACAAACGTGTTCCCATCCCATGCTACGCTCCTTGTCCCTAAGGTTGCCCATATTACCGCGTAAAAACTAAGTGTCCATCGGGTTTTGTGGTGACTTTCCATGGAGTTTTGGGTGACTTTTTCACTCTGGTGTGATGAATCCAAGCGTTCTGTTCCTTGATTCTGACTGCAGTAAAGGAGGTGACTAGTACTTGGAATGGTCCTTCCCACTGTGGTTCCAGGGTTTTTTCTGTAAGAGACTTTACATATACATAATCACCAGGTTGTATATTATGTACAGGTCCATCTAAACGTCTTCCTCGAGTCCCTACCACATGTTTCCTGATTTTATTGAGCTGTTTACTTAATGCTATCATGTAAGAGGTCACAATTTCATCCCCAGCTTGTACAGACAACCCTTTCCGTATTTCATAGGGTCTTCCATATAACATTTCAAAGGGGCTCAGTCCTTCCCTTGCCCTTGGTCTTGTTCATATACGCAAAAGGGCTAAAGGG
This sequence comes from Astur gentilis, assembly GCF_929443795.1. NCBI lineage: Eukaryota > Metazoa > Chordata > Aves > Accipitriformes > Accipitridae > Astur > Astur gentilis. Next base: position 26,288,004 of record NC_064892.1, on the reverse strand, counting down.
AGAGACTGAGGCCATGTCAAATTTGCTTCTTGTCCTAATTTTACAATTTGCTGTTTGATTAAGTGGTTCATTTTTTCCACTTGACCACTTGACTGGGGGTGATATGGAGTATGAAGCTGCCAATCTATACCCAAATGGCGGCTAATTTGTTGTACTATTCTTGAGACAAAATGTGGTTCTCTGTCAGAGGACATGGTTGCTGGAAGCCCGAAACGTGGTATTATTTCTTGCACTAATATTTTAGTTACCTCCCGGGCTTTAGCCGTTCTTGTTGGGAATGCTTCTGGCCAACCTGAAAAGGTATCAGTTAATACTAGTAAATATCGATACCCCCCTTTTCTTGGAAGTTCTGTGAAGTCAATTTGCCATTGTTGTCCAGGCCCATTGCCTTTCCCAATCTGGCTCATTTCTAGTTTGGGGGTATTCTTAGGATTAGTCTGAAGGCAAAGATCGCTTTGTTGAGTCACTTGTTTCACTGTGGTATATAAATTTCTAGCCACAGTTTCTCTTATTAAATGTTTATATAGAGCCTCTGTCCCCCAATGTCTTTTCCTGTGGTCCTCCTGTATCAAATGCCACAGTAAGCAAGAGGGAATGATTAGTTTTCCCTGTGGGGTATGAGCCCACCCTTCTTCATTATATGACCCCTCTAAATCTGTAATAAGTTTCTGATCTTCCTTGGTATATTCTGGCTTACCTTTTAGGGAGATTTGTCAAATCTAAAACAGTAAACCAAGTTAATTCAGGTGTTAACAGGGTATATGGGCACCGCTCGTAAGTCTTGGACCACCCGATATGACCCATCGGGCTTCCGAACTGGTAGTAATCCTAACTGCAAAAATTTTTCTATCACCGGCCGGATTCCTTCTCTGTCTTCCTTCTTTAGGGGATATTGTTTAATCTTTACCGGCTTTCGGCCTTCCTTGATCCTAACTTCAACAGGGGGGGCACTTTTCGCTCTTCCAGGTGCATCGGTAGGACTGTCTCCCGTGGGTGGGACCCCACGCTGGAGCAGGGGAAGTGTGTGATGAGCCCTCCCCCTGAGGAGGTGAAGCGGCAGAAAATAACGTGTGATGACCGTAAACCCCATCCCCGTCCCCCTGTGCCGCTGTGGGGGGTTGGTAGAGAAATCTGGGAGTGAAGTTGTGCCTGGGAAGAAGGGAGGGGTGGAAGGAAGGTGTTCTGAGATTTGGGGTTATTTCTCATTACCTTACTCTGGTTGATTTGTAATAAATTGAGTTAATTTTCCCAAACTGAGTCTGTTTTGCCCGTGACGGTAATTAGTGAATGCTCTCTCCTGTCCTTATCTCGACCCGCAAGCTTTTTTGTTATATTTTTCTCTGCCCTGTCCAGCTGAGGATGGGGGAGTGATAGAACGGCTTTGGTGGGCACCTGGCATCCAGCCAGGGCCAACCCATCACAGTATACTAACCTGATTCATATGTAATCAGTTACTCCATAGAACCTGTTTGTGCTGCAGCTGTAGCGTACACGCTAGGTGGAATTATGCCCCGTGCATCCAGCGCTGCAATAAAGAACGCCTGCTTTCTAAAACTCCAAAACGCGTCTTTACAGGCCCTCAGTTTCGGTATCATTAGCGGTGAGACCTGGCAACCGGAGGTTTTAGATATGTGCCTGGACACGCTGTAGGCTGCACAGCAGGAAGGGATCGATCAGAGCCTCACTGCAGCGACACTGGGTTTCACACCTTCTGTCATGCCTACTGCATCACAGTAACCTCTTGTGGTAATGTTAATGTTTCCAGCTCTGTGGCCAGCAGAGCACGAGCAACAGTAGGACTCTGTCTCGAACCCTGTGGTAAGCCAGTCAGCGTAAATGGCAGTCCCTGCCAGGTGAAAGCAACCCTCTCCCTATCTGTCCCAAGGTACGGGGGGTCTAAAAAACGTATCCTTCCCATCTGCTGTTGCCCTTCCTGGCAAGGCTTGTTCCGTTGAGGCAACGGACTATCGGATCAGAGCGGGAGCCGCCACAGTGGGCAGTTCAGTGGCGTTGTTCAGGGCTCTGTAACCTACCGCTAGTCACCACTTGCCCGGAGGTTTCTCTACTGCCCGTGCAGGAGAACCGTATTGGGAAGGAGGCCTGACCACGCTTCCCTGTTCGTCTAGCTCTTTTATCAGTTCAGGAACAGCGCGGGTGGCATCAGAAGGTGACTCGTATTGTAGGATAAAGGGGCAGGACCTGGAGCTCATGCTAACGGCCTGTTTGTCAGGGATGTGTTGATGCGAGGTAAACTGTGGGGAAGAGCCTGCAGTGCCCCTACTGCCCACTTTCCCCACGAGGCCACCCTCGACTGACCCATTCCATGCACCCATACCTCACCTATTAAGGGGACCTAGAAGTAAAGCTGGACCGTCCGTCCATCCCATAGAATTGATTTAGCCCTGACCAGTGGGTGGGTAGTGGTTTGCCATGGCCACCTACAAGAGCATCTATTCGCTTGCTAAGTGGAGGCTTTCCTTGGTTAAGTGTCCTTACCCATCATCGATAGTTGGGCTCCTGTGTCAGTGAGGAATGTTGGAAAGTAGCAATCGCCACCATCAGCTCCGGACCGGGAGCCTGAGCAGTGGGGGCAACGGCCCCAGGGATCAAGCCCTGGCCCCAGCTGCCTGCAGATTGGCAGTCCTGGTTCAGCCCTGATGGATTTGGGCACCTCCTCGGGCTCACACCCCTAACACCCGCCGGCTCCCACGTTGTACGGTGTCGCTCCATCTCCTCACACAGACCCCGGAGAACGATCGTGAGGGAAACCCGGCCAGCTGCTGCAAAACGGGAGTTGGCAGACCGCTGAACGGACTCGGAGAGAGCCCTTTGCCGGACCACATCCTCCTCCACCTCTCATGCTCAGTGGCGACTGAGGGTGCTCCCCAGTTTCCCCTCTCTGCTTTGGTCATTTGCACGGAGGCAGGCTGGGTCTTTTCTATTAGACTGACTTTAGCTGAGGTTCTCCCCTGCTTTTTGTCCCCGGGGGTGCACAGTGGTAAAGAGCATAAGGAAGACATGGCCCTGCTGGAGTGGGTCCGGAGCAGGGCCACAAAGATGATGAGGGGGCTGGAGCAGGGGTCAGTAGCTCAGGTGCCTAAAGTTAGGTCACCTGCACGCGGTCAAGGAGGCAAGGGGCAATAGGTTATCTGAAGGTGGAATTGGAGGAAAGGGACGTGCGGCCCCTCACTGCAACAGAAGGGCAGGCGGGTCCGCAGGGTGGGAGCCCCCGGCGCGCTGCTTGCGCGGCCCCTTGGTCAGGACCCGGACTCGCTAAGTTTTCGCGCAAGCCAAGGCGGGCGAAAGTGCAACGGAGTATTTGTGGAGAGTTTGTCTAAGGGGGGAGGATGGGATCCTGTTGAGTGATGCTGAAGCGAGAGGTTGCTGGGGACCGGGCGTGTTTCTGAGTGCCGGCCCGGCGGGTGATCAGTGGAGGAGGTCCCGAGTAGCCTACGGGGCTGGGGGTGCGGACCCCGAGGAGGGAGGAGAACCTGTTCCTAGCCGGGAAAAGGGCCTGTCGAGGCTAAGGGAGGGCAGCAGGGAGGTCCGCCCAGGCGGCTGCCAACCCCGCGGCGAGCGGTCTCGAACTCGCGGCCGCTCGGGCCGGAACTCCGATCCCGGAAGGGACGCTCTCTGGCGCAAGGCCCCGGCACTGGGGGCAGGCCGGGCCGCGCGGCAGGGGCCGTCCGCCGGCGGCGTCCGGGGGGGATTGCTGGAGGGGAAGGCTGGAGAGCAGAGGGAAGCGGGGAAAGCTAGAGAGCCGAGGGAAGCGGGGAAAGCTAGAGAGCCGAGGGAAGCGCCAGCGAGGCCGCCCCCTCGGGCAGAGGAACGGGACCCTCTCGCGGCACTGCGAGAGGAACCGGAAGGGCTGAACACGGGGAGCTGCGGTTTGGGGTGCAGGCCGCCCGGGCCGCGCGGGGAATAGCTGCCAACGGTCTGCCGATAACGAGCCTTAGATACACATTCCTGTGGGCCCAGAACAGAAAAGTTTGGGATTCTTACTCGATACAGTGTTTTAAACGAATGACACGCTAGTGAGCTGGGAATTCAGCCCTCAGGGAAGGCTGTAAACGTTGGAGGAGTGACAGGGGCGACAGAAAAGGCCCCAGAGCTCGAACTCAGCTTTGGTTACTGGGGGGGGGGGGGGGGGGGGGGGGGGTAAAAAAGAGCGACAGCTGTGGAAGTGGCTTTCAGCCCCTATGAGGGAAATACACTGGGATTTGATGTGCTGGCAGGCAGCCAGTGGGACCTACCCAGTTACCGGTAGGGTGTGGGGCTTTGGGGGCAGGGGGGCAGAGGCTGTTCATGTGAGAACGTTGCAGGTTGCTCCTGCACTACCGCAGTCTGAGGTGACACGTGTCCCTCACTACCCACTTCCAGCCGCAGCCAAACGGGGCATTTCAGAAGCAATTAACGATGTGGAGAAACGAGAGATCATCAGTCACGCACATTCCCCTTCTTATCCCCTTGTTTGGCCACTCCGTGAATCAGATGAAAGGTGGCGGCTAACCATTGATTATACAAGATTGAACAGGAATACCCCACCATTAACTTCTGCCATCCCAAGCATTACCTCAGCGATAACAGCAATGCAGGCTGCAGCCCCCCCATGGATGGTTGCTGTAGATGTGGTTCCCCTAAGGGAAGAGGACAAACCCCAGTTCACCTTCACTTGGGAAGGGACCCAATACACTTTCAACTGACTTCCCCAGGGATACAAGGACGCCCCCGCTATTGCTCACAATGCCTCAGCCAAGCTTCCTGATGCTGTGGAAGTACCATCAGGTGTCCACATATATCAATATATAGATGGTATCCTGGCTGGTGGGGACAACAAGGAACAGGTGGGGCAAGCTGCCCTCCATTGGTATTGTTCCTAGGACCTTAGCAAAACCCAGAGAGAGGCCTGCATGCCTGGGAAGCCTTGGGTGGGAGTGGAAAGACTCACCACATCACACAACGGGGTCCCACCGGAGGACACGTCGGCAGTCCTCCTCGGAGCAGCGGGTCTGCAGTGGGGGACTCCCCCTCGGGTCGGGCACCGCCTGAGGTAACTCCTCGGGGGAGAGAGCCCTCAGCTTTTAGGCGAGTGATAGGCGCATTTTGAGCCATCACTTTAAATCTTGGGGATTCTAAGTTGGCCGTGTAGAATTAATTCTCTTTACGTCATTGAGCCTGTGGTTTTCTAAGATGTTACCGGACTTCTAACTAGCTTTTGCTGAAGAGTAACTCTGGGTCTTAACACCTGTCGGATTTGGTTAGCTGTGCATCCATAACACTCTCCACAGGAAGACTGCATCCGCCCCAAAGGCGCTCTAGCCTCAGGTCCCTTGCCTCTGGCTGAAGCCCAGGATGGCACATAAGAGCAAGGCAAGCAGGTGATCGCTCCCCCGGCTGCTCTCCTGCGCCCCTGCGATCTACAGCAGCGATTGTGGGAGCAGCAGAGGGGCCTGGTGACCTCTTGGCCGGCACCTGGCCGCTCTCCCAACGCTCTTTCCAGGCCACGTGCAACACCCCTCGAGGAGCGGCGGGACCAACATCGGGCCCCGCGGGGCTTTCTTAACGGGAGAGCTCTCACGCACGCCGAGGAAGCCCTCGCTAAAGCACTGCAGGGAAAACCCGTCATCCGCGCTGCTCGGGGAGAAGCGGCAATCCCCTCTCCCCCTCGGTACTTTTACACCTTCTTGGCAATAGTAACCGTGATCTAAGCCAAGGCCTCAGCACTAACAACAGGCCCAGCCACCCTTTAGACTCAAAAGCCATGTGCTTACTGTTGCACCCCCCCAGAACTGCCCTGTCTGTACTCACGAACGGCCTTGGTTCTAAACGTGTGTTCTGCTTCAGTGTCCTGCGAGGAGTGGCCGCAGCCTTAGCACGCAGCTGAACTCTTACAAAGGCTCCAGCCAGCCTTTCAAGACGCTGTGCAAGCAGCGGGGTGGCCACCGCTTTGGTACCGCCAAGGCAGTAACAGCCTCCCTCAGGGAGTGCCTTAACAGGAGGCTCAGCGCCCAGATGTGGAGATACTTTGCAGCACCCCCAGTTGGTGATGGCCCATCAGTTAGGGCCCGTCAAGTCAGTCGGCGAGGACCTTTGTTGTGCCTGCAGTGCATTGGCTCGGCAGGCTTCTGTCCCTGGAGATGTTCTTGATGGCTTCCCTCCTGTCCTGGGGATCCCACCTGAGGAGGCCCATGGCCAGATGATCCTGCTGCAATAAATGTTCCCTCACCCGACGGACGCTCCCGCGCCAGTCCGTGCGAGCGGCCAGTCGGACTCCCGCCACTGCCTCCCGATCCGTACGTCGGTGAGGTTGGTGTCGCTGTCTGTTGCTGGCCATGGCCAGGGGCTCCCCCAGGCTCCCAGCGCCGGTCGGGGGAGCCGTGTGCCTGGCTCCTGCCTGCCGACAGCGTGGGCATCCACGGCTGCGCTCGGGTGCATAGCTCAGCCAGTGCTGGTGCTTCGCGGGGCTTGCTGTTGGTACCACACGGACACTTGCCTGACAGCTCTGTATTTTGAAACAAATGGCCCAGACACTTTCCTGACAGCTCTGTCCCTCTTTATTTTCAAAGAAAGGGCTGAACCCGCGGCTGTCGGCAGGGCTTCTCTCAGCGCAACCCCAAGCCCTCCACCTGGAGGGAGCTGGCCGCGTCCCGCTGCAGCAGAGCCGCCAGGGACGGGCTGGGGGGCCGCGGGGGCCGCGGGGAGGGCGGGCGCGCCGGTTTTTCAGGTAGGACCGTCGGCTGCTCTCGTTCGTTCCATCTCTCGTCGGTGCCGAGGCGTCTGGTCCAGCTCTCCCGGCGCGAGGGGTAGGCTGGAGCGGCAGAGGCACGCCTGTGGAGAGAGGAGGCTGCAGATGGGACAGAGGGACTCAGCTCCACAGCACGGCCCAGAGCTGGCAAGGCTCACCACCACGGGCAGAGCCGCTGGCACACCTCGGCCGAGGTGAACACCCGCACCTCATGGCACCAGCGAGTAGGGGCATTCCCACGGGCAGATTTGCTGGTCAGGAGCGGGCGCTTGTGCGCGTCTCGTGTTCGACGGCAACCTCATCCCCCGCTCTTTCTCGTCCTGACCTTGCTTTGCCTATGGCTCTGCCTCCGGGGGGCTGCCCTTCTCCAGGCAGGCTCACTTTGAGCTAACACTGGCTCCAGCCAGAGCGGGCTCCCGAGAAGAGGGCGCGCGAATTAAGAGGCCTCAGCAGAAAGAGTCTTTTGGCCAGCCACTAACTCGCCACTCCACAGCAGCCTGACTAGAAATGCTTCGTGGCTACGAGCAGCCGTCGAAGGAAGCAGTGGGGGAGGGAAATCAAGAACTCACTGTTTCCTCTTCCTCCGCCGCCGGATCACGAAACAGCAGACCACCAGTCCAAGTGGCAGGACAGTCATGAGCACTGCCGTGATTATCATACAGCGCCTCCGCACATCTTGAGGACAGAGGACACTGGCGGAGCTCGGGGGCTCATTATCACTCGTGGTTCTCTCGTTGACCAGGTCTGGAGGAGCAACTGGGAACGTTAGATCGTCCTGTGCACCACTGGCAAGCTTGCAGCACATTTGATAGGGCCAGGAAGGTCCCTCTTTCCCCCCAGTGCTGGTGCCTGGGGGCACGCTCCCACCCTTTGGGACACGTTGTCCCACCGAACAAAACTCAGAAGCCCAGAAGAGGAGCGCGGCGGGGAGCGCAGCTGCTCCTTTGAGGGACACGGGCAAAAAACATCCCTGCAGCAGGCAGTGCCCCCCCAGCTCTCCCTCCCCCTGGGCCAGCTCCCACCCCGAGGGGACAGAGTCAGGCCCTCTCAGGAGACACCTGGACCTTGCTCTCCCCTTCAGCCTTTTCTCCAGCATGCGCACCGCTTGCAGCCGCTCCCAGATTTTAGGACGCCTCTCCCACTTAGGGACCCCCCCAGACTGCTCAGTACCTGAGTCCGCTCGAAGAAATTCATATACACTACCACGGTGGTCTTCTCTAGGCTTTGGCAGCGCTGCTAAAAAGCAGAGACGGCAGCTGAAGCCTCAGCATGGCTCGGGCACAGAGGATGCAGGAGGACGGGGAGGCTGCCCCTAAGCCCCTGCCCAGTCTGTGAGTCAGGGCATCGCTCTGGACCTCGGCTCACAAGAGGGATCCCGCTCTGTGCTGCCTTTGTGCCTTGGGCCTCTAGAGACTCCGGGCAACCTCTGGGATGCAGCTACGGCGGGACGCACGTTCCATTAAGAGGCACATCTCCCACCATCTGCAGGACGTGGCCCAGAGGCCTCGAACCCAAAACACTTCCAGCTTTGCCTGCTGGCGTGACGTGCAAGAGCGAACGCTGGGGGAAGAGCCTGCTGACACGCAGCCATCCTGATGGGTGACACCAGCTGGCCACGGGACAGCAACTACCTGGTGTGCCAGGGGCCTGCCTCGCCTCCAGTTCTTCAGCGGAGACTGGCAGTGAGCCACTGCTTTCTCCCAAAACCACCTCCTTCTGCACAGCCTCTCGGTCCGTCCCTTGAGAAAGCAAGCGGCACAGTTGGATCAGACAGAACCGTTCCCCACGAGGGTGATGGCATCTTCAGGAGGCAGTCCTTCTCAAGGACATTGACGGGGTTTAGAAACAGCGCCTGGGCTTTCGGGGCTGCGCCTAGTCACCACCCCAGGCAACAGCCACGCCTGAGCTGCTGGGAGACCAGCACATTGCACGCAACCTTCTGGTTTGCATTGCACGCAGTGCATTCCTGGCAAACTGGAAGGTGGTGCTCAATGCCTTCCTTCAAAGAGGACGGGAAGAAGCTGCAGCCAGGCCAGCCGGGGAAACAGCCCTTCTGAGAAGGGCTCCTCCGCAAGGCCCTCATGCCCTTCCCTGTAAGCACCGGCAACGGTCACACTCGTCCCATCCCAGCTATCGGTCCGCAGACGGGAAGTCGAGCGCACCCCAGAAAGCCTGCCAAACCAGCATCTCCACCTGACTTCCAGCATCAGGAAAGGGCAGCCAGCGTTGCTGGGGACCTCGCTCCCGCCTGGAACTGGCCCAGCGGCAAGCTGTGCTGCGCGTCAGCTGAACACAAGTTCAGCGCACGCCAGGCCCTCCGATCTGCCTACCGACGTCTGCACAAGCCAGCTCTGACCCGTAATGGTAAAACCGGGGCAGCGGCTGCCCCTGGCACGCGGCTTGAACCACAGCTGGCAGCAGAGGCTCTGCACCATCTCTGTGCCTCTCCAGCACCTGCAAGGCGTGAAACCCAGCATCGCTGCTGCGAGGCTCTGATCGACCCCTTCCCGCTGTGCAGGCTACGGCGTGTCCAGACAGGTACCCTAAAACCTCTGGTTGCCGAGTCTCACCGCTAAGGCAGAGCGAAACACACCCACCGTGTCCTCTCTCCAGTTCCTCCAGCATTTGTCTTATGTATTCAGATGGCTGCAGGGACTTTTTTCCTCCGTCAGCTGGGTACTTGGCTCCGTCAGCTGGGTACTTGGCTCTCGGAGGACCTTAACGGAAAATACATGGTTCAGTTTCATGCAAATAAATTACAGAAAACCAGCGCTTAGCCTGCGAGGTCGGCAGAGACAGACTACTCACCCCTGCGATGCCTGCCGGGCTGTAGAATAGCATCCAGCCGAGGAGTTGGAAAAGTCCTCCCTACAGGCCCATCTGTACCTAAACACCCAGAGAAGCTTCCGTCATCTGTCGTGATCTACATCGGCAGAACTGAATCGCAGAAGCGGTAAGGCGATCACGCAAGGAGAGGGCACACACGTGCAGGTCTCCGTCCTCACACCTGCAGAGCCGCCCGGCTGGCAGCTCTCAAAGGGAGGGAAAAGCCGCGACCTACCCATGCCATCTCCCGGACCCTCAGTCCTGGAGCCCAGATGCGAAGCTGCATCGCCTTTGCCTGCCAGCACGGCTGCAAAAAAGCACAGGACAGAACAGCTCCCGTCACACGGTTCAAGATACTTCTTCAGACCGGAGTGGCAGTGAGCGCAGCTCAAAGATAAGATTACCCCCCCACACAGCACTCGTCTCTCCCTTCCACTCAGGAGCATGGCACAAAGAGTTGCCGCCTGCCTGCAGTGGCACCTTGCTGGGGCAAAACGACCCACGCGCGGAGCTGCCAGAAGAAAAGGCTTCCTGAGCTCACGCCAGCTCTAAACTCAGCCCCAACAAGCCCGCTGGCTCGGCAGCCAGCACCGGGAGCAGCTCAGGCTCCGAGGGGCCGGCATAGACAGCTTCGCAAGGCCAAATGCCTCGGGGCACGTCACTGAGCCTGACCCGTGCCCTCTCTCCTCTTCTCCGCATCTGCGCAACGGACACGGAAGGAGCAACTTGCGTTTCACACGGAAAGAAGAGGGAAAGGGAAGTGCTCCTTCCTCCCGCTGGCAGGGAAATACCATCATCCGCGCTTCTCGGGGAGAAGAGCCCGCTGGTCTGTGAAAGGCTGCACCAGCGCCGCCCGCTTACCTGCTCCCCGTGCTCGCCACAGAGCAGCCCTGGCAGCCCTGACATGCAGGGCCACCAAGAGGATGAGGAGGACGAAGAGGTGGCGGGCTGGGGACATGGCTCCCTACGCTCACACCGTGCTGCTGCTGCTGCTGCTGCTGCCACCGCCGGACTGAGGGCCGGGGGCTGAGTGGTTGGTGCTTATGTCTGGCGCGTCGCCGTGGGGCTCTGTGACCTCACAGTCCCGCTGTGACCTCACGGCCGGGCCGAGAAGGCGTGAGGATGGCTCTCGCCACGGGGTGCTTGTGGACAGCCGCTGGAGCACAGCCAGGGGAGCTGCCCTCCCGGGGCAATTATCTGACAGGCAAAAGGAAACCTTGAGAGAGCACGCAGTGGGTATATGTGATGTGCAGAAAACAGACTTCACAATCAGTGAGATTGTAAAGTAGGCATGTTCATTCAGCGCTGGGTAGCACGGGGGGTACTCCCACCAAAGTCGTGCGCACCCGACTCGGCAATTTGCCTCAAGTTTACAGTCAGGTATTACATATTCTCAATATGCCTATAGATATGCATGACCTATCCCCGCTTCATATTAAAATTAGCTCTGAGTGGTCATTTCCATACTCTCCTCTCAACTGCGCCTGCGCAGGGCCTCTTTATTGTGGTCGTCTGGTGGTCATGGAGATGAAGACAGATGACTCCTCTTCGTCACCGCTAGTAACGTCTTTCCTTGCGCAGGCTCAGTGATTTCTTGGTATTCACCCAAGCCACAAGACCAGTCGTAGCTGGCTCTTGGGGCCTGCTCCTGGTTCTTATCAAGGTTCTTATCTTTACCTCAGCTAATTTCAACAATGTTAGCACTGAACATTATCTTTCAGCCCCCTTTATTATGTCTACTGAGATTCTTTTGACCCCTCTTGTCTCAGTCCCCCCTTTTCTAGAAAATAGTAAATTCTTTTACTATATTTAATCCTAGTACTTCTAATACATTATTTCCCTATCTAGCATCCTCTCAAAGTATTTGTTCGTCTCGAGTTTTCATCGTAACTGATTCTTTTTCTATTCACCGCAGAAGTCTCCTGTACTCTTACAGTACAGAAGGCCACATCGAACCACTATGCAAAGGACCACAGACAAGAGAATGATGATTATTATAGTGACAAACAATTGCTTTAACCATGTCAAATTTGGCAACCAGGAGATTAGTTTTTCTAATATGCCTGTCAAGCCCCAAGAAGTGTCATCTTGGGAAAGTTCATGTAGTATTTTAGTCTTTTCCCATATCTCCTCAAGATCTTTTTCAATTCGTTGGGTTTGATTGATATAGGTACAGCCCCCTTCTTTTGCTAAAGGATGTCCAATCCCATTCTATTTTGGAGTACTACTTAGGGATTGTATTTCCAGTTGCAGCCATCTAATTGCATCAATTATAGCACTTTCTATAATCTCTAAAGCCCCGCTGGGTATTTCCCTTTCCATGAGGGCATGATCCATTCCTGTCTGGCCTGTCTTTAATAAGAGATGTCCAATTTGTGGTCGGGATTCCTAAAAAGGGGAGTTCCATGTTCCCCCGAGGAAGGGGATTACATACACAACAGTCTGATAAATTTAGTACTTTCGAGATACTCTCTGTCATGTTTAAACAAGTATTTCGATCCCAAGTCTGCCCCTTGGACAAGGTCCAACTCAGGAACATAACAATCAATGTCTCACAAATTTTAGCTTCAGAGGTCCTTTTTCTTGTCAAGTCCATTGTCCTTTGGGTGCCTTCTTCACCCTAGTGTGATGGATCCAGGCGTTCTGTTCCTTGATCTTAATCGCGGTGAAGGAGGTAAGTAGTACTTGAAATGGTCCTTCCCACTGCGGCTCCAGAGTTTTTTCTGTAAGAGACTTTACATACACATAATCTCCTGGTTGTATATTATGCACAGGCCCATCCAAACCTCTCCCTCGAGTCCCTACCACATGCCTCCTGATTTTATTAAGTTGCTTACCTAATGCCACCATGTAAGAAGTCATAATTTCATCCCCCGCTTGTACAGACACCCCTCACTGTATCCCATAGGGTTGTCCATACAGAATTTCAAAGGGGCTCAGTCCTTCCTTCGCCCTTGGTCTTGTTCGTATACGCAGAAGGGCTAAAGGGAGAGACTGAGGCCATGTCAAATTTGCTTCTTGTCCTAATTTCACAATTTGCTGTTTGATTAAGTGGTTCATTTTTTCCACTTGACCGCTCGACTGGGGGTGATATGGAGTATGAAGCTGCCAATCTATACCCAAGTGCTGGCTAATTTGTTGTACTATTTTTGAGACAAAATGTGGTCCTCTGTCAGAGGATATGGTTGCTGGAACCCCAAAATGTGGTATTATCTCTTGTACCAGTATTTTAGTTACCTCCCGAGCTTTAGCCGTTCTTGTTGGGCATGCTTCTGGCCAACCTGAAAAGGTATCAGTTAATACCAATAAATATCGATACCCCCCTTTTCTAGGAAGTTCTGTAAAATCAATTTGCCATTGTCATCCAGGCCGATTGCTTTTTCCAGTCTGGCCCATTTCCAGCTTGGGGGTATTCTTAGGATTAGTCTGGAGGCAAAGATCACACTGTTGTGTCACCTGTCTCACCGTGGTGTATAAATTTCTAGCCACAATTTCTCTTATCAAATGATTATACAGAGCTTCTGTTCCCCAATGTCTTTTCCTACGTTCCTCCCGTATCAAATGCCATAATAAGCAAGAGGGAACCATTAGCTTTCCCTGTGGGGTATGAGCCCACCCCTCTTCATTATATGACCCTTCTAAATCTGTAATGAGCTTTTGATCTTCCTTAGTGTATTCTGGCTTACCTTCTAGGGAAATCTGCCTCTCAGGAATTAAGGCCCCTTCTGTTTTTACCTTTGTTTTGGCCACTTGTTTTGCCTCTCTGTCCGCCAGCTCATTCCCTTTTTCCAAATCTGAGCTCGCTTTCTGGTGTGCCTTAATATGCATAATTGCTACTTTCTTAGGGAGCTGGACACCTTCCAGTAACTTCAGAATTTCTTCTGCATGTTTGACATTTTTCCCTTGAGAACTCAATAGTCCTCTCTCCTTCCAAATTGCTCCATGTTCGTGTACAACTCCAAAGGCATATTTTGAGTCTGTAGAAGTGTTCACAACTTTGCCCTGGGCCAATTCCAGGGCGTGGGTTAGAGCAATTATTTCTGCCTTCTGAGCGGAGGTGTTCATGGGCAAAGCCCCTGATTCTATTACCTCTTGGCTGGTGGTGACGGCGTATCCCGCGTGTCGATTACCATTTAGGACGTAACTGCTTCCGTCTGTGAACCAAGTTTCCCCATTTTCCATGGGGCTGTCTTTCAGGTCTGGGCGACTGGCGTATGTTGCTTCGATGGTTTCCAAACAGTCATGATGTACCGGTTCTCCTGTGTTCCCGCTGAGAAAAGAAGCTGGGTTGACAATGTTAGTGACTACAATCTCCACGTCATCCTGCTCTACCAATATGGCTTGATATCTCAGGAATCTTTGTGGAGAGAGCCACTGTCCACCTTTTGCTTCCAGTACTGCTGATACTGTGTGAGACACCAGAACAGTCATTTTCTAGCCCAGAGTAAACTTTCGGGCTTCCTGTATATTCAGTATCACGGCCGCAACCGCCCGCAGGCATCCAGGCCAACCTTTTGCAGTCGTGTCTAACTGCTTAGAGAGGTAGGCAACTGCCCGTCGATACGGGCCCAGGTTTTGTGCTAATATTCCCAGGGCAATGCCCTGCTTCTCGTGGGAGTAAAGAAGATACGGCTTACTCACATCTGGGAGTCCTAAGGCCGGGGCTGACATCAAAGCCTTTTTCAGTAGCTCAAAGGCTCGTTCGGTCTCCTTGTTCCATTCAAGGTGTCCCTGCTCAGTGGCTGTCAATGCATACAGTGGTTTAACAAGCAATCCGTAATTACAGATCCACAATCGGCGCCACCCTGTCATTCCCAGAAAAGTCCGTAACTCTTTTACTGTCTGAGGTCTCCGAGTTTGACATATTGCCTCTTTACGGGCCTGTCCCAAAGTTCTCTGTCCCGCACTAATTTCATAGCCCAAATAATTCACTTTGCGTTGCATTACCTGTGCCTTTTTCTTGGATACCCGGTACCCCTGGAGTCCCAGGAAATTCAACAGACTCACCGTCCATGTCATACTATCTTTCTCTGTTTTGGTGGCCATCAGGATAACATCCACATACTGCAACATCTTCCCTTCCTCAGACGGGGCTTCCCAGGATTCTAAGTCTTTCGCAAGTTGATTGCCAAAAATGGTAGGACTATTCTTAAATCCTTGTGGCAACACTGTCCAAGTGAGCTGGGTCTTTCGACCACTCTTGGGGTTTTCCCATTCAAATGCAAACAATTTTTGGCTGGCTTCATGGAGAGGGAGGCAAAAGAAAGCATCCTTCAAATCTAAAACAGTAAACCAAGTCAATTCAGGTGTTAATACGGTTAACAGGGTATATGGGTTCGCCACTACTGGGTAAAGATCTTCAGTTATCTTGTTCACTGCCCGTAAGTCTTGAACGACCCGATATGACCCATCGGGCTTCCAAACAGGTAATATAGGGGCATTGAATTCAGACTCGCACTCTTTTAATAATCCCAACTGCAAAAATTTTTCTATCACCGGCCAGATTCCTTCTCTGTCTTCTTTCTTTAGGGGATATTGTTTAATTCTTACCGGCTTTTGGCCTTCCTTGATCCTAACTTCAACAGGTGGAGCACTTTTCGCTCTTCCAGGTGCATCGGTAGCCCACACCCCCAGGTACACTTGGTTTAAGATGTCCTCGTTAATACTTCCTTCTAGGGGGAGACTGGTTAAGGTTAGGCTCAATATTTGAATATATTGCTGATCTTTTACCTCCAGAGTAATTTCTCCCTTTTTGAATACAATTTTTGCTCCCAATTGTTCCAACAAGTCCCTTCCCAAAAGTGCTTTGGGGAGTTGGGCATATATAAAAATTTATGAATGCCCCACTGTTTTCCTAATTTATATTCTAAAGGTTTACAAAAATATGCCTTTTCACGTTGGCCAGTCGCTCCTTTCACCATGACATAATCATTTCCCAGGGGCATCAAAGCCTGATTCAGAACAGAGTATGTTGCTCCTGTATCTACCAAAAATTCTACCTCTTGTTGTGTTTTCCCTAGCTTAACTATAACCAGTGGATCCGCTAGGGTAGATTCCCCATGTTCCTGTCAGTCTCCCTTCACATGGGCTACCGTTCTTCCTGTTTGAGCCCCCTGATCCTCCTTCTTGTTCTTTGGGCATTCCCTTTTCCAATGACCGAATTTCTGACACAAAGCGCATTGATCCTTGCCCAGTCGAGGCAAGCCTCGCCTAGGCCCTCTTCCTCTTTCTTCCTGGATAACAGCCATTAATTTTCTTTGCCCCTGCCTATATCCTTCTTCTCTGTTACTAAATACTCTCCATGCTTCATCCAATAATATTTCTAAATTCCTACTCTCTGTAGGGCGTAATTTTTGAAGTTTGCGCCTTATATCCCCTGTAGATTGACCCAAAAACAGGGAGACCAATTGTTGTATTCCTACCTCTGACCCAGGATCCAGCGGTGTGTTGCGGCGCATTGCATCCCTCAATCGATCCAGGAATTCAGATGGAGACTCGCAAGGACTCTGTTTGACTGCATATAAAGCTGACCAATTTATAGTTTTGGGGATTGCCCTCTCCATTCCTTTTGTAATCCACTCCTGATAGCCCTGCAATCTTTCCATATGTGCAGATCTATTAGCATCCCACTTTGGGTCTTGGAGAGGGAAATATTCTTTAATGTCCCCTCCTGTGATCTTATAATGATCTTCAGCTAAGTTCCCTGCTGTTTTTAAAATCAGCTGTTTCTCTGTTTCGGTCATATATTCTAATAATCGCTGTATATCCTTCCAATCAGGGTTATGTTGTTTTACAATAAATTGGAAATGTTTAGTTACACTTACCGGATCACTCCTATAATCTTTAGCAATCTTTTTCCATTCCCCTAGGTCAGCAGTAGAAAAGGGTACCTTGATTAACATCGTCCCACCATCCAGCCTCACCGCCTCTCGGAGAGGTGCTTGTAAAGCTGTTGAGGTAGTTTTCTTCCTAGTACGGGAAGATACAGGGCTGTCCGGGGGGGGTCGGAGTTTTATCCGAGTCTGCATCCTGTTCCTGTGGTCGAGGGGGAGGCTTAAACAAATCAGTTAGATCTTGTTCTGGTACCTGATGAATTTTATTTGTCTTTGTACACCTTTGTCCAATACTACATGCCGAACAACACCGCCTCAGTTTACCTCTAAGTTCCTTGTTGTTTTCCCGCTCAACTGCGAGCACCATGGGGTCCTGTGGGGGTACTATTCCACAGTCCCTTTGCCACTCCAGATGGTTTCGGAGGGTGAAAAACATGTCTGCATATGAAACTTCATCCCATTTTCTTTCTCTCCTTAAAAACAGCATTAGTTGTAATAGAGTATTATAATCTGCTGACCCATTTAGTGGCCACTTAGCATCACCTTCTAACTTGTATAACGGCCACCACTGATTGCAATACTTAATAAGGTTCTTTTTATTTTCCGTACCTCCGGTCCCAACAATATCTTTCCAGTGGGTAATAATACAACCCAGAGGACTCTTCCTCAATATTCCCCCTTGATTGTTTCCCATTTTATTACTTCTCCTTTTAATACGATTCCATGCAAATTGTTTCTTATACCTCTTTATAGAATTCTCCCGGTTTTTCTCTCACATGTCCCGAATTCCGGGATTAAATTTTCCTTTTCACACCAATTTCACTATTTCGGCTATCTTTCAACCACAAACAATCCCAACCGTGTATGTAGCTCGTTCCCTCTTATCCCAAGGAGTCCAAACCCCACACTCAGGGCATTCAATATCCCCGCCACAATCTATTTGCAACCTCTGTTTACACCACACACATTCCAGGACATATGAGGGTGTACACTCATTTCCTGGATGTAAAAGACACCATTCTAATACCCACATTTATGCAATGCACCATACAGGGACTTTCTTATACCAACACCACAAAATGATTAAGATAATCAAACTCAAACTTACAATTACAACTTTAACATATAAATTCAAGTTTCAAATCATCAGTGAGTCACACTTCGTCTGTGTCCAGCCATACCCCGTGTAGAGTTACGAAACTGTGGATCAGAACTCCACACACGCTCCGCAGCTGAGCTGTGTCTCTTTTACTCAAACATTCAATCCACAGTTTTAGATATTTACACATTAACAAACATACACATATAAATCTCAACATAGCATTTTCACATTCTCACACAAAATCTTTAACATTAAATTTCCAAACATTCACATCATACAAGCATCGCTCCAGTTGACAACCTTCAGCAGCTGCAAAAATAAACCAAGCGCAATTGCGAGGGGGTCCACTTACCCCATAAACCAAGCGCAATTGCGAGGGGGTGCGCTTACCCTCCTCCTGCCTCTTATATACCAGTCATTGACAGGTCCGTCCTGGCTCCCGATACTGGGATGCAGCAGTCACCCCGGATTTGCTCGATCTACCCCCAAGATCGCTAGCGGCCGCTCTATCGGTCAGCAAATCCCCCCTTGTTACCATACAGGGTACCCTCCTCCCATACGGGGACTCCGCTGCACACCAGACGTCTCTGCGCAATTTACCAGCTGCCCCGGCCCGTACTTTTACAGGCTCCCCTTTGTAGAACATACCATTTGGTCCGCGGCTTCAGGAGGTCCTTGTCTGCTCCCACGGTGAGCGGCTGGCAGCGGAGGCTCCTCCGAGGAAAGTGCTCGGGGCGCGCCCAGGGGCGTCCGCTCCGCAGTCGGTCCCGCGGCCGAGCAGAGAGTCTCCTGCCTGGCTCGCCAAACTGACGCGCGGAAAACAGACTCCACAATCGGTGAGACTGCAAAGTAGGTATGTTCATTCAGCGCTGGGCAGCACGGGGGGTAGTCCCACCACAGTCGTGCGCGCCTGATTTGGGAGTTCACTTTAAATTTATACAGTCAAGTGTTACATATACACAGAGTTTCGCAATACGCCTATGCATAGGCATTACCTATCCCCGCTTCATATTAAAATTAGCTTTAGGAAGTCATTTCCATAGCCTCCTCTCAACTGCGCTTGCGCAGTGCCTCCTTATGGTGGTCGTCTGGAGGTCGTGAAGATGAAGGCTGTATGTCTTCTTCACGGTGAACTCTTAACCTTCTGTCCCTGCGCAGACTCAGTTGTCCCTTGGCATTAGTCCAAATCACAAGGTCGGTCTTAGCTGGTTCTTGGAGCCACTGCTGCTTCTTATCAGGGACTATCTCCTGTCCCACCCAGCCTCAACAATGCAAGCGTTAAACATCACTTCTCATCCCCTTGGGCCATGTCTACCTCTTATTGAAACTTCTTTAACTTCATTATAAGCTAGATAATTATTAAACAATTCCTATCTACATTCATATATCTACTATATCTACTAAGGTTTCTTTGGTTTCCCGTCTCAGTACCCAAGGCTTCCCAGGCATGCAGGCCTCTGGGTTTTGCTAAGGTCCTAGGAACAATACCAATGGAGGGCAGCTTGCCCCACCTGTTCCTTGTTGTCCCCACCAGCCAGGATACCATCTATATGTGGACACCTGATGGTACTTCCACAGCATCAGGAAGCTTGGCTGAGGCATTGTGAGCAATAGCGGGGGCGTCCTTGTATCCCTGGGGAAGGCAGTTGAAAGTGTATTGGGTCCCTTCCCAAGTGAAGGTAAACTGGGGTTTGTCCTCTTCCCTTAGGGGAAACCATAAAAAACCCCCATATCCTTGACATCTAAAGCAACCATCCATGGGTGGGCTGCAGCCTGTTATCCCTCAGGTAATACTTGGGATGGCAGAAGTTAATGGTGGGGTATTCCTGTTCAATCTTCTATAATCAATGGTTAGCCGCCACCTTTCATCTGATTCACGGACTGGCCAAACAAGGGGATAAGAAGGGGAATGTGCGTGACTGATGATCTCTCGTTTCTCCACATCGTTAATTGCTTCTGAAATGCCCCGTTTGGCTGCGGCTGGAAGTGGGTAGTGAGGGACACGTGTCACCTCAGACTGCGGTAGTGCAGGAGCAACCTGCAACGTTCTCACATGAACCGCCTCTGCCCCCCTGCCCCCAAAGCCCCACACCCTACCGGTAACTGGGTAGGTCCCACTGGCTGCCTGCCAGCACATCAAATCCCAGTGTATTTCCCTCATAGGGGCTGAAAGCCACTTCCACAGCTGTCGCTCTTTTTTACCCCCCCCCCCCCCCCGTAACCAAAGCTGAGTTCGAGCTCTGGGGCCTTTTCTGTCGCCCCTGTCACTCCTCCAACGTTTACAGCCTTCCCTGAGGGCTGAATTCCCAGCTCACTAGCGTGTCATTCGTTTAAAACACTGTATCGAGTAAGAATCCCAAACTTTTCTGTTCTGGGCCCACAGGAATGTGTATCTAAGGCTCGTTATCGGCAGACCGTTGGCAGCTATTCCCCGCGCGGCCCGGGCGGCCTGCACCCCAAACCGCAGCTCCTCGTGTTCAGCCCTTCCGGTTCCTCTCGCAGTGCCGCGAGAGGGTCCCGTTCCTCTGCCCGAGGGGGCGGCCTCGCTGGCGCTTCCCTCGGCTCTCTAGCTTTCCCCGCTTCCCTCTGCTCTCCAGCCTTCCCCTCCAGCAATCCCCCCCGGACGCCGCCGGCGGACGGCCCCTGCCGCGCGGCCCGGCCTGCCCCCAGTGCCGGGGCCTTGCGCCAGAGAGCGTCCCTTCCGGGATCGGAGTTCCGGCCCGAGCGGCCGCGAGTTCGAGACCGCTCGCCGCGGGGTTGGCAGCCGCCTGGGCGGACCTCCCTGCTGCCCTCCCTTAGCCTCGACAGGCCCTTTTCCCGGCTAGGAACAGGTTCTCCTCCCTCCTCGGGGTCCGCACCCCCAGCCCCGTAGGCTACTCGGGACCTCCTCCACTGATCACCCGCCGGGCCGGCACTCAGAAACACGCCCGGTCCCCAGCAACCTCTCGCTTCAGCATCACTCAACAGGATCCCATCCTCCCCCCTTAGACAAACTCTCCACAAATACTCCGTTGCACTTTCGCCCGCCTTGGCTTGCGCGAAAACTTAGCGAGTCCGGGTCCTGACCAAGGGGCCGCGCAAGCAGCGCGCCGGGGGCTCCCACCCTGCGGACCCGCCTGCCCTTCTGTTGCAGTGAGGGGCCGCACGTCCCTTTCCTCCAATTCCACCTTCAGATAACCTATTGCCCCTTGCCTCCTTGACCGCGTGCAGGTGACCTAACTTTAGGCACCTGAGCTACTGACCCCTGCTCCAGCCCCCTCATCATCTTTGTGGCCCTGCTCCGGACCCACTCCAGCAGGGCCATGTCTTCCTTATGCTCTTTACCACTGTGCACCCCCGGGGACAAAAAGCAGGGGAGAACCTCAGCTAAAGTCAGTCTAATAGAAAAGACCCAGCCTGCCTCCGTGCAAATGACCAAAGCAGAGAGGGGAAACTGGGGAGCACCCTCAGTCGCCACTGAGCATGAGAGGTGGAGGAGGATGTGGTCCGGCAAAGGGCTCTCTCCGAGTCCGTTCAGCGGTCTGCCAACTCCCGTTTTGCAGCAGCTGGCCGGGTTTCCCTCACGATCGTTCTCCGGGGTCTGTGTGAGGAGATGGAGCGACACCGTACAACGTGGGAGCCGGCGGGTGTTAGGGGTGTGAGCCCGAGGAGGTGCCCAAATCCATCAGGGCTGAACCAGGACTGCCAATCTGCAGGCAGCTGGGGCCAGGGCTTGATCCCTGGGGCCGTTGCCCCCACTGCTCAGGCTCCCGGTCCGGAGCTGATGGTGGCGATTGCTACTTTCCAACATTCCTCACTGACACAGGAGCCCAACTATCGATGATGGGTAAGGACACTTAACCAAGGAAAGCCTCCACTTAGCAAGCGAATAGATGCTCTTGTAGGTGGCCATGGCAAACCACTACCCACCCACTGGTCAGGGCTAAATCAATTCTATGGGATGGACGGACGGTCCAGCTTTACTTCTAGGTCCCCTTAATAGGTGAGGTATGGGTGCATGGAATGGGTCAGTCGAGGGTGGCCTCGTGGGGAAAGTGGGCAGTAGGGGCACTGCAGGCTCTTCCCCACAGTTTACCTCGCATCAACACATCCCTGACAAACAGGCCGTTAGCATGAGCTCCAGGTCCTGCCCCTTTATCCTACAATACGAGTCACCTTCTGATGCCACCCGCGCTGTTCCTGAACTGATAAAAGAGCTAGACGAACAGGGAAGCGTGGTCAGGCCTCCTTCCCAATACGGTTCTCCTGCACGGGCAGTAGAGAAACCTCCGGGCAAGTGGTGACTAGCGGTAGGTTACAGAGCCCTGAACACCGCCACTGAACTGCCCACTGTGGCTGCTCCCGCTCTGATCCGATAGTCCGTTGCCTCAACGGAACAAGCCTTGCCAGGAAGGGCAACAGCAGATGGGAAGGATACGTTTTTTAGACCCCCCGTACCTTGGGACAGATAGGGAGAGGGTTGCTTTCACCTGGCAGGGACTGCCATTTACGCTGACTGGCTTACCACAGGGTTCGAAACAGAGTCCTACTGTTGCTCGTGCTCTGCTGGCCACAGAGCTGGAAACATTAACATTACCACAAGAGGTTACTGTGATGCAGTAGGCATGACAGAAGGTGTGAAACCCAGTGTCGCTGCAGTGAGGCTCTGATCGATCCCTTCCTGCTGTGCAGCCTACAGCGTGTCCAGGCACATATCTAAAACCTCCGGTTGCCAGGTCTCACCGCTAATGATACCGAAACTGAGGGCCTGTAAAGGAATACTCTCTAAGACGCGTTTTGGAGTTTTAGAAAGCAGGCGTTCTTTATTGCAGCGCTGGATGCACGGGGCATAATTCCACCTAGCGTGCACGCTACAGCTGCAGCACAAACAGGTTCTATGGAGTAACTGATTACATATGAATCAGGTTAGTATACTGTGATGGGTTGGCCCTGGCTGGATGCCAGGTGCCCACCAAAGCCGTTCTATCACTCCCCCATCCTCAGCTGGACAGGGCAGAGAAAAATATAACAAAAAAGCTTGCGGGTCGAGATAAGGACAGGAGAGAGCATTCACTAATTACCGTCACGGGCAAAACAGACTCAGTTTGGAAAAATTAACTCAATTTATTACAAATCAACCAGAGTAAGGTAATGAGAAATAACCCCAAATCTCAGAACACCTTCCTTCCACCCCTCCCTTCTTCCCAGGCACAACTTCACTCCCAGATTTCTCTACCAACCCCCCACAGCGGCACAGGGGGACGGGGATGGGGTTTACGGTCATCACACGTTATTTTCTGCCGCTTCACCTCCTCAGGGGGAGGGCTCATCACACACTTCCCCTGCTCCAGCGTGGGGTCCCACCCACGGGAGACAGTCCTACCGATGCACCTGGAAGAGCGAAAAGTGCCCCCCCTGTTGAAGTTAGGATCAAGGAAGGCCGAAAGCCGGTAAAGATTAAACAATATCCCCTAAAGAAGGAAGACAGAGAAGGAATCCGGCCGGTGATAGAAAAATTTTTGCAGTTAGGATTACTACCAGTTCGGAAGCCCGATGGGTCATATCGGGTGGTCCAAGACTTACGAGCGGTGCCCATATACCCTGTTAACACCTGAATTAACTTGGTTTACTGTTTTAGATTTGACAAATCTCCCTAAAAGGCAAGCCAGAATATACCAAGGAAGATCAGAAACTTATTACAGATTTAGAGGGGTCATATAATGAAGAAGGGTGGGCTCATACCCCACAGGGAAAACTAATCATTCCCTCTTGCTTACTGTGGCATTTGATACAGGAGGACCACAGGAAAAGACATTGGGGGACAGAGGCTCTATATAAACATTTAATAAGAGAAACTGTGGCTAGAAATTTATATACCACAGTGAAACAAGTGACTCAACAAAGCGATCTTTGCCTTCAGACTAATCCTAAGAATACCCCCAAACTAGAAATGAGCCAGATTGGGAAAGGCAATGGGCCTGGACAACAATGGCAAATTGACTTCACAGAACTTCCAAGAAAAGGGGGGTATCGATATTTACTAGTATTAACTGATACCTTTTCAGGTTGGCCAGAAGCATTCCCAACAAGAACGGCTAAAGCCCGGGAGGTAACTAAAATATTAGTGCAAGAAATAATACCACGTTTCGGGCTTCCAGCAACCATGTCCTCTGACAGAGAACCACATTTTGTCTCAAGAATAGTACAACAAATTAGCCGCCATTTGGGTATAGATTGGCAGCTTCATACTCCATATCACCCCCAGTCAAGTGGTCAAGTGGAAAAAATGAACCACTTAATCAAACAGCAAATTGTAAAATTAGGACAAGAAGCAAATTTGACATGGCCTCAGTCTCTCCCTTTAGCCCTTTTGCGTATATGAACAAGACCAAGGGCAAGGGAAGGACTGAGCCCCTTTGAAATGTTATATGGAAGACCCTATGAAATACGGAAAGGGTTGTCTGTACAAGCTGGGGATGAAATTGTGACCTCTTACATGATAGCATTAAGTAAACAGCTCAATAAAATCAGGAAACATGTGGTAGGGACTCGAGGAAGACGTTTAGATGGACCTGTACATAATATACAACCTGGTGATTATGTATATGTAAAGTCTCTTACAGAAAAAACCCTGGAACCACAGTGGGAAGGACCATTCCAAGTACTAGTCACCTCCTTTACTGCAATCCGAATCAAGGAACAGAACGCTTGGATTCATCACACCAGAGTGAAAAAGTCACCCAAAACTCCATGGAAAGTCACCACAAAACCCGATGGACACTTAGTTTTTACGCGGTAATATGGGCAACCTTAGGGACAAGGAGCGTAGCATGGGATGGGAACACGTTTGTTCAACTCCACGAGAGTATTGCAAAAATAGTCAATCAAACTGATTGCTGGATATGTTCACGTTTTCCTAAGAGTCTCGGACGAGGCTACCCTGTAATTGCTACAGTCTTTTCTAACATCTCTGTGATAGTAACAGCTTTTAATAACATGTCCCTCACAAAGTACACTGAAACACCCCCTGAGAACCTTCAGTGGCAAGCAGATTTAAGCGAATTGTGGAATGAAACACAAAAGGTTCCATGTGTTCAAAGGTGCCATCTGAAAAACACAAGTAAGAATTCTGGAGGTAATAACACAGACCCTAAATGAGGATTAGTTAAGTTGTTACCCCAATTGCACTGAATATATTAAGTATGGTGGCGCAAACATGTGGAACTTCAATCAAACCCGGGTTGCAAGAACCCGGGGGCATAATTCTATTACACCCAGGGGATGGCCCACTCCAGTAGGGTTAGGATGGTATTGGATTTGTGGACAGACAGGATATAAAGTACTGCCTCTAGGTTGGACTGGCCAATGTGCCGTAGGAACCATAGCTCCTAATACCATCATGGTTAAAAATTTAACTAACCATGATTCCCAAAACTTTTTACGGACTTATATGAAACCAGTAATAAGGCAAAGACGCACCAGCAATCCTCTAGTGGAAAGACCAACTAGCTTTCATAGTTTTGTACGATGGCTCATTCCATCATGGGGAGTTAGTGAGTTAGAAAAAGCTCTGGTAAATCTTTCTGCCACTATGGAAATTATTAATAATGCCACAATCGATGCTATAAAGGCCCTCCAGGAAGAAACCACTTCCCTAGGAAAAATGGTGCTCCAGAATCGACTAGGTCTAGACATGCTCTTTGCTCAGCAAGGGGGCCTGTGCCCTGTAATTAATGAACGCTGTTGCACCTATGTTAACCAAAAGAGACGAATAGAAACAGATCTCTCTCAAATTTGGAAAAAACCCAACTTTTACATTTAATGTCACAAGATGACACTTCATGGGGATTCACTGAGATATGGGAAAAATTAACCTCCTGGTTGCCAAATTTGACATGGTTAAAACAATTGTTTTTCACTGTAATAATCATCATTCTCTTGTCTGTAGTCCTTTGCATAATGGTTCAATGTGGCGTTTGGTGCTGTAAGAGTACAGGGGACTGTTAGAGTGAATGGAAAAAGAATCAGTGGCGACGAAAACTTGAGTCCAACAAATATTTTGAGAGAATGCTAAATAAAGAAATAATACATTAAGATACTAGAGTTGGATATAGTAAAAGAATTTACTATTTTCTAGAAAAGGGGGGACTGAGACGGGAAACCAAAGAAACCTTAGTAGATATAGTAGATACATGAATGTAGATAGGAATTGTTTAATAATTATCTAGCTTATAATGAAGTTAAAGAAGTTTCAATAAGAGGTAGACATGGCCCAAGGGGATGAGAAGTGATGTTTAACGCTTGCATTGTTGAGGCTGGGTGGGACAGGAGATAGTCCCTGATAAGAAGCAGCAGTGGCTCCAAGAACCAGCTAAGACCGACCTTGTGATTTGGACAAATGCCAAGGGACATCAGGTGTCCACATATATCAATATATAGATGGTATCCTGGCTGGTGGGGACAACAAGGAACAGGTGGGGCAAGCTGCCCTCCATTGGTATTGTTCCTAGGACCTTAGCAAAACCCAGAGAGAGGCCTGCATGCCTGGGAAGCCTTGGGTGGGAGTGGAAAGACTCACCACATCACACAACGGGGTCCCACCGGAGGACACGTCGGCAGTCCTCCTCAGAGCAGCGGGTCTGCAGTGGGGGACTCCCCCTCGGGTCAGGCACCGCCTGAGGTAACTCCTCGGGGGAGAGAGCCCTCAGCTTTTAGGCGAGTGATAGGCGCATTTTGAGTCATCACTTTAAATCTTGGGGATTCTAAGTTGGCCGTGTAGAATTAATTCTCTTTACGTCATTGAGCCTGTGGTTTTCTAAGATGTTACCGGACTTCTAACTAGCTTTTGCTGAAGAGTAACTCTGGGTCTTAACACCTGTCGGATTTGGTTAGCTGTGCATCCATAACACTCTCCACAGGAAGACTGCATCCGCCCCAAAGGCGCTCTAGCCTCAGGTCCCTTGCCTCTGGCTGAAGCCCAGGATGGCACATAAGAGCAAGGCAAGCAGGTGATCGCTCCCCCGGCTGCTCTCCTGCGCCCCTGCGATCTACAGCAGCGATTGTGGGAGCAGCAGAGGGGCCTGGTGACCTCTTGGCCGGCACCTGGCCGCTCTCCCAACGCTCTTTCCAGGCCACGTGCAACACCCCTCGAGGAGCGGCGGGACCAACATCGGGCCCCGCGGGGCTTTCTTAACGGGAGAGCTCTCACGCATGCCGAGGAAGCCCTCGCTAAAGCACTGCAGGGAAAACCCGTCATCCGCGCTGCTCGGGGAGAAGCGGCAATCCCCTCTCCCCCTCGGTACTTTTACACCTTCTTGGCAGTAGTAACCGTGATCTAAGCCAAGGCCTCAGCACTAACAACAGGCCCAGCCACCCTTTAGACTCAAAAGCCATGTGCTTACTGTTGCACCCCCCCAGAACTGCCCTCTCCGTACTCACGAACGGCCTTGGTTCTAAACGTGTGTTCTGCTTCAGTGTCCTGCGAGGAGTGGCCGCAGCCTTAGCACGCAGCTGAACTCTTACAAAGGCTCCAGCCAGCCTTTCAAGACGCTGTGCAAGCAGCGGGGTGGCCACTGCTTTGGTACCGCCAAGGCAGTAACAGCCTCCCTCAGGGAGTGCCTTAACAGGAGGCTCAGCGCCCAGATGTGGAGATACTTTGCAGCACCCCCAGTTGGTGATGGCCCATCAGTTAGGGCCCGTCAAGTCAGTCGGCGAGGACCTTTGTTGTGCCTGCAGTGCATTGGCTCGGCAGGCTTCTGTCCCTGGAGATGTTCTTGATGGCTTCCCTCCTGTCCTGGGGATCCCACCTGAGGAGGCCCATGGCCAGATGATCCTGCTGCAATAAATGTTCCCTCACCCGACGGACGCTCCCGCGCCAGTCCGTGCGAGCGGCCAGTCGGACTCCCGCCACTGCCTCCCGATCCGTACGTCGGTGAGGTTGGTGTCGCTGTCTGTTGCTGGCCATGGCCAGGGGCTCCCCCAGGCTCCCAGCGCCGGTCGGGGGAGCCGTGTGCCTGGCTCCTGCCTGCCGACAGCGTGGGCATCCACGGCTGCGCTCGGGTGCATAGCTCAGCCAGTGCTGGTGCTTCGCGGGGCTTGCTGTTGGTACCACACGGACACTTGCCTGACAGCTCTGTATTTTGAAACAAATGGCCTAGACACTTTCCTGACAGCTCTGTCCCTCTTTATTTTCAAAGAAAGGGCTAAACCCGCAGCTGTAGGCACGGCTTCTCTCAGCGCAACCCCAAGCCCTCCACCTGGAGGGAGCTGGCCGCGTCCCGCTGCAGCAGAGCCGCCAGGGACGGGCTGGGGGGCCGCGGGGGCCGCGGGGAGGGCGGGCGCGCCGGTTTTTCAGGCAGGACCGTCGGCTGCTCTCGTTCGTTCCATCTCTCGTCGGTGCCGAGGCGGCTGGTCCAGCTCTCCCGGCGCGAGGGGTAGGCTGGAGCGGCAGAGGCACGCCTGTGGAGAGAGGAGGCTGCAGACGGGACAGAGGGACTCGGCTCCACAGCACGGCACAGAGCTGGCAAGCGAGCAGGGGCATTCCTGCAGGCAGGTCTGCTGGTCAGGCGCAGGCGCTTGTGCGCGTCTCGTGTTCGACGGCAACCTCATCCCCCGCTCTTTCTCGTCCTGACCTTGCTTTGCCTATGGCTCTGCCTCCGGGGGGCTGCCCTTCTCCAGGCAGGCTCACTTTGAGCTAACACTGGCTCCAGCCAGAGCGGGCTCCCGAGAAGAGGGCGCGCGAATTAAGAGGCCTCAGCAGAAAGAGTCTTTTGGCCAGCCACTAACTCGCCACTCCACAGCAGCCTGACTAGAAATGCTTCGTGGCTACGAGCAGCCGTCGAAGGAAGCAGTGGGGGAGGGAAATCAAGAACTCACTGTTTCCTCTTCCTCCGCCGCCGGATCACGAAACAGCAGACCACCAGTCCAAGTGGCAGGACAGTCATGAGCACTGCCGTGATTATCATACAGCGCCTCCGCACATCTTGGGGACAGAGGACACTGGCGGAGCTCTGGGGCTCATTATCACTCGTGGTTCTCTCGTTGACCAGGTCTGGAGGAGCAACTGGGAACGTTAGATCGTCCTGTGCACCACTGGCAAGCTTGCAGCACATTTGATAGGGCCAGGAAGGTCCCTCTTTCCCCCCAGTGCTGGTGCCTGGGGGCACGCTCCCACCCTTTGGGACACGTTGTCCCACCGAACAAAACTCAGAAGCCCAGAAGAGGAGCGCGGCGGGGAGCGCAGCTGCTCCTTTGAGGGACACGGGCAAAAAACATCCCTGCAGCAGGCAGTGCCCCCCCAGCTCTCCCTCCCCCTGGGCCAGCTCCCACCCCGAGGGGACAGAGTCAGGCCCTCTCAGGAGACACCTGGACCTTGCTCTCCCCTTCAGCCTTTTCTCCAGCACGCGCACCGCTTGCAGCTGCTCCCAGATTTTAGGACGCCTCTCCCACTTAGGGACCACCCCAGACTGCTCAGTACCTGAGTCCGCTCGAAGAAATTCATATACACTACCACGGTGGTCTTCTCTGGGCTTTGGCAGCGCTGCTAAAAAGCAGAGACGGCAGCTGAAGCCTCAGCATGGCTCGGGCACAGAGGATGCAGGAGGACGGGGAGGCTGCCCCTAAGCCCCTGCCCAGTCTGTGAGTCAGGGCATCGCTCTGGACCTCGGCTCACAAGAGGGATCCCGCTCTGTGCTGCTTTTGTGCCTTGGGCCTCTAGAGACTCCGGGCAACCTCTGGGATGCAGCTACGGCGGGACGCACGTTCCATTAAGAGGCACATCTCCCACCATCTGCAGGACGTGGCCCAGAGGCCTCGAACCCAAAACACTTCCAGCTTTGCCTGCTGGCGTGACGTGCAAGAGCGAACGCTGGGGGAAGAGCCTGCTGACACGCAGCCATCCTGATGGGTGACACCAGCCGGCCACGGGACAGCAACTACCTGGTGTACCAGGGGCCTGCCTCGCCTCCAGTTCTTCAGCGGAGACTGGCAGTGAGCCACTGCTTTCTCCCAAAACCACCTCCTTCTGCACAGCCTCTCGGTCCGTCCCTTGAGAAAGCAAGCGGCACAGTTGGATCAGACAGAACCGTTCCCCACGAGGGTGATGGCATCTTCAGGAGGCAATCCTTCTCAAGGACATTGACGGGGTTTAGAAACAGCGCCTGGGCTTTCGGGGCTGCGCCTGGTCACCACCCCAGGCAACAGCCACGCCTGAGCTGCTGGGAGACCAGGACATTGCACGCAACCTTCTGGTTTGCATTGCACGCAGTGCATTCCTGGCAAACTGGAAGGTGATGCTCAATGCCTTCCTTCAAAGAGGACGGGAAGAAGCTGCAGCCAGGCCAGCCGGGGAAACAGCCCTTCTGAGAAGGGCTCCTCCGCAAGGCCCTCATGCCCTTCCCTGTAAGCACCGGCAACGGTCACACTCGTCCCATCCCAGCTATCGGTCCGCAGACGGGAAGTCGAGCGCACCCCAGAAAGCCTGCCAAACCAGCATCTCCACCTGACTTCCAGCATCAGGAAAGGGCAGCCAGCGTTGCTGGGGACCTCGCTCCCACCTGGAACTGGCCCAGCGGCAAGCTGTGCTGCGTGTCAGCTGAACACAAGTTCAGCCCGCGCCAGGCCCTCCAATCTGCCTACCGACGACTGCACAAGCCAGCTCTGACCCGTAATGGTAAAACCGGGGCAGCAGCTGCCCCTGGCACGCGGCTTGAACCACAGCTGGCAGCAGAGGCTCTGCACCATCTCTGTGCCTCACCAGCACCTGCAAGGCGTGAAACCCAGCATCGCTGCTGCGAGGCTCTGATCGACCCCTTCCCGCTGTGCAGGCTACAGCGTGTCCAGACAGGTACCTAAAACCTCTGGCTGCCGAGTCTCACCGCTAAGGCAGAGTGAAACACACCCACCGTGTCCTCTCTCCAGTTCCTCCAGCATTTGTCTTACGAATTCAGATGGCTGCAGGGACTTTTTTCCTCCGTCAGCTAGGTACTCGGCTCTCGGAGGAGCTTAACGGAAAATACGTGGTTCAATTTCATGCAAATAAATTACAGAAAACCAGCGCTTAGCCTGTGAGGTCGGCAGAGACAGACTACTCACCCCTGCGATGCCAGCCGGGCTGTAGAACAGCATCCAGCCGTGGAGCTGGAAAAGTCTTCCCTACAGGCCCATCTGTACCTAAACACCCAGAGAAGCTTCCGTCATCTATCGTGATCTACATCGTCAGAACTGAATCGCAGAAGCGGTAAGGCGATCACGCAAGGAGAGGGCACACACGTGCAGGTCTCTGTCCTCACACCTGCAGAGCCGCCCGGCTGGCAGCTCTCAAAGGGAGGGAAAAGCCGTGACCTACCCATGCCATCTCCCGGACCCTCAGTCCTGGAGCCCAGATGCGAAGCTGCATCGCCTTTGCCTGCCAGCACGGCTGCAAAAAAGCACAGGACAGAACAGCTCCCGTCACACGGTTCAAGATACTTCTTCAGACCGGAGTGGCAGTGAGCGCAGCTCAAAGACAGGATTACCCCACGGCACTCATCTCTCCCTTCCACTCAGGAGCATGGCACAAAGAGCTGCTGCCTGCCTGCAGTGGCAGCATGCCGGGGCAAAACGACCCACGCGCGGAGCTGCCAGAAGAAAAGGCTTCCTGAGCTCACGCCAGCTCTAAACTCAGCCCCAACAAGCCCGCTGGCTCGGCAGCCAGCACCGGGAGCAGCTCAGGCTCCGAGGGGCCGGCATAGACAGCTTCGCAAGGCCAAATGCCTCGGGGCACGTCACTGAGCCTGACCCGTGCCCTCTCTCCTCTTCTCCGCATCTGCGCAACGGACACGGAAGGAGCAACTTGCGTTTCACACGGAAAGAAGAGGGAAAGGGAAGTGCTCCTTCCTCCCGCTGGCAGGGAAATACCATCATCCGCGCTTCTCGGGGAGAAGAGCCCGCTGGTCTGTGAAAGGCTGCACCAGCGCCGCCCGCTTACCTGCTCCCCGTGCTCGCCACAGAGCAGCCCTGGCAGCCCTGACATGCAGGGCCACCAAGAGGATGAGGAGGACGAAGAGGTGGCGGGCTGGGGACATTGCTCCCTATGCTCACACCGTGCTGCTGCTGCTGCTGCTGCTGCCACCGCCGGACTGAGGGCCGGGGGCTGAGTGGTTGGTGCTTATGTCTGGCGCGTCGCCGCGGGGCTCTGTGACCTCACAGTCCCGCTGTGACCTCACGGCCGGGCCGAGAAGGCGTGAGGATGGCTCTCGCCACGGGGTGCTTGTGGACAGCCGCTGGAGCACAGCCAGGGGAGCTGCCCTCCCAGGGCAATTATCTGACAGGCAAAAGGAAACCTTGAGAGAGCACGCAGTGGGTATATGTGATGTGCAGAAAACAGACTTCACAATCAGTGAGATTGTAAAGTAGGCATGTTCATTCAGCGCTGGGTAGCACGGGGGGTACTCCCACCAAAGTCGTGCGCACCCGACTCGGCAATTTGCCTCAAGTTTACAGTCAGGTATTACATATTCTCAATATGCCTATAGATATGCATGACCTATCCCCGCTTCATATTAAAATTAGCTCTGAGTGGTCATTTCCATACTCTCCTCTCAACTGCGCCTGCGCAGGGCCTCTTTATTGTGGTCGTCTGGTGGTCATGGAGATGAAGACAGATGACTCCTCTTCGTCACCGCTAGTAACGTCTTTCCTTGCGCAGGCTCAGTGATTTCTTGGTATTCACCCAAGCCACAAGACCAGTCGTAGCTGGCTCTTGGGGCCTGCTCCTGGTTCTTATCAAGGTTCTTATCTTTACCTCAGCTAATTTCAACAATGTTAGCACTGAACATTATCTTTCAGCCCCCTTTATTATGTCTACTGAGATTCTTTTGACCCCTCTTGTCTCAGTCCCCCCTTTTCTAGAAAATAGTAAATTCTTTTACTATATTTAATCCTAGTACTTCTAATACATTATTTCCCTATCTAGCATCCTCTCAAAGTATTTGTTCGTCTCGAGTTTTCATCGTAACTGATTCTTTTTCTATTCACCGCAGAAGTCTCCTGTACTCTTACAGTACAGAAGGCCACATCGAACCACTATGCAAAGGACCACAGACAAGAGAATGATGATTATTATAGTGACAAACAATTGCTTTAACCATGTCAAATTTGGCAACCAGGAGATTAGTTTTTCTAATATGCCTGTCAAGCCCCAAGAAGTGTCATCTTGGGAAAGTTCATGTAGTATTTTAGTCTTTTCCCATATCTCCTCAAGATCTTTTTCAATTCGTTGGGTTTGATTGATATAGGTACAGCCCCCTTCTTTTGCTAAAGGATGTCCAATCCCATTCTATTTTGGAGTACTACTTAGGGATTGTATTTCCAGTTGCAGCCATCTAATTGCATCAATTATAGCACTTTCTATAATCTCTAAAGCCCCGCTGGGTATTTCCCTTTCCATGAGGGCATGATCCATTCCTGTCTGGCCTGTCTTTAATAAGAGATGTCCAATTTGTGGTCGGGATTCCTAAAAAGGGGAGTTCCATGTTCCCCCGAGGAAGGGGATTACATACACAACAGTCTGATAAATTTAGTACTTTCGAGATACTCTCTGTCATGTTTAAACAAGTATTTCGATCCCAAGTCTGCCCCTTGGACAAGGTCCAACTCAGGAACATAACAATCAATGTCTCACAAATTTTAGCTTCAGAGGTCCTTTTTCTTGTCAAGTCCATTGTCCTTTGGGTGCCTTCTTCACCCTAGTGTGATGGATCCAGGCGTTCTGTTCCTTGATCTTAATCGCGGTGAAGGAGGTAAGTAGTACTTGAAATGGTCCTTCCCACTGCGGCTCCAGAGTTTTTTCTGTAAGAGACTTTATATACACATAATCTCCTGGTTGTATATTATGCACAGGCCCATCCAAACCTCTCCCTCGAGTCCCTACCACATGCCTCCTGATTTTATTAAGTTGCTTACCTAATGCCACCATGTAAGAAGTCATAATTTCATCCCCCGCTTGTACAGACACCCCTCACTGTATCCCATAGGGTTGTCCATACAGAATTTCAAAGGGGCTCAGTCCTTCCTTCGCCCTTGGTCTTGTTCGTATACGCAGAAGGGCTAAAGGGAGAGACTGAGGCCATGTCAAATTTGCTTCTTGTCCTAATTTCACAATTTGCTGTTTGATTAAGTGGTTCATTTTTTCCACTTGACCGCTCGACTGGGGGTGATATGGAGTATGAAGCTGCCAATCTATACCCAAGTGCTGGCTAATTTGTTGTACTATTTTTGAGACAAAATGTGGTCCTCTGTCAGAGGATATGGTTGCTGGAACCCCAAAATGTGGTATTATCTCTTGTACCAGTATTTTAGTTACCTCCCGAGCTTTAGCCGTTCTTGTTGGGCATGCTTCTGGCCAACCTGAAAAGGTATCAGTTAATACCAATAAATATCGATACCCCCCTTTTCTAGGAAGTTCTGTAAAATCAATTTGCCATTGTCATCCAGGCCGATTGCTTTTTCCAGTCTGGCCCATTTCCAGCTTGGGGGTATTCTTAGGATTAGTCTGGAGGCAAAGATCACACTGTTGTGTCACCTGTCTCACCGTGGTGTATAAATTTCTAGCCACAATTTCTCTTATCAAATGATTATACAGAGCTTCTGTTCCCCAATGTCTTTTCCTACGTTCCTCCCGTATCAAATGCCATAATAAGCAAGAGGGAACCATTAGCTTTCCCTGTGGGGTATGAGCCCACCCCTCTTCATTATATGACCCTTCTAAATCTGTAATGAGCTTTTGATCTTCCTTAGTGTATTCTGGCTTACCTTCTAGGGAAATCTGCCTCTCAGGAATTAAGGCCCCTTCTGTTTTTACCTTTGTTTTGGCCACTTGTTTTGCCTCTCTGTCCGCCAGCTCATTCCCTTTTTCCAAATCTGAGCTCGCTTTCTGGTGTGCCTTAATATGCATAATTGCTACTTTCTTAGGGAGCTGGACACCTTCCAGTAACTTCAGAATTTCTTCTGCATGTTTGACATTTTTCCCTTGAGAACTCAATAGTCCTCTCTCCTTCCAAATTGCTCCATGTTCGTGTACAACTCCAAAGGCATATTTTGAGTCTGTAGAAGTGTTCACAACTTTGCCCTGGGCCAATTCCAGGGCGTGGGTTAGAGCAATTATTTCTGCCTTCTGAGCGGAGGTGTTCATGGGCAAAGCCCCTGATTCTATTACCTCTTGGCTGGTGGTGACGGCGTATCCCGCGTGTCGATTACCATTTAGGACGTAACTGCTTCCGTCTGTGAACCAAGTTTCCCCATTTTCCATGGGGCTGTCTTTCAGGTCTGGGCGACTGGCGTATGTTGCTTCGATGGTTTCCAAACAGTCATGATGTACCGGTTCTCCTGTGTTCCCGCTGAGAAAAGAAGCTGGGTTGACAATGTTAGTGACTACAATCTCCACGTCATCCTGCTCTACCAATATGGCTTGATATCTCAGGAATCTTTGTGGAGAGAGCCACTGTCCACCTTTTGCTTCCAGTACTGCTGATACTGTGTGAGACACCAGAACAGTCATTTTCTAGCCCAGAGTAAACTTTCGGGCTTCCTGTATATTCAGTATCACGGCCGCAACCGCCCGCAGGCATCCAGGCCAACCTTTTGCAGTCGTGTCTAACTGCTTAGAGAGGTAGGCAACTGCCCGTCGATACGGGCCCAGGTTTTGTGCTAATATTCCCAGGGCAATGCCCTGCTTCTCGTGGGAGTAAAGAAGATACGGCTTACTCACATCTGGGAGTCCTAAGGCCGGGGCTGACATCAAAGCCTTTTTCAGTAGCTCAAAGGCTCGTTCGGTCTCCTTGTTCCATTCAAGGTGTCCCTGCTCAGTGGCTGTCAATGCATACAGTGGTTTAACAAGCAATCCGTAATTACAGATCCACAATCGGCGCCACCCTGTCATTCCCAGAAAAGTCCGTAACTCTTTTACTGTCTGAGGTCTCCGAGTTTGACATATTGCCTCTTTACGGGCCTGTCCCAAAGTTCTCTGTCCCGCACTAATTTCATAGCCCAAATAATTCACTTTGCGTTGCATTACCTGTGCCTTTTTCTTGGATACCCGGTACCCCTGGAGTCCCAGGAAATTCAACAGACTCACCGTCCATGTCATACTATCTTTCTCTGTTTTGGTGGCCATCAGGATAACATCCACATACTGCAACATCTTCCCTTCCTCAGACGGGGCTTCCCAGGATTCTAAGTCTTTCGCAAGTTGATTGCCAAAAATGGTAGGACTATTCTTAAATCCTTGTGGCAACACTGTCCAAGTGAGCTGGGTCTTTCGACCACTCTTGGGGTTTTCCCATTCAAATGCAAACAATTTTTGGCTGGCTTCATGGAGAGGGAGGCAAAAGAAAGCATCCTTCAAATCTAAAACAGTAAACCAAGTCAATTCAGGTGTTAATACGGTTAACAGGGTATATGGGTTCGCCACTACTGGGTAAAGATCTTCAGTTATCTTGTTCACTGCCCGTAAGTCTTGAACGACCCGATATGACCCATCGGGCTTCCAAACAGGTAATATAGGGGCATTGAATTCAGACTCGCACTCTTTTAATAATCCCAACTGCAAAAATTTTTCTATCACCGGCCAGATTCCTTCTCTGTCTTCTTTCTTTAGGGGATATTGTTTAATTCTTACCGGCTTTTGGCCTTCCTTGATCCTAACTTCAACAGGTGGAGCACTTTTCGCTCTTCCAGGTGCATCGGTAGCCCACACCCCCAGGTACACTTGGTTTAAGATGTCCTCGTTAATACTTCCTTCTAGGGGGAGACTGGTTAAGGTTAGGCTCAATATTTGAATATATTGCTGATCTTTTACCTCCAGAGTAATTTCTCCCTTTTTGAATACAATTTTTGCTCCCAATTGTTCCAACAAGTCCCTTCCCAAAAGTGCTTTGGGGAGTTGGGCATATATAAAAATTTATGAATGCCCCACTGTTTTCCTAATTTATATTCTAAAGGTTTACAAAAATATGCCTTTTCACGTTGGCCAGTCGCTCCTTTCACCATGACATAATCATTTCCCAGGGGCATCAAAGCCTGATTCAGAACAGAGTATGTTGCTCCTGTATCTACCAAAAATTCTACCTCTTGTTGTGTTTTCCCTAGCTTAACTATAACCAGTGGATCCGCTAGGGTAGATTCCCCATGTTCCTGTCAGTCTCCCTTCACATGGGCTACCGTTCTTCCTGTTTGAGCCCCCTGATCCTCCTTCTTGTTCTTTGGGCATTCCCTTTTCCAATGACCGAATTTCTGACACAAAGCGCATTGATCCTTGCCCAGTCGGGGCAAGCCTTGCCTAGGCCCTCTTCCTCTTTCTTCCTGGATAACAGCCATTAATTTTCTTTGCCCCTGCCTATATCCTTCTTCTCTGTTACTAAATACTCTCCATGCTTCATCCAATAATATTTCTAAATTCCTACTCTCTGTAGGGCGTAATTTTTGAAGTTTGCGCCTTATATCCCCTGTAGATTGACCCAAAAACAGGGAGACCAATTGTTGTATTCCTACCTCTGACCCAGGATCCAGCGGTGTGTTGCGGCGCATTGCATCCCTCAATCGATCCAGGAATTCAGATGGAGACTCGCAAGGACTCTGTTTGACTGCATATAAAGCTGACCAATTTATAGTTTTGGGGATCGCTCTCTCCATTCCTTTTATAATCCACTCCTGATAGCCCTGCAATCTTTCCATATGTGCAGATCTATTAGCATCCCACTTTGGGTCTTGGAGAGGGAAATATTCCTTAATGTCCCCTCCTGTAATCTTATAATGATCTTCAGAAAGGTTCCCTGCTGTTTTTAAAATCAGCTGTTTCTGTCTGTGTCATATATTCCAATAATCGCTGTATATCCTTCCAATCAGGGTTATGTTGTTTTACAATAAATTGGAAATGCTTAGCTACAGTTATCGGATCTCTCCTATAATCTTTAGCAACCTTTTTCCATTCCCCTAGGTCAGCAGTAGAAACGGGTACTTTGATTAACATCGTCCCACCATCTGGCCCCACCGCCTCTCAGAGAGGTACTTGTAAAGCTGTTGAGGTAATTTTCTTCCTAGTACAGGAAGACACAGGACTGCTCTGGGGGGTCGGAGTTTTATCCGAGTCTGCATCCTGTTCCTGTGGTCGAGGGGGAGGCTTAAATAAATCAGTTAGATCTTGTTCTGGTACCTGATGAATTTTATTTGTCTTTGTACATCTTTTTCCAATACTACATGCCAAACAACACCGCCTCAGTTTACCTCTAAGCTCCTTGTTGTTCTCTTGGTCAAGTGCAAGCACCATGGGGTCCTGTGGGGGTAACATTCCACAGTCCCTTTGCCACTCTGGATGATTTCGGAGGGTGAAAAACATGTCTGCATACAAAACCTCATCCCATTTTCCTTCTCTTCTTAAAAACAGCATTAGTTGTAATAGAGTATTATAATCTATTGACACATTAAGTGGCCACTTAGCATCACTTTCTAACTTATACAATGGCCACCACTGATTGCAGTATTTAATAAGGTTATTTTTACTTTCCGTACCCCCGGTCCCAACAGTATCTTTCCAGTGGGCAATTACACAACCCAGAGGATTTTTCCTCAATATTCCTCCTTGACTGTTTCCCATTTTATAACTGCTCCTAATGATTCTTAAGTTTGATCTTGGCTTCTCCTTCTAATAAGCTTCCATGCAAGTTGTTTCTTACACTTCTTTTATAGTCTTCCCCAGTTTTCCTCCCACATGTCCGAAATTTCTGGAATTAAATTTTCCTTTACACACCAATCTCACTATTTCAGATTCTTAAGTGAGCTCTTTCCCAATCATTAAAGTGTGGAATTTGGAGAAAACACTCAAGGCAGTCTGGTTTCCGTCTGCTAGATGTACAGTACGACCTTCCCCCACAAGATTTACACTTCAACAAAACCTAAGCCGGATGCTAATTATTATATAGTCCAGTTGCAAGCCCACATACAAAGCAGGGAATCACCCCTATTAATACGTAAAGACATTCACACATTAACAAACATACATATACCTATAAATTTCAACATATCATTTCCACAAACCCCACAAAATCTTTAACATAAATTTCCAAACATTCACATCATACAAGCATCACTCCAGTTGACAACCTTCAGCAGCTGCAAAAATAAACCAAGCGCAATTGCGACAGGGTGCGCTTACCCTTCTCCTGCCTCTTATATACCAGTCATCGACAGGTCCGTCCTGGCTCCCGATATTGGGATGCAGCGATCACCCCGGATTTGCTCGCTCTATCCCCACGCCAATCTATCGGTCAGCAAATCCCCCCAAACAGGGTATTCTCCTCCCATACAGGGACTACGCTGCACACCAGATGTCTCTGTGCGATTTACCAGCTGCCTCGGCCCGTACTTTTACAGGCTCCCCTTGTAGAACATACCGTTCGGTCCGCGGCTTCAGGAGGTTGTTGTCTGCTCCCACGGTGAGCGGCTGGCAGCGGAGGCTCCTCCGAGGAAAGTGCTCGGGGCGCGCCCAGGGGCGTCCGCTCCACAGTTGCTCCCGCAGCCGAGCAGAGAGCCTCCTGCCTGGCTCGCCAAACTGACGCGCGGAAAACAGACTCCACAATCGGTGAGATTGTAAAGTAGGTATGTTCATTCCGCGCTGGGCAGCACGGGGGGTACTCCCACCAAAGTCGTGTGCACCCGACTCGGCAATTCGCCTCAAGTTTATACAATCAGATATTACATATTCACAATACGCCTATACATATGCATGACCTATCCCCGCTTCATATTAAAATTATCTCCGAGAGGTCATTTCCATAGCCTCCTCTCAACTGCGTATGCGCAGGGCCTCTTTATGGTGGTCGTCTGGTGGTAGCAGAGATAAAGATAAATGACTCCTCTTCGTCACCGCTAGTAACCTCTTTCCTTGAGCAGGCTCAGTGAATTCTTCGTATTCACCCAAGCCGCAAGACCAGTCTTAGCTGGCTCTTGGGGGCTGCTCCTGCTTCTTATCAAGGACTGTCTTTACCTCATTGACTGGTTCTTGGCACCAGCTCTTCTTATCAAGGAGTGTCTCTACCTCAGCTAATTTCAAAAATGTAAGCACTAAACATCACCTTTCACGACCCTTTATTACGTCTACTGAGATTCTTTTGACTCCCCCTGTCTCATATGCTGCCTGACCAACCTAGTGGCCTTCTAGGATGGAGTGGCTACATCAGTGGACCAGGGAAATGCTACGGATGTCATCCCTCTGGACTTCTGCAAGGCCTTTGACACAGTCCCCCACAACGTCTTTCTCTTGAAGCGGAGACACGTGGATCTGACGGAGGGACTGTTCCGTGGATGAGGAATTGGTTGCATGGTCACATCCAGGGGGTAGTGCTCAACAGCTCAATGTCGGGATGGAGATCGGTGACCACGGGTGTCCCTCAGGGGTCCGTATTGGGACCAGTGCTGTTTAGTATCTTCCTCAGTGACACAGGCAGCGGGATCAAGTGCACCCTCAGCAAGTTTGCAGCCGACACCAAGCTGAGTGGTGTGGTTGACACGCCTGGGGGACGGGATGCCTGGACGAGCTGGAGAAGTGAGCCCACGTGAACCTCACAAGGTTCAACAAGAGCAAGTCCAAAGTCCTGCACCTGGGTCAGGAGAAGCTCCGGTGTACAGATACAGGCTGGGGGATGAAGGGACTGAGAGCAGCCCTGGCCAGAAGGACTTGGGGGTGCTGGTGAATGAAAAACGGGGCATCAGCCGGCAGCCTGCGGTTGCAGCCCAGAAGGCCAACCATATCCTGGGTTGCATCAAAAGAAGCACGGCCAGCAGGTCAAGGGAAGTAATTCTGTCCCCCTACTCCGCTCTGGTGAGATCCCACCTGCAGTACTGCGTCCAGCTCTGGGGTCCTCAGCACAGGATGGACACGGACATTACTGCCACCATTACTGTCCCTCTTTGTTTTGAAACATAGGGCTGAACCCGCAGCTGTCAGCAGGGCTTCTCTCAGCGCAACCCCAAGCTCTCCACCTGGAGGGTGCTGGCCGCAGGCCGCTGCAGCAGAGCCGCCAGGGATGGGCTGGTGGGCCGCGGGAGCTGTGGGGAGGGCGGGCGCGCCGGTTTTCCAGGCAGGACCGTCGGCTGCTCTCGTTCGTTCCATCTCTCGTCGGTGCCGAGGCGGCTGGTCCGGCTCTCCTGGCGCGAGGGGTAGGCTGGAGCGGCAGAGCCATGCCTGTGGAGAGAGGAGGCTGCAGACGGGACAGAGGGACTCGGCTCCACAGCACGGCACAGAGCTGGCAAGCGAGCAGGGGCATTCCTGCAGGCAGGTCTGCTGGTCAGGCGCAGGCGCTTGTGCGCGTCTCGTGTTCGACGGCAACCTCATCCCCCGCTCTTTCTCGTCCTGACCTTGCTTTGCCTATGGCTCTGCCTCTGGGGGGGCTGCCCTTCTCCAGGCAGGCTCACTTTGAGCTAACACTGGCTCCAGCCAGAGCGGGCTCCCGAGAAGAGGGCGCGCGAATTAAGAGGCCTCAGCAGAAAGAGTCTTTTGGCCAGCCACTAACTCGCCACTCCACAGCAGCCTGACTAGAAATGCTTCGTGGCTACGAGCAGCCGTCGAAGGAAGCAGTGGGGGAGGGAAATCAAGAACTCACTGTTTCCTCTTCCTCCGCCGCCAGATCATGAAACAGCAAAACACCAGTCCAAGTGGCAGTACAATCATGAGCACTGCCGTGATTATCATACAGCGCCTCCGCACCTCCTGGGGACAGAGGACACTGGCAGAGCTCTGGGGCTCATTATCACTCGTGGTTCTCTCGTTGACCAGGTCTGGAGGAGCAACTGGGAACGTTAGATCGTCCTGTGCACCACTGGCAAGCTTGCAGCACATTTGATAGGGCCAGGAAGGTCCCTCTTTCCCCCCAGTGCTGGTGCCTGGGGGCACGCTCCCACCCTTTGGGACACGTTGTCCCACCAAACAAAACTCAGAAGCTCAGAAGAGGAGCGCGGCGGGGAGCGCAGCTGCTCCTTTGAGGGACACGGGCAAAAAACATCCCTGCAGCAGGCAGTGCCCCCCCAGCTCTCCCTCCCCCTGGGCCAGCTCCCACCCCGAGGGGACAGAGTCAGGCCCTCTCAGGAGACACCTGGACCTTGCTCTCCCCTTCAGCCTTTTCTCCAGCACGCGCACCGCTTGCAGCCGCTCCCAGATTTTAGGACGTCTCTCCCACTTAGGGACCACCCCAGACTGCTCAGTACCTGAGGCCACTCGAAGAAATTCCTATACACTACCACAGTGGTCTTCTCCGGGCTTTGGCAGCGCTGCCAAAAAGCAGAGACGGCAGCTCAAGCCTCAGCATGGCTCGGGCACAGAGGATGCAGGAGGACGGGGAGGCTGCCCCTAAGCCCCTGCCCAGTCTGTGAGTCAGGGCATCGCTCTGGACCTCGGCTCACAAGAGGGATCCCGCTCTGTGCTGCTTTTGTGCCTTGGGCCTCTAGAGACTCCGGGCAACCTCTGGGATGCAGCTACGGCGGGACGCACGTTCCATTAAGAGGCACATCTCCCACCATCTGCAGGACGTGGCCCAGAGGCCTCGAACCCAAAACACTTCCAGCTTTGCCTGCTGGCGTGACGTGCAAGAGCGAACGCTGGGGGAAGAGCCTGCTGACACGCAGCCATCCTGATGGGTGACACCAGCCGGCCACGGGACAGCAACTACCTGGTGTGCCAGGGGCCTGCCTCGCCTCCAGTTCTTCAGCGGAGACTGGCAGTGAGCCACTGCTTTCTCCCAAAACCACCTCCTTCTGCACAGCCTCTCGGTCCGTCCCTTGAGAAAGCAAGCGGCACAGTTGGATCAGACAGAACCGTTCCCCACGAGGGTGATGGCATCTTCAGGAGGCAATCCTTCTCAAGGACATTGACGGGGTTTAGAAACAGCGCCTGGGCTTTCGGGGCTGCGCCTAGTCACCACCCCAGGCAACAGCCACGCCTGAGCTGCTGGGAGACCAGCACATTGCACGCAACCTTCTGGTTTGCATTGCACGCAGTGCATTCCTGGCAAACTGGAAGGTGATGCTCAATGCCTTCCTTCAAAGAGGACGGGAAGAAGCTGCAGCCAGGCCAGCCGGGGAAACAGCCCTTCTGAGAAGGGCTCCTCCGCAAGGCCCTCATGCCCTTCCCTGTAAGCACCGGCAACGGTCACACTCGTCCCATCCCAGCTATCGGTCCGCAGACGGGAAGTCGAGCGCACCCCAGAAAGCCTGCCAAACCAGCATCTCCACCTGACTTCCAGCATCAGGAAAGGGCAGCCAGCGTTGCTGGGGACCTCGCTCCCACCTGGAACTGGCCCAGCGGCAAGCTGTGCTGCGCGTCAGCTGAACACAAGTTCAGCGCGCGCCAGGCCCTCCGATCTGCCTACCGACGTCTGCGCAAGCCAGCTCTGACCCGTAATGGTAAAACCGGGGCAGCAGCTGCCCCTGGCACGCGGCTTGAACCACAACTGGCGGCAGAGGCTCTGCACCACCTCTGTGCCTCACCAGCACCTGCAAGGCGTGAAACCCAGCGTCGCTGCTGCGAGGCTCTGATCGACCCCTTCCCGCTGTGCAGGCTACAGCGTGTCCAGACAGGTACCTAAAACCTCTGGCTGCCGAGTCTCACCGCTAAGGCAGAGTGAAACACACCCACCGTGTCCTCTCTCCAGTTCCTCCAGCATTTGTCTTACAAATTCAGATGGCTGCAGGGACTTTTTTCCTCCGTCAGCTAGGTACTTGGCTCTCGGAGGAGCTTAACAGAAAATACGTGGTTCAATTTCATGCAAATAAATTACAGAAAACCAGCGCTTAGCCTGTGAGGTCGGCAGAGACAGACTACTCACCCCTGCGATGCCAGCCGGGCTGTAGAACAGCATCCAGCCGTGGAGCTGGAAAAGTCCTCCCTACAGGCCCATCTGTAACTAAACACCCAGAGAAGCTTCCGTCATCTATCGTGATCTACATCGGCAGAACTGAATCGCAGAAGCGGTAAGGCGATC
The DNA here is from genome assembly GCF_929443795.1 of Astur gentilis. Classification (NCBI taxonomy): domain Eukaryota; kingdom Metazoa; phylum Chordata; class Aves; order Accipitriformes; family Accipitridae; genus Astur; species Astur gentilis. Next base: position 26,244,513 of record NC_064892.1, on the reverse strand, counting down.
ACGCAAGGAGAGGGCACACACGTGCAGGTCTCCGTCCTCACACCTGCAGAGCCGCCCGGCTGGCAGCTCTCAAAGGGAGGGAAAAGCCGCGACCTACCCATGCCATCTCCCGGACCCTCAGTCCTGGAGCCCAGATGCGAAGCTGCATCGCCTTTGCCTGCCAGCACGGCTGCAAAAATGCACAGGACAGAACAGCTCCCGTCACACGGTTCAAGATACTTCTTCAGACCGGAGTGGCAGCGAGCACAGCTCAAAGACAGGATTACCCCACGGCACTCATCTCTCCCTTCCACTCAGGAGCATGGCACAAAGAGCTGCCGCCTGCCTGCAGTGGCAGCATGCCGGGGCAAAACGACCCACACGCGGAGCTGCCAGGAGAAAAGGCTCCCTGAGCTCACGCCAGCTCTAAACTCAACCCCAACAAGCCCGCTGGCTCGGCAGCCAGCACCGGGAGCAGCTCAGGCTCCGAGGGGACAGCATAGACAGCGTCGCAAGCAAAATGCCTCGGGGCACGTCACTGAGCCCGACCCGTGCCCTCTCTCCTCTTCTCCGCGTCTGCGCAACGGACACGGAAGGAGCAACTTGCATTTCACATGGAAAGAAGACGGAAAGGGAAATGCTCCTTCCTCCCGCTAGCAGGGACGTACCATCATCCGCGCTTCTCGGGGAGAAGAGCCCGCTGGTCTGTGAAAAGCTGCACCAGCGCCGCCCGCTTACCTGCTCCCCGTGCTCGCCACAGAGCAGCCCTGGCAGCCCTGACATGCAGGGCCACCAAGAGGATGAGGAGCATGAGGAGGTGGCGGGCTGGGGACATGGCTCCCTACACTCACACCGTGCTGCTGCTGCTGCTGCTGCCACCGCCGCAGTGAGGGCCGGGGGCTGAGCGGTTGGTGCCTATGTCTGGCGCGTCACCGCGGGGCTCTGTGACCTCACAGTCCCGCTGTGACCTCACGGCCGGGCCGAGAAGGCGTGAGGATGGCTCTCACCACGGGGTGCTCACGGACAGCCGCTGGAGCACAGCCAGGGGAGCTGCCCTCCCGGGGCAATTATCTGACAGGCAAAAGGAAACCTCGAAAGAGCACGCGGTGGGTATATGCTGCCTGACCAACCTAGTGGCCTTCTAGGATGGAGTGGCTACATCAGTGGACCAGGGAAACGCTACGGATGTCATCCCTCTGGACTTCTGCAAGGCCTTTGACACAGTCCCCCACAACGTCTTTCTCTTGAAGCGGAGACACGTGGATCTGACGGAGGGACTGTTCCGTGGATGAGGAATTGGTTGCATGGTCACATCCAGGGGGTAGTGCTCAACGGCTCAATGTCGGGATGGAGATCGGTGACCACGGGTGTCCCTCAGGGGTCCGTATTGGGACCAGTGCTGTTTAGTATCTTCCTCAGTGACACAGGCAGCGGGATCAAGTGCACCCTCAGCAAGTTTGCAGCCGACACCAAGCTGAGTGGTGTGGTTGACACGCCTGGGGGACGGGATGCCTGGACGAGCTGGAGAAGTGAGCCCACGTGAACCTCACAAGGTTCAGCAAGAGCAAGTCCAAAGTCCTGCACCTGGGTCAGGAGAAGCTCCGGTGTACAGATACAGGCTGGGGGATGAAGGGACTGAGAGCAGCCCTGGCCAGAAGGACTTGGGGGTGCTGGTGGATGAAAAACGGGGCATCAGCCGGCAGCCTGCGGTTGCAGCCCAGAAGGCCAACCATATCCTGGGTTGCATCAAAAGAAGCACGGCCAGCAGGTCAAGGGAAGTAATTCTGTCCCCCTACTCCGCTCTGGTGCGATCCCACCTGCAGTACTGCGTCCAGCTCTGGGGTCCTCAGCACAGGATGGACACGGACATTACTGCCACCATTACTGTCCCTCTTTGTTTTGAAACATAGGGCTGAACCCGCAGCTGTCAGCAGGGCTTCTCTCAGCGCAACCCCAAGCTCTCCACCTGGAGGGTGCTGGCCGCAGGCCGCTGCAGCAGAGCCGCCAGGGATGGGCTGGTGGGCCGCGGGAGCTGTGGGGAGGGCGGGCGCGCCGGTTTTCCAGGCAGGACCGTCGGCTGCTCTCGTTCGTTCCATCTCTCGTCGGTGCCGAGGCGGCTGGTCCGGCTCTCCTGGCGCGAGGGGTAGGCTGGAGCGGCAGAGCCATGCCTGTGGAGAGAGGAGGCTGCAGACGGGACAGAGGGACTCGGCTCCACAGCACGGCACAGAGCTGGCAAGCGAGCAGGGGCATTCCTGCAGGCAGGTCTGCTGGTCAGGCGCAGGCGCTTGTGCGCGTCTCGTGTTCGACGGCAACCTCATCCCCCGCTCTTTCTCGTCCTGACCTTGCTTTGCCTATGGCTCTGCCTCTGGGGGGCTGCCCTTCTCCAGGCAGGCTCACTTTGAGCTAACACTGGCTCCAGCCAGAGCGGGCTCCCGAGAAGAGGGCGCGCGAATTAAGAGGCCTCAGCAGAAAGAGTCTTTTGGCCAGCCACTAACTCGCCACTCCACAGCAGCCTGACTAGAAATGCTTCGTGGCTACGAGCAGCCGTCGAAGGAAGCAGTGGGGGAGGGAAATCAAGAACTCACTGTTTCCTCTTCCTCCGCCGCCAGATCATGAAACAGCAAAACACCAGTCCAAGTGGCAGTACAATCATGAGCACTGCCGTGATTATCATACAGCGCCTCCGCACCTCCTGGGGACAGAGGACACTGGCAGAGCTCTGGGGCTCATTATCACTCGTGGTTCTCTCGTTGACCAGGTCTGGAGGAGCAACTGGGAACGTTAGATCGTCCTGTGCACCACTGGCAAGCTTGCAGCACATTTGATAGGGCCAGGAAGGTCCCTCTTTCCCCCCAGTGCTGGTGCCTGGGGGCACGCTCCCACCCTTTGGGACACGTTGTCCCACCAAACAAAACTCAGAAGCTCAGAAGAGGAGCGCGGCGGGGAGCGCAGCTGCTCCTTTGAGGGACACGGGCAAAAAACATCCCTGCAGCAGGCAGTGCCCCCCCAGCTCTCCCTCCCCCTGGGCCAGCTCCCACCCCGAGGGGACAGAGTCAGGCCCTCTCAGGAGACACCTGGACCTTGCTCTCCCCTTCAGCCTTTTCTCCAGCACGCGCACCGCTTGCAGCCGCTCCCAGATTTTAGGACGTCTCTCCCACTTAGGGACCACCCCAGACTGCTCAGTACCTGAGGCCACTCGAAGAAATTCCTATACACTACCACAGTGGTCTTCTCCGGGCTTTGGCAGCGCTGCCAAAAAGCAGAGACGGCAGCTCAAGCCTCAGCATGGCTCGGGCACAGAGGATGCAGGAGGACGGGGAGGCTGCCCCTAAGCCCCTGCCCAGTCTGTGAGTCAGGGCATCGCTCTGGACCTCGGCTCACAAGAGGGATCCCGCTCTGTGCTGCTTTTGTGCCTTGGGCCTCTAGAGACTCCGGGCAACCTCTGGGATGCAGCTACGGCGGGACGCACGTTCCATTAAGAGGCACATCTCCCACCATCTGCAGGACGTGGCCCAGAGGCCTCGAACCCAAAACACTTCCAGCTTTGCCTGCTGGCGTGACGTGCAAGAGCGAACGCTGGGGGAAGAGCCTGCTGACACGCAGCCATCCTGATGGGTGACACCAGCCGGCCACGGGACAGCAACTACCTGGTGTGCCAGGGGCCTGCCTCGCCTCCAGTTCTTCAGCGGAGACTGGCAGTGAGCCACTGCTTTCTCCCAAAACCACCTCCTTCTGCACAGCCTCTCGGTCCGTCCCTTGAGAAAGCAAGCGGCACAGTTGGATCAGACAGAACCGTTCCCCACGAGGGTGATGGCATCTTCAGGAGGCAATCCTTCTCAAGGACATTGACGGGGTTTAGAAACAGCACCTGGGCTTTCGGGGCTGCGCCTAGTCACCACCCCAGGCAACAGCCACGCCTGAGCTGCTGGGAGACCAGCACATTGCACGCAACCTTCTGGTTTGCATTGCACGCAGTGCATTCCTGGCAAACTGGAAGGTGATGCTCAATGCCTTCCTTCAAAGAGGACGGGAAGAAGCTGCAGCCAGGCCAGCCGGGGAAACAGCCCTTCTGAGAAGGGCTCCTCCGCAAGGCCCTCATGCCCTTCCCTGTAAGCACCGGCAACGGTCACACTCGTCCCATCCCAGCTATCGGTCCGCAGACGGGAAGTCGAGCGCACCCCAGAAAGCCTGCCAAACCAGCATCTCCACCTGACTTCCAGCATCAGGAAAGGGCAGCCAGCGTTGCTGGGGACCTCGCTCCCACCTGGAACTGGCCCAGCGGCAAGCTGTGCTGCGCGTCAGCTGAACACAAGTTCAGCGCGCGCCAGGCCCTCCGATCTGCCTACCGACGTCTGCGCAAGCCAGCTCTGACCCGTAATGGTAAAACCGGGGCAGCGGCTGCCCCTGGCACGCGGCTTGAACCACGACTGGCGGCAGAGGCTCTGCACCACCTCTGTGCCTCACCAGCACCTGCAAGGCGTGAAACCCAGCGTCGCTGCTGCGAGGCTCTGATCGACCCCTTCCCGCTGTGCAGGCTACAGCGTGTCCAGACAGGTACCTAAAACCTCTGGCTGCCGAGTCTCACCGCTAAGGCAGAGTGAAACACACCCACCGTGTCCTCTCTCCAGTTCCTCCAGCATTTGTCTTACAAATTCAGATGGCTGCAGGGACTTTTTTCCTCCGTCAGCTAGGTACTTGGCTCTCGGAGGAGCTTAACAGAAAATACGTGGTTCAATTTCATGCAAATAAATTACAGAAAACCAGCGCTTAGCCTGTGAGGTCGGCAGAGACAGACTACTCACCCCTGCGATGCCAGCCGGGCTGTAGAACAGCATCCAGCCGTGGAGCTGGAAAAGTCCTCCCTACAGGCCCATCTGTAACTAAACACCCAGAGAAGCTTCCGTCATCTATCGTGATCTACATCGGCAGAACTGAATCGCAGAAGCGGTAAGGCGATCACGCAAGGAGAGGGCACACACGTGCAGGTCTCCGTCCTCACACCTGCAGAGCCGCCCGGCTGGCAGCTCTCAAAGGGAGGGAAAAGCCGCGACCTACCCATGCCATCTCCCGGACCCTCAGTCCTGGAGCCCAGATGCGAAGCTGCATCGCCTTTGCCTGCCAGCACGGCTGCAAAAATGCACAGGACAGAACAGCTCCCGTCACACGGTTCAAGATACTTCTTCAGACCGGAGTGGCAGCGAGCACAGCTCAAAGACAGGATTACCCCACGGCACTCATCTCTCCCTTCCACTCAGGAGCATGGCACAAAGAGCTGCCGCCTGCCTGCAGTGGCAGCATGCCGGGGCAAAACGACCCACACGCGGAGCTGCCAGGAGAAAAGGCTCCCTGAGCTCACGCCAGCTCTAAACTCAACCCCAACAAGCCCGCTGGCTCGGCAGCCAGCACCGGGAGCAGCTCAGGCTCCGAGGGGACAGCATAGACAGCGTCGCAAGCAAAATGCCTCGGGGCACGTCACTGAGCCCGACCCGTGCCCTCTCTCCTCTTCTCCGCGTCTGCGCAACGGACACGGAAGGAGCAACTTGCATTTCACACGGAAAGAAGACGGAAAGGGAAATGCTCCTTCCTCCCGCTAGTAGGGACGTACCATCATCCGCGCTTCTCGGGGAGAAGAGCCCGCTGGTCTGTGAAAAGCTGCACCAGCGCCGCCCGCTTACCTGCTCCCCGTGCTCGCCACAGAGCAGCCCTGGCAGCCCTGACATGCAGGGCCACCAAGAGGATGAGGAGCACGAGGAGGTGGCGGGCTGGGGACATGGCTCCCTACACTCACACCGTGCTGCTGCTGCTGCTGCTGCCACCGCCGCAGTGAGGGCCGGGGGCTGAGCGGTTGGTGCCTATGTCTGGCGCGTCACCGCGGGGCTCTGTGACCTCACAGTCCCGCTGTGACCTCACGGCCGGGCCGAGAAGGCGTGAGGATGGCTCTCACCACGGGGTGCTCACGGACAGCCGCTGGAGCACAGCCAGGGGAGCTGCCCTCCCGGGGCAATTATCTGACAGGCAAAAGGAAACCTCGAAAGAGCACGCGGTGGGTATATGCTGCCTGACCAACCTAGTGGCCTTCTAGGATGGAGTGGCTACATCAGTGGACCAGGGAAACGCTACGGATGTCATCCCTCTGGACTTCTGCAAGGCCTTTGACACAGTCCCCCACAACGTCTTTCTCTTGAAGCGGAGACACGTGGATCTGACGGAGGGACTGTTCCGTGGATGAGGAATTGGTTGCATGGTCACATCCAGGGGGTAGTGCTCAACGGCTCAATGTCGGGATGGAGATCGGTGACCACGGGTGTCCCTCAGGGGTCCGTATTGGGACCAGTGCTGTTTAGTATCTTCCTCAGTGACACAGGCAGCGGGATCAAGTGCACCCTCAGCAAGTTTGCTGCCGACACCAAGCTGAGTGGTGTGGTTGACACGCCTGGGGGACGGGATGCCTGGACGAGCTGGAGAAGTGAGCCCACGTGAACCTCACAAGGTTCAGCAAGAGCAAGTCCAAAGTCCTGCACCTGGGTCAGGAGAAGCTCCGGTGTACAGATACAGGCTGGGGGATGAAGGGACTGAGAGCAGCCCTGGCCAGAAGGACTTGGGGGTGCTGGTGGATGAAAAACGGGGCATCAGCCGGCAGCCTGCGGTTGCAGCCCAGAAGGCCAACCATATCCTGCGTTGCATCAAAAGAAGCACGGCCAGCAGGTCAAGGGAAGTAATTCTGTCCCCCTACTCCGCTCTGGTGCGATCCCACCTGCAGTACTGCGTCCAGCTCTGGGGTCCTCAGCACAGGATGGACACGGACATTACTGCCACCATTACTGTCCCTCTTTGTTTTGAAACATAGGGCTGAACCCGCAGCTGTCAGCAGGGCTTCTCTCAGCGCAACCCCAAGCTCTCCACCTGGAGGGTGCTGGCCGCAGGCCGCTGCAGCAGAGCCGCCAGGGATGGGCTGGTGGGCCGCGGGAGCTGTGGGGAGGGCGGGCGCGCCGGTTTTCCAGGCAGGACCGTCGGCTGCTCTCGTTCGTTCCATCTCTCGTCGGTGCCGAGGCGGCTGGTCCGGCTCTCCTGGCGCGAGGGGTAGGCTGGAGCGGCAGAGCCATGCCTGTGGAGAGAGGAGGCTGCAGACGGGACAGAGGGACTCGGCTCCACAGCACGGCACAGAGCTGGCAAGCGAGCAGGGGCATTCCTGCAGGCAGGTCTGCTGGTCAGGCGCAGGCGCTTGTGCGCGTCTCGTGTTCGACGGCAACCTCATCCCCCGCTCTTTCTCGTCCTGACCTTGCTTTGCCTATGGCTCTGCCTCTGGGGGGCTGCCCTTCTCCAGGCAGGCTCACTTTGAGCTAACACTGGCTCCAGCCAGAGCGGGCTCCCGAGAAGAGGGCGCGCGAATTAAGAGGCCTCAGCAGAAAGAGTCTTTTGGCCAGCCACTAACTCGCCACTCCACAGCAGCCTGACTAGAAATGCTTCGTGGCTACGAGCAGCCGTCGAAGGAAGCAGTGGGGGAGGGAAATCAAGAACTCACTGTTTCCTCTTCCTCCGCCGCCAGATCATGAAACAGCAAAACACCAGTCCAAGTGGCAGTACAATCATGAGCACTGCCGTGATTATCATACAGCGCCTCCGCACATCCTGGGGACAGAGGACACTGGCAGAGCTCTGGGGCTCATTATCACTCGTGGTTCTCTCGTTGACCAGGTCTGGAGGAGCAACTGGGAACGTTAGATCGTCCTGTGCACCACTGGCAAGCTTGCAGCACATTTGATAGGGCCAGGAAGGTCCCTCTTTCCCCCCAGTGCTGGTGCCTGGGGGCACGCTCCCACCCTTTGGGACACGTTGTCCCACCAAACAAAACTCAGAAGCTCAGAAGAGGAGCGCGGCGGGGAGCGCAGCTGCTCCTTTGAGGGACACGGGCAAAAAACATCCCTGCAGCAGGCAGTGCCCCCCCAGCTCTCCCTCCCCCTGGGCCAGCTCCCACCCCGAGGGGACAGAGTCAGGCCCTCTCAGGAGACACCTGGACCTTGCTCTCCCCTTCAGCCTTTTCTCCAGCACGCGCACCGCTTGCAGCCGCTCCCAGATTTTAGGACGTCTCTCCCACTTAGGGACCACCCCAGACTGCTCAGTACCTAAGGCCACTCGAAGAAATTCCTATACACTACCACAGTGGTCTTCTCCGGGCTTTGGCAGCGCTGCCAAAAAGCAGAGACGGCAGCTCAAGCCTCAGCATGGCTCGGGCACAGAGGATGCAGGAGGACGGGGAGGCTGCCCCTAAGCCCCTGCCCAGTCTGTGAGTCAGGGCATCACTCTGGACCTCGGCTCACAAGAGGGATCCCGCTCTGTGCTGCTTTTGTGCCTTGGGCCTCTAGAGACTCCGGGCAACCTCTGGGATGCAGCTACGGCGGGACGCACGTTCCATTAAGAGGCACATCTCCCACCATCTGCAGGACGTGGCCCAGAGGCCTCGAACCCAAAACACTTCCAGCTTTGCCTGCTGGCGTGACGTGCAAGAGCGAACGCTGGGGGAAGAGCCTGCTGACACGCAGCCATCCTGATGGGTGACACCAGCCGGCCACGGGACAGCAACTACCTGGTGTGCCAGGGGCCTGCCTCGCCTCCAGTTCTTCAGCGGAGACTGGCAGTGAGCCACTGCTTTCTCCCAAAACCACCTCCTTCTGCACAGCCTCTCGGTCCGTCCCTTGAGAAAACAAGCGGCACAGTTGGATCAGACAGAACCGTTCCCCACGAGGGTGATGGCATCTTCAGGAGGCAATCCTTCTCAAGGACATTGACGGGGTTTAGAAACAGCACCTGGGCTTTCGGGGCTGCGCCTAGTCACCACCCCAGGCAACAGCCACGCCTGAGCTGCTGGGAGACCAGCACATTGCACGCAACCTTCTGGTTTGCATTGCACGCAGTGCATTCCTGGCAAACTGGAAGGTGATGCTCAATGCCTTCCTTCAAAGAGGACGGGAAGAAGCTGCAGCCAGGCCAGCCGGGGAAACAGCCCTTCTGAGAAGGGCTCCTCCGCAAGGCCCTCATGCCCTTCCCTGTAAGCACCGGCAACGGTCACACTCGTCCCATCCCAGCTATCGGTCCGCAGACGGGAAGTCGAGCGCACCCCAGAAAGCCTGCCAAACCAGCATCTCCACCTGACTTCCAGCATCAGGAAAGGGCAGCCAGCGTTGCTGGGGACCTCGCTCCCACCTGGAACTGGCCCAGCGGCAAGCTGTGCTGCGCGTCAGCTGAACACAAGTTCAGCGCGCGCCAGGCCCTCCGATCTGCCTACCGACGTCTGCGCAAGCCAGCTCTGACCCGTAATGGTAAAACCGGGGCAGCGGCTGCCCCTGGCACGCGGCTTGAACCACGACTGGCGGCAGAGGCTCTGCACCACCTCTGTGCCTCACCAGCACCTGCAAGGCGTGAAACCCAGCGTCGCTGCTGCGAGGCTCTGATCGACCCCTTCCCGCTGTGCAGGCTACAGCGTGTCCAGACAGGTACCTAAAACCTCTGGCTGCCGAGTCTCACCGCTAAGGCAGAGTGAAACACACCCACCGTGTCCTCTCTCCAGTTCCTCCAGCATTTGTCTTACAAATTCAGATGGCTGCAGGGACTTTTTTCCTCCGTCAGCTAGGTACTTGGCTCTCGGAGGAGCTTAACAGAAAATACGTGGTTCAATTTCATGCAAATAAATTACAGAAAACCAGCGCTTAGCCTGTGAGGTCGGCAGAGACAGACTACTCACCCCTGCGATGCCAGCCGGGCTGTAGAACAGCATCCAGCCGTGGAGCTGGAAAAGTCCTCCCTACAGGCCCATCTGTAACTAAACACCCAGAGAAGCTTCCGTCATCTATCGTGATCTACATCGGCAGAACTGAATCGCAGAAGCGGTAAGGCGATCACGCAAGGAGAGGGCACACACGTGCAGGTCTCCGTCCTCACACCTGCAGAGCCGCCCGGCTGGCAGCTCTCAAAGGGAGGGAAAAGCCGCGACCTACCCATGCCATCTCCCGGACCCTCAGTCCTGGAGCCCAGATGCGAAGCTGCATCGCCTTTGCCTGCCAGCACGGCTGCAAAAATGCACAGGACAGAACAGCTCCCGTCACACGGTTCAAGATACTTCTTCAGACCGGAGTGGCAGCGAGCACAGCTCAAAGACAGGATTACCCCACGGCACTCATCTCTCCCTTCCACTCAGGAGCATGGCACAAAGAGCTGCCGCCTGCCTGCAGTGGCAGCATGCCGGGGCAAAACGACCCACACGCGGAGCTGCCAGGAGAAAAGGCTCCCTGAGCTCACGCCAGCTCTAAACTCAACCCCAACAAGCCCGCTGGCTCGGCAGCCAGCACCGGGAGCAGCTCAGGCTCCGAGGGGACAGCATAGACAGCGTCGCAAGCAAAATGCCTCGGGGCACGTCACTGAGCCCGACCCGTGCCCTCTCTCCTCTTCTCCGCGTCTGCGCAACGGACACGGAAGGAGCAACTTGCATTTCACACGGAAAGAAGACGGAAAGGGAAATGCTCCTTCCTCCCGCTAGCAGGGACGTACCATCATCCGCGCTTCTCGGGGAGAAGAGCCCGCTGGTCTGTGAAAAGCTGCACCAGCGCCGCCCGCTTACCTGCTCCCCGTGCTCGCCACAGAGCAGCCCTGGCAGCCCTGACATGCAGGGCCACCAAGAGGATGAGGAGCACGAGGAGGTGGCGGGCTGGGGACATGGCTCCCTACACTCACACCGTGCTGCTGCTGCTGCTGCTGCCACCGCCGCAGTGAGGGCCGGGGGCTGAGCGGTTGGTGCCTATGTCTGGCGCGTCACCGCGGGGCTCTGTGACCTCACAGTCCCGCTGTGACCTCACGGCCGGGCCGAGAAGGCGTGAGGATGGCTCTCACCACGGGGTGCTCACGGACAGCCGCTGGAGCACAGCCAGGGGAGCTGCCCTCCCGGGGCAATTATCTGACAGGCAAAAGGAAACCTCGAAAGAGCACGCGGTGGGTATATGCTGCCTGACCAACCTAGTGGCCTTCTAGGATGGAGTGGCTACATCAGTGGACCAGGGAAACGCTACGGATGTCATCCCTCTGGACTTCTGCAAGGCCTTTGACACAGTCCCCCACAACGTCTTTCTCTTGAAGCGGAGACACGTGGATCTGACGGAGGGACTGTTCCGTGGATGAGGAATTGGTTGCATGGTCACATCCAGGGGGTAGTGCTCAACGGCTCAATGTCGGGATGGAGATCGGTGACCACGGGTGTCCCTCAGGGGTCCGTATTGGGACCAGTGCTGTTTAGTATCTTCCTCAGTGACACAGGCAGCGGGATCAAGTGCACCCTCAGCAAGTTTGCTGCCGACACCAAGCTGAGTGGTGTGGTTGACACGCCTGGGGGACGGGATGCCTGGACGAGCTGGAGAAGTGAGCCCACGTGAACCTCACAAGGTTCAGCAAGAGCAAGTCCAAAGTCCTGCACCTGGGTCAGGAGAAGCTCCGGTGTACAGATACAGGCTGGGGGATGAAGGGACTGAGAGCAGCCCTGGCCAGAAGGACTTGGGGGTGCTGGTGGATGAAAAACGGGGCATCAGCCGGCAGCCTGCGGTTGCAGCCCAGAAGGCCAACCATATCCTGGGTTGCATCAAAAGAAGCACGGCCAGCAGGTCAAGGGAAGTAATTCTGTCCCCCTACTCCGCTCTGGTGCGATCCCACCTGCAGTACTGCGTCCAGCTCTGGGGTCCTCAGCGCAGGATGGACACGGACATTACTGCCACCATTACTGTCCCTCTTTGTTTTGAAACATAGGGCTGAACCCGCAGCTGTCAGCAGGGCTTCTCTCAGCGCAACCCCAAGCTCTCCACCTGGAGGGTGCTGGCCGCAGGCCGCTGCAGCAGAGCCGCCAGGGATGGGCTGGTGGGCCGCGGGAGCTGTGGGGAGGGCGGGCGCGCCGGTTTTCCAGGCAGGACCGTCGGCTGCTCTCGTTCGTTCCATCTCTCGTCGGTGCCGAGGCGGCTGGTCCGGCTCTCCTGGCGCGAGGGGTAGGCTGGAGCGGCAGAGCCATGCCTGTGGAGAGAGGAGGCTGCAGACGGGACAGAGGGACTCGGCTCCACAGCACGGCACAGAGCTGGCAAGCGAGCAGGGGCATTCCTGCAGGCAGGTCTGCTGGTCAGGCGCAGGCGCTTGTGCGCGTCTCGTGTTCGACGGCAACCTCATCCCCCGCTCTTTCTCGTCCTGACCTTGCTTTGCCTATGGCTCTGCCTCTGGGGGGCTGCCCTTCTCCAGGCAGGCTCACTTTGAGCTAACACTGGCTCCAGCCAGAGCGGGCTCCCGAGAAGAGGGCGCGCGAATTAAGAGGCCTCAGCAGAAAGAGTCTTTTGGCCAGCCACTAACTCGCCACTCCACAGCAGCCTGACTAGAAATGCTTCGTGGCTACGAGCAGCCGTCGAAGGAAGCAGTGAGGGAGGGAAATCAAGAACTCACTGTTTCCTCTTCCTCCGCCGCCAGATCATGAAACAGCAAAACACCAGTCCAAGTGGCAGTACAATCATGAGCACTGCCGTGATTATCATACAGCGCCTCCGCACATCCTGGGGACAGAGGACGCTGGCAGAGCTCTGGGGCTCGTTATCACTCGTGGTTCTCTCGTTGACCAGGTCTGGAGGAGCAACTGGGAACGTTAGATCGTCCTGTGCACCACTGGCAAGCTTGCAGCACATTAGATAGGGCCAGGAAGGTCCCTCTTTCCCCCCAGTGCTGGTGCCTGGGGGCACGCTCCCACCCTTTGGGACACGTTGTCCCACCAAACAAAACGGAGACACGTGGATCTGACGGAGGGACTGTTCCGTGGATGAGGAATTGGTTGCATGGTCACATCCAGGGGGTAGTGCTCAACGGCTCAATGTCGGGATGGAGATCGGTGACCACGGGTGTCCCTCAGGGGTCCGTATTGGGACCAGTGCTGTTTAGTATCTTCCTCAGTGACACAGGCAGCGGGATCAAGTGCACCCTCAGCAAGTTTGCAGCCGACACCAAGCTGAGTGGTGTGGTTGACACGCCTGGGGGACGGGATGCCTGGACGAGCTGGAGAAGTGAGCCCACGTGAACCTCACAAGGTTCAGCAAGAGCAAGTCCAAAGTCCTGCACCTGGGTCAGGAGAAGCTCCGGTGTACAGATACAGGCTGGGGGATGAAGGGACTGAGAGCAGCCCTGGCCAGAAGGACTTGGGGGTGCTGGTGGATGAAAAACGGGGCATCAGCCGGCAGCCTGCGGTTGCAGCCCAGAAGGCCAACCATATCCTGGGTTGCATCAAAAGAAGCACGGCCAGCAGGTCAAGGGAAGTAATTCTGTCCCCCTACTCCGCTCTGGTGAGATCCCACCTGCAGTACTGCGTCCAGCTCTGGGGTCCTCAGCACAGGATGGACACGGACATTACTGCCACCATTACTGTCCCTCTTTGTTTTGAAACATAGGGCTGAACCCGCAGCTGTCAGCAGGGCTTCTCTCAGCGCAACCCCAAGCTCTCCACCTGGAGGGTGCTGGCCGCAGGCCGCTGCAGCAGAGCCGCCAGGGATGGGCTGGTGGGCCACGGGAGCTGTGGGGAGGGCGGGCGCGCCGGTTTTCCAGGCAGGACCGTCGGCTGCTCTCGTTCGTTCCATCTCTCGTCGGTGCCGAGGCGGCTGGTCCGGCTCTCCTGGCGCGAGGGGTAGGCTGGAGCGGCAGAGCCATGCCTGTGGAGAGAGGAGGCTGCAGACGGGACAGAGGGACTCGGCTCCACAGCACGGCACAGAGCTGGCAAGCGAGCAGGGGCATTCCTGCAGGCAGGTCTGCTGGTCAGGCGCAGGCGCTTGTGCGCGTCTCGTGTTCGACGGCAACCTCATCCCCCGCTCTTTCTCGTCCTGACCTTGCTTTGCCTATGGCTCTGCCTCTGGGGGGCTGCCCTTCTCCAGGCAGGCTCACTTTGAGCTAACACTGGCTCCAGCCAGAGCGGGCTCCCGAGAAGAGGGCGCGCGAATTAAGAGGCCTCAGCAGAAAGAGTCTTTTGGCCAGCCACTAACTCGCCACTCCACAGCAGCCTGACTAGAAATGCTTCGTGGCTACGAGCAGCCGTCGAAGGAAGCAGTGGGGGAGGGAAATCAAGAACTCACTGTTTCCTCTTCCTCCGCCGCCGGATCATGAAACAGCAAAACACCAGTCCAAGTGGCAGTACAATCATGAGCACTGCCGTGATTATCATACAGCGCCTCCGCACATCTTGGGGACAGAGGACACTGGCAGAGCTCTGGGGCTCGTTATCACTCGTGGTTCTCTCGTTGACCAGGTCTGGAGGAACAACTGGGAACGTTAGATCGTCCTGTGCACCACTGGCAAGCTTGCAGCACATTTGATAGGGCCAGGAAGGTCCCTCTTTCCCCCCAGTGCTGGTGCCTGGGGGCACGCTCCCACCCTTTGGGACACGTTGTCCCACCAAACAAAACTCAGAAGCTCAGAAGAGGAGCGCGGCGGGGAGCGCAGCTGCTCCTTTGAGGGACACGGGCAAAAAACATCCCTGCAGCAGGCAGTGCCCCCCCAGCTCTCCCTCCCCCTGGGCCAGCTCCCACCCCGAGGGGACAGAGTCAGGCCCTCTCAGGAGACACCTGGACCTTGCTCTCCCCTTCAGCCTTTTCTCCAGCACGCGCACCGCTTGCAGCCGCTCCCAGATTTTAGGACGTCTCTCCCACTTAGGGACCACCCCAGACTGCTCAGTACCTGAGGCCACTCGAAGAAATTCCTATACACTACCACAGTGGTCTTCTCCGGGCTTTGGCAGCGCTGCCAAAAAGCAGAGACGGCAGCTCAAGCCTCAGCATGGCTCGGGCACAGAGGATGCAGGAGGACGGGGAGGCTGCCCCTAAGCCCCTGCCCAGTCTGTGAGTCAGGGCATCGCTCTGGACCTCGGCTCACAAGAGGGATCCCGCTCTGTGCTGCTTTTGTGCCTTGGGCCTCTAGAGACTCCGGGCAACCTCTGGGATGCAGCTACGGCGGGACGCACGTTCCATTAAGAGGCACATCTCCCACCATCTGCAGGACGTGGCCCAGAGGCCTCGAACCCAAAACACTTCCAGCTTTGCCTGCTGGCGTGACGTGCAAGAGCGAACGCTGGGGGAAGAGCCTGCTGACACGCAGCCATCCTGATGGGTGACACCAGCCGGCCACGGGACAGCAACTACCTGGTGTGCCAGGGGCCTGCCTCGCCTCCAGTTCTTCAGCGGAGACTGGCAGTGAGCCACTGCTTTCTCCCAAAACCACCTCCTTCTGCACAGCCTCTCGGTCCGTCCCTTGAGAAAGCAAGCGGCACAGTTGGATCAGACAGAACCGTTCCCCACGAGGGTGATGGCATCTTCAGGAGGCAATCCTTCTCAAGGACATTGACGGGGTTTAGAAACAGCACCTGGGCTTTCGGGGCTGCGCCTAGTCACCACCCCAGGCAACAGCCACGCCTGAGCTGCTGGGAGACCAGCACATTGCACGCAACCTTCTGGTTTGCATTGCACGCAGTGCATTCCTGGCAAACTGGAAGGTGATGCTCAATGCCTTCCTTCAAAGAGGACGGGAAGAAGCTGCAGCCAGGCCAGCCGGGGAAACAGCCCTTCTGAGAAGGGCTCCTCCGCAAGGCCCTCATGCCCTTCCCTGTAAGCACCGGCAACGGTCACACTCGTCCCATCCCAGCTATCGGTCCGCAGACGGGAAGTCGAGCGCACCCCAGAAAGCCTGCCAAACCAGCATCTCCACCTGACTTCCAGCATCAGGAAAGGGCAGCCAGCGTTGCTGGGGACCTCGCTCCCACCTGGAACTGGCCCAGCGGCAAGCTGTGCTGCGCGTCAGCTGAACACAAGTTCAGCGCGCGCCAGGCCCTCCGATCTGCCTACCGACGTCTGCGCAAGCCAGCTCTGACCCGTAATGGTAAAACCGGGGCAGCGGCTGCCCCTGGCACGCGGCTTGAACCACGACTGGCGGCAGAGGCTCTGCACCACCTCTGTGCCTCACCAGCACCTGCAAGGCGTGAAACCCAGCGTCGCTGCTGCGAGGCTCTGATCGACCCCTTCCCGCTGTGCAGGCTACAGCGTGTCCAGACAGGTACCTAAAACCTCTGGCTGCCGAGTCTCACCGCTAAGGCAGAGTGAAACACACCCACCGTGTCCTCTCTCCAGTTCCTCCAGCATTTGTCTTACAAATTCAGATGGCTGCAGGGACTTTTTTCCTCCGTCAGCTAGGTACTTGGCTCTCGGAGGAGCTTAACAGAAAATACGTGGTTCAATTTCATGCAAATAAATTACAGAAAACCAGCGCTTAGCCTGTGAGGTCGGCAGAGACAGACTACTCACCCCTGCGATGCCAGCCGGGCTGTAGAACAGCATCCAGCCGTGGAGCTGGAAAAGTCCTCCCTACAGGCCCATCTGTAACTAAACACCCAGAGAAGCTTCCGTCATCTATCGTGATCTACATCGGCAGAACTGAATCGCAGAAGCGGTAAGGCGATCACGCAAGGAGAGGGCACACACGTGCAGGTCTCCGTCCTCACACCTGCAGAGCCGCCCGGCTGGCAGCTCTCAAAGGGAGGGAAAAGCCGCGACCTACCCATGCCATCTCCCGGACCCTCAGTCCTGGAGCCCAGATGCGAAGCTGCATCGCCTTTGCCTGCCAGCACGGCTGCAAAAATGCACAGGACAGAACAGCTCCCGTCACACGGTTCAAGATACTTCTTCAGACCGGAGTGGCAGCGAGCACAGCTCAAAGACAGGATTACCCCACGGCACTCATCTCTCCCTTCCACTCAGGAGCATGGCACAAAGAGCTGCCGCCTGCCTGCAGTGGCAGCATGCCGGGGCAAAACGACCCACACGCGGAGCTGCCAGGAGAAAAGGCTCCCTGAGCTCACGCCAGCTCTAAACTCAACCCCAACAAGCCCGCTGGCTCGGCAGCCAGCACCGGGAGCAGCTCAGGCTCCGAGGGGACAGCATAGACAGCGTCGCAAGCAAAATGCCTCGGGGCACGTCACTGAGCCCGACCCGTGCCCTCTCTCCTCTTCTCCGCGTCTGCGCAACGGACACGGAAGGAGCAACTTGCATTTCACACGGAAAGAAGACGGAAAGGGAAATGCTCCTTCCTCCCGCTAGCAGGGACGTACCATCATCCGCGCTTCTCGGGGAGAAGAGCCCGCTGGTCTGTGAAAAGCTGCACCAGCGCCGCCCGCTTACCTGCTCCCCGTGCTCGCCACAGAGCAGCCCTGGCAGCCCTGACATGCAGGGCCACCAAGAGGATGAGGAGCACGAGGAGGTGGCGGGCTGGGGACATGGCTCCCTACACTCACACCGTGCTGCTGCTGCTGCTGCTGCCACCGCCGCAGTGAGGGCCGGGGGCTGAGCGGTTGGTGCCTATGTCTGGCGCGTCACCGCGGGGCTCTGTGACCTCACAGTCCCGCTGTGACCTCACGGCCGGGCCGAGAAGGCGTGAGGATGGCTCTCACCACGGGGTGCTCACGGACAGCCGCTGGAGCACAGCCAGGGGAGCTGCCCTCCCGGGGCAATTATCTGACAGGCAAAAGGAAACCTCGAAAGAGCACGCGGTGGGTATATGCTGCCTGACCAACCTAGTGGCCTTCTAGGATGGAGTGGCTACATCAGTGGACCAGGGAAACGCTACGGATGTCATCCCTCTGGACTTCTGCAAGGCCTTTGACACAGTCCCCCACAACGTCTTTCTCTTGAAGCGGAGACACGTGGATCTGACGGAGGGACTGTTCCGTGGATGAGGAATTGGTTGCATGGTCACATCCAGGGGGTAGTGCTCAACGGCTCAATGTCGGGATGGAGATCGGTGACCACGGGTGTCCCTCAGGGGTCCGTATTGGGACCAGTGCTGTTTAGTATCTTCCTCAGTGACACAGGCAGCGGGATCAAGTGCACCCTCAGCAAGTTTGCTGCCGACACCAAGCTGAGTGGTGTGGTTGACACGCCTGGGGGACGGGATGCCTGGACGAGCTGGAGAAGTGAGCCCACGTGAACCTCACAAGGTTCAGCAAGAGCAAGTCCAAAGTCCTGCACCTGGGTCAGGAGAAGCTCCGGTGTACAGATACAGGCTGGGGGATGAAGGGACTGAGAGCAGCCCTGGCCAGAAGGACTTGGGGGTGCTGGTGGATGAAAAACGGGGCATCAGCCGGCAGCCTGCGGTTGCAGCCCAGAAGGCCAACCATATCCTGGGTTGCATCAAAAGAAGCACGGCCAGCAGGTCAAGGGAAGTAATTCTGTCCCCCTACTCCGCTCTGGTGCGATCCCACCTGCAGTACTGCGTCCAGCTCTGGGGTCCTCAGCGCAGGATGGACACGGACATTACTGCCACCATTACTGTCCCTCTTTGTTTTGAAACATAGGGCTGAACCCGCAGCTGTCAGCAGGGCTTCTCTCAGCGCAACCCCAAGCTCTCCACCTGGAGGGTGCTGGCCGCAGGCCGCTGCAGCAGAGCCGCCAGGGATGGGCTGGTGGGCCGCGGGAGCTGTGGGGAGGGCGGGCGCGCCGGTTTTCCAGGCAGGACCGTCGGCTGCTCTCGTTCGTTCCATCTCTCGTCGGTGCCGAGGCGGCTGGTCCGGCTCTCCTGGCGCGAGGGGTAGGCTGGAGCGGCAGAGCCATGCCTGTGGAGAGAGGAGGCTGCAGACGGGACAGAGGGACTCGGCTCCACAGCACGGCACAGAGCTGGCAAGCGAGCAGGGGCATTCCTGCAGGCAGGTCTGCTGGTCAGGCGCAGGCGCTTGTGCGCGTCTCGTGTTCGACGGCAACCTCATCCCCCGCTCTTTCTCGTCCTGACCTTGCTTTGCCTATGGCTCTGCCTCTGGGGGGCTGCCCTTCTCCAGGCAGGCTCACTTTGAGCTAACACTGGCTCCAGCCAGAGCGGGCTCCCGAGAAGAGGGCGCGCGAATTAAGAGGCCTCAGCAGAAAGAGTCTTTTGGCCAGCCACTAACTCGCCACTCCACAGCAGCCTGACTAGAAATGCTTCGTGGCTACGAGCAGCCGTCGAAGGAAGCAGTGAGGGAGGGAAATCAAGAACTCACTGTTTCCTCTTCCTCCGCCGCCAGATCATGAAACAGCAAAACACCAGTCCAAGTGGCAGTACAATCATGAGCACTGCCGTGATTATCATACAGCGCCTCCGCACATCCTGGGGACAGAGGACACTGGCAGAGCTCTGGGGCTCGTTATCACTCGTGGTTCTCTCGTTGACCAGGTCTGGAGGAGCAACTGGGAACGTTAGATCGTCCTGTGCACCACTGGCAAGCTTGCAGCACATTAGATAGGGCCAGGAAGGTCCCTCTTTCCCCCCAGTGCTGGTGCCTGGGGGCACGCTCCCACCCTTTGGGACACGTTGTCCCACCAAACAAAACGGAGACACGTGGATCTGACGGAGGGACTGTTCCGTGGATGAGGAATTGGTTGCATGGTCACATCCAGGGGGTAGTGCTCAACGGCTCAATGTCGGGATGGAGATCGGTGACCACGGGTGTCCCTCAGGGGTCCGTATTGGGACCAGTGCTGTTTAGTATCTTCCTCAGTGACACAGGCAGCGGGATCAAGTGCACCCTCAGCAAGTTTGCAGCCGACACCAAGCTGAGTGGTGTGGTTGACACGCCTGGGGGACGGGATGCCTGGACGAGCTGGAGAAGTGAGCCCACGTGAACCTCACAAGGTTCAGCAAGAGCAAGTCCAAAGTCCTGCACCTGGGTCAGGAGAAGCTCCGGTGTACAGATACAGGCTGGGGGATGAAGGGACTGAGAGCAGCCCTGGCCAGAAGGACTTGGGGGTGCTGGTGGATGAAAAACGGGGCATCAGCCGGCAGCCTGCGGTTGCAGCCCAGAAGGCCAACCATATCCTGGGTTGCATCAAAAGAAGCACGGCCAGCAGGTCAAGGGAAGTAATTCTGTCCCCCTACTCCGCTCTGGTGAGATCCCACCTGCAGTACTGCGTCCAGCTCTGGGGTCCTCAGCACAGGATGGACACGGACATTACTGCCACCATTACTGTCCCTCTTTGTTTTGAAACATAGGGCTGAACCCGCAGCTGTCAGCAGGGCTTCTCTCAGCGCAACCCCAAGCTCTCCACCTGGAGGGTGCTGGCCGCAGGCCGCTGCAGCAGAGCCGCCAGGGATGGGCTGGTGGGCCGCGGGAGCTGTGGGGAGGGCGGGCGCGCCGGTTTTCCAGGCAGGACCGTCGGCTGCTCTCGTTCGTTCCATCTCTCGTCGGTGCCGAGGCGGCTGGTCCGGCTCTCCTGGCGCGAGGGGTAGGCTGGAGCGGCAGAGCCATGCCTGTGGAGAGAGGAGGCTGCAGACGGGACAGAGGGACTTGGCTCCACAGCACGGCACAGAGCTGGCAAGCGAGCAGGGGCATTCCTGCAGGCAGGTCTGCTGGTCAGGCGCAGGCGCTTGTGCGCATCTCGTGTTCGACGGCAACCTCATCCCCCGCTCTTTCTCGTCCTGACCTTGCTTTGCCTACGGCTCTGCCTCTGGGGGGCTGCCCTTCTCCAGGCAGGCTCACTTTGAGCTAACACTGGCTCCAGCCAGAGCGGGCTCCCGAGAAGAGGGCGCGCGAATTAAGAGGCCTCAGCAGAAAGAGTCTTTTGGCCAGCCACTAACTCGCCACTCCACAGCAGCCTGACTAGAAATGCTTCGTGGCTACGAGCAGCCGTCGAAGGAAGCAGTGGGGGAGGGAAATCAAGAACTCACTGTTTCCTCTTCCTCCGCCGCCGGATCATGAAACAGCAAAACACCAGTCCAAGTGGCAGTACAATCATGAGCACTGCCGTGATTATCATACAGCGCCTCCGCACATCTTGGGGACAGAGGACACTGGCAGAGCTCTGGGGCTCGTTATCACTCGTGGTTCTCTCGTTGACCAGGTCTGGAGGAGCAACTGGGAACGTTAGATCGTCCTGTGCACCACTGGCAAGCTTGCAGCACATTAGATAGGGCCAGGAAGGTCCCTCTTTCCCCCCAGTGCTGGTGCCTGGGGGCACGCTCCCACCCTTTGGGACACGTTGTCCCACCAAACAAAACGGAGACACGTGGATCTGACGGAGGGACTGTTCCGTGGATGAGGAATTGGTTGCATGGTCACATCCAGGGGTTAGTGCTCAACGGCTCAATGTCGGGATGGAGATCGGTGACCACGGGTGTCCCTCAGGGGTCCGTATTGGGACCAGTGCTGTTTAGTATCTTCCTCAGTGACACAGGCAGCGGGATCAAGTGCACCCTCAGCAAGTTTGCAGCCGACACCAAGCTGAGTGGTGTGGTTGACACGCCTGGGGGACGGGATGCCTGGACGAGCTGGAGAAGTGAGCCCACGTGAACCTCACAAGGTTCAGCAAGAGCAAGTCCAAAGTCCTGCACCTGGGTCAGGAGAAGCTCCGGTGTACAGATACAGGCTGGGGGATGAAGGGACTGAGAGCAGCCCTGGCCAGAAGGACTTGGGGGTGCTGGTGGATGAAAAACGGGGCATCAGCCGGCAGCCTGCGGTTGCAGCCCAGAAGGCCAACCATATCCTGGGTTGCATCAAAAGAAGCACGGCCAGCAGGTCAAGGGAAGTAATTCTGTCCCCCTACTCCGCTCTGGTGCGATCCCACCTGCAGTACTGCGTCCAGCTCTGGGGTCCTCAGCACAGGATGGACACGGACATTACTGCCACCATTACTGTCCCTCTTTGTTTTGAAACATAGGGCTGAACCCGCAGCTGTCAGCAGGGCTTCTCTCAGCGCAACCCCAAGCTCTCCACCTGGAGGGTGCTGGCCGCAGGCCGCTGCAGCAGAGCCGCCAGGGATGGGCTGGTGGGCCGCGGGAGCTGTGGGGAGGGCGGGCGCGCCGGTTTTCCAGGCAGGACCGTCGGCTGCTCTCGTTCGTTCCATCTCTCGTCGGTGCCGAGGCGGCTGGTCCGGCTCTCCTGGCGCGAGGGGTAGGCTGGAGCGGCAGAGCCATGCCTGTGGAGAGAGGAGGCTGCAGACGGGACAGAGGGACTCGGCTCCACAGCACGGCACAGAGCTGGCAAGCGAGCAGGGGCATTCCTGCAGGCAGGTCTGCTGGTCAGGCGCAGGCGCTTGTGCGCGTCTCGTGTTCGACGGCAACCTCATCCCCCGCTCTTTCTCGTCCTGACCTTGCTTTGCCTATGGCTCTGCCTCTGGGGGGCTGCCCTTCTCCAGGCAGGCTCACTTTGAGCTAACACTGGCTCCAGCCAGAGCGGGCTCCCGAGAAGAGGGCGCGCGAATTAAGAGGCCTCAGCAGAAAGAGTCTTTTGGCCAGCCACTAACTCGCCACTCCACAGCAGCCTGACTAGAAATGCTTCGTGGCTACGAGCAGCCGTCGAAGGAAGCAGTGGGGGAGGGAAATCAAGAACTCACTGTTTCCTCTTCCTCCGCCGCCGGATCATGAAACAGCAAAACACCAGTCCAAGTGGCAGTACAATCATGAGCACTGCCGTGATTATCATACAGCGCCTCCGCACATCTTGGGGACAGAGGACACTGGCAGAGCTCTGGGGCTCGTTATCACTCGTGGTTCTCTCGTTGACCAGGTCTGGAGGAGCAACTGGGAACGTTAGATCGTCCTGTGCACCACTGGCAAGCTTGCAGCACATTTGATAGGGCCAGGAAGGTCCCTCTTTCCCCCCAGTGCTGGTGCCTGGGGGCACGCTCCCACCCTTTGGGACACGTTGTCCCACCAAACAAAACTCAGAAGCTCAGAAGAGGAGCGCGGCGGGGAGCGCAGCTGCTCCTTTGAGGGACACGGGCAAAAAACATCCCTGCAGCAGGCAGTGCCCCCCCAGCTCTCCCTCCCCCTGGGCCAGCTCCCACCCCGAGGGGACAGAGTCAGGCCCTCTCAGGAGACACCTGGACCTTGCTCTCCCCTTCAGCCTTTTCTCCAGCACGCGCACCGCTTGCAGCCGCTCCCAGATTTTAGGACGTCTCTCCCACTTAGGGACCACCCCAGACTGCTCAGTACCTGAGGCCACTCGAAGAAATTCCTATACACTACCACAGTGGTCTTCTCCGGGCTTTGGCAGCGCTGCCAAAAAGCAGAGACGGCAGCTCAAGCCTCAGCATGGCTCGGGCACAGAGGATGCAGGAGGACGGGGAGGCTGCCCCTAAGCCCCTGCCCAGTCTGTGAGTCAGGGCATCGCTCTGGACCTCGGCTCACAAGAGGGATCCCGCTCTGTGCTGCTTTTGTGCCTTGGGCCTCTAGAGACTCCGGGCAACCTCTGGGATGCAGCTACGGCGGGACGCACGTTCCATTAAGAGGCACATCTCCCACCATCTGCAGGACGTGGCCCAGAGGCCTCGAACCCAAAACACTTCCAGCTTTGCCTGCTGGCGTGACGTGCAAGAGCGAACGCTGGGGGAAGAGCCTGCTGACACGCAGCCATCCTGATGGGTGACACCAGCCGGCCACGGGACAGCAACTACCTGGTGTGCCAGGGGCCTGCCTCGCCTCCAGTTCTTCAGCGGAGACTGGCAGTGAGCCACTGCTTTCTCCCAAAACCACCTCCTTCTGCACAGCCTCTCGGTCCGTCCCTTGAGAAAGCAAGCGGCACAGTTGGATCAGACAGAACCGTTCCCCACGAGGGTGATGGCATCTTCAGGAGGCAATCCTTCTCAAGGACATTGACGGGGTTTAGAAACAGCACCTGGGCTTTCGGGGCTGCGCCTAGTCACCACCCCAGGCAACAGCCACGCCTGAGCTGCTGGGAGACCAGCACATTGCACGCAACCTTCTGGTTTGCATTGCACGCAGTGCATTCCTGGCAAACTGGAAGGTGATGCTCAATGCCTTCCTTCAAAGAGGACGGGAAGAAGCTGCAGCCAGGCCAGCCGGGGAAACAGCCCTTCTGAGAAGGGCTCCTCCGCAAGGCCCTCATGCCCTTCCCTGTAAGCACCGGCAACGGTCACACTCGTCCCATCCCAGCTATCGGTCCGCAGACGGGAAGTCGAGCGCACCCCAGAAAGCCTGCCAAACCAGCATCTCCACCTGACTTCCAGCATCAGGAAAGGGCAGCCAGCGTTGCTGGGGACCTCGCTCCCACCTGGAACTGGCCCAGCGGCAAGCTGTGCTGCGCGTCAGCTGAACACAAGTTCAGCGCGCGCCAGGCCCTCCGATCTGCCTACCGACGTCTGCGCAAGCCAGCTCTGACCCGTAATGGTAAAACCGGGGCAGCGGCTGCCCCTGGCACGCGGCTTGAACCACAACTGGCGGCAGAGGCTCTGCACCACCTCTGTGCCTCACCAGCACCTGCAAGGCGTGAAACCCAGCGTCGCTGCTGCGAGGCTCTGATCGACCCCTTCCCGCTGTGCAGGCTACAGCGTGTCCAGACAGGTACCTAAAACCTCTGGCTGCCGAGTCTCACCGCTAAGGCAGAGTGAAACACACCCACCGTGTCCTCTCTCCAGTTCCTCCAGCATTTGTCTTACAAATTCAGATGGCTGCAGGGACTTTTTTCCTCCGTCAGCTAGGTACTTGGCTCTCGGAGGAGCTTAACAGAAAATACGTGGTTCAATTTCATGCAAATAAATTACAGAAAACCAGCGCTTAGCCTGTGAGGTCGGCAGAGACAGACTACTCACCCCTGCGATGCCAGCCGGGCTGTAGAACAGCATCCAGCCGTGGAGCTGGAAAAGTCCTCCCTACAGGCCCATCTGTAACTAAACACCCAGAGAAGCTTCCGTCATCTATCGTGATCTACATCGGCAGAACTGAATCGCAGAAGCGGTAAGGCGATCACGCAAGGAGAGGGCACACACGTGCAGGTCTCCGTCCTCACACCTGCAGAGCCGCCCGGCTGGCAGCTCTCAAAGGGAGGGAAAAGCCGCGACCTACCCATGCCATCTCCCGGACCCTCAGTCCTGGAGCCCAGATGCGAAGCTGCATCGCCTTTGCCTGCCAGCACGGCTGCAAAAATGCACAGGACAGAACAGCTCCCGTCACACGGTTCAAGATACTTCTTCAGACCGGAGTGGCAGCGAGCACAGCTCAAAGACAGGATTACCCCACGGCACTCATCTCTCCCTTCCACTCAGGAGCATGGCACAAAGAGCTGCCGCCTGCCTGCAGTGGCAGCATGCCGGGGCAAAACGACCCACACGCGGAGCTGCCAGGAGAAAAGGCTCCCTGAGCTCACGCCAGCTCTAAACTCAACCCCAACAAGCCCGCTGGCTCGGCAGCCAGCACCGGGAGCAGCTCAGGCTCCGAGGGGACAGCATAGACAGCGTCGCAAGCAAAATGCCTCGGGGCACGTCACTGAGCCCGACCCGTGCCCTCTCTCCTCTTCTCCGCGTCTGCGCAACGGACACGGAAGGAGCAACTTGCATTTCACACGGAAAGAAGACGGAAAGGGAAATGCTCCTTCCTCCCGCTAGCAGGGACGTACCATCATCCGCGCTTCTCGGGGAGAAGAGCCCGCTGGTCTGTGAAAAGCTGCACCAGCGCCGCCCGCTTACCTGCTCCCCGTGCTCGCCACAGAGCAGCCCTGGCAGCCCTGACATGCAGGGCCACCAAGAGGATGAGGAGCACGAGGAGGTGGCGGGCTGGGGACATGGCTCCCTACACTCACACCGTGCTGCTGCTGCTGCTGCTGCCACCGCCGCAGTGAGGGCCGGGGGCTGAGCGGTTGGTGCCTATGTCTGGCGCGTCACCGCGGGGCTCTGTGACCTCACAGTCCCGCTGTGACCTCACGGCCGGGCCGAGAAGGCGTGAGGATGGCTCTCACCACGGGGTGCTCACGGACAGCCGCTGGAGCACAGCCAGGGGAGCTGCCCTCCCGGGGCAATTATCTGACAGGCAAAAGGAAACCTCGAAAGAGCACGCGGTGGGTATATGCTGCCTGACCAACCTAGTGGCCTTCTAGGATGGAGTGGCTACATCAGTGGACCAGGGAAACGCTACGGATGTCATCCCTCTGGACTTCTGCAAGGCCTTTGACACAGTCCCCCACAACGTCTTTCTCTTGAAGCGGAGACACGTGGATCTGACGGAGGGACTGTTCCGTGGATGAGGAATTGGTTGCATGGTCACATCCAGGGGGTAGTGCTCAACAGCTCAATGTCGGGATGGAGATCGGTGACCACGGGTGTCCCTCAGGGGTCCGTATTGGGACCAGTGCTGTTTAGTATCTTCCTCAGTGACACAGGCAGCGGGATCAAGTGCACCCTCAGCAAGTTTGCAGCCGACACCAAGCTGAGTGGTGTGGTTGACACGCCTGGGGGACGGGATGCCTGGACGAGCTGGAGAAGTGAGCCCACGTGAACCTCACAAGGTTCAGCAAGAGCAAGTCCAAAGTCCTGCACCTGGGTCAGGAGAAGCTCCGGTGTACAGATACAGGCTGGGGGATGAAGGGACTGAGAGCAGCCCTGGCCAGAAGGACTTGGGGGTGCTGGTGGATGAAAAACGGGGCATCAGCCGGCAGCCTGCGGTTGCAGCCCAGAAGGCCAACCATATCCTGGGTTGCATCAAAAGAAGCACGGCCAGCAGGTCAAGGGAAGTAATTCTGTCCCCCTACTCCGCTCTGGTGCGATCCCACCTGCAGTACTGCGTCCAGCTCTGGGGTCCTCAGCACAGGATGGACACGGACATTACTGCCACCATTACTGTCCCTCTTTGTTTTGAAACATAGGGCTGAACCCGCAGCTGTCAGCAGGGCTTCTCTCAGCGCAACCCCAAGCTCTCCACCTGGAGGGTGCTGGCCGCAGGCCGCTGCAGCAGAGCCGCCAGGGATGGGCTGGTGGGCCGCGGGAGCTGTGGGGAGGGCGGGCGCGCCGGTTTTCCAGGCAGGACCGTCGGCTGCTCTCGTTCGTTCCATCTCTCGTCGGTGCCGAGGCGGCTGGTCCGGCTCTCCTGGCGCGAGGGGTAGGCTGGAGCGGCAGAGCCATGCCTGTGGAGAGAGGAGGCTGCAGACGGGACAGAGGGACTCGGCTCCACAGCACGGCACAGAGCTGGCAAGCGAGCAGGGGCATTCCTGCAGGCAGGTCTGCTGGTCAGGCGCAGGCGCTTGTGCGCGTCTCGTGTTCGACGGCAACCTCATCCCCCGCTCTTTCTCGTCCTGACCTTGCTTTGCCTATGGCTCTGCCTCTGGGGGGCTGCCCTTCTCCAGGCAGGCTCACTTTGAGCTAACACTGGCTCCAGCCAGAGCGGGCTCCCGAGAAGAGGGCGCGCGAATTAAGAGGCCTCAGCAGAAAGAGTCTTTTGGCCAGCCACTAACTCGCCACTCCACAGCAGCCTGACTAGAAATGCTTCGTGGCTACGAGCAGCCGTCGAAGGAAGCAGTGGGGGAGGGAAATCAAGAACTCACTGTTTCCTCTTCCTCCGCCGCCGGATCATGAAACAGCAAAACACCAGTCCAAGTGGCAGTACAATCATGAGCACTGCCGTGATTATCATACAGCGCCTCCGCACATCTTGGGGACAGAGGACACTGGCAGAGCTCTGGGGCTCGTTATCACTCGTGGTTCTCTCGTTGACCAGGTCTGGAGGAGCAACTGGGAACGTTAGATCGTCCTGTGCACCACTGGCAAGCTTGCAGCACATTAGATAGGGCCAGGAAGGTCCCTCTTTCCCCCCAGTGCTGGTGCCTGGGGGCACGCTCCCACCCTTTGGGACACGTTGTCCCACCAAACAAAACGGAGACACGTGGATCTGACGGAGGGACTGTTCCGTGGATGAGGAATTGGTTGCATGGTCACATCCAGGGGGTAGTGCTCAACGGCTCAATGTCGGGATGGAGATCGGTGACCACGGGTGTCCCTCAGGGGTCCGTATTGGGACCAGTGCTGTTTAGTATCTTCCTCAGTGACACAGGCAGCGGGATCAAGTGCACCCTCAGCAAGTTTGCAGCCGACACCAAGCTGAGTGGTGTGGTTGACCCGCCTGGGGGACGGGATGCCTGGACGAGCTGGAGAAGTGAGCCCACGTGAACCTCACAAGGTTCAGCAAGAGCAAGTCCAAAGTCCTGCACCTGGGTCAGGAGAAGCTCCGGTGTACAGATACAGGCTGGGGGATGAAGGGACTGAGAGCAGCCCTGGCCAGAAGGACTTGGGGGTGCTGGTGGATGAAAAACGGGGCATCAGCCGGCAGCCTGCGGTTGCAGCCCAGAAGGCCAACCATATCCTGGGTTGCATCAAAAGAAGCACGGCCAGCAGGTCAAGGGAAGTAATTCTGTCCCCCTACTCCGCTCTGGTGCGATCCCACCTGCAGTACTGCGTCCAGCTCTGGGGTCCTCAGCACAGGATGGACACGGACATTACTGCCACCATTACTGTCCCTCTTTGTTTTGAAACATAGGGCTGAACCCGCAGCTGTCAGCAGGGCTTCTCTCAGCGCAACCCCAAGCTCTCCACCTGGAGGGTGCTGGCCGCAGGCCGCTGCAGCAGAGCCGCCAGGGATGGGCTGGTGGGCCGCGGGAGCTGTGGGGAGGGCGGGCGCGCCGGTTTTCCAGGCAGGACCGTCGGCTGCTCTCGTTCGTTCCATCTCTCGTCGGTGCCGAGGCGGCTGGTCCGGCTCTCCTGGCGCGAGGGGTAGGCTGGAGCGGCAGAGCCATGCCTGTGGAGAGAGGAGGCTGCAGACGGGACAGAGGGACTCGGCTCCACAGCACGGCACAGAGCTGGCAAGCGAGCAGGGGCATTCCTGCAGGCAGGTCTGCTGGTCAGGCGCAGGCGCTTGTGCGCGTCTCGTGTTCGACGGCAACCTCATCCCCCGCTCTTTCTCGTCCTGACCTTGCTTTGCCTATGGCTCTGCCTCTGGGGGGCTGCCCTTCTCCAGGCAGGCTCACTTTGAGCTAACACTGGCTCCAGCCAGAGCGGGCTCCCGAGAAGAGGGCGCGCGAATTAAGAGGCCTCAGCAGAAAGTCTTTTGGCCAGCCACTAACTCGCCACTCCACAGCAGCCTGACTAGAAATGCTTCGTGGCTACGAGCAGCCGTCGAAGGAAGCAGTGGGGGAGGGAAATCAAGAACTCACTGTTTCCTCTTCCTCCGCCGCCGGATCATGAAACAGCAAAACACCAGTCCAAGTGGCAGTACAATCATGAGCACTGCCGTGATTATCATACAGCGCCTCCGCACATCTTGGGGACAGAGGACACTGGCAGAGCTCTGGGGCTCGTTATCACTCGTGGTTCTCTCGTTGACCAGGTCTGGAGGAGCAACTGGGAACGTTAGATCGTCCTGTGCACCACTGGCAAGCTTGCAGCACATTTGATAGGGCCAGGAAGGTCCCTCTTTCCCCCCAGTGCTGGTGCCTGGGGGCACGCTCCCACCCTTTGGGACACGTTGTCCCACCAAACAAAACTCAGAAGCTCAGAAGAGGAGCGCGGCGGGGAGCGCAGCTGCTCCTTTGAGGGACACGGGCAAAAAACATCCCTGCAGCAGGCAGTGCCCCCCCAGCTCTCCCTCCCCCTGGGCCAGCTCCCACCCCGAGGGGACAGAGTCAGGCCCTCTCAGGAGACACCTGGACCTTGCTCTCCCCTTCAGCCTTTTCTCCACCACGCGCACTGCTTGCAGCCGCTCCCAGATTTTAGGACGTCTCTCCCACTTAGGGACCACCCCAGACTGCTCAGTACCTGAGGCCACTCGAAGAAATTCCTATACACTACCACAGTGGTCTTCTCCGGGCTTTGGCAGCGCTGCCAAAAAGCAGAGACGGCAGCTCAAGCCTCAGCATGGCTCGGGCACAGAGGATGCAGGAGGACGGGGAGGCTGCCCCTAAGCCCCTGCCCAGTCTGTGAGTCAGGGCATCGCTCTGGACCTCGGCTCACAAGAGGGATCCCGCTCTGTGCTGCTTTTGTGCCTTGGGCCTCTAGAGACTCCGGGCAACCTCTGGGATGCAGCTACGGCGGGACGCACGTTCCATTAAGAGGCACATCTCCCACCATCTGCAGGACGTGGCCCAGAGGCCTCGAACCCAAAACACTTCCAGCTTTGCCTGCTGGCGTGACGTGCAAGAGCGAACGCTGGGGGAAGAGCCTGCTGACACGCAGCCATCCTGATGGGTGACACCAGCCGGCCACGGGACAGCAACTACCTGGTGTGCCAGGGGCCTGCCTCGCCTCCAGTTCTTCAGCGGAGACTGGCAGTGAGCCACTGCTTTCTCCCAAAACCACCTCCTTCTGCACAGCCTCTCGGTCCGTCCCTTGAGAAAGCAAGCGGCACAGTTGGATCAGACAGAACCGTTCCCCACGAGGGTGATGGCATCTTCAGGAGGCAATCCTTCTCAAGGACATTGACGGGGTTTAGAAACAGCACCTGGGCTTTCGGGGCTGCGCCTAGTCACCACCCCAGGCAACAGCCACGCCTGAGCTGCTGGGAGACCAGCACATTGCACGCAACCTTCTGGTTTGCATTGCACGCAGTGCATTCCTGGCAAACTGGAAGGTGATGCTCAATGCCTTCCTTCAAAGAGGATGGGAAGAAGCTGCAGCCAGGCCAGCCGGGGAAACAGCCCTTCTGAGAAGGGCTCCTCCGCAAGGCCCTCAATGCCCTTCCCTGTAAGCACCGGCAACGGTCACACTCGTCCCATCCCAGCTATCGGTCCGCAGACGGGAAGTCGAGCGCACCCCAGAAAGCCTGCCAAACCAGCATCTCCACCTGACTTCCAGCATCAGGAAAGGGCAGCCAGCGTTGCTGGGGACCTCGCTCCCACCTGGAACTGGCCCAGCGGCAAGCTGTGCTGCGCGTCAGCTGAACACAAGTTCAGCGCGCGCCAGGCCCTCCGATCTGCCTACCGACGTCTGCGCAAGCCAGCTCTGACCCGTAATGGTAAAACCGGGGCAGCGGCTGCCCCTGGCACGCGGCTTGAACCACAACTGGCGGCAGAGGCTCTGCACCACCTCTGTGCCTCACCAGCACCTGCAAGGCGTGAAACCCAGCGTCGCTGCTGCGAGGCTCTGATCGACCCCTTCCCGCTGTGCAGGCTACAGCGTGTCCAGACAGGTACCTAAAACCTCTGGCTGCCGAGTCTCACCGCTAAGGCAGAGTGAAACACACCCACCGTGTCCGCTCTCCAGTTCCTCCAGCATTTGTCTTACAAATTCAGATGGCTGCAGGGACTTTTTTCCTCCGTCAGCTAGGTACTTGGCTCTCGGAGGAGCTTAACAGAAAATACGTGGTTCAATTTCATGCAAATAAATTACAGAAAACCAGCGCTTAGCCTGTGAGGTCGGCAGAGACAGACTACTCACCCCTGCGATGCCAGCCGGGCTGTAGAACAGCATCCAGCCGTGGAGCTGGAAAAGTCCTCCCTACAGGCCCATCTGTAACTAAACACCCAGAGAAGCTTCCGTCATCTATCGTGATCTACATCGGCAGAACTGAATCGCAGAAGCGGTAAGGCGATCACGCAAGGAGAGGGCACACACGTGCAGGTCTCCGTCCTCACACCTGCAGAGCCGCCCGGCTGGCAGCTCTCAAAGGGAGGGAAAAGCCGCGACCTACCCATGCCATCTCCCGGACCCTCAGTCCTGGAGCCCAGATGCGAAGCTGCATCGCCTTTGCCTGCCAGCACGGCTGCAAAAATGCACAGGACAGAACAGCTCCCGTCACACGGTTCAAGATACTTCTTCAGACCGGAGTGGCAGCGAGCACAGCTCAAAGACAGGATTACCCCACGGCACTCATCTCTCCCTTCCACTCAGGAGCATGGCTCAAAGAGCTGCCGCCTGCCTGCAGTGGCAGCATGCCGGGGCAAAACGACCCACACGCGGAGCTGCCAGGAGAAAAGGCTCCCTGAGCTCACGCCAGCTCTAAACTCAACCCCAACAAGCCTGCTGGCTCGGCAGCCAGCACCGGGAGCAGCTCAGGCTCCAAGGGGACAGCATAGACAGCGTCGCAAGCAAAATGCCTCGGGGCACGTCACTGAGCCCGACCCGTGCCCTCTCTCCTCTTCTCCGCGTCTGCGCAACGGACACGGAAGGAGCAACTTGCATTTCACACGGAAAGAAGACGGAAAGGGAAATGCTCCTTCCTCCCGCTAGCAGGGACGTACCATCATCCGCGCTTCT
The DNA here is from genome assembly GCF_929443795.1 of Astur gentilis. Classification (NCBI taxonomy): domain Eukaryota; kingdom Metazoa; phylum Chordata; class Aves; order Accipitriformes; family Accipitridae; genus Astur; species Astur gentilis. The sequence continues at coordinate 26,212,510 of NC_064892.1, read as the reverse complement.
CGGGGAGAAGAGCCCGCTGGTCTGTGAAAAGCTGCACCAGCGCCGCCCGCTTACCTGCTCCCCGTGCTCGCCACAGAGCAGCCCTGGCAGCCCTGACATGCAGGGCCACCAAGAGGATGAGGAGCACGAGGAGGTGGCGGGCTGGGGACATGGCTCCCTACACTCACACCGTGCTGCTGCTGCTGCTGCTGCCACCGCCGCAGTGAGGGCCGGGGGCTGAGCGGTTGGTGCCTATGTCTGGCGCGTCACCGCGGGGCTCTGTGACCTCACAGTCCCGCTGTGACCTCACGGCCGGGCCGAGAAGGCGTGAGGATGGCTCTCACCACGGGGTGCTCACGGACAGCCACTGGAGCACAGCCAGGGGAGCTGCCCTCCCGGGGCAATTATCTGACAGGCAAAAGGAAACCTCGAGAGAGCACGCGGTGGGTATATGCTGCCTGACCAACCTAGTGGCCTTCTAGGATGGAGTGGCTACATCAGTGGACCAGGGAAACGCTACGGATGTCATCCCTCTGGACTTCTGCAAGGCCTTTGACACAGTCCCCCACAACGTCTTTCTCTTGAAGCGGAGACACGTGGATCTGACGGAGGGACTGTTCCGTGGATGAGGAATTGGTTGCATGGTCACATCCAGGGGGTAGTGCTCAACGGCTCAGTGTCAGGATGGAGATCGGTGACCACGGGTGTCCCTCAGGGGTCCGTATTGGGACCAGTGCTGTTTAGTATCTTCCTCAGTGACACAGGCAGCGGGATCAAGTGCACCCTCAGCAAGTTTGCAGCCGACACCAAGCTGAGTGGTGTGGTTGACACGCCTGGGGGACGGGATGCCTGGACGAGCTGGAGAAGTGAGCCCACGTGAACCTCACAAGGTTCAGCAAGAGCAAGTCCAAAGTCCTGCACCTGGGTCAGGAGAAGCTCCGGTGTACAGATACAGGCTGGGGGATGAAGGGACTGAGAGCAGCCCTGGCCAGAAGGACTTGGGGGTGCTGGTGGATGAAAAACGGGGCATCAGCCAGCAGCCTGCGGTTGCAGCCCAGAAGGCCAACCATATCCTGGGTTGCATCAAAAGAAGCACGGCCAGCAGGTCAAGGGAAGTAATTCTGTCCCCCTACTCCGCTCTGGTGAGATCCCACCTGCAGTACTGCGTCCAGCTCTGGGGTCCTCAGCACAGGATGGACACGGACATTACTGCCACCATTACTGTCCCTCTTTGTTTTGAAACATAGGGCTGAACCCGCAGCTGTCAGCAGGGCTTCTCTCAGCGCAACCCCAAGCTCTCCACCTGGAGGGTGCTGGCCGCAGGCCGCTGCAGCAGAGCCGCCAGGGATGGGCTGGTGGGCCGCGGGAGCTGTGGGGAGGGCGGGCGCGCCGGTTTTCCAGGCAGGACCGTCGGCTGCTCTCGTTCGTTCCATCTCTCGTCGGTGCCGAGGCGGCTGGTCCGGCTCTCCTGGCGCGAGGGGTAGGCTGGAGCGGCAGAGCCATGCCTGTGGAGAGAGGAGGCTGCAGACGGGACAGAGGGACTCGGCTCCACAGCACGGCACAGAGCTGGCAAGCGAGCAGGGGCATTCCTGCAGGCAGGTCTGCTGGTCAGGCGCAGGCGCTTGTGCGCGTCTCGTGTTCGACGGCAACCTCATCCCCCGCTCTTTCTCGTCCTGACCTTGCTTTGCCTATGGCTCTGCCTCTGGGGGGCTGCCCTTCTCCAGGCAGGCTCACTTTGAGCTAACACTGGCTCCAGCCAGAGCGGGCTCCCGAGAAGAGGGCGCGCGAATTAAGAGGCCTCAGCAGAAAGAGTCTTTTGGCCAGCCACTAACTCGCCACTCCACAGCAGCCTGACTAGAAATGCTTCGTGGCTACGAGCAGCCGTCGAAGGAAGCAGTGGGGGAGGGAAATCAAGAACTCACTGTTTCCTCTTCCTCCGCCGCCAGATCATGAAACAGCAAAACACCAGTCCAAGTGGCAGTACAATCATGAGCACTGCCGTGATTATCATACAGCGCCTCCGCACATCCTGGGGACAGAGGACACTGGCAGAGCTCTGGGGCTCATTATCACTCGTGGTTCTCTCGTTGACCAGGTCTGGAGGAGCAACTGGGAACGTTAGATCGTCCTGTGCACCACTGGCAAGCTTGCAGCACATTTGATAGGGCCAGGAAGGTCCCTCTTTCCCCCCAGTGCTGGTGCCTGGGGGCACGCTCCCACCCTTTGGGACACGTTGTCCCACCAAACAAAACTCAGAAGCTCAGAAGAGGAGCGCGGCGGGGAGCGCAGCTGCTCCTTTGAGGGACACGGGCAAAAAACATCCCTGCAGCAGGCAGTGCCCCCCCAGCTCTCCCTCCCCATGGGCCAGCTCCCACCCCGAGGGGACAGAGTCAGGCCCTCTCAGGAGACACCTGGACCTTGCTCTCCCCTTCAGCCTTTTCTCCAGCACGCGCACCGCTTGCAGCCGCTCCCAGATTTTAGGACGTCTCTCCCACTTAGGGACCACCCCAGACTGCTCAATACCTGAGGCCACTCGAAGAAATTCATATACACTACCACAGTGGTCTTCTCCGGGCTTTGGCAGCGCTGCCAAAAAGCACAGACGGCAGCTGAAGCCTCAGCATGGGTCAGGCACACAGGATGCAGGAGAATGGGGAGGCTGCCCCTAAGCCCCTGCCCAGTCTGTGAGTCAGGGCATCGCTCTGGACCTCAGCTCACAGGAGGGATCCCGCTCTGTGCTGCTTTTATGCCATGGGCCTCTAGAGACTCCGGGCACAGCTGAACATTTTAAATTGCCGTAGTCGGCAGGATGGCATTAGTAGAGAAACTATTATGGAGGCACGGCTGCAGCCCTTCTCCCCCAGGTCTGGAATGGGCGAAGGAGAAGAGGTCCGACCCGGCTGCGGTCGTGGACAGAGTAGAACTGTGCCGCGGTACTTGTCGAGATGGCAAACGCAGTGCGTGTGCCCTCCTGGGAGCCTGCCGGATTCAAACACAGAACCAAAAGAGTGATTCTGCTAAAAGGCAAGGGGAAATAGGTTATCTGAAGGTGGAATTGGAGGAATGGGACGTGCGGCCCCTCACTGAAACAGAAGGGCAGGCGGGTCCGCACGGTGGGAGCCCCCGGAGCGCTGTTTGCGTGGCCACCTTGGTCAGGACCCGAACTCAGCGAGTTGCAAGCTAAATTTTTGTGCAAGCCAGGCGAAACTGAAACTGAGTATTTGTGGAAAGTTTCTCTAATGGGGGATGATTGGATACTGTTGAGTGATGATGAAGCGAGAGGTTACTGGGGACAGGGAGTGTTTCTGAGTGCTGGACCGGCGGGTGATCAGTCAATAACGTCCCGAGTAGCCTACTGGGCCAGGGCTGTGGACCCCAAGGGGGGAGGAGAATCTGTTCCTAGACAGGAAAACGGACTGTCAAAGCAAAAGAAGGGCAGCAGGGAGATACACCCAGCCAGTTGTCAATCCCGTGGCGAGCAGTCTCGAACTCGCAGCCGCTTGGGCTGGAACTCCGATCCCGGAAGGGACGCTCTCTGGCCCAAGGCTCTGGGGGTGGGATTGCTGGAGGGGAAAGCTAGAGACCCAAGGGAAGCGAGGAAAGCTAGAGAGCTGAAGGAAGCGCCAGCGAGGCCGCCCCCTCGGGCAGAGGAACGGGACCCTCTTGCGGCACTGCGAGAGGAACCGGAAGGGCTGAACACGAGGAGCTGCGGTTTGGGGTGCAGGCCGCCCGGGCCGCGCGGCGAATAGCTGCCAACGGTCTGCCGATAACGAGCCTTAGATACACATTCCTGTGGGCCCAGAACAGAAAAGTTTGGGATTCTTACTCGATACAGTGTTTTAAACGAATGACACGCTAGTGAGCTGGGAATTCAGCCCTCAGGGAAGGCTGTAAACGTTGGAGGAGTGACAGGGGCGACAGAAAACGCCCCAGAGCTCGAACTCAGCTTTGGTTACTGGGGGGGGGCGAGGGGTAAAAAAGAGCGACAGCTGTGGAAGTGGCTTTCAGCCCCTATGAGGGAAATACACTGGGATTTGATGTGCTGGCAGGCAGCCAGTGGGACCTACCCAGTTACCGGTAGGGTGTGGGGCTTTGGGGGCAGGGGGGCAGAGGCTGTTCATGTGAGAACGTTGCAGGTTGCTCCTGCACTACCGCAGTCTGAGGTGACACGTGTCCCTCACTACCCACTTCCAGCCGCAGCCAAATGGGGCATTTCAGAAGCAATTAACGATGTGGAGAAACGAGAGATCATCAGTCACGCACATTCCCCTTCTTATCCCCTTGTTTGGCCAGTCCGTGAATCAGATGAAAGGTGGCGGCTAACCATTGATTATACAAGATTGAACAGGAATACCCCACCATTAACTTCTGCCATCCCAAGCATTACCTCAGGGATAACAGCAATGCAGGCTGCAGCCCCCCCATGGATGGTTGCTGTAGATGTGGTTCCCCTAACGGAAGAGGACAAACCCCAGTTCACCTTCACTTGGGTAGGGACCCAATACACTTTCAACTGACTTCCCCAGGGATACAAGGACGCCCCCGCTATTGCTCACAATGCCTCAGCCAAGCTTCCTGATGCTGTGGAAGTACCATCAGGTGTCCACATATATCAATATATAGATGGTATCCTGGCTGGTGGGGACAACAAGGAACAGGTGGGGCAAGCTGCCCTCCATTGGTATTGTTCCTAGGACCTTAGCAAAACCCAGAGGCCTGCATGCCTGGGAAGCCTTGGGTGGGAGTGGAAAGACTCACCACATCACACAACGGGGTCCCACCGGAGGACACGTTGGCAGTCCTCCTCGGAGCAGCGGGTCTGCAGTGGGGGACTCCCCCTCAGGTCGGGCACCGCCTGAGGTAACTCCTCGGGGGAGAGAGCCCTCAGCTTTTAGGCGAGTGATAGGCGCATTTTGAGCCATCACTTTACATCTTGGGGATTCTTAAGTTGGCCGTGTAGAATTAATTCTCTTTACGTCATTGAGCCTGTGGTTTTCTAAGATGTTACCGGACTTCTAACTAACTTTTGCTGAAGAGTAACTCTGGGTCTTAACACCTGTCGGATTTGGTTAGCTGTGCATCCATAACACTCTCCACAGGAAGACTGCATCCGCCCCAAAGGCGCTCTAGCCTCAGGTCCCTTGCCTCTGGCTGAAGCCCAGGATGGCACATAAGAGCAAGACAAGCAGGTGATCGCTCCCCCGGCTGCTCTCCTGCGCCCCTGCGATCTACAGCAGCGATTGTGGGAGCAGCAGAGGGGCCTGGTGACCTCTTGGCCGGCACCTGGCCGCTCTCCCAACGCTCTTTCCAGGCCACGTGCAACACCCCTCGAGGAGCGGTGGGACCAACATCGGGCCCCGCGGGGCTTTCTTAACGGGAGAGCTCTCACGCACGCCGAGGAAGCCCTCGCTAAAGCACTGCAGGGAAAAACCGTCATCCGCGCTTCTCGGGGAGAAGCGGCAATCCCCTCTCCCCCTCAGTACTTTTACACCTTCTTGGCAATAGTAACCGTGATCTAAGCCAAGGCCTCAGCACTAACAACAGGCCCAGCCACCCTTTAGACTCAAAAGCCATGTGCTTACTGTTGCACCCCCCAGAACTGCCCTCTCCGTACTCACGAACGGCCTTGGTTCTAAACGTGTGTTCTGCTTCAGTGTCCTGCGAGGAGTGGCCGCAGCCTTAGCACGCAGCTAAACTCTTACAAAGGCTCCAGCCAGCCTTTCAAGACGCTGTGCAAGCAGCGGGGTGGCCACCGCTTTGGTACCGCCAAGGCAGTAACAGCCTCCCTCAGGGAGTGCCTTAACAGGAGGCTCAGCGCCCAGATGTGGAGATACTTTGCAGCACCCCCAGTTGGTGATGGCCCATCACTTAGGGCCCGTCAAGTCAATCGGCAAGGACCTTTGTTGTGCCTGCAGTGCATTGGCTCGGCAGGCTTCTGTCCCTGGAGATGTTCTCGATGGCTTCCCTCCTGTCCTGGGGATCCCACCTGAGGAGGACCACGGCCAGATGATCATGCTGCAATAAATGTTCCTTCACCCGACAGACGCTCCCGCGCCAGTCCATGCGAGCGGCCAGTCGGACTCCCGCCACTGCCTCCCGATCCGTACGTCGGTGAGGTTGGTGTCGCTGTCTGTTGCTGGCCATGGCCATGGGCTCCCCCCAGGCTCCCAGCGCCGGTCGGGGGAACTGCGTGCCTGGATACTGCCTCGCAACAGCGTGCGCATCCACGTCTGCGCTCGGGTGCATAGCTCAGCCATTGCTGGTGCTTCGCGGGGCTTGCTGTTGGTACCACACGGACACTTGTCTGACAGCTTTTTGTATTTTGAAACAAATGGCCCGGAGACTTGGCTGACAGCTCTGTCCCTCATTATTTTCAAAGAAAGGGCTGAACCCGCGGCTGTTGGCAGGGCTTCTCTCAGCACACCCCAAGCCCTAGCCCGGCGGAGCTGCCTTCAGCCGCTGTTGGAGGGTCAGAGCAGCGTGCTGCGGGGGCGGGATGGCCGTGCTGGTTGGTCCTGGAGGGTGCTGGCCTCGTTCCGCTGCAGCAGAGCAACCAGGGACGGGCTGGGGGGCGACGGGGAGGGTGGGCACACTGGTTTTTCAGGCAGGACCGTCGGCTGCTCTCGTTCGTTCCATCTCTCGTCGGTGCCGAGGCGGCTGGTCCGGCTCTCCTGGCGCGAGGGGTAGGCTGGAGCGGCAGAGCCATGCCTGTGGAGAGAGGAGGCTGCAGACGGGACAGAGGGACTCGGCTCCACAGCACGGCACAGAGCTGGCAAGCGAGCAGGGGCATTCCTGCAGGCAGGTCTGCTGGTCAGGCGCAGGCGCTTGTGCGCGTCTCGTGTTCGACGGCAACCTCATCCCCCGCTCTTTCTCGTCCTGACCTTGCTTTGCCTATGGCTCTGCCTCTGGGGGGGCTGCCCTTCTCCAGGCAGGCTCACTTTGAGCTAACACTGGCTCCAGCCAGAGCGGGCTCCCGAGAAGAGGGCGCGCGAATTAAGAGGCCTCAGCAGAAAGAGTCTTTTGGCCAGCCACTAACTCGCCACTCCACAGCAGCCTGACTAGAAATGCTTCGTGGCTACGAGCAGCCGTCGAAGGAAGCAGTGGGGGAGGGAAATCAAGAACTCACTGTTTCCTCTTCCTCCGCCGCCAGATCATGAAACAGCAAAACACCAGTCCAAGTGGCAGTACAATCATGAGCACTGCCGTGATTATCATACAGCGCCTCCGCACATCCTGGGGACAGAGGACACTGGCAGAGCTCTGGGGCTCATTATCACTCGTGGTTCTCTCGTTGACCAGGTCTGGAGGAGCAACTGGGAACGTTAGATCGTCCTGTGCACCACTGGCAAGCTTGCAGCACATTAGATAGGGCCAGGAAGGTCCCTCTTTCCCCCCAGTGCTGGTGCCTGGGGGCACGCTCCCACCCTTTGGGACACGTTGTCCCACCAAACAAAACGGAGACACGTGGATCTGACGGAGGGACTGTTCCGTGGATGAGGAATTGGTTGCATGGTCACATCCAGGGGGTAGTGCTCAACGGCTCAATGTCGGGATGGAGATCGGTGACCACGGGTGTCCCTCAGGGGTCCGTATTGGGACCAGTGCTGTTTAGTATCTTCCTCAGTGACACAGGCAGCGGGATCAAGTGCACCCTCAGCAAGTTTGCAGCCGACACCAAGCTGAGTGGTGTGGTTGACACGCCTGGGGGACGGGATGCCTGGACGAGCTGGAGAAGTGAGCCCACGTGAACCTCACAAGGTTCAGCAAGAGCAAGTCCAAAGTCCTGCACCTGGGTCAGGAGAAGCTCCGGTGTACAGATACAGGCTGGGGGATGAAGGGACTGAGAGCAGCCCTGGCCAGAAGGACTTGGGGGTGCTGGTGGATGAAAAACGGGGCATCAGCCGGCAGCCTGCGGTTGCAGCCCAGAAGGCCAACCATATCCTGGGTTGCATCAAAAGAAGCACGGCCAGCAGGTCAAGGGAAGTAATTCTGTCCCCCTACTCCGCTCTGGTGCGATCCCACCTGCAGTACTGCGTCCAGCTCTGGGGTCCTCAGCACAGGATGGACACGGACATTACTGCCACCATTACTGTCCCTCTTTGTTTTGAAACATAGGGCTGAACCCGCAGCTGTCAGCAGGGCTTCTCTCAGCGCAACCCCAAGCTCTCCACCTGGAGGGTGCTGGCCGCAGGCCGCTGCAGCAGAGCCGCCAGGGATGGGCTGGTGGGCCGCGGGAGCTGTGGGGAGGGCGGGCGCGCCGGTTTTCCAGGCAGGACCGTCGGCTGCTCTCGTTCGTTCCATCTCTCGTCGGTGCCGAGGCGGCTGGTCCGGCTCTCCTGGCGCGAGGGGTAGGCTGGAGCGGCAGAGCCATGCCTGTGGAGAGAGGAGGCTGCAGACGGGACAGAGGGACTCGGCTCCACAGCACGGCACAGAGCTGGCAAGCGAGCAGGGGCATTCCTGCAGGCAGGTCTGCTGGTCAGGCGCAGGCGCTTGTGCGCGTCTCGTGTTCGACGGCAACCTCATCCCCCGCTCTTTCTCGTCCTGACCTTGCTTTGCCTATGGCTCTGCCTCTGGGGGGCTGCCCTTCTCCAGGCAGGCTCACTTTGAGCTAACACTGGCTCCAGCCAGAGCGGGCTCCCGAGAAGAGGGCGCGCGAATTAAGAGGCCTCAGCAGAAAGTCTTTTGGCCAGCCACTAACTCGCCACTCCACAGCAGCCTGACTAGAAATGCTTCGTGGCTACGAGCAGCCGTCGAAGGAAGCAGTGGGGGAGGGAAATCAAGAACTCACTGTTTCCTCTTCCTCCGCCGCCAGATCATGAAACAGCAAAACACCAGTCCAAGTGGCAGTACAATCATGAGCACTGCCGTGATTATCATACAGCGCCTCCGCACATCTTGGGGACAGAGGACACTGGCAGAGCTCTGGGGCTCGTTATCACTCGTGGTTCTCTCGTTGACCAGGTCTGGAGGAGCAACTGGGAACGTTAGATCGTCCTGTGCACCACTGGCAAGCTTGCAGCACATTTGATAGGGCCAGGAAGGTCCCTCTTTCCCCCCAGTGCTGGTGCCTGGGGGCACGCTCCCACCCTTTGGGACACGTTGTCCCACCAAACAAAACTCAGAAGCTCAGAAGAGGAGCGCGGCGGGGAGCGCAGCTGCTCCTTTGAGGGACACGGGCAAAAAACATCCCTGCAGCAGGCAGTGCCCCCCCAGCTCTCCCTCCCCCTGGGCCAGCTCCCACCCCGAGGGGACAGAGTCAGGCCCTCTCAGGAGACACCTGGACCTTGCTCTCCCCTTCAGCCTTTTCTCCACCACGCGCACTGCTTGCAGCCGCTCCCAGATTTTAGGACGTCTCTCCCACTTAGGGACCACCCCAGACTGCTCAGTACCTGAGGCCACTCGAAGAAATTCCTATACACTACCACAGTGGTCTTCTCCGGGCTTTGGCAGCGCTGCCAAAAAGCAGAGACGGCAGCTCAAGCCTCAGCATGGCTCGGGCACAGAGGATGCAGGAGGACGGGGAGGCTGCCCCTAAGCCCCTGCCCAGTCTGTGAGTCAGGGCATCGCTCTGGACCTCGGCTCACAAGAGGGATCCCGCTCTGTGCTGCTTTTGTGCCTTGGGCCTCTAGAGACTCCGGGCAACCTCTGGGATGCAGCTACGGCGGGACGCACGTTCCATTAAGAGGCACATCTCCCACCATCTGCAGGACGTGGCCCAGAGGCCTCGAACCCAAAACACTTCCAGCTTTGCCTGCTGGCGTGACGTGCAAGAGCGAACGCTGGGGGAAGAGCCTGCTGACACGCAGCCATCCTGATGGGTGACACCAGCCGGCCACGGGACAGCAACTACCTGGTGTGCCAGGGGCCTGCCTCGCCTCCAGTTCTTCAGCGGAGACTGGCAGTGAGCCACTGCTTTCTCCCAAAACCACCTCCTTCTGCACAGCCTCTCGGTCCGTCCCTTGAGAAAGCAAGCGGCACAGTTGGATCAGACAGAACCGTTCCCCACGAGGGTGATGGCATCTTCAGGAGGCAATCCTTCTCAAGGACATTGACGGGGTTTAGAAACAGCACCTGGGCTTTCGGGGCTGCGCCTAGTCACCACCCCAGGCAACAGCCACGCCTGAGCTGCTGGGAGACCAGCACATTGCACGCAACCTTCTGGTTTGCATTGCACGCAGTGCATTCCTGGCAAACTGGAAGGTGATGCTCAATGCCTTCCTTCAAAGAGGATGGGAAGAAGCTGCAGCCAGGCCAGCCGGGGAAACAGCCCTTCTGAGAAGGGCTCCTCCGCAAGGCCCTCAATGCCCTTCCCTGTAAGCACCGGCAACGGTCACACTCGTCCCATCCCAGCTATCGGTCCGCAGACGGGAAGTCGAGCGCACCCCAGAAAGCCTGCCAAACCAGCATCTCCACCTGACTTCCAGCATCAGGAAAGGGCAGCCAGCGTTGCTGGGGACCTCGCTCCCACCTGGAACTGGCCCAGCGGCAAGCTGTGCTGCGCGTCAGCTGAACACAAGTTCAGCGCGCGCCAGGCCCTCCGATCTGCCTACCGACGTCTGCGCAAGCCAGCTCTGACCCGTAATGGTAAAACCGGGGCAGCGGCTGCCCCTGGCACGCGGCTTGAACCACAACTGGCGGCAGAGGCTCTGCACCACCTCTGTGCCTCACCAGCACCTGCAAGGCGTGAAACCCAGCGTCGCTGCTGCGAGGCTCTGATCGACCCCTTCCCGCTGTGCAGGCTACAGCGTGTCCAGACAGGTACCTAAAACCTCTGGCTGCCGAGTCTCACCGCTAAGGCAGAGTGAAACACACCCACCGTGTCCGCTCTCCAGTTCCTCCAGCATTTGTCTTACAAATTCAGATGGCTGCAGGGACTTTTTTCCTCCGTCAGCTAGGTACTTGGCTCTCGGAGGAGCTTAACAGAAAATACGTGGTTCAATTTCATGCAAATAAATTACAGAAAACCAGCGCTTAGCCTGTGAGGTCGGCAGAGACAGACTACTCACCCCTGCGATGCCAGCCGGGCTGTAGAACAGCATCCAGCTGTGGAGCTGGAAAAGTCCTCCCTACAGGCCCATCTGTAACTAAACACCCAGAGAAGCTTCCGTCATCTATCGTGATCTACATCGGCAGAACTGAATCGCAGAAGCGGTAAGGCGATCACGCAAGGAGAGGGCACACACGTGCAGGTCTCCGTCCTCACACCTGCAGAGCCGCCCGGCTGGCAGCTCTCAAAGGGAGGGAAAAGCCGCGACCTACCCATGCCATCTCCCGGACCCTCAGTCCTGGAGCCCAGATGCGAAGCTGCATCGCCTTTGCCTGCCAGCACGGCTGCAAAAATGCACAGGACAGAACAGCTCCCGTCACACGGTTCAAGATACTTCTTCAGACCGGAGTGGCAGCGAGCACAGCTCAAAGACAGGATTACCCCACGGCACTCATCTCTCCCTTCCACTCAGGAGCATGGCACAAAGAGCTGCCGCCTGCCTGCAGTGGCAGCATGCCGGGGCAAAACGACCCACACGCGGAGCTGCCAGGAGAAAAGGCTCCCTGAGCTCACGCCAGCTCTAAACTCAACCCCAACAAGCCTGCTGGCTCGGCAGCCAGCACCGGGAGCAGCTCAGGCTCCAAGGGGACAGCATAGACAGCGTCGCAAGCAAAATGCCTCGGGGCACGTCACTGAGCCCGACCCGTGCCCTCTCTCCTCTTCTCCGCGTCTGCGCAACGGACACGGAAGGAGCAACTTGCATTTCACACGGAAAGAAGACGGAAAGGGAAATGCTCCTTCCTCCCGCTAGCAGGGACGTACCATCATCCGCGCTTCTCGGGGAGAAGAGCCCGCTGGTCTGTGAAAAGCTGCACCAGCGCCGCCCGCTTACCTGCTCCCCGTGCTCGCCACAGAGCAGCCCTGGCAGCCCTGACATGCAGGGCCACCAAGAGGATGAGGAGCACGAGGAGGTGGCGGGCTGGGGACATGGCTCCCTACACTCACACCGTGCTGCTGCTGCTGCTGCTGCCACCGCCGCAGTGAGGGCCGGGGGCTGAGCGGTTGGTGCCTATGTCTGGCGCGTCACCGCGGGGCTCTGTGACCTCACAGTCCCGCTGTGACCTCACGGCCGGGCCGAGAAGGCGTGAGGATGGCTCTCACCACGGGGTGCTCACGGACAGCCACTGGAGCACAGCCAGGGGAGCTGCCCTCCCGGGGCAATTATCTGACAGGCAAAAGGAAACCTCGAGAGAGCACGCGGTGGGTATATGCTGCCTGACCAACCTAGTGGCCTTCTAGGATGGAGTGGCTACATCAGTGGACCAGGGAAACGCTACGGATGTCATCCCTCTGGACTTCTGCAAGGCCTTTGACACAGTCCCCCACAACGTCTTTCTCTTGAAGCGGAGACACGTGGATCTGACGGAGGGACTGTTCCGTGGATGAGGAATTGGTTGCATGGTCACATCCAGGGGGTAGTGCTCAACGGCTCAGTGTCAGGATGGAGATCGGTGACCACGGGTGTCCCTCAGGGGTCCGTATTGGGACCAGTGCTGTTTAGTATCTTCCTCAGTGACACAGGCAGCGGGATCAAGTGCACCCTCAGCAAGTTTGCAGCCGACACCAAGCTGAGTGGTGTGGTTGACACGCCTGGGGGACGGGATGCCTGGACGAGCTGGAGAAGTGAGCGCACGTGAACCTCACAAGGTTCAGCAAGAGCAAGTCCAAAGTCCTGCACCTGGGTCAGGAGAAGCTCTGGTGTACAGATACAGGCTGGGGGATGAAGGGACTGAGAGCAGCCCTGGCCAGAAGGACTTGGGGGTGCTGGTGAATGAAACACGGGGCATCAGCCAGCAGCCTGCGGTTGCAGGCCAGAAGGCCAAACATATCCTGGGATGCATCAAAAGAAGCACGGCCAGCAGGTCAAGGGAAGTAATTCTGCCCCTCTACTCCGCTCTGGTGAGACCCCACCTGCAGTACTGCGTCCAACTCTGGGGTCCTCAGCACAGGACGGACATGGACCTGCTGCAGCGGGTCTGGAGAGGGCCACAAAAACTATTAGAGGGCTGGAACACCACAGCTAGGAGGAAAGCCTGAGGGAGTTGGGGTTGTTCAGCCTGGAGATGTGAAGGCTCCAGGGAGACCCGAGTGCGGCCTCTCAATACTGAAAGGGGGCTTTTAAGAAAGATGGGGACAGAGTTTTTAGTAGGGCCTGCTACGACAGTACAAGGGGTAATGGTTTTAAACCGAAACAGGTAGATTCCGACTAGATGGAAGGAAGAGTTTTTTTACAATGAGGGCAGTGAAACTCTGGCACAGGTTGCCCAGAGAGGTGGCAGATGCCCCAGCCCTGGAAACATTCAAGGTCAGGTTGGAGGGGTCTCTGAGCAACCTAATCAAGTGGAAGATGTCCCTGCTCATTGCAGGGGGCTTGGACTAGATGACCCTTAGAGGTCCCTTGCAACCCAAACCATTCTATGATTCTAACTGGGAAGTAATACAGCATTTTGCCTGAGGATCCCTATGAGACAGGATGCGAGGTGACCTCAGAGCACATGAAGCATTCACTCCCAACATGAGGTAGCTTTCCTGTTTTGTTTTTTTTTAATCAGTTATTTACTTATTTATTTAAATTACTTTTTGCTCTGTTTGTCTACTCATGGTATTTCTTCTTATAGCAGCATCTGAACATTAAAAACACACTTTGAGGAGATAGGGTCACTAACCTCTATGTCATGAAGTAGGCTATGGATTCATCATTCCGCAATTGTGTCACTATTCAGAATCTGAAAGCTCTGAGATCAGAATCAGAGAGCAAGTCCTTTCCAGGAGTGTTCATTCAGTTTATATAAAGATGCTTCTTGAAAAACAGATGAGGAACCAAACTATCCCCAAGAAGCTAGAAATCACCATGAAAACAGAATCCTGAACTCCTCTTTTGCTAAGCAGCGGGATGCAGAGTCACAGTCTTTTCGTCTTCTTCTGATGCATCTTGAACTCTACTCCTTATGAAACAGCGCCAGCAAGGCAGATACCTAGCACATTCCATAGCCTGCTAAGTTTATTATTCTTCTAATACATACAGAAAGGTGGTACGATGAGAACACTGAATTTACATCAGCTTTTCCATAAAGGGAATACTTTAAACACTGGGCCCCAATTTTGTTAAAAAAACAGCAAGTACCTTCTTTCTAGTTTTCAAGGTCCTTCACGATCCTGGCCATTTGACTGTACACTGCTGGGTGTTTCTGATTTTGTTCACCAGCGAACTCTTTCCTTCCAAAATTAAACTCAGGGAAATTTTGGGAGAACAGTTTACTACATTCTATAGCAACATAGAAACCACTTTGATTTGGATTCTCTCCAACCTATCTATCCTCTAACAAATTCCCAACAGGTCTTCCCACAAATGTTTCTATGAATCTTCATATCATGCTACGAAGTATGCAACACATATTCTAGACCTGTGCTGCAAAATTTTATTCTAGTGGACTGCAGGCCATTATATCTTAGTCCATGCACAAATCGCCAGGGAGACCAGTGACAAGCGATAGGTAGTCTGGATTTGGCCCATCTATTCAAGAGAGAGTCAGTCTCAAGCAGCGTAGAAGCTAAGCCATCCTGCACTATTTCATCTGTGGGACAAGTCATCATTTCCTGGGGCACATGCCTAAAGAATCCAGTGAGTTTTGCTTATTCCTTTTGAAGAGGAGAGGCAGCTAGCTCCTCTGAAAAGATGCAAGACTCTTGATCCCAGACATAGGTTCCTCCTTGCAACTCTATGCTACACATCTGAGCTTTGCTAAGGAGGACACAGTGAAGGCATGTTCTAGTGTTTCCCAGTGGGTAGATCTAAATTGCTCCTGACTCACCACATTTGTTGCTGGGATTTGAAGTGCCTGTAAACACTCGAAATTACTCAGAATTGTAAGAGCTAGGGTTTTTATTTGATCCAGCCTTAAGGCTTATTTTGAACTGGATGCAAAAGTCGTAGTAATATTTGAAAATCGTCTTGTAAGTCTAGCATCCAGTATCTTAAAGGGTTTTTATGTTTTTTCTATAGGACTGAACAGATTATTACAGAATTCAGATTATTGTAGAGCTATGGAACACTGTGATTCCTAATATAAGTGTTTTTTTTAAAAAGGTACTGTTCATCTGCAGTGGTTTGGTTTGAAATGTTAAACTTGAGTAGTATAATGTCAATGTCCATATTCATGATTGACACTTAACCATTCTATGTTGTTCAAGTACAGCTGGGGTTAAGAGAAGTACTGAAAAACTCTGCAGCCAGGAATGCAATTTTAAACACTTCTTTTGCATTCAAAGACCTTTAAAAAAAAGGCAAAAGTATTTTTTTAATGTTCTGCATTTCAGACACCAAATTTTAGCCCACTGGTCCTTTCCGTAGCTAAGTTATGAACAACTGGAACACTGAAGACACTGTGACCTGAATTCTGAACAAACATTATTATAAAGACAGGCAAGAATAGCTTTCTAAACATTTCATCTTTTTGCAGGTAATGTATAATGGCTGACTCTTGCATTAATTCTTAGTTCAAATTTAAATTATCTTAAGTTTCTATTGGAAATGGCTTAAGGAAATTTAAATCAGTGCTGGTTTATGTCTTCGTGATAGGAGGAAAATCATTGGACCAGATGATGATATGGGCATTACAGCTGTCCATGTCTGAGAGTCATCCAACACTGCACCTACAATCAGTAAAGACCAATGGGCATTTCCTGGGTGAAATTCATTTGCTGTTCAGAACAAATGAATAACATCTTTGGAAATGCCTCCATCTTTCCAGCGATAATAAACAGAGCCTAAGACCATCATGTATCTGAGCTTAGTTAAAATAGAAAGGATTGCATTTTAAATATCTCAGAATAATTTTATTTTAATCCTACCCTGGATATCCAAAATTATTTTGATGACTATTATACTATGTACAACTTAATTTAATTTCTAAACTTTTTTTAAAGACATACCATATAAAAAGATGAGTTACAAATATGCATTTGCTTTTGAATGGAAGTAGGTTGGTGCATGATAAGTTCTTCCTTCTCTTTGAGAAATTTGTAGTAAATTCAGTACTTGCATGACAACTACGGCCAATACTACTTGAGACCAAATTATTTTTATCTGCACAAGAAGTCATGCTAAGTTAGTATAGAACAAATGTCTTTATTCTCCTGCACTTTAGGGTCTATTCCATAGGAAATGTGTTCAGGAAAGCATTAGGGATTTCAGTCTGCTACATCACTGACACATCTCATAATCCATTTCACATGGTCCGATCATGAATTTATTTCATAAAATAAAATGAAATTTTACCTTGAAAAATTTGAGGTTCTCAACTCTGAATTGCCAGACTTTCAGAAAGTTTCTTATCACTCCTACACCAATTGATTGAAAAAGCCAGTTACACCAGCACAAATGGAAAAGCAGAGATAGTGCTTTTAATACAATAAAATGTAAGAACAATGCTGCCTAACAGCCATATTGCCATGATGTTTCATCATTCCTAGCTTACACTATATGTGATAACTAGTTAAGTGTTTGCATCTCCCTTCCAGTAGGCTCTGAGCCATCAGTTACACTAGTTCACAGGAGACTAGAATTTGGACTGCCCTATGTCCTCTTGGTCTCAGGCTATGTAAAATGTCCTTAATGGACTAGAAACAGCTAAAAGGCAAAACAATACTCCAGTTTTCCTTTCCTATTTGAAGGGAGATGAGTAAGCCCAAGAGACAAGCAGGTAATTTATAGTTAAACATTTTCCTTTGATCTGTATATCGCTTTTTCTATTTTGAGTTAATTTGATTAAGTACGCACAAAGGGGGAGCCAAAGGAGAAAGGTTTTTCTTCAGGCAGCCAGCCAGGAAACGCAGTAGCAGAGACCTCATTTTTTGTTATTATTATTATTGATTGATCTCCAAGTGATACACATAATTGACTCAAAATAACAGAGGGCTGAATTAAATCTGAAACATTTGAGCATACTTAATATAGGGTTTTCCAGTGCTAAGAGCGTGGATAGTTTCAACTACTTCAATACCACAGAAAATGTAGATAAAATTGTATTATGGCTTCACAAGCTATTTTGTGTCAGCTGAACTTCAGTAACTGACAATATGGATGCTGTTACCCCACTGCAAATATGAAGAAAAATGCTCTAGCCTATGTCCTCTCTTGTTAAGACTTAAGCAAATGCATTTCATATTACATTTCCTGTCAGTTACACAGTCAAAGTGCAAAGTAATTACCTACATCCGATTTAGTCATCTAAATGCCTTTTATAAAGCACAGGGAGAAATGGTAGCTGTGTGGAGTGATTCATCTCATTCTGAAGTAGACAGCTAAAATATATCAGAAGAAATATGCCTTAAAAGTACCTATTTCTTTTTTACTAGGGACCCTACTAGTTTAGATGCAGACATCTAACCAGATTTGCTCAAGACAAACTCAGCCACAGTCACACCAGCTCAGCTTACACATGACAGTTCATCTCTGGCAATAATTCATTTGTACGTTTGAGCTGCAAAGCCTTTTGCTATGTAAAGACAGAGAAATGTAGTGTTGGCTCAAAGTACTTATTGCCTATATACACACCATGTTCTCCTGCTTGCCCTGTCTGAAAACATAAAAACATGCCGAATCATGGGTTAGTGTCGTGGTTTTGGCTGGGATAGAGTTAATTTTCTTTCTAGTATCTGGTATAGTGTTATGGTTTGGATTTAGTATGAGACAAATGTTGACAACACACTGATGTTTTCAGTTGTTGCTAAGTAGTGTTTAGACTAAGTCAAGGATTTTTCAGCTTCTCATGCCCAGCCAGCAAGGTGGCTGGAGGGGTACAAGAAGCTGGGAGGGGACACAACCAGGGCAGCTGACCCCAACTGGCCAAAGTGGTATTCCATACCATGTGATGTCATGCCCAGTATATAAACTGGGGGGACTTGGCCTGGGGGTGAATCATTGCTTGGGAACTAACTGGGCATTGATTGTTGAGTGGTGACCAATAGCATTGTGCATCACTTGTTTTGTATATTCCAATCCTTATTATTATTGTCATTTTACTATTATTATTATTATTAGTTTCTTCCTTTCTGTTCTATTAAACTGTTCTTATCTCAACCCACTAGTTTTACTTTTTTTCCCAATTCTCTCCCACATCCTGCTGGGTGGGGGGGAAACGAGTGAGTGGCTACGTGGTGCTTAGTTGCTGGCTGGAGTTAAACAAGGACAGTTAGAGAACTGCCACTCACTTCAGTCCTTCTGGTGCTCCAAGGGGACACAGGTCTGTGTCCTTCGTGGTAAGCGAGATCTGTGGGCAGAAGATGACCCCGGCTGTAGCTTCATAAATTGTAAGTTCACAATATACACTGCTTTTAACTGACTTCAGCAGGAAATATACAATGGTGTAACCCGGCAAGATAACCAGTTCTGGTCTTGCCTATATTGCCATCTTACCAGCAATTATATACTTTTATACTTTTTTATACCTAGAGATTGTGAAAAGTTGGACAGCAAAATTTGATTAGGCATACACCTACTAGGTATGTACACAGTACTATGAGAAAGGAGGGCTGTTACAAAACAAACCAACAAAAACTAATAAGAAACAGTCATCATCAGTTAAGTTAGCCAACAATTTGCAAGGTTTGCTCATTTTTCAAATCTTTGTTCTAGTATAGATAGATTTAATCTTTACTTGATGGGTCAACCCCCCAAAAAACCCCAAAACGTTAACATGTATAGTGTCTAGACTAACATTTTTCCAGGACAGATGTTACCACAAGTCACCTACCAATGAATTTACATCAGTTAAAGGTGAAACATGAACTAACCATTTCAAGAACGTAAAAAAATCCTATGGTTATATATGAAATATATAAACTGCTCTATTCTAGATAGCTTAGAAATTATTCAAAGTGTTTTAAAAGAACATGAACAGTATACAATTTATCTTAAAAATTAAAATAGCTCCTTCACTGCCAAACAAAAATTGCTGTCGATGCCTTGTCTAAGACTGTGATTAATGGTATTTAGAAACAATACTGCTGAGATATAATGTGTTTTGCAGGGCGGATCCTGGATCTTAGCTACTTAGGAGATTATCTGCTAATTGCTGTACTTCATTTGAATTCATAACATCACCACTGTAGCAACAGTTAAGTTGTATTTAAGGATGCATTTCATTATAATCTTATGTTTTCAGAGTCTTATAACTTTATATAAATTATCTGCTCATAAAGTTTTTCTCAGCCCAAAGAAGGCATTTTGGAACAGTCTGACACAACACCATTTGACTGCTTAGGATTTGCATGTTCAAAAATGTGCTACTTCTTTTGCCTCCTTTTTGATGACACATTAACATACTTGTCAACTTATGGTACTCAAAACTCCCCAGTTTTTTTAAGGCGCCAGCTTGCAGTTCTCAACAAGTAGAAATGCTTCTGACACATTTGGGAGACTGCTTAGAAATATAACACAGGTTTAAGTGTTGCTCAATTAGGGAAAGGTCAGTGATACTTGAAACTGCCCAAAAGGAGCAGTGACACTGAAGAAACTATCAAGGTTTGTTACGTTTTCCAGTCAGTCAAAAGGGACCAGTCCGCTGGCATGGAAAATACCGCTTCTGCCTTTTTCCCTCTCAAAACAAAGTAGACATAAATTTGTTTATACTGGCTGTAAAAAATATTTACGTGTCCTAAACAATTATTATCCTGTAAGGATACTACAGCTAAACAGGTGACCATGCGTATCAACATCTGACACTTGGCCACAGCTCAGTGGGCTTGAGTCTAGGCATTCTGCAGTGAAATATGGATCTAGACATCTAGCTGCTACTCTCACGTGATCCCCAGTCTAACGGTTTAGTGACAGTGTCAAAGTAATTAAGCACCTCAGAAAAAAAGGCTGTAGAATCTGCTCTGGCCTCCTGAATAACGCCAGTGAGGCATGGGGCTGTCACCTCCTCACATTCGCTCAACAGAAAACCAAAACTATTGATGTCAGAGTCACTGAGAATTTGCAGATGTAGAGGGAAAAGGAAAAAAAAAAAAAAAACCAAACAAAAAAACCCAACAAACAGACTCAGTATGATTTGGGCTTCCACCACTTGCTGAAACTTCACAAAAATGAAGCCGTATACACAACGAGAAACAATGGTCACAAACAGAGGCGATATCACAAGAGGTGTCCTCCTGGTCTTATGAGTATGTCGCTCCAACTGACATATACTGTGAAGTAATAAGCAACACTTTCTCCAGATCCCAGAGAGGAGGGAGATAAATGGCACTGACTTGGCTGTGTTTCCCCAAAATGTCTCAGACAAGCTACAGCCGCAGCAGGCTGAGCAGCTGAGCCCTCGGGGACTGGGCTCAGTCTCAGACAGAAAGGAAAGATTTATTGCCATCTGGTAACAATGCTGATGTCTCAGAGAGACCCACTGGGCTATGCAGCAGCACCTAGCAACTCTTAAAACTAGAGGGACATAATTAGCTAGCTTAATTACTGGGCTGCTTATAATGTTGGAAATTCTACATTATGTTTATGTTGTTATTACAGTTATGTTTGGCAGGGAAAGAAGGATGTGGGAAACTGAAACTTTAAGAGGCTAAGATGAGCCAAACCAAAGCAGTGACTGTCATCTGCTGTCTTGTTATATTATTCAGGGGCTCCTGCTATACAGTATGGATCACCTAGGACTCGGATGCTGAACGTAGCAACCCTCTATCATGCTGCTTGGCACTGAGTGACTGCTGAAAAACACAGCAACCTTGGTGGTTCAAAACCTCTATATATTCACAGAACAGCTACAGCATGAACAGCTTACAGTACAAGTTTCTCCACTCTTCCTCTGCCAAAATATCACTAAACTCCCAAGCTTCTCACAGGTATACAGTAATATTGGAAACTCCATTCCGTTAAAATGCATGGTTCTCTACAGGCTGCTAATAATTAATAGCAGTGGTGGCAGCGATTTGAGAGAGAGAAATACTCCTGTAATTTTGAGTAGAGGTTTGAGACAGCATGGCAGGGCAGAGAGACAAATTCTCTGTTCATGCTTGCAACCATATCCTCTTAGCAAACCAGAAAATATTGATGGGCAAATAGGGTTATTAGCCACACACTGGACGTACAGAATTCAAAGGATGCAACAAAACCAGAGGCCGACCTCTAAGCCCTTAGATTTTATAGTTTTCACGTCAAAAGCAGATATTAATATAAAATATTTTGTTAATTTTCACTGGAAATCTTCATTTGGGACTTCAAACTAGCTGGAAACCTGAAATTCAATGCACAAATTTGGTGTCTTACTGCCATTTTTATTCTAAAACTTACTGGTCAATCACTGTATGAAATCTCCCACCCTTCTTGAACAATTCAACAATAGTTGGTCTGACCATTTACATAGAGCATTAAATGCCTTTAAACATGCTACTGTAATTCCAGTAGCACATTTTGTCTTGCTAAGCCATAGACTAACAGCTTTCTAAGTCATAAAGAGCAGACCTAACTAAAAGGTGAGCATACTGCAGTTGCAAAATTATACATGTTACACAACCAACATATATCATATATAAATGAATACATTCAGTGAAGGAAAGAGCTGTCTGTATTATAGCACCTTTCCTTTTTTTTTTTTTTCCATTCTAAAAGGCGTGAATAAGAGACTTGAAGCCAAATTCAGTGTCTGGAGAAAGCACTCATCTATGTTAACCCAGCAGCAAAAGGAACAGTAAACAGCTATCATCAAAATAATCCTTCAGGATTCTGCAGAGCATAAGACAATTACTCATTTTGAGGTGAAGCTCTCAGTCTTCACCCACTTTTCTTTTTTTCCTAGACCCAGATCCAAACTGTTTTTCTTCCAGACAATAACCTGCTTTATTTCACTGTTTAACGCCAACAAACACAACTGCTATGTATACTAACTAGGTTTCCGTGTCAAGGGGCACTGGAAATATGCTAGTATTGTTGAAGAGACAAATGGAAAAACCTTGATTTGGCAGGGTGTTCTTGTCAACAAAGAACAACATAAAGGACCCACATGAGCGCTGAAAAGCTTAACCAAAACCAGGAATCACATGGGATGGTATTATTTTAAAAGCTCTAAAAAATGTCTTAGAAGTACCTAGCAGGTAAATGAATTTTTTTTGCTTGTTTGTTAGGGCCTTTTTGTTGCATTTTACGGCATAATATGAAGGAACACGTTATAGTACTTTATAGTAGAATTTAAGACTTGATAAGTGTCTGTATTTCGCATAAAGCTGTGATAAATGAATTTAGTCTCAAACAGGATTCCAATCAAAGTTTACAATTGAATGAATAAAAGCAAGCAAACAGCGCTGGGCACACAGTGAGCCTCTGCTCTACCAAGACTCGTGCTGTGAAAAACAACCCAGCTTCTTTTATAGTCTAACACTAGTTACATATTCCTACTAGGCGTATCCTTCCAAAAGACTCTCCACCTCCTGGTTGTGCAGGTGCAGTAGCTCGCCTAGAAACTTCTCGAACTCTCCTCATTGGCTGAGGGGTCTTCTATGCAATGTACCTCCGACCAGGCTCCCCACTGCTCCCGCCAGACAGCAGACTTCCTGTGTAACAGCCAATACCCTGCACAGCACCAGCTGCGATGACCAGAACCCAAACAAGTTCACAACAGACACCTCCCCCTCAACAAATGCATACAACAAATTGCCCATACACTGCCATTTCAATACACCCTCTATTTATACACACCCTCTATTTATACATACTAAAGATCACCCCGTTCATAACCTCGCTTAATACTATGATAAATGCCTCAGTTCTCCCCTAGGATCTCTTGTTTAACACTCTGCAGTTAACAACAAAACCGGTTTTGGGCTGGCAAAAAAGAACTATATACATATCTGTCTCCTCCTGGCCTGTGGTTATACGAGGACTGACAAAATGGTTAAAGATTACATATACAGTGAGGGTCACATTTTATTATGCAGCCCTAGCATTGTTTATATTGACACAAATCAGATGAACACATTTCACAAAGCTATTGGATGAGGCTGTGCTTTCTGGCATAGCTTGCCACTGTTTGATAGCATTTTAAAAGCATACTGTGCTTGAACTATCAAGACACAATATTTGTTAGTTTTATGCTCCACAAGTTCCTTTGTTATGTGCAATAGAATAATTACTATGAAGTTTTGTATTGTAGCACTTTTGTCACAGTTGTTTATTAGATATGGAGCCTCATTTTGAACTTTTTATTTGCTTTCTTTGCTGTCACTTCCATGGCATTCATAATGTACTGCGATTTAATTGGAAATTGGACCAGACAAAATTAAAGGAAATTTTGGCGATTCCAATCATTAAAGATTTTCCCTTGCTGCCATGTAAGTGGGATTCTTTACAGAGTGCTTATTTGTTTGATTTGTGGATAAAGGATGTGTATATTTAAATCCATTTCATGAAATAAAGCACTGTGCAAAAAGTAGTATATAGTGGGTTTTCCTTGCAATCATCTCAAAGTACTAACATATGACATAGATACATGCATATGCAGAAATGCATATCACAGGAAAGGGTGAAAACAGACAGCATTTATCCCATATTTTTAAAAAATATTAAGTATTAAAATAAATTCTTTTTAAGCTGATTGAGAAGGGGGAAAAGGAATTTATATGAACTCAGGTTTCAAGAAGAAAACTAGATAATTAAAAGCCTAAAAATTAAGCCTGTGCTTACTGTTTGTTGGGTTTTTGAGGGCTAGGAAGCAAAACATACACTGAAGATGGAAAGGAGACAATTTATTTTTCAGAAAATATACCTCTCAGTCAGGTTTGCCATAAAGCTGATTATTTCTTTGCCCCTAAAATGTTTATTTCTTTGGTCCTAATTTCTTACAGGTTAACGAGCAGATCAGTCTTCCTACTGAACTGACTGATTTTCCAAGGAACTGGGATTTGTTTAGCCATGAGTGGGAGCAGTGGCACAGCAGGAACAGTAGGACAGTACTCATGAGGGGGCTCTGGATTCAGCGAAGAGGTTTGGGGCCATCTAGTTGGGTCCCAAACACAAATACAGATCTTCTGGGATTAAGGGAACTCTTAAGGAAATTCAGCATGCCTGCCGCTGCTGGGAAGGGATAACTATGGAGGACATGACTTCTAGCTACCTCTAGCAGCAGAAGGGCACACAACAGCAGGCCAGAAACTTTGCTGAGGACAGCGTACACATGCGCAGCAGCTGTGTTGATGTGCCACAGGCACAGTCCTCAGCACCCACTGGAGCCACTACCCCAGCACATCGGAGACCTAGCTCACTTGCAGCTCCTGAAGGGAGATGCAGCTCTGCGGGCCTGGTGCAGCAGGGGCACCTGGTACCTCTCACTGATCTCAGAGCCAGAGATGATGGGCTTCTCATCTGCAGGACATGAGCACTGGCAAGGGTCCGTGTCACCAAGTAAAGGAGCTGTGGGAAGAGGTCAGCAGGCTGTACAGCATCAGGGATGATGAGAAAGAGGTTGACTGGATCTTCTCTGAGACCCTGGAGGACATGAGAGTCTGACCCCCAGCTGCACTGAAGGAGGGGCATGCATAGCCCGTGCCTATTGAGCTGGGAAATAGACTCCCAGGATGGTGACAACTGGGTGCTCATGACTTCTGTCACCAGGACGACTCCTGCTCCACCTGCAGATCTGCAACCACAGTCACTCATGGTAAACCCTAGGGGTGGGTCCAATACGCTTTAACATCTCCATTAATGACCTGCACCATGGGACAGATAGCACTGTCTGCATTTCCACAGATGACAGATAACTGTGTGGGAGTGGTTGATATGCCAGACAGTTGTACTACCATTTAGAGGGAATTCTACAGGCTGGAGAAATGGTTCAACAAAAAGAAATTACAAGTACTGAGGAATAAACCCATGCATCAGTACAGACTCGGGGCTGACTGGCTGGAAAGCAGCTATGCAGAAAAGGCCCTGGGGATCCTGGTGGACGAGTTCAGCATGACCCAGCAACGTGCCCTTGCAGCAAAGGAGGACAACAACCTCTTGGACTGTGTGAGAAATAGCATCATCAGCAGGTTGAAGGAGGTGATCCTTCTCCTCAGTGCTGGTGACGCTACACCTTGAGTACTGTGTCCAGATCTAGGCTCCCTAGTACAAGAGAGACATGGCCGTACTGGAGCAAGTCCAGCAAAGGATCATGAAGATGATTAAGGGACGGGACACTTACATATGAGGAGAAGCTGAGAGAGCTGGGACTCTTCAGTCTGGAACAATGTGTATAAATACCTGATGGGAGGGTGTGTGTAAATAAGATGGAAGACAAGAAGCAATGGGCACAAATTAAAATACAGGACATGCCATTTAAATATAAGAAAAACAACCTCTACTGTGAGGGTGATTAAACACTGGAACAGGTTGCAGAGAAGTTGTGGGGTCTTCATGCCTGCACACATTCAAAACCTGGCTGGTCATGATTCTGGGAAACTTGCTCTAGCTGACCCTGCTTTGAGTATTGAAATAGTTGTTCTCCAGAGGTGCCTTCCAACCTCGACCATTCTGTGATTCTGTGAATCTATCAGATTTAAGAGAAATAAAATACCTCTGATGTTTTTCAAAAAGAGCAAACCAAGAATCCGTGTCACTTAATATTTCCCTGCTATCTTTGCTGAAAAGTCAATATTCGTGTTACTACCCATTCAAAAAGGCTTAATCTCTTTGAAAGAAATGATGCATGGGATAGTCCAGCTTCTGACTTCACCTGTTCAACAGATTTAGATACTTAGTTGTGTTTGGTGTACCTTGTGAGGTAAAGAAAATAGGTTTGATTTAAAAAGATAGGTTATGATTTAAATACTTTCCAGCTTTTTTCCTCCTTCTTGCTCATTTTTAAATGTTTTTGGTTATTAATTTCCCCTCTGATTTTAGCTGTTGCAAGTTCCAATTTTACAGGAACAGCTTTTGCCCACAACATATTCAAAACAACCAGAAATGGAGCACTTCAGTCCCTAGAACTCCAGGTTCTCTGTTCCCTAGTGAGAATCTTTGAGAAATATAAATTAAAATTAGTTTCAGTGCATTGAATTAATTATTCCATTTATTGGTTATTATCTTGCTTTGTGGTTTTACGTGCCTCTGAACTGTAGATAGAATTAGAAAAGAAGAAGAGAGAATCAACTAATTAATCTTGGGCTTCCAAAAGAGACAGAAAGGTTTGAAAGATGGGAAGAAAGTAAAGCAAAAACTTGATTAAACTAAAAAAAGCCAACAACCAAAACCCAAAAAACTTTCAAAGAGCATATAGCTATATGAAATAAAAACTGAATTCATGTTTATGCACCGCAATTACTCAGCATATGTGAGTATATATGTATGTATAGAAATTTAATGTATTGGCAGAAGAATTCATGTTTCTATAGCACTCCAGAGATTATGAATAAAATACTTAATTCAGGAGGTTGCAATTACATTTGCTAAATTATTTCACTGACCTTTTTCCATGCTTATGTTGGCCCACAGTGGATGCATAAGCACTGCCAAAAAAAAAAAAGAAAAACACCATTTACCAGTCACAGAAGAAAAAGATAGTTGTTCAGTAGTAGGTGCTATTCAAAACAGGCACCAGGGACAAAAATTTAGAACTGGCACATATTGTGAAGATAAGTCCAGACTCAAGTAGCATATGCCATGTGTCTAAAATGAAGTATGGCAAATGATGGTCTAGCAGAGATTTTTGGTTGTTGCTCTGTACAGAGCACCAAGCTAGGCACAAGACCCAGCAGTTTGACACACTGCACAGCAGCCAAAAAAAAATAAACTGTCAAAAAGAAATGCGCCATATTAGCATTGCCAAACTGCATCTTGACTCCAAGTGTCACATCTGTTAAACCTTAGTATTACTAGGTCTAGGCTGAAGCTGGACATGAATTTTGCAATGCTCATCACATGGTGATGCACATCATGGAATTATCAGCCTGGGTCTCCACAGTCATAGACATCTCTTCCCATTTCACAGTGAGGACATACCATGGAAAAAGACAGTTTCTTCTTATACCAATGTTTGTACCACTTCTGTTCTAGGTTATATACGTAAAACTCTACTTGCCATCACTTATAAAATATGTCCCCTCCTATCAGAAGCAAGATACCTATATTACCATCTCACCTAAAATACATAGTATACTAGCAGCATTGCCTTTAATAAGGTATCCTTCCTTGTATTTACAAACAGCAGGGAGGGAAGGAGGGTTTATAATTACCTCTGGTTAAATTATATTGGCTATATGGAAAAGAAACCAGTACCTCCAGGTACTTAAAGACACCATGATTTAAGCAAAACACTGGTAATTTCAATACTGTATATGCATATTACCTACAATTATAATACACCTGCAAGATTTTACTAACAGGATGCACTTTGTGGCTTGAAGCCTTCTTATAGTCTTTCTGATTTTGTAGATCTGTCAATCAACGCTCCTGAAATTGCTATTTTTCTTTTTCTTTAAACTAATTCACATTTTATATTTAATTGAAGAGGTCTAAGACCAAGCAAAAGTGTGGTCTGGCAAGGCCCAGTGCTGAATTAATAAACACATCCAGAAATGACTATGCCCTAAAATATTCCAGGCCTAACCCTCTGGCAAGTGGGATATTTAAGCACAAAGAAATGAAGATGCATCTAGATGATCTGGCACTTTGGCTACAGTAATTTAGTGAGATGAGATTTAATAAAGACCAAGATAGTACAAATATAAACAAGAAAGCTTCTCTACTAAGTCATAAAGGAAGAGATTTAGGAGCATGCAGAGGGTAATTGTAAATAAATCAAATTAACTCCCAGTACAATACATTTTGAAAAGTTCCACTCTGGAATTTATATACATATGACACTATTGTAGAGCAGGAGAAATTATTCTTGAGGTTCTACTTTGCTATTCTCCTGTAGGCACTTAAGCACAAAGAACTCGCTGTACTCAGAAGTGTCAATCTGTAAAATTATTATATGTATCCATCTCCATTCTGGGAATGTGTAGTTTCTAGTGCTAATTTCCACATAGTAGTGGAGAGTATTAAAAAAAAAAAAAAAATTTACAGAACTGTCTGTTTCCAATATGATACTCAGGCTTCAGAAATGGTTTGGGGTTTGGGTTTTTTTGTCAACCCAGGCAGATTAAAACCAGCATAGCCCGTTTGTGACAGGCTTTGGCTACAACTTTGAAGTGAATCCACCTTTTTTCTTAAAGTAAGCATAGTAAAAACATCAAAAGGACTATGAATAACTGAAGTGAGGTTACATTTCAATGCAAACTAAAATAGTGTAACTGGGGTAACATGTCATGTACTGTTAGGGTCGGCATAATCTTATCTCTCTCCTGTGGTCTTCAACTTGAATCCAGACAAGACAGAACAAACAAGCAGTATTTCTTCCCACTGCTCAAGAACAGCTTCTTAAAAAATCAGAACAAATGAAAACAAGCACATTCCATAAGCAGTGGCCAAATAAAATAAATAAAAAATAAAAAAAAAAGGACACATCAGTCACCTTAGTATATCATCAAGCCAATCCACTGCCCCAAGGTGCTTTCTGTCAGTAGCACATTTCCATTTATTAGTTGGAATTAAATGACCACTTCTCTGGGCAGGCTTAAAAACGTAAACCACATCCTCTCAAAATCTGCCATTCCTCCCATAGTTGGAAGGTCACTTTTCTTAAAATATTTCTATCTTTGTGTTTCATGTGGTGATCCTTAATAGTAATTTTTTTTCTCTGTTCCTGGTATCAGTCACTCTCTTCTACCCTAAGTGTGGAGATTTCTACAGCCTTCTTTTTAGATGCTCTCCCTACAGGTTTATTTTGCAGTCCAGCCAGTAGGAAAAACAATCTTTTGCCTGGTTCCTCCAATAAGACTATTTTTTTTCAGGCATGAAATGCAGTCTGAGAATGCTTATTCTTTTTGAAGACAATCTAGGTTAACTATCTCAGGCTTGGACATCTGAAGCTAGGTGAAATGAATCCTACTCCATGTAACTTAACTTTTAGTTGCATAGTAGATGTGTTATCCAAAAGTCAGCTGTTAAACTACGCAGGGAGGAAGATTATGTTGATGCTTCTACTTCTTCACACTTTGTCAACTGCCAATCAAGTTTTTCCCTTTCTCAGTTTTTTTTTTTTAATCTAACATTTTAATCCATTTAAACACATTTGCACCTCTTAAAGCTTTCATGCATTCTTTTTCACATTTATCAGCATGGTTTATGGATCGTGATAAACCCTTGAAGATAAATGTGTTATCACTTTTTATTTTGTAATCATCTATGGTGAATCACAGTTTAAAACTCTGAGACTGTTCAACAGTTATTAGGCCTGAGGGAATTTGGAATTGAATAATTAAAAAGCATTCCAACAACACAACAATCTGAAATTACACAAAGATAAGTGAATAAGATTATTATTGAAATCGGTACATATGTCCACACTGCAAACGTAGTGGACTAATTAGCCACCTACAAAAACAAGCCAAAGGGCTAGACAAACTATTGCAGATGGCAAAACATAGTACTGGTAAGAAGGCACTGTTTCTGGGCTGGAATGACCACAGGCACGCTAGCCCCTTGTGTTCTAGCAATACTGAAGTTCCCTCACAGCGAAATGAGGATCCCTTGCTAGACCGAGGGACAAGAGCTATCCTAAATGTGCCTGTAGTTGAGGATTCCTGAACAGATCTAACAACTGCCATTTCCACGCTGCTGGAAGCTTCTTCTGGAGAATTTTAGATCTGACAAAGGGAAGGTCACCTCTCCTATTGCCTAGATCTTTAGCAGTCAGCCAGAGCTGGTTATAAAGCAGGAGCAGCTCACTACCATTCTCTTGCGGATTTACTAATCCAGGATATGCTTAATGTTGCATGCATCTATGTATACTGCATGCATTGAAAACATTGGGATCAGACTCAGCACATGGGTGGATGGCTTTTGGAGGCACATTTTGTAACATGGGACTAGGGTTTGGCACACTATGGGTCAATAAAGAGAGCTAGCTAGTAAGCCTGAACCTTGGGCACTGTTTAGGGTCAGGTCTTTCCCTGGCTCCTTTGGACGTTTCAAACAGCTCTGTTGAATACAGACGTGTCATAAGAGGGGTTTGCTCTATGCTGAGCTGATGGAAGCCATCTATATATGCCATATGAAATCAAGGCCTAGGTTTGGTTCCTGACACTCTTTGTTAGGTATTATAGACATAAATCTGTCACTTTAAATGTGACTGTGTCCCTCTGCATAGCAATCTGCTCTGACAAGGGTAAAGCAAACAGAGTGAAAAAGCTAAGAAACATCTCAGTCCTGTATGCTAGGTAAGGCAGGGTCTCCTTTTCTTGTCCTTTTGCTATCTGGATGCTTTACCCTAAAAGAAAATAAAGTGCATTTGCAAGGCACAGCAGAAAGGATGGGCAGCCTAGTCACTGGTAGACAGAGGAGCTGGCAGAACTGCAGCTGGAAGACATAAACAGGAATTAAGGAGAGAGGTAGCAGGCAGAGGCACATGAAGAGGGTAATAGTTTCTGAAGCAACAGCGAGCAACACAGGATGATAATCACAAGAACTACCAAAACAGTATGTATAATTGCTATAGTATCTCAGTTTTGAGAATCATCTTTTTTTTATCATGGCAGCAGTGTCTTGCAGGGAGGCTGCAGAGACAAGAAACACAGTTCCTCGGACCTGGCTTAGATATCTCAGATACTGACATCTACACTGCAAGCACCTGCATGTGCATTGGTGAACTCTAGCTTTAAAATAGCTGGGGTAAATGCTGTCCTGAGTAACATATTGTCATGGTTTAAGCCCAGCCAGCAACAAAACACCACAAGGCCGCTCGCTCACTCCTTCCCCCCCCCCCCCCCCCCCCCCCCGCGGTGAGATGAGGAGAAAATATAAAGAAAAAAAGAAAAGTTCGTGGGTCGAGACAAGGACAGGGAGGGATCACTTACGGATTATTGCCACACGCAAAAACCAGACTCAACTTGGGAAAGAAACAAAATCAATTTACTACCAGGCAAACCAAAACAAAGATACTGGGAAGTAAACCCCTACCCGAGCACACCTTCCCTCAACCCGGTTCTCTCCACCTCCCGCCTCCGAGCGGCGCAGGGGGACGGGGAATGGGGGTTGGGGTCAGCCCGTCATACCTTGTCTCTGCCGCTCCTTCCTCCTCAGTCCTCCACGAACTGCTCCACCGTGAGTCCTTCCCGCGAGCTGCGGTTCCTCACAAACTGCCCTGGCGCGGGTCCTTTCCGCGGGCCGATCTTCAGTCACAAACTGCCCCAGCGCGGGCTTCCCCACAGAGCGGCGGCCATCTTGTGGGGCATCCTCCCCCCGCTCCCCTCCGCGGGCCGATCTTCAGTCACAAACTGCCCCAGCGCGGGCTTCCCCACAGAGCGACGGCCATCTTGTGGGGCATCCTCCCCCCGCTCCCCTCCGCGGCCCGATCTTCAATCACAAACTGCCCCAGCGCGGCCTTCTCCACAGAGCGGGGGCCATCTTGTGGGGCATCCACCCCCCGCTCCCCTCCGCGGCCCGATCTTCAGTCACAAACTGCCCCAGCGCGGGCTTCCTCACAGAGCGGCGGCCATCTTGTGGGGCATCCTCCCCCCGCTCCCCTCCGCGGCCCGATCTTCAATCACAAACTGCCCCAGCGCGGCCTTCTCCACAGAGCGGGGGCCATCTTGTGGGGCATCCACCCCCCGCTCCCCTCCGCGGCCCGATCTTCAGTCACAAACTGCCCCAGCGCGGGCTTCCTCACAGAGCGGCGGCCATCTTGTGGGGCATCCACCCCCCGCCCCCCTCCGCGGCCCGATCTTCAGTCACAAACTGCCCCAGCGCGGGCTTCCTCACAGAGCGGCGGCCATCTTGTGGGGCACCCATCCCCCGCCCCCCTCCGCGGCCCGATCTTCAGTCACAAACTGCCCCAGCGCGGGCTTCCCCACAGAGCGGCGGCCATCTTGTGGGGCACCCATCCCCCGCCCCCCTCCGCGGCCCGATCTTCAGTCACAAACTGCCCCAGCGCGGGCTTCCTCACAGAGCGGCGGCCATCTTGTGGGGCATCCATCCCCCGCTCCCCTCCGCGGGCCGATCTTCAGTCACAAACTGCCCCAGCGCGGGCTTCCCCACAGAGCGGCGGCCATCTTGTGGGGCATCCTCCCCCCGTTCCCCTCCGCGGGCCGATCTTCAGTCACAAACTGCCCCAGCGCGGGCTTCCCCACAGAGCGGCGGCCATCTTGTGGGGCATCCTCCCCCCGCTCCCCTCCGCGGGCTGGGGACACGCAGCCTGCCGCCTGGTCTCCTCACGGGCTGCAGGGGCATCCCCTCCTTCCTCCCTGCCCTCGGGATCTGCACAGGGGTTCCTCTCCCATCCCGATCCCCCGACTCCCGGCAGGTTTCCCCTCTGGAATCTGTTCTCCCAGAGGCCGGTCCGGCTCCCAGCCGGTGAAGCTTCCAGCAGCTTCCAGCAGGAGCCGGCCCTGCCGACCCGACCCCGCTACCAAAACCCTGCCACACAAACCCAAACCACGTACTCTTCAGCTAAAATACTGCAAAGGCAAAATTTGGTAAACTTAACCTAATCTAGCTAAGGCTAAGGGAAACCTTACTTAGGTAGGAGAGCAAAAGATAAAAAGAAAACAACTGTCAATATGAGAATAGGACCTCATTTAAATAAAAGGAGACTATAGTCTGGAGCAGTAGACAGATACCTGTTGAAAAGTTGACAATTCTTCCATTAAAAATGGTAGGTTTTATCTTTGCGTCTGGCACTGTGCATTACATTTATTTTGACAGAAGCTGAGATATTGGGAGTATGTATGAGATGATAAAATCCAACATCAAGATGAGTTGTTGAAAGGGAAACTCATTAAACAAAATTAAATCCATCCTACTTACTAAGCAAGGTTCAAAGGCAAAAAGGAATCTAGGAAAATATAAATGAAATAGGTTACCTTTCTAAGGAGTAAAACCATAATTGTCCAAGCAAGAAGAAAATTAGAGTATTGCTAACACTACTGCTACAGTTTTTTCAACATGTGGGGGTAGGATTACAATATATTCTTGTGATGTGGAATGATAGAGTCAGGGCAGGACATAAAAAGTAAAATGATGAGTGCAAGGTAAAACTGTGCATGAGATGAATGCTTTCCCTTCCTCCCAACAGTGCAGTTGAGGGTAAGTGCAAGCAAACAGACTTACTCACTTCTAAATTGGGCAGAAGAGAGTGTATTTGTTTACTGTCTTCTAGGAACACCATGCAATTTAGCTAATGTGCTTTTGTTTTGGTTTGGTTTTTTAATGTCCTTAACTTTGTGCTACTGCAGGTCCCCCTAGGAAAGAGCTTTTCCTAGCAAAGCCTCAAGGAAGAAGTGTATTGAGACTGAACCTCTACAGGAAGTAATTATTTGCAAGGAGCAATTACTGAGGAAAGGCTACCTTCAGTGGTGCTAATTAACAACTGGTTGATAACACTGTCTGACTATTAAGGATACTCTTCCCAAAGTGCTCTGTGACAATATTATTATTTTTTTTCAATGCTTTTATACAATTACCTTGAATCCATGTAAAAGTCTACTTTTAGCAGCATGTAAGCAGATGAATTCCCTGAAGTTATTGGAAATAACTATCTGAGGAAAGAAGCAGCCCTCAAAAGAAAAGAGTTCTTACTGATTTTTAGGATAGGGTTTTAGTCCATTTCACTAGAAAACAAGCTTGATATCTTCAACAGTATAAGAAAAATGCTCACTTACAGACAGAGGGTTTCTCAGATTGCCTAAAACATTAGTTCAGATAGAAATTCTCATCTGGTAAAAGAAAGAAAACAGTATTGTCAGTATCTCTACTGTAACTGAAGTCTAATAAGTTGTATTTTCAAGAGAAACTGGATTTGAATATAAAATAACTTCAATAATAAATTTAAATAGTTGTACACTATTTGAATTCTCATTCATATATGCAAATAGGCAGTAACAGTACTTGTACGTGGAATTATTCATTGCCCAAGATGAGAAAGAGTTACAAGAGTGGGTCATGCAAAGTGAGCTATATTCATCAAATGAAATGTCAAGGTCCACTGTGCTGGTAAATCCTCCCAGTGCATTTGGATTCGTGACTCTTCTGATTACTTTCCAAAATCCTTTATGGTCTGTTATGTCAGCAATACACAGATTAAGAGACATTACTGGCATACACTGACATGAAGCAGTTTAACCTCCTCAAAGGTGCATATTATTTAAAATATGAAATATTTCTATTGTCTTTTTATGTGATTAATTAAAAATAAACTAAGAGTTGCATTAAAAAAAATACCAGAATATCTTTCTCTAAAGTAATGGGTCACAATTGTAGCAACACGTGCTGATTTTAACCGCTCAAGATTATTGTAGAATTTTATTTTTTTTTTTGTAAGGATACCAAAAGGAAAAAAAAAAAAACCAACATTGATTGAAGGCAAAAAAGGCAGAATTTAGGCCAGAACTATCTACTGAACTCTCTCCTCAGTGTAATATTCAGTCAGCAGCTATTTAATCTATGTTGGTAACATACATTTATTTTTGTTATGGACACTACTGTAGCATGAAATTGGAGGAGGATTTCCTTACAGCTGAAATGGATTACAATACTTTTGTAATGAAAAACGAAGTTCCTGCTACCTGGAAGTTTCTTCCTTTTTATTATTATTCTGTCCATTCAGGGACAGAATAACACTGTTGCTTTGATGTGTCTGCACTTCTAGTGTTTTCTTTTGTAGGGTTTGGGGTTAAGAGCAGGGTACCAATACAATCATTGAGCTCCAGCTTCATATGCAGAGGGCTAAATTTTTAGGTCATTTCAGGGCTAGACTTTTCCCAGCAGCATGTGTTGTATGGGAAACTGCTTGGCTTTGCAGCTAGGTAAAGGCTAGACACTGGTTATACTGTTATGTGAGTTTTCTTGTGTTTCATTACAACTCAAGGCAGAGAAGGGGGCTGTGGGCAGGATTCCCCAACTACTCTGTGAGGACTCAGCACAGAGAACTGCAGCAGTCTCCTCTGACCATGAAATCTGAAACTCTGCTTGGTGCCTGCAGAAAGGAGCAGACTATTTCACCCATGAAGACAATGGTGATAACAACGTGCCAGCATTCCCTCTTCTTCTCACGTGATGGGCAGAGTAAGTTGCCACTGCTGTAATGATTTCCAGTCCTCATTATTTATCATTACTTAGGTTCTCTGAGGATCGTGCAAAAGAGAAAATCTGATAAACCCAAAGTGTCCTATATCAACTGGTCAAGAAAATCAGGAGTAAGCTTTACCTGCATTGTAACACGTTTTTTTTAAATCCTGGGATAATGTGCTGAAGCTTGACTAGATCTAAAGTACTAGGCAGGACATGCCAGCACCATTCCTTAGTTACCAACACTTTTACATTATGGTGAATTCCTAATGCTTGAGTTCCTTGAACTTTTTGATAACACAATAATATGGGAGGGGGGTTGTTTTGTGGTTTTTTTAAGTGGTAATGTTTTAACTCATTTGTGTCTGGAGAAAATCTAGAAAATAACCACTGAGAGTCTCAAAAAACCCAGAAGGCAGCCACTTCTACAATTCTAAATGTTCATCTCTTTCTTCATAGAATCATAGAATCATAGAATGGTTTGGGTTGGAACGGACCTTAAAGCAGCGTGTTGACCACACCATGCAGCTTGATGTTGGCAAACTTGCTGGGGGTGCACTCAATCCCACTGTCCATGTCACCAACAAAGATGTTAAACAGTGCCAGTCCCAATTCCGACTCCTGAGCAATGCCACTCGTCAGTGCTCTCCACTCAGACATCAAGCTGTTGACTACAACAATTTGAGTGTGACCATCCAACCAATTCCTTATCCACCAAGTGGTCCATCCATCCAATCCATGCCTCTCCAATTTAGAGACAAGGATGTCACGTGGGACAGTGTTGAACACTTTGCACAAGGCCAGGTAGATGACATGCATAGCTCTTGCCTTATCCACCAACGCTGTAACCCCATCATAGAAGGCCACCAAATTTTTCAGGCACAATTTTCCCTTGGTGAAGCCATGTTGGCTGTCACCAATCACCTCCTTATTTTCCATATGCCCTAGCAGGGTTTCCAGGAGGATCCACTCCATGATCTTGCCAGGCACAGAGGTGAGACTGACTGGCCTGCAGTTCCCTGGGTCTTCCTTTTTTCCCTTTTTAAAAATGGGGGTTATGTTTCCCCTTTTACTGACAGTGGGAACTTCCCCAGACCACCATGATTTCTCAAGTATGATGGATAGTGTCTTAGCCACTTCATCCACCAGTTCTCTCAGGACCTGCAGATGCATTTCATCAGGTCCTATGGACTTGTGCAACCTCACGTTCCTTAGATGGTCTTGAATCTGATCTCCTACAGCGGGCAGTTCTTATTCTCCCAGTCCCTGCCTTTGCCTCCTGCATCTTTGGCGGTGTTGTTGGGGCACTGGCTGGTGAAGACTGAAGCAAAAAAGTCACTGGGTACCTCAGCCTTCTCCATGTCCTGGGTAACCAGGTCTCCCATTTCCTTCTGGAGAGGGCCCACATTTTCCCTGGTCTTCCTTTTATCACCAGCGTGCCTATAGAAGCTTTTCTTGTTGCCCTTGATGTCTCTGGCCAGATTTAACTCTATCAGGACTTTAGGTTTCCTAACCTTTGCTGCTTTTTAGAACAACCCAAAAGACATGAAACTGACTAATGATTTTGACATACTTAGGACTGACAATTATGAATTCCATATATTACTGAGGGAGCAAAGAAACAGTTTTTTAAAAGTTGGAAGAGGTTGAAGAGGTCACCACCTTTCTGTGCCAGAAAGCACTTGCAAAAAGCACATTTCACTTGGTTGTTGGGTTTTTTCCCTTCATCATTCACTATTGTACAGCACTTTGCTTCATTTCTGAATTTCATCTCTCCCAGATGGTTGTTAATTGATAGAAGATGGCTTTCACATTTACCATTATAGCTGAAATAATGGTCTGAAATTCAAAACTTAAATATTAAAACTACACATTAGGCAGAAATGTCCAAAAGGTTAGACAATGGAATAATTTGTCAGGGGAGAAATAGTTGAATCATCATTACTACTAGAATTCAAGAACAGACTAGATAAAACAGATTATTAGGAGATTATAGTAAAGGGCAAGCACCAGCTGCCCTCTGTTGCTTCCTGTTTTCTAATTTGGCATGGATAACATATTATGCATAACAAGGACGATCTGCGATACTCCATAATGCATAGCATGCTATATTGTGATATTGAAAATACAAGAGAAAGGGGGAAAGAGCATGTGACAGGCCAAGCAATAAAGTGTGGATGTATGTATATATGTATGTAATATATATTATATAATACATAAAACCTATATTAAAAAAATCACACCCCAAAGCCCTGAGTTTTAACTATGATGGTATGTAATACTTGCCCTCTCTGGTGTGCAGTAATCTCCCCACAAACGTTCAAACACTTTATATTAAATTCTTTTAATCACTTCCACAACCTTTATGTTCTAAACAAGTGCAGGGTGTGGGAGGGAAACAACTTTCAAAGATATACTGTGCCTGCTGTACTTTCAATTAATTTGTAGATTGAAAATAACTACAAGGGAAATATATGGGGGAGGGGAGATGGAAAGTACTAGAGGAGTTTTTACCACTTTATTTATGTAGTTTATTTCAAATCTGGTCTCATAAGAAACACAGAGCTCATTTCATCAAGGAGAACAACTATACAGTCTCATTTCGGCATATGTCAGTGTAATTAACAGTGTGTTTCCCAGCAAAAACTGAGCAGAATTTTACCATAGTTTCTTTATAGCGACAAGCCTTCCTCCCCAGCTCCAACACTCCTCTAATTAAAATGACTGTGACATTTCAGGACTCCTCATTTCTTTATGGATGCTACTTAGATAATACATCTTAATTTAACATTGATTATTACTGCTGATATTACAGTGAATTTGCATTAGCCTTTGATTATGACAGATATTAGACCCCTGCATCACCTTATGTAATAATACGTAACCGAGCAGTGCCTCCAGCTTTTCCCAGTTAATAAAACCCGGTTGAAATCCCTCCCTCATTTAGCAATAAATCCTGCCTATATCATAAAGCTGAATAATGCGTGTTGGGGGAGAAAAGTTGGGCAGGCAATAGCAGCAGAGGGGAAGCAGTGCCTGCAGTGCGGGCAGGCAGGCAGACAGGAGCCCTGCCTCAGCGTACAGGCAGACTGCCGATGAGGCAGTGCGTGTCTGGGAAACCAGGGTTTTGAGAAAGAAACCTGCAATTGGCCAAGAATCTTCTAAGATTTTATGTCACCTGCAGAGAATACATGACAGCTTTATTAATGCTAAGCATTTTGAGCCTGATTCACTACCACATTACTGCAGCTTCGTGCCGAGGTAGCCCCATGCGATGGTAAATCACCAGTCGGCTGAAGCGTGTCCCACTCTCAAATGGCCTGGGGTGTGGGGACTGTGCCCTGAACCTTTTAGGGGTTCTTTATTACGGAACACATCTAGCAGTGAATTTTGGGTAAACACCATCTCTGCTGGGGCTGACTTCCTGGTGTTAAGCTGAGATGTGGTCCTTAGCTTTTAAACTGGAATTAATTATATAGCTTCCCTTCTGGGAGGTTAAATGGTATTTCTGCTAAATATTTCTTTCTCAAGAGGGGCTATGTGACTCAGCTTTAAGCTTTTTTTCTGATAAAAGCCATCAGAACTTTTATAAGTGGATATTTACATTAACTGGGTTATAGAGCAACCCACAGGTTTATTTATTAGCACTCATTTTGCATATGCATAACTTTATACAGGCACATAAGAAAAAGTCTGCGTGCAAATTGGTTTTGCATTTGATGACTTGTGTGGACAAAAAGAAAATATCGTACACAAACAGCATCTGTGTGCTCAAATTAAGAATTTGTCACTGCTTTCATTCAAGTTCTTCAACTAGAAAACATTTTGCAAATGAAAAGAGAAGGACAGATCTGAATCCTTTTACAAACACTGGCTTTCGCTGTGTTTTGTTTTGGTTTTTTTCTTTAAAAAGTGTTCATAACTTAACCCTTGGTGTTCCAAACTTCTGTAATTTATGCCCCAGATAAAAATAATCACATCATTTCAAGAGAAACACAAAATAAAAAATGAAACAAACAAACAAACAAAAAAACAGAAGCAACTACGATAACTATATCAGACACATATCTTTGCATAGACATGTACATGGATGCAGTAGAATCTCTTTCAGCTAGGATACAGTTGATCCATGTATTTGATGACCACTCATAACCACCTTTCTTAGGATACAACAGCTCAAAGACCTTGTCTCTTAACAAGTACAAACATTAAGTTGAAACTTATTTATCAAAACTTGTCCCCTATCTTACAACAATTTATCTAAAAACAGAGATTCACAGAGCTCTCAATACCTTTTCTCCTGTAGCTTAAAAAAATACTCAGCATACAACATAATAATAGGAATATAGAGAGATCATCTTAAGAACCCAGGCACCTACAACTACAACCAACAGAAATCATGTCCTTTTCTGTCATTGAGATTGCTGAGAGGACTATTTCCTGTTGATGACGATTTTTTTGTGTTTTTTTTTTTAAATTACAGAGGCACAATTGAGTGGAAGTGAAATTCAGTGTCAAGCAGGTGCTTGAGGCACCATGGAAAAGCTTGACATCAGCTATACACCACTTCATACAAATATGCTTGCTTCACCATATCCCTCCTATGGCTGTCTATATATTCTTATTTCACTCTGGTTTTCTCCATATGACTTTCTTTCTCCCTAAACTTGGTATTGTCTATACTTTCCTATAGAATATGTGCCAATGTTGCCCTGATTTGCCATGTGAAATTCTCACTGACATTGGTGGGATTTCTCTCCATAGCTAAAGGGAATCACGTTAGTCTAAGTTTATAAAGGGTCTCTGAAGGTTGGTACTTTGACAGAATTTCATTATGTACAGCTGTCATTCTCTTACTCATAGGGGAAGAATAGGCAACAGCACGTCACAAGGTATTCTTCTTTGCCCCACACTACTATACATTTTGGTGTCTATATTTGTACCAGCAAATATAAATCGTGCACTTCAGCTAGGACACCTGCAAACCAGTAAGTAATTGCTTTCTTCACTGGTCTTGCTACATTACATGTTATCTGCCATGTAACTGCTACTCAAACAATGACAATGCAAAGGGCAGAATTAAACACCTTTTATTGTCTTTACATAATTCTGTTTTCTAGCCCTTTTTAGCTTTTCCAGATGCAACTCACTCAATTTTTGTGTTCTGCAGCACAGTAATTTGACATTCATTCACAATCAAATGTCAAATGTACTTTATGTACCTGCTGTATAATTATACAGTTCTCCTAGGTATTGGAAGAGAGTGTAGAGTAGAGTGAGTAGAAGTTTGCTAAAAATAACATGTTTAGAGCTCCTAAACTTTTCTAGATTCCCTTGACAACAATAGACCTTTCAAGAGTATTATCACTCAAGATTTACTATAACTTCTTTTTTTTACAAGTTATTTTTATAGGATACCAAGAGGAACACAGTTCTCTTACAGTTCTGGACAGGGAGTACCCAGAAGACTCCTGAATTACAGTAAGTTAACCAGAGTTGACACTGAAATGTCAGATCCAGTACTTCTTCCCAAAGTAGCAGTATTCTATATATCATAACTTCTTCCAAAACAAGCCTAGAACTTAACATTATGCAGTTGGCCATGGAAAGTTAACTTGAGGGTTCGTCCACTCTGGAGAATCCCAGCCTACCCATCCTGTGATAAAAGACTCAACAAACCACCAGCAAGAAAGAACAAAACCATCCAGGACTATAATCATGGTATTCAACCTGCCAAATACTGCTTCCATGAAATGGCATCTTGCTGGTTACTGATGTCAGTGCTTCCCCTTCAGCAATAAAAATATTTTAACTTGCTCACCTACTGTGATTGAAACAAATCTATTTACTCCTCACAGTTTGCTCGTGCTCCAAAATTTCACTCTGTGATGTGTGATGAAATAAATTAATGGCAGTGTAAAGCACTGTCTACTGTCAAGAGTTGTACCCTAGTTATAATATTTTCTGTAGTCAAAGATCTACATCTTTCTTCATGTGAAAAGAATTTTATAAAGAAAATTTTAGTAACAGTTAATGCTGTGCTAGTGAGATTTTTTACCTGAAAAATAGACATTACAAATTTGGGGTAAGAACAATCTGAAATTTGGGGGCAGGAGTGGAGAGAGAGAGGAATTTGGGCTTAAGAGTTCTAATGAACTGTATACTAAAGCTGAATTACATAATTAACCCTGGATGATAAACACTGATAGCAGCCAATTTTTTTAACTCTCCAGCTTTCCCTGCCTTAGAACTAATGAGTAGCTCCAAAAGGACATCAGTATTTTTCCCTCCATATTAAATCCACACTTTGTTTCATATTGAAACAACATTTTGGTGTAGAGAAATCAAAATATAAGCTAAAGAGGGATAGGCAGGGGAAACAAAAATGTTTCCTTCTGACAGATTATTAGCGATTAAAAAATACAAAACCAAATCACAATAAACTGAGAGTCTGGAGGAAAAATTCTCATTCTCATGTATAATTTAGCTTTGTCATGAATTCTTAACAGACCTATAAATTGGAAAATCAACATCTGCTCAGTGATAGCAGGTGAAGGACATGCAGGCTGGCACCAAATTTCCATCAGCCTTAATGTGAAAAAAAAAAAAGTCTTACCTTGTTGCCTG
This sequence comes from Astur gentilis, assembly GCF_929443795.1. Classification (NCBI taxonomy): domain Eukaryota; kingdom Metazoa; phylum Chordata; class Aves; order Accipitriformes; family Accipitridae; genus Astur; species Astur gentilis. Next base: position 26,170,718 of record NC_064892.1, on the reverse strand, counting down.
TTATTGTAAATATGTCCCGTGGAGAGAAACTATTTTAATTTTTTTCTAAGCATATTATACACATCCTTTTCAAACATAGTTCCCTCTAGATTTTTCCACTTGATATCATCAATATATGAATTGAGCTGTGGCATGAAGGAGAAATAAGTGAGATTATGAAAAAATAGCTCCCATCTTCCTTCCACGATCTCCAAAACATACCAAACTATAGTGTAGTGTAACCCACTGTTCCTTCAAAGATATTTCTGTAGAAATTAGCTGCTACCCCAACACACTAGTTCTGACTAGACTTTACACCCCTTTTGTAAGGTTGTCTTCTGACTCATATGGAAGCTGCTTTGAAAAGGGATAGGCAGTCCTGTTATTGCTCTAGACAAAAGATAGCAAAACGCACACACTGTATAGAAGAAGCTAATGTACTGTGAGCATTAAAGGGCAAATTACCATCCACTCAGCAGATCTGTGCAGAATTTCTCCCAGTGGTTTTTATGGAGTGACACATTAGCTAACAATCACAATTTAGCCCTGTTTGATCATTAGCAGAAGCAAGAAAGAAGGTTTTCTTGTCCACACTTCAAGCTACTATAGTTTTTGTCAGAAGAGTTTGGAATTCAGCCACAAAACTATCTCTATTTAAATCTCTAGAACACAGTTTTTGCATGGGCATTAACGTTTCCAGAGAAAACTATGCAGACGAGTATTTACTCACATGAGGGAGCCCCACATGCCCTAATGTGGAAGCATGCCTTTTCAAATGTTACGTAGTTGATTTGCACTGAGACATAATAGATTTCAGCCTGATCCATTCTTGCCTTTCCTGAGCTATTCTCCCCCTTCTTTAGATTTAAAAATTAAACCACTGCAGGACAGAGCATGTGGTTTATAGTCTCACAAGCAATTACAGTGTGGGTGGTGAATTACTGCAGCAATAATATTCTGGTCAGTTGTTTTCTGTTCCAGCATATGAACTTCCGTGGAGCATCTGGCCTGTGTCTGTGAAAAGTTCTCATATTTAATTTTTGGACAGGGCTCATCACCTGGTTATGCAGTGAAACTCAAATCATAAATCTCCCTATTCAACAACAAAGATTTGGTTGGGTGACTCTTAGATAGCAACATCTGCTTACACAGCAAATGAGATCTATGTTCCAATAAAGAGTCTTGTTCTGGGTATCTCAGGGTATCTACTGTCATAAAACTCACAAGTGGAATAAATCATATGTTTCAAAGGTAGCTTATGGAGATGTCAGCCTGGTCGTCATGTGATGGTGATTTATATCACATGATCTACAGAACATATGCATTTTATTTATTATTTATTTTTCTGGCTACTGTTTTTATGTAAGTACACAAGACATTTTTCTGAGCTCTGGATTCTATTTGCAATTACTTCTACCCTCCCTTTAAGGTCTGTACTGTTCACCATTAAAGCGTGACACAGATTAGCTCACATAAAGCAATTCTGAAGGAAGTAGTAATGTCACTAATCCAAATATGAGAGTGACAGTATCAACAAAACATACATTAGAACATAAAGCAAGTCAAAAGGAGTATCTTTCCCTGGAAAATTATGATAAAAATTATAGCCCTGTTTCTTTTTCCTGTTTTAAGTCTCCAACAAAACTCTTAAAATGAAAGATAACTTTTCTGGAATGGGACTACCATGTGTTAAGGGAATCATAGTTCACATTGTTCTCATCTTCACAGGTCTTTTGATCTCACTGTTTAGACTAAAACTTCTGTGGTGCATGTCTAGCCTGACTACGATAACCACCTGCAAGACATGCTTTCTGGGAAATAATCTCCTGGAGATTATGGTTTCATAGAATAGAATAGCAAATCAATGGCTCAGGATTCAAGTTTCCATGATCCACTTCTACATCACTATAGAATAGAAATATTTTCAGCCAAACTATTTTAGATAAGGAGATAAAATATCTGAAATTTGCACAATACCAGACAGACTGGGTGTTAGATGAGAATCTGATTGTTATCAAAATTCATTTCAATGGAAAATTCTTGAACAGCCTTATTAGAAAGGGTTGCCTAAAACTTAGTTTTGTTAAAGACAAAGAAAGCGACATCATTATTAATAGTTCTCATAAATAAATAACATTTTAGGTTGTTATCTCTGGATAAACAATGTAATAATTAGAATAAAGATATTTGCTGATCTATACTTGAAGGAACACAGCTGACGACTTCTCTCTGAGCAAAGCCTACACTCCTAACTGAACATATCAAGTGATTTGAGTGAGCTGAAAAACATACCTATTGTTTTTCAAGCATTGGGCTAGCTTTTTTTTTTTTTTTAAAGAGCCTTATCACAAGAGTTATCAAGCAAGAATTGAAACTGTAAGCTACCGATAAACTTGTCGTCTGATAAACTGTAAGTGAAGCAAGCTACAAACATAAGCAGTTGTAACTGACAAATGCATCCAGCGTTAGTTCATGATTTGGTGTGTTCCTTGATGATAATATTCTTTCTTTTCACACCATTCAAGAGAGTGATAACAAAATGAGATGCCTCTCTGCTCACTAAGGAATTCTTTATCAGCTGATTGTCAGCATTGAAAGTCAGTTTTCTTCCTCAGCTTCATTATTCACTGATGGCTATGGTTTAAAGTCCATTCTTTTATTTTTATATGCATAAAGCAACAACTAGAGAGGTTCAGCTTGCCAGAAGTATCCTGAAGCAAAATCATCCGTTTCAAAGTAATGATGAGTTACAGAGTACCCAACACCTGTTCAAGCAGTGCGAAATAATTCAGCACAGGTGTTAATGGGTAGTCCAGTTTGCATAACTGCAACTTCATGTCCTGGAAATTCAAAAGGTCACCATCCAGATTTTACAAAGACAAACTAATTAGCAAAAAACTTTGTAAATATTACATGATAAAAATAATTTTACCAAGTACTTAGATTTTAGACATGATTGAGTTAACCTGAATGACACAATTACAGCGCCTGAAGCTAGCTTTCAGATCATCCTTAGTTGGTTAACAGGGAAAAGAATTCCAGATTGTTGTCTGGAAGTTGAAAACTCTGTCCAAGTGCACGGTCCTGTGCAAGAGCTGGGGCAATCCCAAGCACAAATACAGGCTGGGCGATGAGTGGCTTGAGAGCAGCCCTGAGGAGAAGGACTTGGGGATGTTGGTTGATAAGAATCTCAACATGACCTGGCAATGTGCGCTTGCAGCCCAGAAAGCCAACCACATCTTGGGCTGCATCAAGAGAAGCGTGACCAGCAGGTCGAGGGAGGTGATTCTCCCCCTCTACTCCTCTCTCGTGAGACCCCACCTGCAGTACTGCGTTCAGCTCTGGGGGCCCCAACGTAAGAAGGACATGGACCTGTTGGAGTGGGTCCAGAGAAGGGCCATGAAGATGATCAGAGGGCTGGAGCACCTCTCCAATGAAGACAGGCTGAGAGAGTTGGGGTTGTTCAGCCTGGAGAAGAAAGGCTCCAGGGAGACCTTATAGCAGCCTGCCAGTACCTAATGGGGCCCTACAAGAAAGCTGGAGAGGGACTTTTTACAAGGGCATGGAGTGATAGGACAAGAGGTAGTGGCTTTAAACTGAAAGAGGGTAGATTTAGACTAGCTGTAAGGAAGAAATTCTTTACTATGAGGGTGGTGAGGCACTGGAAGAGGTTGCCCAGAGAGGCTGTGGATGCCCCATCCCTGGCAGTGTTCAAGGCCAGGCTGGATGGGGCTTTGAGCAACCTGGGCTAGTGGAAGGTGTCCATGGCAGGGGGTTGGAACTAGATGATCTTTAAGGTCCCCTCCAACCCAAACCATTCTATGGTTCTATGATGATTCTATCTAAATTTTAAGAAATCTGGATATAATCCACTGCATCAGCAGATTTGCATAGAGCTCAGCACAACTGAAATATTAAAAGAATATGCAATAATGAAACCTACTAAGAAAAAAAAAAAAGCTGATTCTAACTTAATCCAAGCAAGTTTCAAATTAGGTTGTAAGAGACCTTTGGGGGTCATGTACTCCAAACCCTGCTCATAGCAGGAACAAATTCAGTTACAGCAAGTTATTTGCTCACTGACCAGCTGAGTTTTAAATGTCTCCTAGGAGGGGATTCCACAACCTGCCTGGGCAACCTCTGGGCAACCTCTTCCGGTGATTAACCACCCTCACTGAGGACTTTGTTTGTATACATCCAGTTGAAATTTGCCTTCCTGCACCTTGTGCCCACCACCTCTTGCCTCTTTGCTACATGCATCTGTCAAAAGTCCCTAAGACCACATGTTAGGTAGTTGTGCATGATAACTAGATCACCCTTACCTTTTCTTAAGGTTGAACAAACTCACGTGCTCCAGCCCCCAACCATCATGGTGACTCTCCTCTGGACTCAGGCTACTTTGTCAACATCTGTCTTGTACTGGGCAGCCCACCACTGGACACAGTAACCCATTTGTTGTCTCACAAGTGCCAAACAGAGGGCAATGACCACTTCCCTCAACCTGCTGGCTATGTTCTTCTTAATGCAGCTCACCCTGCCATCAGCCCCAGGGCCCACTGCTGACTCACGTTCAAGTTATTGTCCTCCAGGACTCTTTGTCCTTTATTGCCAAGCTCCCAGTTTTACCATTTCTCCAAGGGGCAGAGCTGCCTCCTGGGCTGTACTGCTGCATGGGGTTATTCCATTCCAGGTGCACGACATTGCACTTCCCCTTACGAACTTCATGAGGTTTTTATTCATCCGTCTCTCCAATCTCCCAAGGGTTTTCTAAAATGCTTGCTCTTTAGTGTATTGATTGATCTACTCAATTTGGTGCCATCATTCAAACTTGTTCTAGGTAAAGAAACAAAGACTGACAACGTGGAAGATCTTCCCATGTTTAAATAACCGACTGAAAGAAAGAAAACAGAAGGTAGGAATATTTTACCATTTCTCCTGGTCAAGTCCCAGAGGGATATATGTTGAGGGGATATGTGTTGCTGCGCAACACATCCATTACAGGACTGAAAAAGGGGCTAAACTGTAAAAAGGTAGCATTTGCTGTCAGTACTGAGTTACCTGCAGTAGTGAAGATACTGCTAAATTACAGGGAACTGCAGCCTGAACATTAAAAAAAAAAAAGGGGGGGGGGGGGGGGGGGGGGGATGGGACGGACCCTCAAACTCCAAACCCAGAGATCATTAACATACATAAAGTTATGCATATATAGGGAAAAAAAACAAGATAAAATGATTTATGTCTAATAATGACTATTGATAGATGAGAATGGTTTATTTTATGATGCAAATAATTTTGTTAGATTTTTAGATCATAAGAATGGCCTTGTTTGGTGCTCAGAACATTTTTAGTATGACCGTGGAAGTTCCTATTGATTTGAATGTCCTTTACCAGCTAGTATAACTACCTGAGCCAAAGTGAGCTTTAGTCAGATCTGGTTTGAACAGTCTTATATTCAGTGTCAAAAAAGCTATCAATCAATGCTTTTTGAAGTAATGCCCATACAATTATCATGGGGTGGATTCTAATCCATCTAACTCAGTGATCTAATTTACAGTTGAAGCCCTCTTCCTAAAAAAAGTGCCAATGCTCCTGATGTAGTTAGCTGAAAGCTGCAAGTGTCCTTAAAGCCAAGTCTGAGAGGTTCCAGATCCATTTAAAGAGGTATGATAGCCATTTTCTGTCATTTATTTAGCCTTTACCCATAAAGCATGTCATACTTGTACCTCTTATCATTAGTTATTAGTATGTTCATCCATTGCCTTTTAATGTATTGCCATTAAACTGGATGGCAAACAATGGGCAGGGAAAATGATATGGTCAGTGCCCTAGGGATGTAGCAGTAATGGATGGATGGACAATAATGATTCACTTACTGCAATCAGTGCTACTCCCAGTCACTTTTGTGATGCAGTATTGGTTCCATAAGACATATCAGATGAGAGGGGGAAAAAAGATAAAAGGAGATAAATCTACATAAATGGGAAGGAAATAGCAAATAGTTGTGGCTTCAACCCTTCTGTTTATTACTGTTTTCTAAAGTTTTGAAATAGATAGATGAAAATTTTAGGAAGCACTAAAATGGAAATTAACATTTTAAAAAAGTTTAAAGTTGCTGTAGACAGATTTGAAAGAAAACCATCTCTGTCTGCAATGCATTTACAACACAAGGTCTCAAGACATAGTAAAGCAAATTGAAGCAAACAGACTTAGGTCATGTGCTTTCCTCCCAGAAAAAGACTGAGCCTCATTGGACCTAGAATAATTTCTATAAACAAAATTGGTGTATTGAGAAAAAGGCATTTTGATATAAGCCTTTTAGATCAGCTGAGAATGAGAATAATCCCAGTGAATATGGTAAAATTACTTATGTACTCCAAACTGCAGCTGCGTATAAGTGCTTTTCTAGTAAGGACCTACTGAGCTGGCTTAAAGCATGGCAAAGGCCATAGGACTTGTAACAGCTTCATCAGGGTTCTGCATAGGCCTTTTTCTTCAAATTCTCTCTTGACTTTTAACTCTCATATGCTGATAATGCATTACTTGTTCTTAACTTCTGCTATTTCAGCTACTGGAAAAACAAAATGATGATGATGATGATTATTATTATTATATTTTTATATAATTATATTATTATTATCATCATCATCATCATCAGTATTATTTACAACAGGGCACACTGTAAAACCTAAAGAAGAGACAAGATTAAGTACAATTAAGTAGAAAGTTCAGAGACTCTAATGAGATGTTTTTATTTAAATGCTCATTTACAAAAGAAGTTTTTAGTCATTAGAATTTTGAACTTGTTAAAAAAAGGAATTAATTAGTGCCTTGACACAGTGTTTTTCAGATTTCTTTTTCTCTTTTGAATGTTTTTTGCTGTTGCAATGTCTGATGAGAAAGCTGTTTTACAAATAGTTCCTGGAAGAATTACTAAGCAAAACCAGATTGAGCAGGAGGTGTTGAGAAAGGCATATATTTTTGATTGATATAAGGATGTAATGCTGAAAGAATAATAAACAGTGTTTAGATAGTAGCACAAGAAGGCTTTCAACTGTTTAATAAAAACAGTTTGTTACTATATACATATAACAAGAAACAGAATGTTATTTTAGCTTTATAGAATTTAATTTGCTTGTCTTCTGAAAATGGGCAAATATAGCAGCTGTGTTGCCAACCTTCAACTTTATAAACTTTGCTGTGATCTAGCAAAACATTCTGTTAAGTTCTTGAAATTGGAGGTAAAGATGCAATTTCTTTACATGTTTAGCCATGGAATTATGAAGAATATAACAACTGAAGGGTTTAAAACTGTATCTAGTACACTTCTTGCAAAGCCTAAGTGATACATGTGATTATTTTTTTTAGTTCCATATAATATTTTCTAGCATACATGTTAGTATATTACAGCTCTCTAGCTAGACATTCATTTTCTGTGCCTTTATCTAATCTAAGATTTTAAAAATACAATTTACAGTCAAACAGTATCAAAGTAATCAAAGAATGTGGACATAATCTACTATGGCAGAACTCAATGTAAAGCCGTATCCCGCTAAGGCATGTTGCAGTGGAGGGAGGCCTGTTCCCCTGTGGCAGGTGAGGAGGAGCATGGGCAGAGCAACAACCTCTGCTAAAAAAGGGGTTGCTACGACTACTGCTTCTACCCATTCTCCTAGTAAAGCCATATCTGATGATAATGCATAAACACAGTGGTTTTTTACTATAAAGATAGTGCAGTGAATCAGTCCAAATAACCAAATTCTTTACTGCTCTCTCATTTATGTTACTCTCTTAAGTCAGATCCACAAACAAGTTAAACTAGATACTCCACTTTCTGGCAGAGGAAAGTTATACGTTTACCATTATTCTGCTGTGGAACTGATTTCTTTGTTTCTCATGTGAGTTTCTGCTGGATGGTTTGGGAATGCAGGAGATTATGCGTTGCCCTGGAGTTCAATAAGGTTTGGACAGATTTATGGATGAGTGGCATGCTCAGGCATAATACAGACAGAACACAGGCCACAGTACTCCCCAAAATGAAAGTCAGTTTGAAATCTCTTCCTTTCCTCCCATTTCTTATCAAGAAGAAACATCCCATACTGTCCTCCAAAGCCTTGGAATTCTTCTGCTCCATTAAAATCCCCCGACAACTACCTCCCACATATTGCATGTGCTGAGCACTATTGTTCATGTGGGTGCAGCCAGTGTAAGACAGGAAGAGAGGGTCCATGCAAATCTTTGTTTAAGAAAAATAATAGTACAGTCAAAGCAGGTTATATATTTCTTTCTGCCAAAAGAGAAATTAAAAGTTGTCTATAGTTCGTAGTAATTCACATGATTTTAATAGTTTATGAGAAGAATTGGTGAGCCAAGCTGAAGTGTCAGTCTATGAGCCAGGATAACACCTGGAAAGGTAGAGCAATAGTATTTGGGTTTTGTGAAATGATTAAACTAAGTTAGCTTAATTCAGAGCAGCAGGAGCAACAGATGCTGTTGCTTGAGTTTATTATCTTTTGTTTCCAGATAGGGTTAGAGAAATAAACACTGGAACATAAAAAAGATCTGTAAAGATGTCTTTCTAGTCCATCAGCATAGCCCAGCACTGCCAGCTACAGTACATACCATGTGACTTTGGGAGTTGGGCATTTGTCTTCCTCAAGCTAACATTGCTGTGGAATTGTTTTAAGGGCTTTTTCAGAGTAAAGTCAAAGTAACCAACTTGCACATTGCAGATCCCTGCAAAAAAAAATCCTCTCTGCCATTATAGAATGGCAACAATACTCTGTGCACCACTGTAAATTCTTTTTTATTATTATTATTTTTTTATAATAAACCAGACAGTGCTACCCAAAGGACCTTCTTGATCATCCTGGTTTACTATAGTAGACATTACTGAGACATTTCAAGCAAAGTTATCCCTGCTTTGCAGAAGGATCCCCTAGAAAGATAGGAAACGCAAAAGTGTCAGGAAGTTACTGTTTTGCAGTAAGAAATAGGTTTCACACCACTAGTCTGCTTATAATTATGGTGATGAGATTCACACTTACCTTCAAATTGCTTTTTATTACTTAGTTACTCCATCCAACCAAGAGCAATGCTCAGCTGTCCTGTTCCCTGCAGAACTGAAAAGCAAGAAACAAGTGCTCCCCAAGTACTAGCAGTACGAAGCTAGGGCAGACAGCAAGTGGAAAAAACAGCAAAATGCAAATCAGATAGTCTTCATCCCCCAATTTCTCCTCACATCATCAGACTGACCTCCACACAGCAAAGCTGTCTGATGCTCCTTATAAAGCGGATTGTGTTGGCTCTAACAGTAAGTTTTCCCCCAATACTGCAGTAAGCTATAGCCAGAGAACATTCTTAACACTGGGATCATCTCATGCATCTCCTAAAACAAACAAACAAACAAATAAATAAATAGTTGTAGCTGCCTCCTGGCTGAAAAGATGCTATTATTATTATTACTACTATTATTATTATTATTATTGTTATCTTGCCTAAACTGTTAGCTGAAATTAAATCATTTTAAAAGTCTAGTTCTCAGAAATCGTTTTTCAGATTCCTTTTTGAATGCAGATGCTTAGTCTCTTTTAGGCGTTCTTGCACATTAGACACACAGACGATATTCTTCTGTAGTGTCATTCCACCACGGGGTTGACAGGGTGTCTTAAAGGGAATTACTGATTCCCAATGGTAGGTATGTCCATTTATCTCAACCCCACATTACAAAGGGAATGGAAGAGGTGCTCGGAAAGAGCTCCAGCTGGGATAGACTACGGGGAAAGCTCTGTGAACATGGAAGCTTGAAGAACAGGTTTTGTTGATTTAACACCAACCAACCAACCAAATAAACAAAAAAACGGCAAACACGTTAAGCATTAGCATCATACCCTGGGAAAGTAGGTGCTGCAAGTCCTTCAGTTGAGGATAGGCCAGGGAGGGATTCAGTTATGGCTGTCTTCAGGTATTACCAAAGCACGTAGCTGCCCAGAACAAGACAGCTCCATATGGCTGTGATGCTGCTGCTTATTCTGCCTGTATTAAATCTCTGGAAAATCAGAGCTGCTGCTGGTGAGGGTGATATTGGAGTGTCTGAAGGAACCATCACTGATGAAGTCAGAACAGCTACCTCCACTAAGGTCAGCTTTCCATCTCTGTTCTCCCTTCATCTAGGTGGAAACAGCAAGTCCATATTTCCCTGCCCTGCCTTACTATTCCAGATCCCCTCCTTCTCATGAGAACCCTGCTATTTGTCTACCTGCTTTTGGCAGCAAAGCCCCAAATTAAATTTAATCTTGCCCTGCTGAGAAGCCAAGGGCTGGCATTGGGTTTAGTGTTCTCTATTGTTTACAAGTAATCTAGATTCTTTCAGTGTCATATCTAAAATATGTTTAATTAAGTTGTGAGTTGTTGATTTCAGGTGACTGTTGATCACACTGACAGGAGTGAATAGGTCATTGGTAATCAGGAGCTCAGAACATTGAAAGAAGTCTAAGAATGACTGCAATTATGTAAAATCATGCAGAACCAATAATAATGAAAAATAAATTGTCCCCTCACCCTGAATGTACAGACATAAGTGGAAACAAAATGGAGAAACAGAACCATACATATTAATGAGATAGCACCATCTAATCAAAACCCATTGTCTTCTGCCAGCTCAATCAACAAATTATTATAGAGGATAATGTTATACTTAGGAGCTCTAAATGTTTATAAACAACCTCAATTACTATACTGCAGTAACTTGTCTTCGAAAGCAATCAGGTTTAATATTTTATCAGAAGAACAGAAGGAGAAATTTGTATAAGATCAAACAACTACATTGAGAAAGACATTTAGTTATGTTGAATAAAAATGCTAAGTTTTAAATGAATGTATGTGATTTTTCTGAGTTTCTCAATAGCATAAATAAATAAACACCAAGTTGCCAATGTTAAAAGAATGTTCAGAATGCAACAGTCTTAAAATCAGTAGCGTTCCTAGGAAACCTACAGACATTTCTGCAAACTATTCTAAAAGTCTCTGAAATTGAATAGATTTCTTTGCATTCAACAAATCCTGTAAATGCCTATAGGACTTCTTTCAAAGTCCGATAGTCCTATAGTCAGACCATCATATAAGTGCTAGTGTCTTATCCAGCATTAATATTTGGGTTTTGTTGATTCAGCATTTTAAAATGTTCATTTTGTGTAGTTGCTGTGTTGCGTGCTTTCCTTTTGTCCACTGCCTTTAATTCCCAGTGGATACTAGATTAAGTGATTTTTTGTTTCTTTTATTCCCCACTGTCCTATGTTGTTTTCTTTTTAAAATTTTCATTATATTGTAAGTTCTAAGGTTATACACTGCCTTTAGGATTTTTGATAGAATATGTAGTTATATTTAAATTTTTTGTATAGTGATATGTCTATGTGTGTCTGTGTATGTTAGAGATTTTATGTACATTTGCATCATATATTAGTTACAGTTACAGTCAGATGTTCTGCAGAGAAAGCACCTTCAGTCCATCCCATGCATCCCTGTGCATAGTGTATTTAACAAATTAGCTGTTCTTCTGTTTGCACATATTTAGCCATGGAAAAGCATAAATTTTGTTCAACTTGAAACAAAAAAAAATCACATCTCTGAAGATTCCAGTTCCACTTACTTCACTTCATAGTGAGAGAAGCCTTTGTTTCTGCTACTCTGACACTAATCAGCCAGTGCTGGTTCAGAGTTTTGTAAATGTTTGGGGTTTTTTTGAAACATCATATGTTACTGTATGTTTATTTTAATGAAGCCATTTCTATATGCAGGACCCTAGCTGTATGTAAGAGGAAAGACAAGTAAATGTCAGCAAGTATTGTAAGCAATGAAACAGTAAAAAAAAAAACCACAAAAACTTTTTATTTATTTTTTGCAATAAAAATTAGAGGTTTTATAATGAGTTGTTAAACTGACTTCTTAACAAATACCAAAACCCAAAAAGCACCCTAAAATTGTAATTGACATATTATCAGCATTTGTATTAAAAAATCAAGGTGTACAAGTCAGTTGTAGGACAAGCTACTCAAATTCAGTCAATGTGTTCTATCTCTGTAGCCAGTGATGAAGCTCAGGCTGAATTTGCTGAAAAAACCAATTGGGCTAGGACTGACAGCTTTACCAAATTTCTCTGAGGTGGGTTTAAAAGCTACAAATATATCTTTATTAGATGCCACCCAGCTTTCAGGTACAACATTTAAAGGGCATTAATATAGAAGGGGCTTTTCATCTCCAGTTCCTATGAATCTATAACTAATTGAAATAAATATGCATAATGGTATACGGCTGTAGTCATTCCCAGCAAGACTAACCCATGCCTCTGTATTCCCCTTGGCAGCAGCCCTAAAAACAGCTTATCATTGAGTGATGGGACTATGAAATCACCTTTGCTTTCTTCTTCTTTACTCTTCTCTTCTCTTTTTTCCTTGGCCCCACGAGACAAATTATCTAGTGACAAGCAGAATTATTCAGGAATGGTAAAAGCCTATCATGTTATTTAAAACTGAAGAGAGACAGAGTGATCTAAGCCTAAGAGTGACAGCTGTGACTGCTGGGATTTGTTGCCAGCTCTGGGAGTGGCTTGCTCCATGGGCTTGCCAACTTTTGTAGCCTATCTGTGAAATGGAACTAACATTTTTTGATGCCACAGAGCTAAGCATTTTGAAGTACTTTGAAGATGCAAAGAGCTTTAATAGTGTTAAGTATAACATTTTAGCTACATAGACCAAAGAAGAGAGTTTGGAAATTTTTAATTTTTTTCCCCAAAGAGACCTTACAATGCAAATTAAACCTGATTCTGGCCCAGCTATGAATCTGAAACCAGTGATGGATGGAAAAATAAAGTTTGCAAGGGATATCCATGTATAAGCAGAGCAATACTAGCCTATGGTTTCTTTGGAAATTGCCCTAAGGAATATGAATTTTATTTTTATTTTTTTTAGTATTTTTTTCTGCCTATTTCTCTTTCTTTTTTTGTCCCAGTTCCATGATTAACTTTTCACTTTGACTCTTTATCTCCTCAAAGTTTAAGAAATGTTAAAAGGTGAGGATCATATGAAATTTTTCCCGGAAAGTATTAAACAATGGTATTCTGAGGCCTAAATAGAACTGAAGCCATCAAAATAGGAAGCACAACCCTGTGATGTCAGAAGCGGACCACTAGAGATGACCAAGTATATAGAACCATTTTTCAAGGTACCTCCATGCAAAATTCCCATGTTGAATTAAAATAGAAGAGCAGAAAAGCAATTAAAGTCATCCAGGAAGTATAAAAACTATTTATATGACAGCAGTAAAGACTTATCTTTCCAGTGCAATGGAATACAGCACAGAAGGACTTACACTGATACAGATTGAGGGAGGTACAACTGTATCATACAGCAGGAATACTAGTTTAGACCTGGAAAACAAAGTAGGATATAGGAGACAGGGGATCTTGTATAAGATTATTTCCAGATCATGGAAATTTCCTTTCCAAAGAGATACTGGTATTCTGCATCCTATTATGGACCTTGTTCAGCTCTCTCAGGCATTTTTACGCTGCATTGTATGGAGAATGTCCCTAAAGGAGCTTGCTTTGTGTAAACAGCAAAATGAAGACAGAGGAGGTGTCCCAGTTTGCCATGGGTGTTTATTTTTGCTTTAATGCAAGCAATAAACTAAAGGTCTGAAAATCTGTTTTAGGGAACACACACCTAAGCATCTGTTGATAATGGTGTAAATGGGCCTGAAAGGCCTGAGTACAGCTTATTTTGGAATAACTATAATGGAGGACACAAGGCAGATAATCAGATAACCTCACAGTATCAAATTTAGTGTTCTAAATGCAATTATGAGTAATGGATATTCGTAGGAGACTTGCTAGACAAAGAGTGAAAATGTGGAACAATAACAGATGCAAGTGTAACCACTGTGTATGCAATACCATAATAAATTACTAATGTAGATTTATTTCCCATTTCTGTGTGTAGTGAGGTATGTAACCGAACATAGCACATAGAACCCTCACAAAAAGACTAAGGCAAACATAGTAGTTCTTCACTTCCTATGTAATCTGTGACTAAAGGTGAACAGAGAACAACTATTCATCATTTCTCAGCACCTGAAAACTATGGATACCAGGTTAAATTATGCAGCATCATATTTCAGGCAAAATGAAACATCTTTTTCCACATAGCACTTAAACTGAGAAACTCCTTGCCACAATATTATGTGCAGGCTGGATATGGATTTAAAAAATGAGACAAATAAATGGAAAGAGAGGTCATCAGTATTTATTAGGCATAGAATTATTAATACTCTTATCTGGCTCAGAAAATCCCCAAATCATTAGCAGCATTCTGGAATACCATGATCAATCTATAGAGAGAGTATGAGGAGACAGGACTGAATTTCTGAGGATATGGGGATATTGGGACCAAATGGTAAGTGTCAAGGGGTGCGCCCTGGGCAAAGGGTCTGCACCCACAGGGGCAACCAGTAACCCCAGCAGCTGGTTACTAGGACATATTCCTGACAGTCCAATCCCTATGTTTCTGTCCCTTATGGATTCCTTGGTTGCCTTAAGAAATTTCACCAGCACTACCTATAATAGATCATCTCCAGGAAGCTGGTTTGAAGTAATCCACTGCGAGAAAGGTTTTCAGTCTGTCACTTTCTTTTCAGAACTTTGCCTTAGCTTCTGCATCCTTCTGGTAAGAAACTGAATTTATGTGACCTATTCTCAGTACCCATCCCTGAGAGATGGCCAAAACAATTAAGAATCAAAGACTGATTTTAACAAGGGCGAGATACCTATTAGCAGTGAAGATCTAGGTGAAAGATAAAGGAATTTGTTCAAACTTTAAAAAACCCCAAACAACAAAACCCCCCAAAACCTGTGGATTTGGATTTGAGATTTAAGATAAGATTTGAGCTCAATCTGATTCATTTTTTTTCTGAAACAACTTACCACTGAAAATAGGTGGTTTATAATTGAAATGCCAGCAGACCTATAATTCTACAGATAAAATTGGTAGTGCCATAATATATCACAGTTTTCTATTGAAAACAATTAAGTTCATTTTGCTGTGTTCCCAAATTGTAATTTACAGTACATCTGTAAATTCTCAGAGGGAGGTAAATAAGGATTGTTTATATCACAGGTAATTAGTAAAAGATAAATAATGAAAACTTATACTTTGTTTGTTGCTTTTTTTTCTTGAAAATATCTTGAAAATGCTGACATTACTTCACAGAGCATGAGATTTATATATTTGGAGGTTATCTGTATTTTCACCCTATGTCTGTACTCTCTTCTTCACAGCTGTCATAAATGTTCTGTAGCACTTCAAATTTTATGACACTAATTAGATCTAAAATGCTTGTGTAACTAATATGTAAGTATATTGTAAGCTTGTGCACAGCTAAATGAACTTCTAGGGAAATTGCAATGCTTCTTTGTTTGTAAATTATATGATTATACTCTGAGTTGTATTAGATCTAAAAAAGATTTGCACATACTGTACAATCCCTGAACTTAATGAGTACACATAGTGTTAGAACTGTTTCACAGTTCCTGCTGCTCAATGGCATAGGAATCACAGATATTAACCCATCAATCCACCTCAGCATGTTATCAGTGGGTAGCATATTTCTTATAGTCAGAAATACCAACTCCAATGTATTACAAACTGGTTTACAACTGCATTTGTAATTTACTTCATGTGCATTTAAAATGAATGATTTGTGCTCAAATTATATTTAGAATTAAATGAAACCCAAAACTATTTTATATATTTCATTCAAAATACTGTTAAGTCCCAGAAAGGCAACATATGTTCCCCTTTTATAGCAAATTAGCCTACATTATGTACCAGGAAGACAGACACAAACACCTAAAATGTCTGGGCAGGGAAGAAAACATTCTCCTTTTTTTTGCCCCGCTCATTGTGGCAATCCACCCTTCAAAGCCATCTACTCTTTGCTTCTCTGAGGCAAGGAAACAGAATCTCAGTATTCCAGCTCTTAGACTTTTTCTGGAATATCCAACTTTTTGGATGCCTCATGGTTATAAGTTTGTCATTGTTTGTACTAGCGCCAGTACTGACCTTACCTTGTATTTTCAAGGCACTCTCTTGGGATGTAGAGCCTTTGTCTAAATCCATTTTAAGATTGAAAAGCACCTTCTGCTTCCTCTTCAAACTCCTTAATAGCTTAGGTGAATGCCTTTCTCAGAATCTCACTAATGATTTCAGCTTTCTGGTCTTAGTAGGTTTTTCCATAGACCTTTCTAAACACTTTGTAGTCTTATTTAACAAAAAAGACAAAAGAAATGGAACATTGCTTGAAGAAGAGACTGACTTTTTGAAGTTTAGTGCCCTTTACTCTTGCTCCTCTCCCTTGGAAGTTTTCCATGAAGGTGTATCTCTGTTAAGGGAGGCAAAATAGTCCCATTAGACTCCTAAGGATTTATCAAGCCTAAACTACTACAAATGGTTGAAAAGGTAGGTGAATTAGAGCCCATCCTTTAGTAATCTTAGAGCTTCTTTGCCAAGGAACTCTATGGTCAGTTCTAGCAGAAGATCACTGATATCTGTCACATGACTTATTTTTTGCAAAGGCAATCTCTTTTCTTGACAGAGTATTTTTCTTGCTTGAAGCTTCTTAATCAGCAAAGATTGACTGCATTTGAAAAAGGGAATATGTCTCTTTTATTAAAATTATTCAGTCTATGCTACCATCACTTTGGGATCACAGCCTAACACGAGAGACAAAAATTAAGATAAAAAGCTGTACTTCCAGAATGGAATTGCCTGCTTGCAATAGGTAGAGTGTGTTATAAACACATGCCAAAATCCTATTTTGTACAGACAAATTTTCCCAAATGGTCATAGATCAAAATATCAGAGTACTAGCAATCATCTGCCTATATTCAGTAACAATATTTTGGAATTTCCTACTCCAAGTACCAGTTCCCCATGCAAGAAAAGATATTCCATCTGCCTTGAGTACAACATAAAAAAGAGGGAAGAAGCTGGCCTGCAGCAGCCCTTCTTCTCCTCAGACTACTGTTGTGTTAGTTTGAGTGCATGCTCTTTCAACAGAAGAGGGAAAGAAATGATGATAAAGGCAGACACACACACACACACAAAAAAGAAAAAAACAAACCCCCCAAAAACCCCAACTATTGCCCTTTCTGAAACAATAATCTCTGCAGGGATGAAAGAGGAGATATCACCCTGCCTTCCATGAAAAATAAAACAAAGGCATGTGCTACACCAAATATTCCTGTACATCTAGCAGGAGGTAATTGAATTAAAAATAGCCACCCTGAGGTGAAAATAGTTCCTCTATCTGTATTTGTTGCCCTAAACCAAAGGCTTCTGGCTATATGACACAATTTCAGGAACTACTTTTCCCCCCTCAGGCAATATTTTACAGCTGCAACCCCAAGTGCCAGAGTTTACCAGGAAGATACCAATAGTAAGACTTGTGAGGGTCGTTTCCAGGGATTACAGATGAAAACTCTATTGGATGGGGTTTATGGAAAGGCAGAGTTCAGGCTCTAGGACTGGGGCCATGCTTGGGATCTTGAAGACAAAAGGAAGGAGAGCGAGATGAGAACCCACAGAGGAAGACAGTTTTAAAAGAAGGCTTTTCAGCAGAAATATGTAGGAAGGCAGGCAGCCTACCAGAAGGATTCAGAAAGGAGACAGGTTAGTAGAATATATAGGAAACATAAGAAAGAAGGGAGGAAAGAGACAGAAGTGATTATGCCTAAAGCATTACATTCAAAAATCAAAGTGAGGGGAAAAAAACACAGGCTGTGTGGGAATATTGGTTAAAGTGATATCATGTACCACCTTCCCTTGTTCCTTTCCAGAAACATACTGGCTTACACTTTCCAGATGTACTTTCTCAACACCTGACACTAGCTGATCCTTTCAGTTTGTGAGGAAACACACCTCAATTTGCAAGATCACAGAACATTTCTCTAGCTGGGTTTGGGCACAACGCAGTTTTATTTGTCTGTTTTTCAATGAGACCCAGTCTGCTTTCTACTTAGCAGATTCCCCTGCCATTGTGTAAACAGTAGATAAAGCTCAAGAGAAATCAAGCTTTATTCTAGCAAATGAAAGTGTTAAGGTCTTGATGATAAAATCAGAAATAAGGTTCCCATGATGGGGGGGGGGGGGGGGGGGGAATTAAAAAACCCCTTTTGAGTAAAACTCAGCACTAAGGGTCATTCTATTTCTTTCAGTACCTCACTTAACTTAGCATCTAGGTAACTTGTCTGTAACTTAGTAGTGCTGGATCATCTCTCTGTTCAATGTAGACTGCGCTTTTTATCTTTTTTTTCCATTTATTCTGCTTCTTTCTTTATTCTTTTCTTGGTGTTTTATAATCCATTAGGAAGACAGTTTGAGTAATGGAAATGTGCTTCATAAATATGGCTGCAATAGCTAAAGGTTTTTCACTTTAAATACAAACAAAATCTTCAATCTGGGCTCCTAGGACTCACTAATTGCAAATAAAATGATCTTTCTTCTCTTTGGAGAGATATTTCCAGACTATCAGATTGCTACGCTACTTTGCAGATGGTATCTCTTAGAAAGTTTACATTATCCACACATTTTATTAAAATTAATCACAATCTCATTGTTATTTCTTCAGAGAGGCCACACAGAACATAATGGATTCACTGTCAGACTTGTTTCTTCTGCACTCCATTACCTTTTGTTATTTCAGGACCTTCGACATCATATGTGGGAGCTCACTCCTGAAGAGACAAGGGGAGCAGGACATTAAAACGGTTTTATCCCAATCTAAACATTAGGTCAGATTACTGACAAAGATACACTCTATGCTGCTAGGGAGTAGCCTTAAACATTGGATCCCCGGTCATCTGCATTGCTTAATTGTTATCTTTCTCCCTGGCTATGTCTTACACCACTCCAACTGGCTTTCCAGAGGACAAATCTATTAAAGAGAGAGCGAATCCTAAACAGTGTGGATGCAAGTCAGTCTTAATTGCTTGGTTTCAGAGTCAAGGATCGGTCCCTGATCATCTGTCATTTAGCCATATTGACTTAGTCAACAGAAGACTGAATGAAAAGAGGAGCATTTTAAAAGATGTAAAGGTGTGTGGGGAGCACAAGAGGCGAATTAGAAGAAAGTGTTAACGCTGTTTGTTGTAATAGCACTTTGAAGCCTTTGTGCTACGTGTGATAAAAGTACAGAACAAAGATAAGTTTGGCCTGTACAAAACTTGCAATCAAATTTAAAAGACTGGAGGCCAAAATAGGATGTTGTCAGACAGCACAGAGGAAGAAAGTAAATTCTGAGTTGATGCTCCCCAGTAGTACTGGAAAGGCTAATTATTGGAAAGCAATAGAAGTACCCATATTTTTTCAGGATCTTAAAAGCAAAGGAGGTTTACAAAGAAGGAAAAGCAGTGAAAAGTAAAAAGCAAGTAACAAAAACCAGGAGAAAATAAGAGAAGAGGTGACACTCATTGTCCTCAACCACATTCACAAAACCAGTTCCAAAATCAAGGAGTGAATTTGTCCTCAACTTGGAAATTTCTGGCCATATTCTTAATGTTATTTCACGTAACTTTTATGACTCATTCACCGATTGTAAATTACTGAAGTTACCAGTAGGTTTCATTAAATATTTTCCTAATTTTTATAGTTACTTAGTTGAAGAAGCATTAATCTCAAAGAGTGCAATAAATTTGTCAGTATTTCCCAGAACAATTGGATGCAATAAATTTTCTTATATGAAGTTAAAATCTTTATGCTGTTGTTACAAATAATTGTTGTGTATCAAGGGAAAGATGCCCATCAGTTACTCCTGGTGAGATTCCAGGGTGTATTAACACATATTGAATATGCAATTTCAGAATGCCATTACAATTAAATGAATAATGAGGACTCTATTTGCTGTGATTTCTATTGCTATTAAACTGGCTTTTTGTTCTTTAAAGGAAGCTACATAACATTGCTCTAATTTCTCTGATTTTTTGTAATATTGTTCTGATTTTTCTGCTCCTCAGTGATAGGAAGAGTGGATGTTTCTATTCTCCCATCTGGAAGGTCATGAGTACACTAGAAGAAGCACCATATGAAAGCACAATGTGTTGCATTATTTCATAGAAGAAGGAAGGTTTCAAGGAAAATGCTTAACAGTGCTTGGCAAACAATCTCAACCTCTTTCTCCAGTGGCAAATGCAAACACTGATGTTTCAGTCCAGTACTCTCCTTATTCCAGTATCTTATCTCTAACAGTAGCCAATGCTGAGGCATCCTAAGCATGAACAAGAAAATGAAAAAAATGTCCTACTTATCTCATACAAGCAATTACAATTACCAAATACGCAGTTCCATGTCTGTACGGCCTGTCTGAAGCTTAAAACTGATGTCCTCAAGGTTGGACAATATTATTCACCCAGCTAAACAAATTGTAAAAATAAGGATCTGTTTGGGGAATAGATTTTAATCTCCTTTTGGAGAAATATCCAGAAGTTCGTATTACCTACTGTCTTCAAACACTCAGTGGGTGCGGGAGTTATGTGGCTAAGTATAGGTGGCAATCCCATTTAAGATTCTGCAGCGTGTCTTCATCTTGATAAGAGAAAGAAATTTACACTGAGAACAATAACTCACTGGAGCAACTTCCCTAGGGACGTGGTAGAATCCCCATCACTGGAGTTTTTCAAGATGCAATTTGACAGGGTCCTAGACAACCTTGCCTAGGTTCTCCTTCCCACAAAATTTGGACCAGGTGATCTTTCAAGGTTCTTGCCATCCTGGGCTGTTCTATGATTCTATGATTGTACCTGTGGTGGGTTGACCTTGGCCAGCTGCCAGACACCCATCCAGTCATTCCTCTCAACAGGACAGAGAGAGAAAATAAGGTAAAATAGCTCATTGATGGTCAAGATAAAGACAAGGAGATCATCTACCATGGACAAAACAGACTTGATTTAGGAAAAAATAATTTAATTTAATTATAATTTAAATAGATTTGGATAGTGAGAAACAAAGACTAAATTTAAACAACACTGGGCACCACTGAAAAGTCTGGCTTCATCTTGTTTACTCCTCCTCATCATGCAGTTATACCAATCATAAGATTCCTCTGAGCCTTCCTTTTTCCAGGCTGAGCAATCCCAGCTTCCTCAGCCTCTCCTTGTGCATCAGAGGCTCCGATTCCTTCATCATGTTTGTAGCTCTTTGCTGGACTTCCTTCATTCTGTGTTCGTCTTGCACTGGGGTACCCAGAACAGGACCCAACATTCTAGGATGTGTCTCATCAAGGCTGAGCAGAGGGGAAGAATCACCTCCCTCCACTCTTTTTTGTCTGTCTTAAGAGTAATTTTTGCTTTCTTATAGGCCTCAGGAACCTCCCCCAGTTTCCACGACCTTACAAAGATAATCAAGAGTGGCCTTGCATGGACATCAGCCAGCTCCCTCAGGACTTGTGAGTGCATCACATCAAGTCCTATGGAATTCTATACATCTAGTTTGTTTAAATGTTCCTTAACCTGATCCTCCTCCACAGTGAGAGTAAGTAAGTACGTTGTCTGCTCTGAACTTTCACACTGGTCTCAGGGACCTGGGATTCCTGAAGACCAGTCTTACTAGTAAAGACCAAGATGAAGAAGACTTTGAGTACCTCAGCCTTTTCCATGTCCTTAGGCCTGGACAGGCCCCTTATCCCATTCAGCAGTGGGCCTGTATTTCCCTCAGTCCTCCTTTTCCTGTTGATGTACCTGTAGAAGCCCTTCTTATTAACCCTTATGTCCCTTACCAAATTCAGCTCCAGGTGGGTCTGCTTTGGCTTCCCAAACCTGATTCCCTCATGTTCAGACAGTGTCTCTCTATTTTTCACAGGTCACCTGTCCCTGCTTCTCTCTCTTGTACACCTCCTTTTTATGTCTAAGTTTAGTCAGCATTTTCTTGCTCATCCATGCAGGTCTGCTGCTGCCAGTCCTGCTCAACAGCATTGACCATTTTTCACCTTGGAGGAGGTGAACCCTGAATATCAACCAGTTCTTCTGGACCCCTCTTCTCTCCAGGGCTGTATCAGGCTGTCATTAATGCAATCCAGAAACCTCCTGCATTACTTGTGCCCTGCTGTATTGTTCTTCCAGCAGATAATGGGCAGCCTATACCACCTCAGGTTCTGAGTTCAGGTTAGGTTCCAAACTTTTATATATATATATATATAAAGTTAGACAAGATGAATCCACTTATTTATCTATTAGAGGATAGCCTGTAATTCTAGAAAATCCATAGAGTTGTTGTTAGTCATATGTTCTTATACAAGAAAACATAATAAATGGAGCCACTGTCCCTTCTCCTTTTCTGTCTTCCAGCCACCTTCTGTGACCAAAGGGAAAGAACTGTCAGGAGGCATCAAACTATTGTTTCTTTCATTTTGAGTGCACAAGTCCAAGAGTCACCAAGCTTTTTTTCTTTCATGAGCATGAGATGCAACTTCATGTCACAACTAACCTTAGTTTTACATGTATTTGCCAAAGTCTATTGCCGATAGTGCCAATAGCACAAAAGTGCTTTTTTTCCTATCATCTGAATTCCATTAAAAAAAAAAAAAAAAAAATCTGCACCAGACCTGTTTATTTCCAGGGAGGCAATTCTGAACTATGTGATCCTCTGAATCAATAAAAACATCAGCTTGAAGTTAGAAAGCTGTAAGCTATTTATCTCCTGTACTCTTCTGTAAAGGAGCTGAGGGGGAGACACTATTTTAACATATTGCTATTCACTCCAAAAGCTGAAGTATGTGCATAGTAATTGTTATTAATTATTCATTTCATGACTGTGTTATGAAGGGAAAATAAAAGTACTGTCCAACTACAACAAATCCAACTCCAAATCTCAGAGTTACATTTAAAACATGAATCTGTTTCCCCAGGGCTGTAATTGTAGGAGTTGGATAGCACTTTGATGGAAATCATCTGACTCTGTCTCTCTTCCTCAGCTGGCCAGCAGCTTACTAGCAGCACAATCCATAAGGATTTCTTAGTTTGCACATACTATCTCTACCACATGAATCAGTTCCTTATAGTGCTGCCCTCAGTGGGCAAGTACTGCCAATATCTACTAGTTCAGAAACTCAAGTCCAGACCTTAAAAAAAAATGGGGTTTAGGGAAGAAAAAGAAGTACTGATGGTTCATGATTGCTTGTGCTCTAAAATAAAGGCTAAAGGTAGAGGGAAGCCTGAGGTTATCATTGGTTTATTCCAGCTTTAGTCACTACTGTCTGTCAATAACTAAGTATGGTCAGGCTAGTATTTCTATGTGCTCCAGCTATAACTCAGTGACTGAAAATTGCTGTATATAATAGGTCTCTCTCTTCCCTACCAGTAAACACTGAGTTCTAATTCAAAGCAATTTCAGTGTTATCCAGTCCCATACACAATACGAATTGATGATCTGCTCTTTCACCTGTTTCTGTTCTTTGTGACAAATTGATCTGATAAACCAGAAAATTAAACCGTGTCTGGAGGAGCCAGACTAAACTCCATAAAAAAAATAGAAGAAATAGCATAAATACTTATTTGGAACAGACAGGCATTTTGATGAAACCTTAACTATAAATCATAGTCACTAATCATACATGACAATGTTCAGAATGACATACAACACACTTTTAAAAACAGATGTGCAAAGGAGTCAGCACAAATTCAAAAAGAAATAAAAGCAGGAGCTATAAACTTAAAGAGTGTGATTATCCTTTTAATTATGTAACCTACCCTGAAATCTTCCACTGAATGAGGGCATACTGCTGTCTTCTCCAAACAATGGAGAAAAAAATAATAACAACAATAACACAGCAGAAACTAGAAATCGTACCAGTGACTTAGGTGACAAATTTCACACCTGGAATAACAAACAGCAAAAAGAGTGAACACTTTGAGAACATCATATATGCTGTAAATTTTCTGCTTATAAATAATACTAGCAAAAGAATGGATAAGATGTGTTAGAAGTTGCAAAACCTCAATAAGGAACTGTTTATGTATTGTCAAAGCATAGAATTTTCCACACTGAACTGAGCTACTAATATTCCACAAAAGATATAATATTCCTGAAAAGAGTGAAGAAAGGCAGTACCTAGATGGTTGTTGAGGAGGAAAATACTTCCTATCTTACAAAAGGTACCATTTTATGTCTTGAAGAATCATACTGTATTGCTCTTCTATTTCATAAGGTACTGGGACTAAAGAAATTAGTGACTCCTTTTAAAATTACTTCATTCCACTAAAAGACATGAAATAAGCATTTAATCCCACAGTATTCTTCACTTAGGAAATTCCATTGACCTCAGAACTCAACTCTGGATATCCACAATGGTAACTTTTATCCAATTTTTCCCCATGGGCCCTTCCTGAGGCTTGCCCAAGTAAAAATGTGATCTATCTTTTCTATCAGGCTACAGAAGACAAAAATCAGTGCCTCAGAATCTGAGTTTTGTCTGCATTCATTTCTACTGTGTGCAAGAACTGTAATGGGTTTGCATTGAATTTGGATTTCACTGATTTAGGAAGAAAGATTAAAAGTCTTCACCTCACTGAAGCCCTGAGTTACACTGCAGTAATTTCCTTTTTAAACCATGTGCAGCAATTACTCTGCATCATAGATGTAGCACTGGAAGGCTAGTTATGTTTTGATTCTCCTTACTGCTCATATGTCTTTAACTCTCAGACAGATATTATCCTCCTGGTATCAGGGACTTTAAAAACAAAATAAAAAGATGAGCCTTCAAAGGGTTCTAAAGAAAAAGGAAATGACTGCTTGATTATATTATGTTCCTTTAGGCCTTTATCCAAAGCCCACTAAAATCAATGGATAGACTCCTATATACTTCAGAAGGCTATAGGCCCTTATTTTCTATCTGTTCCTAGTGCTATACAAACAACCACCTTTTAAAATTGTGCGACAGGGTGAATTAAGGTGGGTAGAGACTTCCCGTTCTTTGTGAGGAATCCAGGCAAATAGGAACTTCAGTATTAAATAATATCAAATGTAAGTGAAAAAAAAAAATAATCCACAAAAACCAAGCCACAAAATACAGTAACACAGCTTTTGTTGTCCTTGTGAGAAAACAAAGTTAGATGTGTAAAGTGATTGTCACTCAAAACTTCTAATCATCCACAGTGCTCTTCCAGCATATCCACTGTAGCTGAATTATCACAAATGAGGACGTTACAGGTTTTTGAATCCTTCTTCCTAAGTAATCTGAAAAGACTAGAAAAAGCATTCATGTAAGTGCAGAAATTTCCTAAACTGGCATGCTGACAAAGATCAACTTCATCATCTCATTCCTCCTTCACCACCCCCTCAAAAAAAGCAGAGATTTACTTGTATTTTGCAAAGATTTCTCTCACTATACTTATCTTTAAATCAAAATATGAGGGAAAAAAACAAACCTCTGTTTTGCCCTTTGTTCACAGCAAGAGAAACATTTTTCTCCAATCACCCACTGATTGAGATTCTGAGAACTTGCTTGTTCACAGGAAAAAATAAATAAATAAATAAATAAAATGTATAGCAAATAAGAGTATTATAATTTGCAAGCATTATAATTTGGCAATATAAGCGTTATGTCAATCAGTCACCCTCTGCTACATCATATGAACATGTCTGTTGGGAAAAGCTTTGATCCACCCTGGCACCTGAAGTTGAGAGAAGTATCAAAGTCACTCTACCGCAGAGATGAAAGTGAACACTCATCTGTAACACAACAAATAGAAATAGATGAGCACAGAAAACAAGACACACAGCTAAGTGCTTTCCCATATCTAGTATACATAAGCCAACTAACTGGTGGCATTACGTTCAACAGGAAAAAAAGGAGTCTTTGTATTATAATAGCTCTTTGCAGGTTCAGAACTAAGATGACAGCTGGAGGAGGCACGGTCCTATTTTTTATCCTGAGAGTGTAGGAGGGCGAGGGAGATGATACAGCACTCTATTCATGTCTGTTCTGAAAGTGTTAGTCTTGTTCTCAAGTTAATATGGGAAATACAGTTCACGGTAGTGTCTTACAATAAGCTACGTAGCCATTGGTTATTGCAGTCGGTATCGCAAAAGCCATTCTAATGAAGTGGTCGTATTGCTTTGCTTGTACATGACATCTTTGTTTTTGACAAGGTCTGGAAGAAATAGGAGCATTTATGTGACTCACAACCTACAAATAAGTTAGCAAAAATTTTAAAAATGTCATTTCAGTTGGAGTAAATGTCAATTTTCCTACCAAATGGAAAAGATGGTTACAGATATTGCAGTAATGATGAATCTTCAGATACTGTAGACAATATATTACTGTTGTACCTGATGCCTCCCTCATACAAGATTGGTTATGCAAGTATGTGCCCTGAGACTTGTGATGCTCCTGTGTTAGAGTATGAAATACATTAAACCCACAATTCTGCTTCACATCCCATGATTCTGGGCACTCCAAACACAGTAATTTATGAACACACAAATCTTTTCTCAGATCTTCAAGCAAGTATCAGTATGACTCACAATAAAGATAACTGGCCAGCAACATCTCAGGAAAACAGGAGTGACAGGAGAATCTATGGAGCTGTAAGCAATTCTGTGTCAGCATGGACCAGAGAACATGTTAAACCCTTCTAGTTTATTATAAAAACAAGACTGACCAAAACATTACACATCTTGCTGAAATTGCGAGGAAAATCATATTCATGAGACAACCTGCAGACACTGCTTCCATTCCAACCTCATTGTAAACAGGGTGCAAACAGGGTGTGCTTTACGCAGAAACAGTAACTGCCTTGTTCCAAAGGCAGGAAATGCTCACTTGGCAAATTAACCTGTTAAAACTTCAGTTATCATTTTTCTTAGGATGCATCAGGATCAAGTTAAAATGCCCAGCTGAAACAATAAAAAGTAGGGCATACAAGTGCAAAATATGCAAATACCCAGGATAGTTTTGGAACCGAATGCCATGAAAGTAGCTTGTATGCATTCCTATACATGCTATAGAACGCAATGTAGGTAGTAGAATTCAACAGCATATGTTAAACAAAAAAGAGGTTTTCCATCCTACTTGATAAGGAAACCACTGAGTCTTGGAATAGGTTTAATCAAAATGAAGAGACAGCTTTCTGGCTTAACCCGTAAATTTCTTGCACATTAAAATGCAAAAACAGTCATCAGTGTCCACTGCAGGGTTCTATTCTGGAAAAAATATTCCAAAATGAGGAACTCCAACTATTTATCTGCAACAGAAAAGAATGCAACCTTAGTCTTCAGAGGAAGGATCGTCCCCATCATCTTCAGCATCTTCCCATCCAACCCGTACTTAATACCTTTTATCTCTCTTCTAGAGCGTATCAGGTTTTTCTGTGCTGAACTCTGAGAGTTGTGGCCTTTAGGGCATGATCTCCAGCTGTTAATCATAGATAAGGTCCCATGCCAGAAAGAACTAAAAGGGTCAACTGAACAGATAGAAAGCAGTAATAATTAGTAATCACAGAATCACTCAATGGTTGAGATCACTCAGTCTAACCTTCCCTGCTCAGAGCAGGATCAGCAAAAGAAGATTTCTCAGGACTCTTGCCAGTCCAGTTTTGAACACCTACAAGGGTGGAGACTCCACAATCTCCCTGAGCAACCTGTTCCAGTGTTTCACCACTCTCACGTTAAAATAATTTTTCTTATGTTCCTGTATTTCAGTTTGTGCCTGTTGCTTCTTGTCTTTTCAATGGATGCGACTAAAAGTTTGGCTCCATCTTCTTTATTTCTCTCCCTGCCCCCAATCAGGTATCTATGCACATTTATAAGATCCCCCTGCGCCTTCTCTTCTCCAGGCTGAACAGTCCCAGCTCTCTCAGCCTCTCCTCGTATGCCAGAGGTTCCAGTCCCTTCATCGTCTTTCTGGCCCTTTGACAGTATGTCCCTGTCTCTCTTGCACTGGGGAGCCCAGAACTGGACCCAGCACTCCAAATGTGTCTCACCAGTGCTCAGTAGAGGGGAAGGATCACCTCCTTCCACCTGTTGGAAACACTTCCTCACGCAGTCCAGGAAGCTGTTGACCTCCTTTGCTGCAAGGTCACATTGCTGGCTCATGGACAACTTGCTGACCACCAGAACACCCAGGTCTTTCTTTGCAAAGCTGCTTCCCAGTCAGTCCCCAGCCTTGCTGCATGGGATTGTTTCTCCCCAGGTTCAGGATGTCTTGGCATTTCCCTTTGTTGAACTTCATGAGATGGTTCTTTGCCCGTTTCTCCAACCTCTAGAGATTCCCTTGGATGGCAACACAACCATCTGTAATATCAACCAATGTTCTTGGTTTTGTAATGCTATCTGCATTGCCCCCCCTCCCCGCCTCCTTCCTTATTCCTTCCTGGATAGAGGAAGTACTCCTCTAGAATACCTGAAAAACATTGCTACTTAATTAAGGGAGATAGAGGTTTCTTTTCATTTGCCTATGAAATAAGAAAGATCTTTTTATTTACAAAATATTTTTGTTGGAATACCTGGGATATCTACCCACTCTCTCTGCTGGGAGGAAGAAAAACATGACTTGCACCCTAATCTTGGGATACTATCCAAAATCTTTTGGGTAAAGACCCCATCATAGCCCTCAGTGACTAACAAGATTAACTGCCACATATGCCATAGACTTCAAGCTACTCTACTACAAGTTTTCATTCCACTGCAAGCATGCCATTTCAGAGACAGGATTAGATATGTTATTCCAGTTCTTAAATTGCTGCATCATATCACCCAGACATAGGCTGAAAGAGTAATTTTTATAAAGACTGTACTCAGTGAATGCTCAGTTCCTAGACCAGGAAAAGGTGCTGCCAAAGAAACATGCTATTGGAAAAGAAATGTACATTCCACTTTGTCAACTTAAATACTGCATATCAGGCAGAGATCTATGATTTTAAAAGTCCCTGGACTATTTATTATCACTAAAGAGGACAAGATTCAGAATAGCATGCGGTTGAGACAGAATCCACCTAACAGCTATAGCTAGGTGTCATTCTTTGATTAAATAACATTCAGTTTTATTGCATTACACTAGTGCAAGTAAACTAAAAGCAGATTTGTATTTGAACTTTTGCTTAAAATTTCAACTCCATCCTGAAATCTTTACAATCTTCTCTTGCGGTTCATGAAGTTTCCACTTTCAATAGCTCTCAGGGTTTCAGTTTTCCACTCAGTCTGTAAAAAATTTATTTCCATTTCCAGTTTTACATTTCCATTTTTTCCATATTCATTTTAATTTCAGTCAGTACAAGTAGACTGATAAACCTAGAAAGATATGAATCAAGTGAATTTGACCCCATCAATCTATAACGCTTCACCAAGGGGTACTGGAAATAAAGGAAGTCTGTCTTGTTTCTACCAGTTGTCCACCATACAGTGTACATGGTGGTCGTTAACAAAGAAATTTTAGTCTTGTCCTCTTAAGAGTTACTCTCGAAATCATATTCCTTGTATTGGGTTTGTGTGGCAAGGTTTTGGTAGCGGGGGGCTAGAGGGGTGGCTTCTGTGAGAAGCTGCTGGAAGCTTCCCCTGTGTCCAACAGAGCCAATACCAGCCGGACACAAGACGGACCCACCACTGGCCAAGGCCGAGCCCATCAGCGATGGTGGTAGTGCCTCTGGGAGAACACGTTTAACAAGGGAAAAAAACCCCTAGGCAACAGCACCCGGAGAGAAGAGTGAGAATTTGTGAGAGCACCAGCCCCGCAGCCCCCCAGGTGGGTGCAGCAGGAGGGCAGGAGGTGCTCCAGGCGCCGGAGCAGAGATTCCCCTCAGCCCGTGGGGAAGATCATGGTGAAGGCAGGCTGTGTCCCTGCAGCCCAGGGAGGTCCACGGGGGAGCAGATCTCCACCTGCAGCCCGGGGAGAGGACCCCACACTGGAGCAGGTGGGTGCCCGAAGGAGGCTGTGACCCTGTGGGAAGCCCATGCTGGAGCAGGCTCCTGGCAGGACCTGTGGACCCGTGGAGAGAGGAGTCCATGCTGGAGCAGGTTTTCTGGCAGGACTTGCGACCCCGCGGGGGACCCACGCTGGAGCAGTCTGTGCCTGAAGGACTGCAGCCCGGGGAAGGGACCCACGCTGGAGCAGTTCATAAAGAACTGCAGCCCGTGGGAAGGACCCACGTTGGAGAAGTTCATGGAGGACTGTCTCCTGTGGCAGGGACCCCACGGTGGAGCAGGGGACGAGTGAGGAGTCCTCCCCCTGAGGAGGAAGGAGCGGCAGAGACAACGTGTGAGGAACTGACCCCAACCCCCATTCCTCGTCCCCCTGTGCCACACTGGAGGGGAGGAGGTAGAGAAAAACAGGAGTGGAGCTAACCCCAGGAAGAATGGAGGGGTGAGGGGAAGGTGTTTTTAAAATCTGGTTTTATTTCTCATTATCGTACTCTGATTTGATTGATAACAAACTGGTTTCTCCAAGTCAAGTCTGTTTTGCCATGACAGTAATTGGTGAGTGATCTCTCCCTGTCCTTATCTCGACCCATGAGCCTTTCATTATATTTTCTCTCCCCTGTCCAGCTGAGGAGGGGAGCGATAGAGTGGCTTTAGTGGGCACCTGGCATCCAGCCAGGGTCAACACACCACATTCCTTTAAACTAATGTTGGCCTAACTTTTAAAAGTTAGTTATCTATGCTAACCTAGTAAAAATCACTGAATGTTCAGATGGAGCCTCCTGTGTTTACTTTGTGCCTATTGCCTGTGGTCCTGTCATGGGGCACCACTGAAAAGAACCTGGCTCTGTATCAGTATACATCGATAAGATCTTCCCCAGTTTTGTCTTCCCCAGGCTGAACAGTCCCAGCTCCCTCAGCCTCTCCTCATACATCAGATGCTCCAGGCTCCTCATCATTCTTG
Source organism: Astur gentilis (assembly GCF_929443795.1). Taxonomy (NCBI): domain Eukaryota; kingdom Metazoa; phylum Chordata; class Aves; order Accipitriformes; family Accipitridae; genus Astur; species Astur gentilis. The sequence goes on along the minus strand of NC_064892.1, from coordinate 26,139,827 downwards.
TGGCCCTTTGCTGGGCTCTCTCCAGTTGCTCCAAATCTCTGGGGAATCCAGAACTAGACACAGCACTCCAAGTGTGGCCTCACAAGTGCTGAGTGGAGGGGAAGGATTATCTCCCTCAGCCTGCTGGCAACACTCCTCCTAATGCAGCCCAGGATACCATTGGCCTTCTTTGTGGCAAGGACACGTTGCTAGCTCATGTTCGAGTTGTTGTGCAGCAGGACCCCCAGGTCCTTTTCTGACCAGCTGCTTTCCAGATGAGTGGCCCCAACATATATTGGTGCCTGGGGTTGTTCCTCCCTGGGTGCAGGACTTTGCACTTCCCTCTGTTGAACTTCATGAAGTTCCTGTCAGCCTATTTCAAGTCATCAAGCTTTCTTCTATAGAAATTGGAGAGAAACTACTACCACCAGAGAGAGTGAGAGTATATTTAAGCTGATAGGCATCATCTTTTCTAAGTATTAGTCTCTTTCTGTCCACTGTAGTAGGGGATCTATCTATAGCAGTATCTAAAACTGGTCAGATGAATTACAAGCTAAAGTTGCCTATTCATCTATGTAATAAAGGGAGTATAAAGGGAACCTGTGAGACAAGTTCAGATATAGGCATTACACTGTACCACCTTTTGCCAGACACTACATTTGGCCAGATGAATCCTACTACAGATGAATTCCTAGTTGAATGTGACCTAGGAATACCTCCGGGACATCACTTGTGACATTATTGTCCAGCTAAGGAAACAGTAATGAGATTTACAGTGTTGTGGGGCTGCTCCATGAAGGAGAATGAGCCATGAGCCCAGGGTGACCCCACCACGGGCAGTGCCCCTACCGATGGGACGCAGTCCCACTGGGTCTGAGAATGGTGGGCAAGACAAAGGTGGTAATAGCAGGGAGCATTGATAGCCCTTGACAGAACAAGTGATGCACCAGAACCAGGTGTTCCGTTAGAAGAAAAAGGAGACTGGGCCAGAGGCAGGCCTGAGGACAAAGCTACGGTGTAGATTCAAAGGGTCCATCCAGAAGGCACAGCTTGAGACGGATACCCCTACACCACACCTCATGCAGTGACTGAAATCCCAGTCCTGAGCTGAAATGGCGCTCCTGGGCACAGGGACAAAGAGTGTCAGTTGGGGTCCCAGGTGAGGCTGCGCAGGGCCATTATGGCCTGACACAGTCAGGGGGAAAAAAAAAAAAAAATTACCATGTCATTGAATGGTTTTGACTTTTTACAAAGAAAAATGTAGAATTAACATGAGTTCATAATTGCAATGGTTTGGGGGCAAAAATGCACCTGTCATATTACACACAATTGGAGAAAACATCTACTCGTTTAAATTTTTTCCAGTCCAAACGCAAATCTGGATTTATTTTCTTCTTAACACTGAAATCCATTTCCCTGAATTACCTAAGTGGATATAGAAAAAGATAGAATCCAATGCATCAGATAATTTTTCATCTGACAGGTTTAATTAACTAACACAAATATTGTAATTTATTAGCACTTTTAATAATGTGACCTTCAACTGTTCCTCAGGGAAAAACAAACACTATAGACAAAGACATTTTTTCCAAAATGACAGTCACTAGTGAAACATTTTCTGTTCAGGATGTACAAACACTGTATTTCCAAAACAACCATATAATGTTTTTATTTGGGAAAGTTTTATGCACAACACATTATTCTTGTATTGTGACTAACAAAAAACCATATTTGACATTTATAATTCTGTTGCATTACAAAGGGGGGGAAATAAGGTAGTAGACTGAGCTTCATATTCATGCATGATGATAAACAACAGTGCTTTGCACTTATTTTCATTCTTAAGATGTCAAAACTCTTTATAAAAGAACCCAAATTTATATTCTTATTTTATAGATGGCAATCCAAGGATATCTGAGGCAGAAAGACGGAATTACACAAGGTCACACAGCTGTTTATGGAAACGTAATTTCACTGTATCAACTCTGTGAGATCAACAGAGTGAGAGCAGAAGATAAGTCTTGTGCTAACCTCCACCATGTCCTAGCTGGAAAGCAACCTTACAGTACGAAAACGACAGAAATTTGTTAGGTTTTTCCAGTAGCGGGTTTTTTAAGTCCTCAGAGGTGCAGCTATTAGCTATAATATAGTTCCAAAGTATAGTATTGGCTGTAGCATGGCAACCTAAAATTCATGTTTGTTTTACTAAAGGAAAAGTTGGAACAGGCAATTTTCACATTTTCTTTTTAATGGTCAGTTAATGAGAAACATTAAAGGGAATCAAGTTCAGTTCATATAGCATTTAATTCTTCATTCCTGTTTAACAGTATTTAGAGTAAAATAACCACACTTAATGGCTCTTTGGAAGGAAATCAGGTGATGAGCACAGAGGTGATTTGTTTCTTCAGGACTTTTTTCTGCATAGTAGTACATACCCAGTGAAAAGAAAGACCACAGCAAACTTGGAAGGAAATGTTAGCAAAGTACACAAAACCCCACAGTAATCCTGCAGTGAAGTACAGTTGTCAGCCAATCACTATCATACATTAGACAGTGCAAAAGAAAAGATCTTGAAAGTATGGAGAAAGTTAAGGACCACATGCCCAGCTATACTAAGATCTTGGCCACTCTCGGTTTCTTTTCTCCAGACTTAGAAATGCATTTTGAGGAATGGCTGTGAAAGTATTTCCAACATGGTTCCAGCTCCTCCTTCCATGGTTATGGCCCCTGGAAGCTCATCAGTTCCTACCCTAACAGCAGAGAATTCTGTTGATGAATACCTTGGATTCTGAGAGCTCTATGCTATCAGAAATGTTGCCTGCTCAACAGACAGCACCACCAAGTACCTTACTGTACCAAATAAACCATCCATCTGTAGCATTTTTTTCCAGGGACAAACAGTGCCAGCAGTCAGAGCGAGTTTAAACAGTCAGATGAACCTGTGTTTAGAGATAAAATGACACGATACATGCTTTGAGATGTTTACTCTTAAGATTACACTCTCAAAAAGTCATAGTATAACTAAAAGAGCTAAACTACACATGTACATTATATATACATGGTTGGACTTTATCCAGAAAATTAGTCCCACCAAAGTCAGTAAGTCAAACACAGTGAGCCAGTAAAACAAAATGATACAGTGTGGAACCATACCACTCAAAAGAGAGGACAGATGACTAAGGCAGCCAGCACTGAATTCATTCTCCTTCCTCAGATTTTATTTTACTGCTTTGATTTGGTATTAACATTTAAAATTGAAATAGTGTCCTTGGATATTTTGATTTAATTTATTGTAGCAAGCAGAAGCCTCATTTCACTGAAAGTGGCAATGTTTCTCTAGTGGACATAATCACTAGACCTAGATAAAGGGATTTGGATTATTATTTGCAAAGTTTATCAGAAATTTTTTAGATTTAGAGTGTTATATACAGTGGATACAATTCATTGTAGTTTCAATTATTTTGACAGATAAATCCTTTTCCATTTGTATCAAGAAACAGTCAAGTTTTTCTCTGACCTATTTGAAGTGAGCAGCACTGAGATTCTTGTGTATTGTGTGCTATTCATAAAAACCTCACGAGAAGGCTAAAAAATACAGTTCAAACTCACTGTCTTCTTTTCACTTTGGATAAGCATCCAGATGCTTATCTGGGGTTTATCCAGGCCCGTCTGGTCAAGAAATCAGCCAGAGAATCTTAAAAGAATATGTGTGTTTATGTGATTTCCAGTACATCCTACTTTCAATCTATTTAATAAAAAAATAAAAAAGTTGTTATGCTGTAAGCTCACAGATCTGAGATTTCAGAGCAACTCACCTACTTTAATTAACCCTATCATCACACTTCTGTGACATAAAAATATTTTACTTCCATTTTGCAAAAAGGTTGAGTGTTTTGCCTACATACAAACAAGTATGTAACAGAAAAGTGAGAAGTGTATACACACAGCACTTCTCAGTTTTTATTAACAGCTGGAAACAAGACCTGCAAAAGTGCATCTGTCTAAAATAAGTCTTGTATTTTTCTTTTCCTTAAATTAATTCCTAAGCCATTTTAATCGTTGGTTTTGTTTTGATAAATGGGAAAACAGTTACTAATGCATACTTTCAAAAAGTGAAAATATTGTGGCTATTGTAAATAATTCTTGGGCAATAGATGGTGAGGAGAGATGCTGAATACAATAAACCTTTCTCTCATGGCCTTCCAGGCAGAACCCACATGCCTATTTGTGCACATATCTATTAAAAGTCACCTTTAACTATGAGGTACCTGTAGTTGTGGAAAAGCTATACTGAAGTCCTAAATTATCATTCTGTCCCACAGATGTCAAAAAGATTTTGCTGTTATCTTCAGCATTGAAACTTCAGTCTTTATTTTTGGAAAAAATATACTTTACTCACCTAGACCTGTGGCAGTTTAAGACACTGATACCTCACAGCTATTGGCTCATGAGGTTACGGCCGGCACAGCAGAGTCAAGAGAGGAAATCTGTGCTTCCACCTCAGCCAGTTCTCCATGAAGTCTGATTGGTGTTTTGATCTGAGAAGCCAGATTTGCACTAACAGATGCTAATATTAAGGCAAAAGTTCCCTTTTGCTGAGTCTTTAGGAGGGTAGAATCCTGCATCGAAAGGATCATAACAGATGGTCAGGGTAGATAACAACTTAAACAGACAGAGCTTCACTGTTGAAGCACTAAGACCTAGAAAAAGCACCTTGTTATTAAGCAAAATAACAGTTGCAGAAGTTAGCCAAGCTTTCTTTGATTTTCCAGTTTCGTTCAGTCAGAGTTTGGGTTGTGGGTGGGGGTTTTTTCCCCAGCATTTATCCAAACCTCAAGGAATTTTTACCTTTCTTGAATTTCATGAAGAATGAAAAAAAAGTTAGGTAACATAAATTACTCGAAGAAAACTTTCCCTGAATTTATGAAATAAATTTTCGTCTCCTCTTTGCAAATTAAATTCAAATCTTCACAGAGTTTCTTGTATTTTTGCCTTGCAAATATGACAGCAATTACATTAAACCCCATAAATTTTCATACATTTTACATATTCCATTGGTCTTGGCCATTAACATAATAAAAAGAAGAAGAAAAAATCCTAAGGATATTTCTTAAGATTTTACATCAAGGTTAGGTAAATTTACATACATCTACGTTAAAGTCTTTGCTGATTATGCAGACATTTTCTATAGATTTCTTCTAGCCCTTAAATATGTTGTACACATCACATCTCTAGACAATTTAAGGCCAGGTTAATGTTTCAATAGATTTATCTAAAAAAAGTCAAATTATAATAAGATCTAAACAAAATGGTCCTTTGGCTATTTCTATAACTTTCTTGATAATCTCCTGTGTAGATCAGTAAAAGTAATCCTGTAGAAAGAAGAAAAAAAAGAAAAAAAAAAGGACTTCTGAAGCAGAGATATAAATCCACCAGGCATTCACAGATATTTCCAGAGCCATGGGATTCTAAGTGCTGATAAGCACATCAGAGCTGATTAGCAATCTAAGTGTGGTACCCTCACAGAAGAACATTTTCAGTAGTTCTGACACCAAAGCAATGGACAATCATCAGAAGTCAATCCTGATGTTATTTGTGACTGAAATAGAGAATGAAGAAAACACTAGAAAGTGATGTGGCACACTTTATGGCTTATTGTCCTGTTTTGAACTGGGATAGAGTTAACTGTCTTCCTAGTAGCTGGTACGGTGCTATGTTTTGGGTTCGGTATGAGAAGAATGTTGATAACACAGTGATGTTTGCAGTTGTTGCTCAGTAGCGTTTAGTCTAAAGTCAAGGATTTTTCAGCTTCTCATGCCCAGCCAGCGAGAAAGCTGGAGGGGCACAAGAAGTTGGGAGGGGACACAGCCAGGGCAGCTGACCCAAACTGGCCAACAAGGTGTTCCATACCATGGGATGTCACATCTAGTGTATAAACTGGGGGAGTGGGGACAGAGGGGATCACCACTCGGGGACTACTGGGCGTTGATCAGCGGGTGGTGAGCAATTGCACTGTGCATCATTTGTACATTCCAATCCTTTTATTATTGCTGTTGTCATTTTATTAGTGTTATCATTATCATTATTATTTTCTTCTTTTCTGTTCTATTAAACCGTTCTTATCTCAACCCAGGAGTTTTACTTCTTTTCCCGATTTTCTCCCCCATCCCACTGGGTGGGGGGGAGTGAGTGAGCGGCTGCGTGGTGCTTAGTTGCTGGCTGGGGTTAAACCACGACACTTATTTTTGTGCTTTTGTTTTGCTTTTCCCCACTGATGATCTTCAACGTAAAAAATAATAATACCTGGTCTGACACTGAAAAAAATTATACCAAATGTACTGAAAAACAACCAACCGGAAAAAAAAAAAGCGCCAAACCTTTTAATTTCTTTGACTGAATTGGTGATTTTGACACTTCATTCCCTCTTCATTTCTCAGCTTATTTTCCAGTACTGGTGTACTGGGTCTGGTTGGGATAGAGTTAATTTTCTTCATAGCAGCCTGGATGATGCTGTTTTGGATTTGTGAATAAAGCAGTGTTGATAACACAACGGTGACCTGGCTATTGCTGAGCAGTTTTTGCCCAGCATTAAGGCTTTTTGTCTTTCCCACTCTGCCCCTGCAGTGAGTAAGGCTGAGGGTGGGCAAGAATTTGGGAGGGACAGCTGACCCAAATTGACCAAAGGAATATTCCATGTCATATAGCATCATGTTCAGCAATAAAAACTGAGGAGAGGTTTTTTGGGGGGTGCTAGTCATTGCTCAGACACTGCATGGGCTTCAGTCTACTTGTGGGAAGTGGCGAGTGATGGCCTTTGCATCTCTGTTTTTTTTCCCCTTCCTTCCTCTTTCCTTTGCTTATTAAACTGTCTTTATCTCAACCCATAAGTTTTCTCATTTTTGCTCTTCCTATTCTCTCCCTCATCCTGCTGGGGACAAAGAGCAAGCAGGCAGCTGTGTGGTGCCTAGCTGCTGGCCAGGGTCAATCCACCACAATTGGCATTAGAGGCTTTTTAATTGTCTTTACATCAAAGAAGGCATTTCTTACTATCTTAGTTCCTCCACATCCTGTGCATTGGTCTGTGTTCAGTGGTTCTTTCCTTTCCAGCTTCCAGCTTTATCATCAATTTTATCCTTAGTGCATGCTGAAATTTGATACTAAATTCAACACATCCAGCAAATCTGAGTTCTGCCAGAACTGTCAGGAAGCGGAGATTACAAGGATGAATCTAATCTTATAATTCTATTGCCATAGTCTAGGAATATCTTGCAAACCTCGTTCATGTGTGATTTTCTGAGTGAAGTACCATTGCTGTAGAGTCAGTAACTTAATAGAAGAGGCATCAACAATCAGGACAAAATACATCAGAATAAAATACCATACACAGTTTATATGATAACAAACATAAAGGACAGTTTAGGCTTTCACTTGAGACAAATTTTATCTTTCATTTAAAGAAGTACTACAGAGTGCTGGATTGTCTCAAAACCTCTTCTCATAAAAGCCACTGGATTTCAGATGAGAGCAGGAAAACACATAGACACACAGAGATTGAGAATAATTGGGTGAAGGCTATAAGAGATTCAGCAGAACGATAGGATAATAAAGATATAAATTCCCTTTTTCCTAACAGCTAGTTCTTCTGTAGGTGACTAAAGAAAAAATGTCCATATAGCACTATGAGAAATGTAATTTTTTTTAAATGAGAATGAGGTAGAATTTAGGATTGCAAATGCAAACATGATCCCCCCAGAACCTGTCCAAGCCATAGCCACTTCCAGACTGACTGCTCTGCATTCAGGGATTGTTGTCATCCTGGCCTCTACACCTGACTGAGTCTGGATGGATGCTTAGACCAGGTGTTCATCTGCCGAAGTCCTAGGGAAGGCTTAACCTGGTAGGCACGCAGAAAACACGCATAACCCACACCAGCCATGATCCATAGAAAACACTGGCCACACACATACATCCATTTTCATCAGAACAGAGGAGAAAAAAGACAAACAAAAACCCAGCAAAAGGTAGGGAGATCATACTTCCACACTCTCTCTTCACCTAATAGTTCTTGTCCTGGAAGGTGGTCAGGGTTTACTGCTTTCCTTACACTGAGAGCATTCAACCAGTAAAAAAAGAGCTCAGCACTGATCTCTCCTCCAAAAAGTGTTGGTTTTCTTTGCTTATCTTTGTTTTCTTCCCCCCCCCCCCCCCCCCCCTTTCCTTTTCCTAGTGACACTTCTAGAGAGTCCTAGAATCAGAACCCAGCATGGTCACTCACCTCTTTTACAGGGACACCCATGGAACCAGAGCTAGAGAGATGTCCATCTTCTTTCCACTGTGATGAACAGTGCATTGTTTTCTAGAAAGCTACAAAGAGGTGCTTTTAATACCTTAACATCACTAACCACTTTTGTGGTTAGGGCATCCCTTTGGAAAATGGTACTTGTGAATGCTAATGAAGGGAGGATTTCAGCAGGGGATCTTCCTTTAAATCTGCACTTTTCCAAGCATCCAATTTTTTGTTAAAAAAAATGGGGCACCATCACTATTTTTTAAAAGTGAGAGCTCTATCTTCAAAGTAGGTTCTTTCTTTAGGAGAGGGCTTGAGGCTTGAAACCTCTAACAAATGGGCTTCCCTAGGCCTCCTGAGTTAAGCGTCTGTACTCTGAAAAAGCATGGAATGTAGGACTGAGCCTTGAACCTGTGGTTGAACCGTCACTTACAGATGACTTTCAGGTGATCTAAAGACTGTTAACCCCCTTTCTGAAGCACTTCTTACTGGCTTCGTAGGGAAGCTCCTAAGCTCAGGATGGGACATCCAGTCAAGGATGAGGCATCAAAAAGTAAGAGTTAGCAATGCTAAGAAAAAACCCAGAGATATTCCTTCAGATACCTAGATCTTTCTTCATGAAAGTCACCTCTGGAATGCAACATAGACCCCTTCAAATTGGTACCTGCATACAGGAATAAAAACACATAATAAATTAACATTTTAAAAGTGTGTGGCAGCAGATAATTAAAAGGTGCAAACAAATAATGAGAGGCAGATAAATGGCACTTAAACACTCATTACAGTTATAACTATCGATGGCACTATATCATTTGCCTTTTCTTTCCGTGTTGTAGGAAATTTTTTAGGAGACAATGCTCTTCTCAGCACATGTGAGAAAGCGTAAATTGAGTGGGAGGGAAGAGAATGGAGATAGGTTATGGCACAATACATAAACTACTAGGGAGGGTGTCGTACCAAGGTGAAGGGGAGTCTCACCATGGTGGAGGTATTAAAAAAACAACCCTATGCTTATAACATTAAGATAGTGAAAATGGGCCAAAAGCAAAATTGTGGAAGCACAGAATTTACCTTATAAGCAACATTCTTTAAAGACATATCAATGTAGGATATCTATAAAAGTAAATATTATTGTGGTCCCAGAAAGCAGGCCTGAGGATTGTTTGATATGACCTTCTGTTAAAGAAATGTGTTGAATAACATGTAAGAAAGGAGCTGTCATAGGATTCTACCTATGTGCTCCAGGGCCTATAAAGATGACTCTTAGGGAGCTCTAAATGTTTGTTCACTTCTAGGCAGACTTCAGGCTAGAACACTATCCTGTAGTTTTCTTTGAACTAGACTGCATTCTGTAAATTATGAAGAAGTGATTTTTCATTCAAAATCTACTTCAGCCCCGTGCAGAGCTCTACTGCCTTGTAAAGCAAAAAGCTGGAATGTGGATTGCCTGGACAGTGTTTTGAAAAAACTTCATTGCAGAGATTAAATGAATCACTTTTCAAAAGACACCCCAGAAGCTAAGGCTGCCTCTAAGATGCAGGCGTGCTTCTGAGCAACCAGGATAAACTGAAAGCAGCTACCTCCAAGATGGAAAAAACTCTGAAACAAAGAAAAGCAGTGCAGGTACGTGGGTTTGGTGGGAATTATAACTCAGTTGTCAGTTTGGACAACTGACACATTTAGCCTCTGAAGGGCACTAAAGCACTCATGCACATGACTAAGATGCAGCCATTTAGAACAATGCAAAGTTGCAGGATAATGAACTATTTTAGATGTGTGGCCTTTGCCTGCTATGTTGAAAAAGACATTTCTTTCATAAGAGGCTTCCTGACAGAAGATGTAGTGCACTTTGGGAATTTCCTGTTGATTTCCATAAGAAAAATACAGAAATTTATTTTTCTCAGTAACTGAAGTCTGAGATAAAACATTTAATAACTCAACTGTTAAATGTATAGCAAAGGTAATTTAGTAAAAAATTAAAATCCTATGGTTATATCTTGTACATATTAAAGTATTTTTCTACTTATATATCTTTATTCTCTTCCAGACAGAAACTTCTCTTTTTGTGAATGCTTTGCCTCTAGCCATTTAAGAAATTTTAAAACTCTGGTTTTTATTTTTTCCACACTTTCTTTCTACTGCTTAGAATTAAGAAAAAAAAATCAAAAAGAAAAAAAATTCTTCAGTAAAGGCAGTAATAATATTGCAGCATAGTATTTTAGTTAAAGAAAATAGCTTATCTAGGATGACATTATGGGTTAATTTTCAAGCAGAAAAAGCTATGCCGTGCCTTGTGCTTGAGACTCCCTAGTACAAACAATCTCCACTAGTTTGCTCTAAACCACTCTCTATTTGTATGAATGCTTATTACCAGATGACCTGTTTAGCAACTTCATAATAATATCGCCTATTTAAATTGAAAGCTATGATTTTTGCATTGGCACAGTTGTCTCAGATCCATATGCTTAACACTCTTCATACATTCTTAATACTTTTCATACAAGGTGGTGAAATGTCAAATACAATATACCTATACAGCAATGGAAAGCACATAAAAAGTTCATTGTCAAGGTAGACCAATAGAATGTATTTACCAGAATGAATAATTCACAGTTATGCATGTTGTTGATCCACTCCTACCTTCCCTGAAGTTTTAAAGAACCATACCTGTATTATACAATTTCTGGAAACTGCCACTTAAAGTAAATTTCCAAATCATGAAACCTGATTATTTAAGGAATGTACTCTCCATGTATGTTTACATGCTTGAAAGGGCTAATGGAAAGCTTCTATTAAGATCTCCTTAATGTCCCCTACATTATTACTTATACAGCACTATAAATGTATGAGACATTTGCAGATTAATAAAACAGAGAAGGAACTTACAACTTAAGGGGAAAAGCTTTTTGACTTTGCATCTTGTCCTAACAACATTGCCTCTGTACGTAGTCAAAGGGAAGACAGTTCTCTCATTGCCTCTGGGGAAAATTAGCTTGCGCCATTCAACTACAAGCAGACTTCCTCCATTGTTGGCTGAACTCTGCACGCTGCAAACTTGTGGGGCAGCATCAGCATGCACAGTCCATTTATTCTCTTCATCCATCTGCAAAAATGAAAGGGAAAGAGTAACCTTCAATGTCCTATCTTCATACCAAAGCATATATAACCTAAGGCTTTTATGTCCCTTTTTCTCCTCACCCCCATTTATCTAGAAAAAAAAATAAATCTTGCTTTAATTCACTTAATTGTTGGTCGTTCAGAACTTCTTAAATTCTTTAAAGAATGGAATATTATTTTCATCTTCCCAATACAAGGCCCAAGCATAAAAATATCTTTTCAATCTCAGCCAATGAATTATTCATGATCCCCCAGGCGGTGTGCTCCATATCATGAAATAAATAACTGTATTTGATAACGTCATTATCAAAGAAAGCCGTTTTCTTGATGTGAACAGAACATTAAAGATAGACTTATCAGTGCTCTTTTCACTCTGATCCCTGTCCACACTACCAAGAGGAGACCCATATCTGCACCCCTATCTTGAGGAAGTACTTCTAGTGGGGAACTTTCAAAAGGAGATAAAAAGGGAGGAAGATTGGAGGACCTATCATGATTCTTCTTTCATCCACGTGAAGTACTACAGCCATTTCCATCAGGACAAGAAAAGGGTACTTTATGAGGTTTTTTCATGGTTTAATGGACAGGAAGGGTTCTTTTTGGTGCAAATTTGATGGAACCAAGGCTGAAGTTGTGTGGGTGGGCATCACGTGGAGTGCACAATTTGGAATGTGAACACATAGCACTTTAGACGTGTGCAGCACATACTTGGGCCTGGCAATGGATTCACACTTGGCTGGCCACAGAGATGAGATATGGAAGTACTGTCCTAGGGACCTAATGATGTGCAGCAGGTGAGAAACTGACCCTTAGCGCACTGCATCAGTCACTAATCAGTTAATCAGCATTTCTGTTACAATATTAACATTAAATGAAAGTTTGACTCCTTTTCATTTTCTTTTAAAGTACATCAGAACTGTTTTCCTTTCATGTCAGAATTTTTTTTTTGTTTGATGTGCAGAAGTGAGAGAGTGGAGGGAAGGACATTCTTGGCTTTTTACCAATCAAAACGAGCCAAACTGGGTTAGAAAAATATGAAGGAATTTCTGAAGAAGGGGGTATATTAATTACCTGATTAACTTCATTTAGCATTTCTCTTCAGCTATAAATAAATGTACACTTCAGTTAGACAGGTAGTTAGACACTTCTGTCTAGAAAAAATGACCTCTTTCCAAATACAAATATATCTACAGATGAAAGATAGAAAACTGGGTAGACAGAGTAACAACCTAGCTGAACAAATGCCAAAGGAATTCAAAGCTGGTTTGTAATAAGAAACAGTGGGTTTGCCTGACTCTTCATTTACACTTGCTGTGTCTATAATTCTTGATACTTTCAGTCCAAGAAGAGGAAACAGTAATAACAAAATACAGCATGATTATGTGTCATTTTTTTGTTCTCTATTTCTAGAATCTCATGATCCTACAGGATTTCCTCCCTGCATCCTGCTCAAAAAGACAAAACCCACTAGCAAAAGACTGAATCTTTAAATGCATATTCAAACATTTTGAGGTTTGTCCATACAGAGTGCCTGTAGGATGCACCGAATTCTTACACTCATGCAATTTGTTTGCACTAACAGCGTTAGGTCAGCAGGTTCATCTGGACTCAAAACTTTTGAGTAGAGCCAAGTCGGCAACTAGTGCAGATGTACAGCTGGAATATCTGTTCAAATATTGTACCTTTCCAGAAATACATGGTTGAGTATTAAAAAAATTAAATTTCATTGCAGTCAACTTTATTCATTCTGAATGCTTGTACACTACCTCTAATACCTTCAGTTTGGAAATAAAATGACCTACAGCAGTGAGTACCAGAATTCGATCTTCAGGGTCCCAGGGTACTTGCAAACCCATCTGAGATCAGCAATGCTTGCTAATGTTGACCACATCATACAAGCAAGAGTTAAGTATTCCCTGTTAAGTAGATAAGGTAACACTCACAAGACTTGATCACAAAGACTTGTGTGATAAAGCAGAACTTGGACTTTAGATGTAGAAATGCAAGTACTACAATTCTGAGAAAAACTGACTCTGCTCTTGTCTGACTTAGAGGTACTGACTGTGCAGTGACTTCCCTTTTATTCTACAGTGTTAATGCATTTATCCAAAGACCACTGAAGGTAAAATACATAAACAGCTGTTTGAATAGAGTCTTGAGCAAAGCTTATTCATTCAGGCGAATGCCTGAACCACTAAGCTAGAGTGATGCTTCACTTGTGGTCACTTTTGATACATTATTCTTTTGCTTTGTGTTGTGCATTGTCACAGTTTCAATGAGACAGGTTAAAAAGTGCCATTGCCTAGCATAACTTGTTGGTTTAGATAAAGGATATTGTGGAGCAAGTTATACCAAAGTGGGAAATGAAACCAGTTCTATTCTCTCTGCGTGAATAACTCGATCGTATAAAAGATGGGGAGCTGTTGTTCCTTGAATCCTTTTATGGATCTAATCAATGTTATTAAACTACTCTCTTTTTAAATTTTTAATCGTGATAGTAACAAGATCCAACAAACTCTGTGATTGCTTTTACTATTCTTAACTATTAACTCCCTTTCTGCAGAGCAGAACCCCCAAAAAGACAGGTGTCTTTCTTTACAAAAATGATGCCTGGACAGCAGAGAAAAAAAGACATCATGGAAGGCACTTGTTGCTAACAAGAAAACAGGTTGTAATGCAGCAAGTGCTTTGGCAAACCAAGAGGACCACATGGGGTGTGTCAAAATGTACCCAGCAGAAGAATTCTGTCTGCAAGCAGCCTGCGTGCAGGCAATTATATTACAGACATTGGCACCAAGGGACAAAATCAACCTCAGAGGAGTGAATCAAATAGAGCTCAAGACACATGTTGTGAAATTGCGCCAAGAAATGGGCAAGCAGCCAATAAAGCATAAGGCAGCATGGTCAGAAATGAGTTGTGTCATGGCCTAACATATGGGATGAAGAAAAATCAGAAGAAACTCCTTCCCTGTCTCAAAGTCTGACACAAAGGATAAAGGTATGTCTTATCTGTCTCTTTCTCTAAGTGCCTCAGTATTTATAATATGCTTATCACAGAAAAGAAATTATTCATCTCTCTATTGAAGTCATCCTGAGAAGAGAGAGCTCCATAACATCAGTTAGGGCTTGTAGTAAGAATCTAACTATTTTAAATATCTCTTCATAGAAAATGCATGGAGAAACTGATTGAATGGAAAACATCCTCTATTTGTTTATAGTAGCTATTTCAATTTAGCAGAAGTATCTCACTGTTGTAGAACTACAAGACAGTTGAACCTGGTTAAGTCTTCAAAAATTTCTGTAGCTTCAAATGAACACCATAAAAAGAAAAGTTTCAACATATATAAAACCTATAGAATTCTTCAGACATTGTAAAAATACAGGCATTCTTTCAGGGACAACTCTGTAATGAGAGAACCACTATGAAGCCATAATTTCTCATTTGTTGGGGTTGTTTTTTTCACATCTATTTTATAAATTTTTAGCTTGAATAGATTAATATTTCAAATGTATATCAAATGTAGATTAACGTCTGTATTTCTGGGCTATTTTCCCCAATTTCTTTATTGACTAATGGGTGAAATACACTAGGAATAATGATTTAACTATGTCCTACTCTTTAATAAGGAGGGAAAGGATTGGGAGGGAATAGCAGAAATAAAAAACTTACGCTTTCTGTGTGGTTTTCTTTTTTTCTTAAACAGAATAGAGAACAAAAAATTACGTTTGTTATCCAAGTTGCAATAAAAAGAGGGAGACTTTCTAATTTCACAAATGGGCCAAATGGACCAGTGTGCAATCCAAAACTCTCAGAAACAACTTTAATGCTGCGTTCTGCATAGCTGTCCAAGTTTAAGGCTGTTTGCACTGACTGACAGTCATTTTGTGAAAAAGCAGAACTAAGAACAACATATGGGAAAAATTGTTTGCCTTTAAAATAACATTGTCCAGGAGGGAAGTGAGGGGAGGGAAAACAAGACAGGGGAAACATTCCTTCATTATGGGGAAAGTGAAAAATCCCTGAAAAATTTCAAGGCATCTAACATCAAGAGCCAGAAGAGACAGGCTGTGCAAAGGCCAGCTTTGCATGCATTTCAGGCAGAAGCAGGAATATTTACGCCTAGTGATGCTGTGTGTGCCCCAGAAATGGAATCGTTACTCGCAACAGCAGCTGTGTTCTGCATGCAAGCCACAATGCTCCTTTGTACAAGGTCAGTTCCTCTTTCTAATTCTTATTATTCTCAAAACAGCAGCCCAGCTCATTGATACGGTGAAAGAGTAATGTCAGATGATTGGCAAGTGTCTCACCAGCAGGAAGTTAGCTGATAAGCTTCTTAAGCAGTGAGCTCTGGTAAGCAGGAAGCACTGGAGCCAGCTCAAGGAAGTTACCCTTAAAATTGCTTTGCTCAGACCTCAACCTCAGCAGCCTAATTAGAAGTTGTTGAAAGGAAGAGTCTCTGGTGTGCATTTTTCTATAGACAAGACTCAGGAAACATGTTGCTTGGGCGGCAGTAAACAGACAGGGAGATAAATGTTTAAAAGCTACCATAAAAAATATCAGACGGTTCACGAGTACAAGAGTGGAAAAAACAGAGTAATATAAGTGGTCACTGAAAGGTTTTGAAGCAGCCTGGGACAGGTCCCAGTGGAAAAGCAGCAGGCAAACAGGCGAGCTATGCAAATGAATATTGGCAATTTGAACATTTCCTATTTGTGGAACCCGATCAGGCCCAGAGAAAGGAATGCTGCATAATGAGGATTATCATATTTCTCCACATGATATGCGGGATAGAAAGAACACTAACAGACCTTTTCTTTATAGTGATCTAATCATTTAGACAGGCACTCTCATTCTTTATGGAAAAGACAAAGCATATTAAATTAGGAGCATTAGATTGAGATAATGATGGGATGGCAGTGTGAACAGAGAAGGGCTCAGAGATGTAAATGCATGATCTGCTAAGGTTATTAAAATAACATTCTCCTGAGTCTTCTCACTCCCTACCCTGCAGTAGTGACTAGGGCTGCATCCTCATACAATATGAGATCTCTAAATTCATGAGGGCACTCAAATTATTCCAAAAAGCCTCTCTATGTAAGTATTTATGTATATGTATCTATATATATATATTACAAACTTTGATTATCAGATTATTTTAAATATAATTCAAAAGGGGTTTTGTTACTCACTGTTTCTCTTCATCCATGTGTGCTACTGCCACGACACACCCCTTCCTCCCATTAGGAAATCTCATTTCTAGATCCAAGAACAATGCCTTGGGGATACAAATGTTCGCTAGCTGGGGCTGTTTGTGGAGCTGCCTTCTACCTATGGCAGATACAGCTTTGTTGCCAACACTGTTACTGATGAAAAATCATGACATGCCTAGTTAAACATCCAAAGCACACACCATTAAGTACCTTGCTCCACTGTGCAGGCAGACAGGTTCTAGCACCCATAGATGACACCGGATAGTCCGAGTTATGCATTTTTGTCTCAAAGCTTGTAGTGTAGCGTAGCGTGTGTGTAGTCACACACGTCCATCATAGCTGCTACTGGCAGCAGGTCTGTCTTCTTACGGTCCCTACCACCCATTTCAGCTGCCCTTAGGTTCTTAGAAGAAACGTGCAGCTGCCCCTCCCCAGCAGCTGCCACGTCCTCTTTTCATAAAAGCGAGGGGACTTCGCAAGGGAGAACACAGCTACCACCAGGCCCAGCTCCATTAACTCTGTGGCACTGATATCCACCATCCTTGGCAGAGGATCAGCTGTCAAACCCTCCAGGATCCTCCCCGCAACTGCGGGCTAGGGAATAGGAACTTACCACATTTAGTGAGTGCTTGATGAGAATGCAGGAGGATGACTATAGCATGCAATGGATCACTGGGCATTTGTGACATATCCGTGGAGTTGGCAGCTTGCAGTTTAAGTATTAGTGCTCCCATATACACCTCCCTTTTTACTCCCCCGCTGATGGCACAGACACTTTTTACAGCCCTTCGAGGTTACTTAACTTCAATGCATAGGCACAGCAGGGGTAACTGAAGACTAGAAGAAGGAATTATCTCCGAATTCCTGTCTTGTGTGGGTAGATATTTTAAAGCTGTAGACATATACATGTATATATGCATAGATACGCATATATATGTATAATAAATGTAATAAAAAATATGGATCATAAATGGAATTTCATGAGACAGTCCTATACTGTAATTTGTGGAGTATATGTCACAGAGACAATAGAGAGTTAAAGCTTAAAGGCATTATGGACTGTCATGTCAAATCATACTTAGAGAGCTTTAATATGTGGATTACAGATACATTAAACCATACTCTCCCCTGACTATTATGTCAATGGGACTTTGCATACTTGAATACTACTACAGTGTATAATCCTAGTACTATGCCGTGCATGCACAATAGGTCTGGGTATAGCTGAAATGGGTAGGAAAAGTCCAAATTCTTTGTCAAAACGTTAGTTATTTTTAGTGCATAACCAGAGGGACAGATACCATTGTTATATAAACTCCCTTTACACAAAAGTTAGCAATCAGAAATGCACATTTATGATAAAAACCTGTGTGTGTTCAATAAAACAAAACGACATTTTTCCCACTCCATTCTCTTTTAATTTTCAGATCACTACTTCAGTGCATTGGAGCTGAACCAAAGATCTGAAAACAACTATACTATCTTAACTACTTCTTCTTTTCCTCTCTGCCCTCCAAATGGGTCCTCACTGTTCCCAATTACTGAACTGTCCTTTCATCTTCTCAAGGGAGATTCAATCTTTCCACATCTCTACCTACCGATGCTCCCTTTCTCAATCATTCCTTGAATTTCATCACCTCCCTTCCACCAAAAATTCTAGCTTCCCACAAATTCACAAAGAGCACACACTTGTGCCTAACTTACTTACCCTATACTTACTGATTTGTTTCTCCAGTTGTGTTAAGAACAGGACATACAGTGGGAGCGTGAACAAAACCAAACCAGGAAGGAGTTTCCAGTACAAAACTTTATTCCTGCAAAACTGATTAAGGATGTCTGCATTAGCAGTTTCTATTAGGCAATAGGAGCATATCTATCAAGTGAAACAGCTGCTGCTGAAACCTGATGTCTGTATTATATGCATTTTGTTGGAGATTTACTTCAGACTAACTCCAGTCTTGCCCCTTTTACTCACTGCCACATAGCAGTTGGAACATTTTGATTAATTTCATCCAAAAGTAATTCAGTTTATGCACTCTTAAATCACTGCACGTTGCAAACCAAAGTGGTTACAGTTGGAAAATTTGCTACAAAGGTCCTCCTCATCTCAGTTAAAGGCTAATGTAGATGCATACATATCAAAAATGGTAATTTATTACCAGAATCACCACAGCTAACTTTGGGCACCAACTAAAGTATCAAAAGACTGCGAGTGTAGTTGTCAGAAATCCTCTTTTCCCAGCTGAGAGAAACAGAGCTTTCCAGAAAAGAAATCAGTAGAGGGCCCAGTAGAGCATGCTACAACTTGATATTGTTTGATGTAAAGAACTTTAAAAGTTTCAAAGAAGGATTAGAGGTTTATAAGAACATGAATATCTGGAGCTTATGTATGGAATAAAGCAAGATGAGCTCCAGTCTTGAAACAATCCCTAACTTTTAGGAAATATATGGGACTTATATGGGAGCAATTTATACAAAGTTTCGCTACTACAGGATTCCTGCACTTTTGTATCAACAGTAGATATCCACTGTTGGAGCTGGTTCTGGACTAGAGAGATCATAAATCTGATCTCACAGTGAAATTCTAATCTGCATATGTCACCTATTCCACCCTTCACAAGTAGAAGGTCATTCCCAGCCTGAATCTCAACCACAGCTCTGCAGCAAAGCCTGCCTTCAGAAAAAAACATTTTCTTCTTTCCCTGTTTCTTTCTGTTTCTTTGCTCTGGTGTTTTGTCTTCACACATCCCTTTGGCTTTTATTTTCTTACAGTCCCCACAGTCCTATTTCCTTCTGTAGTCCCATACTAATATCACCACCTGTTGAGGTCTCTATTTTTCTATCATTTATCTCCTTCAGTTTCGTTCCACCCTAATTCTGGGTTTCCTTTCTGCCCTTTTGTTCTCTTGAGAGATACTGTCAATCTATGATTACTCTGGGGTTTATGCTATAGCATTTTGTAAAGAAGGGGAGACGCATCATAGAGTGTTTGCTTATTTTTGAGCCATGAGGTAGCATCTACTTTTTTGTAGTTCTAGTGTTTTGCCTTTTTAGAGGGACACTTTTTTTTTAGCTGACTTTTAGTAACACTCAACCTCACTATCTAAAAGCCACAAGCACAGTGCCTGTGGTAGCAGTGCTCAAGTTCAGCCATTGGTTTGTAACAGCAAATTTGCCTCCACACTGTGTTGGAGTGGATCACAAATTTGAATTTTTTTTTCCTACCACAATAACCATCACCTTGCTTGTGCTTTCCTGCCCAGAGGATCAGTTGGCTCACTTCTGATGGACAAAAAAATAAACAAAATGTATGTAAAGTGGATGACAACAGAGTTTAGGCTCAAGCCTTGACCATCACAGCAATAGGGACACAGCCAAAGACTATTCAAAGAAGAGGCATCAGCTTGCAAAAATAATCCACAAAATAATTGAGAAAAGACTGATATCATCACCTCACGCAGAACCTCTTAAGGGGCCACTACATGGGTTGAGGTAAGAAGTAGATGACAATGGGGAAAAAAAATAATTTTTGGTGGTATATCCCCGCTGTATTCCCACCACAGACTGCTTGCTGCCATGGGTGAGTATATACAAGTCATTAACAAATCCTAAAGGCTTTTGTGGCTAAGAATTGTTTTAAATGCAGTGACTATTTTATATGAGCAGTAAGATGTACCAGCCCATGTTTAACTGGTCTATTAACAGGTACCTCAGGTGACTGAATGTGTTTTGGCCTATAGCAGTATGCTTCACAACATGCATTCCTGGTTCAACAAAGTATAACCTCTTGTGTCCTGTTGCTCTGTTTAATTAATTTTAAAGTTCTTTCTAATTACTGACCTGAATTCTTTATTATTTTCCCTTTTTAATGGATGATTTAACACAGCTTTCATGCCTGATCCCACCCCCTCCGACTCCTGTAGAAATATAGTCGGAAGGAAAGCTGAAAGCTTAAAACCTTGATGCCTAACTGCCTGTTTTATTTTCTGATATTGGATTAGTCGTTCAGTTATGTTAGGCACTTTCATCAGTATTTTCTCTGCATTCTCTAACTGGATGAATAAATTCAACATGGCACGGGGGGGTTCTGTATATGTGGGGAAGAAAGTATGATAATAAATCAGTTTTTAAGATAGTTATCCTGTAGCTTCCTTTTCCCCTCCTGTAGAGATAAAAACTGTGATAGTTCAGTTATAAAGTTCTCTGTTCATAACTTGTCCTCCTGTATGTGATTTGAAGCCACTGAACAATATATGCACTAAAGCTGGGTGCCTTTTTTTAAGTCTGTCTTTGGGTTTAGCTATTTTCATAAACAGTGTCATTTATTCCACCAAGTCTCCATAACCCTTTAGATTACAGTACAGCAGTGAAATGTTCAGGCTTCAGGAGAAAATTGCTCCTGGGGAAAAAGTCAAACCTTCTGCCCTGTTATATGATACCAGAGTTTAATGAGTATGTAAAGTATCAAATTAAAAAATGTTAGCAGTTTATTATAGCTGAGCAATCACTGAATGAGAAACAGGTTTCCCTTTCATTGAGCATTAAGGACATGACCTGAGGCTGATAAGCACACTGCTGCCTCAGATTCAACATTTGATTTAGGGCTGGAGTAGTTGCCAGCCAAAAAACAACCTAGGTTTTGTTTGTTTGTTTAATCAATAATTTTCAAAGCTGCTTATAGGAAAGAAGTATTGTAATGAATTAAGAAATTAACTAGGTTTAAGTTATGCATTTACATTCATCACACTCAGTTTTTCTCCCAGCCACTGCTATGCAAATCATCCTTTGAAGACAGCTAGACCCTACACAACAATTCCTTACGGTTGTGTATATTTCACGGCAGTTCTGCACACTTTTGGTGCCCATTTGTCTTCTCTGACACCTGTTCCTCAGTGCCTGCGACACATGTTGTTAATGGAGAAAATACTGCTGAATTATGGAGAACGGAGGCAATGCCCTTTAATTCCTATGAGGTGCCCAAGGCCACCTTGAAGGGCTTGTGAAGTTCTTTCAATGTGTCCCAGCTAGTCTCTTACCACCACCACATGAGTTCAAAATTTTGCAAACACATAGTCCCCAGCACCAGGACACGCTCCCACGTGAAGACCTCTGCCGAAGTCCACGCGGGACCAGGGCTTGCGTGAGCCACCATCAGCGACCGCCGCAGCTTCCACCTAGCCAAGGGTGCGGGTTCTCTTTCGCACCAGTGGGGATGGGTGGGATGACCAACGTGTGCCCAAGTCCCGCTTGATGGAAAGCTGGGGTGCTTGGTAGGAAGAGGGAGTACTCTCCAATATGAACCTCGGATGCACCCGCAGGTCCCCCAGCCTTGGCAGGGCTTCTGCTGTTAAGCCCTGGGCTGCTGTTCCATAGCGTCTGAGGCCCGCAGCCACCCCGAGCAGCCTCCCCTGCTCCTTGACAGGCCGGGATGTCGGCGCCTGAGTGGGTGGGGGTCAGGCTCAGGCCCGGTGAAGGGAAGGAGGGTCAGATGCAGCCCTGCCATGGCCCAGCAGGGCCGTGGGGATGGGGCCTGGACCCCCAAAGGCCGAGGGCCGGGCCCGGGCAGGGCTGCGAGGCGGCAGGGCTGGAGCTGGGGCCCAGGCCCGGTGAGCCGCAGCCGACGGCAGCCCCCAGGGCTGGGGGTGGCCGGGTTGCGGCCTCCCCCCTGCCCGCCGGGCTGTCCGGGAGCTTCACCCCGGGATCAGCGGTGGGAAAGGGGCTGCTGTCCGCTGGCCCCGAGCCCTGGGAGCCAAACCGCACAGCAAGGGGCCCACAGGACCCATGGCACCTCTGACAACACGTCTTCTCCTACCATCTTGCCTCTGCAGGCTTTCCCTACCGCTCACGCGCTTTAGAGAAAGATCGCACTCCGTACACCGAAGTTAATGTTTTATACGCAAGCAAATTTTTGAGTTAGCAAAGAATAACAAAGTATAAATAGGTCTGTAACAAAATCAAACAAGCAAGCAAGCAGGCATTTCCCTTCCACACAGGTAATTTAAAGGTTTTGTGAAAATTCAATCGGAGTTTAGAATAACTAGGACGTAGCATTCCTCACACATTTTTCTTTCAATTAATTCATCCTTAATGCTAGGAATTGATGTTGTTTGTAATACAGTTGCTTTTTTTTCCCTGCTTGTGCCTAATGGAAATGTACTGCAGAATGAACTAGAAAAGAACTAATATGAGATGCATCATCTGGAAAGGTAAATTTCTGAAAAAGACATTAGCAAGCAGGAAATATGGATTCTGAATAAAGCGATCATCACAGTCTTAATTACATTTATTGACACAATAGTAATATTCTTCCCATTTCTTACGTTTCAGCCCTGACTGCTGTGATCACAATGAGCCCACAGTACAATTTGTCTGACCACATTTTATTGCATTTTCCATGTAAGTAATCCCCATTCTGTTGCATTGTCCTTCCTAATGCACTCTAATAGAAGCAGAAATGCTAATACAGAGTAGTGCAGCAGGTGGTGGCAGTTCCTTGACTTCCTTCTTGTGATTCCCGATCAGTTCAGCCTTGCCATTTCCCACAAATTTTGTTCATTTTTGCTTCTATTCAAAGAGTGCTCCTTTTCTATTTTAACCTTAATTTTTCTCCTGCTCAGTGCAGCTGCTAGATGTTATCATTTATAATGTAGCATTATCCAGAAAGCCAAGTCAGAACATGTATCATGGTGGTTGGGGTTGTAGAAACCCACGAGAAAATGGTATTTGCACCTTTTTCTCATAGTCCTGATGAAACAATAAGTTTTCCCAGTGAGAAAAGAAATGGCATTTGGAAATTAAGACATCTTGGTTGCTCTTCACTCTCCACTTTTTCAAAGGGATTTGGCCAAAGTTCAAGCTTAAAATAAGGGAGTACAAATTTCTTTCAACTTTATTTGCAATGAGCAATAGGAATTTAGAGTCGTAGGGGTTTTGTTTCTTTAAGTCAGAACTAAATGTGTTTTGGCAGAACACTAGCATTCTTCCTCCCCTCTCCTCAACCCCCAAACTCGCTCCCAAACTCCCTTTTCACAGTCTGTTTGAACGTGAGCTTTCATTATGCTGTTTGTGGGATGCTGCACTCCATCTTTGCTGCGGATTTGGGCCAGGAGTAATATTTTTGCCTCTTCCAAGTTCACAAACTGCATCCTCAGACAGTACTGGACCCTTTTAGCCCTTTTCTATAAATGCACCACTAGTAGTAGACTGCAGACAAGAGGCACTGCTCTAGGCTCTCTTTTTCTTCTTTCCCGTGTCAGCCACAGCCCAGCCCACTTGTGTTTCTCAGAAACTGCAGAGAGTGTTTTGCTATGCTTGGGTCCCTTTCAGCACAGCATTTTTCTTTCTCTGATGCTAGTCAGTATCTTTCTCATAATCAATGAATGTCATTCACATTGGCAGGTTATTTTCATTCATCTTTACCAAGAATTCATCAATCACTGGAAGAGTTCTTCATAGAACATCCTGATTAATAGCTTCTCTGCTTTCTGGTTGAGTAGAAAATTTCTGTTGTAGTTGGTGAATTTCTCAGTCATTTAAGCACAGAATCTTAAAAATCACAGAGCTGAAGGTATCACCTAGTCCTACATGCATACAGGCAGGATAAAAAGCACTTAGACAAACACTAAAAGAATATGTCTTGCCTCTTAAAAAAAAAAAACAAACAGAAAACAAAAAAAAAACCAGCCTATGCAGGCATCTTATTGTATTGCTACACTAACCCTTGGCTTTCAAAATTTCTCCAGTATCTAAACTAAGTCTTTGCTGAAAATTCAGCTGGTTACTCTCTGTCTCAGACCTTATGGTCACAGAGATCAATCATTCACTGCCCTCACTGTAACTGCCTTTTACCTAATGGAAGAAACTGTTGGTACTTCCTGTCCCTTATTCTTCGATCTGCTAGGCTGAATAAATGCAATTATTGCAACCTTTCTTTTTCTTCAAAGGTCATTTTTTCTAAACCTTTTATCATCCTTACTATTCTCTCCAACTTACCACAATCTTCTCTAAGCCATGTTGTTGGACTTTGTTCCAGCCAAGGATCCCCTAAAGCCAGGAAGAGATAGAAAAAAATTGCTTCCTTTGTCTTACATCCAACAGTCATCTTCATTCCAGAATGAGATTTTCCTGTTTTGCAACAGGATTGCACTAATGACTTACATTCATTTTGAGATCTGTGATAAGCCTTTTATCTTTTCCATCCAACTACATAGCCAGCTAGAACCTATTTTAAATGTGTGTATCTTATTTCTCCTTTCTAAGTGCAATGCTTTGCACTTGTCTAAAATCAATCACATGAAATTTAAAGGAGATCTTTTCTCAAATCCTCATTTTGACCTCCAAAATGTGTTTGCCACCCTTCCCAGAGTGAATTCTGCTATAAAGTTTGTATATATTGCATGGATTATACAACGACTCTTATACAAGAATAATGCATTGACTTTAAAGAATCTAATTTAAGCAGGTTTATATGATTTACTGGGTCTTCAATGATCTTCTGTAAAAAACTGCTGCTGCTAGAGCAATTGTGTAGTCACATAAGTTGTTTTTCTCAATTGCCATTTCTACAGGCTCCTGCTCTGCAAAGCCAATCACTGTTTTCTTTCTTCAGCAGATTCTTTCCTCAATTCAGAAGACTGTATTCTGTGAGTAGATATCTCTACTTGCTGTTCTATGTTCCCAATGACATAGGAAGGGATATACAATCCTGTCCACGAGGGATACATCTGTTGTTGCCCCTTTACCTGGTTTCCAATCTTATTCCAGCATCTGCTTTCCTCCAGACTCTCCTGGATTCCAATGATGCTGTATTTACTGATGTCTCCTGCAACCATCTCCCTAAGGGCTTTGTTCAGTACATTAAACCATCTCTTTCACATTTCGGTAGGTATCTTGGTTACCTTACCAACATCTTGGCTGCTACTTCCTATGAGGAATCAACCTTTGCACACATTATCACTTTGCATCTGGCATTCAGACCTTCAGTCTGTCAAAGCTTGGAATTTATTCAGTTCAATGCTAATTTCTATCATACCAAGCATTTCTAATTGAATTTGGGATGCTTTCTGCAGATTAGTTTTCCTCTCTCCCACTTCTATCTTCGTGTTTGGCATAGGCAGATCTAGCAGAAGGACTGACAGCATATAAAGACAAATTACATACCTCCACAGCCTATTGCAGCTTTTTGCTCTGCTCAGGATACAAAAAGTTAAGTGCTGGAATAGCCTGAGTAAGTCATTAATATATACGTGCCAAAAACTAAGGAACCAAGGTAAGTGCAGCAGGGAATGGCTCCAGTTTAATACTTGCCTTCCAGAAAGGGAAACAGAATGACTTCTGAAAAGAGATTGTACTGAATGAGTGAGCAAATTAAAAATTGGAAAGATGATAAGAGAAAGATTTAGAAAGTCTAACAATGTTTTGAAATCCTCTTAGTGCTGCTGTCACTGCCATAACCAGCCTGCTGTTCTGCTACTTTGTTAAATCAGCCCTTCTAAATGCAGTACTTGTCAGTGACACTACTTGCAATTTGGTGCCAGTTCAATACTTAGCAGAATAGGTAAGGATAACAAAAAAGGCAATTGCAGCAGGAAGTTTTCTTTTCATACCAGATGAAGAAGTCCAAGGTTGTCCATAGTAAATCAATACATTGGTTAATTGTCAATGAAATGAGGCTAATGGTGCAGTTCTTTACAAGGAAAGTATTCATAGTCTTTTATAGCATCAGACTTTACATTCATTGATAATCACCATGTAGCATAGCTAAAATGAAGCGTCTCCCAAGTATCTCTATTTCAGTCTCTATTTGCTTTGAGCTTTATAATCGATTTCAACATATATTGGCAATGTATGCCCACTTTGTTTTAATAAAATAGATCAGCATCAGTGAAAAAGATTGCATGAGTTTTCCTTAAAGCACACAAACAGATTTTAGCATATTCCTGGCTTAAACAGCAACATAAGAGTAAGCCATATTTTATTCCCCTTTTGCCTATATTGAGCCTTCATGATGAGTTTATTGAGTAGAATCTGGTTCTTAGTATTGGAGATCCTTAAGCCAGTAATGAAAATTCATTTAAGAAAACAATTCCATAAATGCTTGATTGTGACTGCATGCCTAAATCCTATTAAAGTCAATGTGACCCAAGTATATGCTTAAGATTTTGCTAAATAACCAAGGACTTCACTATAGTTTTAAAAACTAGATTGGGAGCTAAGAGAACTTATTAATGTGAAAATAAATTCTTAGTCAAATTTTGTGCTTTAAAACATATTTATACACACTGTGATCACATATAATAACTTCCCATAGAGTATCTGCATTAGCTACTTCATGATCTTGCTCGAAGGTAATGATTATGTACAATAACTGAAATCTGTACATTCTTCAAGGCTCTCCTATGATTATCCGGAGAAGGTGATTACATCTGCTTGTGGAATTTTTCAACAAAATCTTTTAAATATTCTTATGTTATCTAGAAAACTGCATTTTCTATATGGGACTGTGTGACTGAATGATTTGAAAAAGACAGAGGGCCATCCAAGGTCTGACGTAATCTTTGAAAGTAATGCTGGTCAAATGGATGTGACAAAAGTACTTAAAAAGTAAAGAGTTTTGACTACTTTAGATTAAAAGCCAATGACATTAACAGTAGCTTCTGTCACCCACAGATGATCCCAAAGTGCTTTATATATTATGCAAGCAACAACAATCCACCACTACTGGAATACAATTATCTCAGTGGGAGAAGTGTGGCATTCCATGAGAGCAACCACATACTCTACCGAGGTAATTAGATGCAATTGCAAGCTTGAACACATATCCAGCAAGCATAAGTATATAAAAAAATTTCTACAGAAACAAATACATATATAAACATGTCTAGAAAGAGAGGGAAAAGGGTGCTTTAAAAATATAACTTCTACATTTAAATTTTTATTTATTTATTTATTTATTTTTCATGGGAATGAGATAAAAAGATAAAAAGAAAGTCCTTCTAGGTTTTGCATAGTCGAAGATAAGCAAGACCTACAAAACTTTCATTCTCACTTCCTTTGCTCACCTCTGTGTTACTGTGCTTTTACTTGACTGTTAAAAGGACAGCCACAGTTGCCAGTAATTGACATGTTTTCTTCCTTTCTTTTCCTCCTTCCCCCACACTGATACAAAAAAATGGTCAGTAGCTGATAAATGGCTCTCCCTGGTTGTCTGAAACAATGAGTTTGCTTGCAGTATTAAAAGTGTCAATTCAAACCCTGCATATTTACCAATGGTCTGATAGTCACAAGGAGCATCTTGGGTATATCTGATTAAAAATTTCTTCTTCCTGTTTATTGCAATAGCTTTTGTCCCCAAAGAACTCTTGTGATGTGTCCTGGTTTCAGCTGGGATAGAGCTAACTGTCTTCCTAGTAGCTGGTACAGTGCTGTGTTTTGAGTTCAGCATGCGAAGAATGTTGATAACACTGATGTTTTCAGTTGTTGCTCAGTAGTGTTTAGACTATAGTCAAGGATTTTTCAGCTTCTCATGGCCAGCCAGGGCACAAGAAGTTGGCACAGGACACAGCCAGGGCACCTGACCCAAACTGGCCAACGGTGTATTCTATACCATGTGACGTCCCATCTAGTATAGGAACTGGAAAGGGGGGTGGGTGGGGAGGGGGCAGGGAATCGCCGCTCGGGGACTGGCGTGGTGTCGGTCGGCGGGTGGTGAGCTATTGCCCTGTGCATCATTTGTACATTCCAATCCTTTTATTACTACTGTTGTCATTTTATTAGTGTTATCATTATCATTATTAGCTTCTTCTCTTCTTTTCTATTAAACCGTTCTTATCTCAACCCAGGAGTTTTATTTTTTTTCCCAATTTCCTCCCCCATCCCACTGGATGGGGGAAGTGAGTGAGCGGCTGCGTGGTACTTAGTTGCTGGCTGGAGTTAAACCACGACATGATGTCAAGCTATGTGGACACATGAGATAGCAGGGAAAGATGGAGAAAAATTCTGAGTTGTATGCTACAGAATTTGCATGTCATTCACACCTACTCTTTCTTTTTTTGACCAAATCCACAATTTGCAGGTGAGAAAAATTTATTTGGTGAGAAGACAAGATTCTTTTCAAGATGAATATATCAGACCATCAATTGCCAAAAAAACCCCTAGGGAAACTGATTCATCATTCTGTGATTCAGTGCTATAATACTTTAGTTCCATTGAGTTCAACCCCGCTGTGCTGTTCTGTTCAAAAGGGCCCATTTGTAGGCACACATATAACAAATACAATTTAGAAAGGTGATCTCTCAAACTTTCCTTCTCTGCAGTCCATCATTTATATGGATGTTAAGTACTGCCTATACATATGTTGTAAATACTCACAAAAATATTTTAAAAGAACTTACTAGGTTGAGTGCTCAATCGCTTGAAAATGTCAGATTTGAGGTTACTACTGCAATGTTAATTTGATCCCTCATACATATGCATTATGTTATAATCTTTAATTACACCATTACAGAACATCTTTTCCACAGGACCTCAGCCTCACTACAGGCCATGAATATATGATGCTCACTTAGTGATCAATATGATGATCAATATTTTCTTTTACCCTCATTATTCAATGTGTGACCTAAGGCTTTACCTACTTCATACAATCCAAACCTTATTTCTGAATAGGAACTATGATTAATTCCTTGCAGGCTGCTCTAAGAAGTTCATGACGAGGGTATCCCAGTGGTTCAGAAATGTGGAAATACTTATTTCTACAACTACCATGTTGGGGAATATGGTGATATTACTCCTATTTTGCAGGGAAGGAAACTGAGGTACAGAAGTCAAATCTATGCACTAGCTGGTGACGACCTTCAGAGTACAAAGCATTAGTGTCCTTCAGCCTTCAAAACTCAACACCAGTGAAATGCTACAAGAGTCCAGTCCTTGTACAGATGTGGTTTAAGTGCCTTGCCCAAAATTACATGGACACTGGTAAGGACAGGACTAGACATCAGCTGCCACAACAACATTTACGCATCATTGCTTTAATACCATTATGGTTTTCCTCCTTGCAAGTCATTCACTGCATATATTTATTAGGGATTTTGACTTTTTCATTTGTGTAAGTGGACGTTTAAAACTTCAAACATCTTTCAAAATAGGAAAACCATTTGTCTTTTCACTTTATGAATAAGCGCCATACCTGAAAGTTACTGCCAGATGTCAAACTCCCCAGAATAAATGCAAAAACGAACAAATAAACCTAAATGAAAGTGTTAGTTTAGATTTTGAATTTCTTCTGGGGTTTTTATCTGATAAGCAATTAAACCTGCAAAAGTGATCTAAAATAACAAGTACATCATGATTAGAAGGCCAGATGCATACAAATATATTTTGTACACATTCTTTAAAACACTTCAGCTCTATCTTCCAAGTCTGTAGGTGAATTTCTATAAGTTTCCAGAAACATATTAGTAACTCAGCCTCTGCTGTGCTAAAGGACCTTTTTTTCTTATGCTTCTAATGAGAATTGCATCTGAAATCATAAGCAAATAGTATTTGCACTTCTGTGGATTCAGGACTGTTCTTCATATACTAGTATACTTTTCCCAGTTTGCTACACTAAGAGCAGGCTTTTCTATGTATAGATCAAATCAGGTTTGATACAAAGTATCAGAAAAATTGCCAAATTAATTGAGGCTTTTGATGCTTAAGAAGAACCTCATTATGGCAGTGTAAAGCTCTGGCCCACAGAGCTTCTGCATGGTTAAAAGGGGAATCCTTTGGAGACAAGCTGTGTAGAGAGACTGTTATGGAGTTACGTCTCAGGTAAGGAGCAGTTCTAAATAATATCAGGCACCTAAATGTACATACATGAATTTATATATACATATGCTTACAGAAAATACATGGTTATAAAAATGAAATAAACATGCACTGTTGTTTTAGGAAAGACTTAAAACCTTCTCAAGAGCACAGTTTTATCAGGTAAAAGATTCTTCTTTGTATTTTCTGTTGAGAATTAGTTGAAGGTCAGCTATTAATAGTTATCACAAAATAGATAGTTTTAATTAAATCTGTTGTACTAAAAGAGTCTGTTATTTATTTGACACCTAGATTTATTTTCCTCAGTTATCTAAGCTGAAAAAACCCAATGGCAGTAGTTACACGTAAGTTCTCTTAGTGTTAGCTTCAGGTTCATGAGAAAGCATAAAGTTTTTTTTAAAAAAAACAACCTCAAAGTGTTATTTGGGTAACTTACTGTGTAGAGCACTGCCTGTGGTGTGTGTCTTATTTCTGTGTATGTTGTGACTGCTTTCATGGTTTTCCCCAACAGCTAAATAAATAAAAAAAAGAAAACTACAAAACACAGAAGAAAAGAGCACTGCTCTGTCAGAAGGAGTCATTGGTGCCAGCACACTGTATAATGCAGAGGTGTGTGATGTTACTGGCAATATCATCCAGCTGCATCCAGCTCCATCATTAACCCTCCACACATCAATTTGCCTGAAAGAAGTATCACCACTGCTAAACCTGTTTCCCAGAAGAGCAGCTCATAAAGTAATAGTTTGGCACTCTTTATGTTTATTTTGCATAATTTCTTCTCCTTTCCACCTTCTAGCTCAGTCACTTAAACATCATAGCCTCAGCATGCTACTGCAGCAGAACAGCTTGACTGACTTTCCAATATTTGTGCCCCACCAAAGAGTAATTTTAATCCATTATTTTTAGAGTGTCCCAGAACAAAGAGACAATCAGCTAGATTTCACATTGTGATGTGCAACTCATCACTCTGCAGATGAAGGAAAAATAGGTTTTGAAGATTATTGTGGTTTTATGATAACTGCACTTGTGTTTTCTAACATCTTAGATTTTGCATCAGGCTTTTAGTAAGGTCACTGTGATGTTAATACCATCAGTGCTTTGCAGATAACCACACTTCTCCCAACAGCACTATTTGTCTCTTAAAATCTGTTCATCAGAAACTACCCTCCAAAAGAAGTCATCTAAGGCCCT